>NC_139722.1:57923152-59123152 GCF_964211835.1 Anser anser
TCTTTTTCTTCTTATTTATTTAAAGTACAGTGAGAGCTCATCTGTGTAACTTGCCAGACATTCTACAAAATGAAATAATGATGACACACTAAGGAAACTGAAAACACTCAAAACTGTCTTATTCTGAGGTGGAAATCAAACTTAAATTAATCCTGAAAGGAGATAAAACATCTTTAAAATTGTGTCCGCTTTTTTTTTTTCACTTTTTTTTTTCCTGATCAAACGAATTCATGTTTCACTTGCAAGAGTAAAATATGATTACTTTGGATTTGCTACTTTTTAAAAGTACTGGTGTTTTCTACAAAAACTGCTAGGGAACAGTACATCTTGTAGGCTTAGTGGTGCAGCTGTAAGCCATTCGCATTATACATTTAATTTCTGGCAATAACTGGTCTACTATGTGTCTCCTGGGAAGTGATAAGTTTGCCCACTTCCTTGTTTATCAAGAGATCAAACTTTTATCTGGATTACTGTCATATATTCTTTAAAATTCAATCTCTTGTGTTAATTAGTTATTAGTTATCACTAATCACATCTAACACTTTTGGAGATGGAGTAGAACAGGATTTACTTGGTAGGTGAGAAAAGATCAAAGCAATGTACTAACAAATTATTATGGTAATTAGTGTTAGTCTTGTAGTTTATCTCCAGGGGGGCTTTTAACAGAAGCAATGAGAGCTTGGGAAAACCTACATGCAGGATAAGCATGCACTTGAGGAAACAAAGCTTTCCAAGTTCACAGGGCAGTCTGGCAGGGGGACTGGAGATGAGTGGCATGAGGGGAAATTAAAAGGCATATCAGGTAGTGAAGGGGAGAAGTGATCTGAGTGTGCTACACAACTTTCAAGATGCAAGAGACTCACTGGAACTCTGCGTTCCCCTTCAGCCCTGCAAAAGCTCTAATAACCCTTGTATTTGTTGAATCTTAGCCAAAAGGGCAGCTGTTTCTGGGGATTTCATCAATCTCAGAAGCACAGATGTCAGAGACTGACAGTAGTCCTTCCCTCAACTCCCCCCTCTCCCCGATTGTTATCTCCACTTCATCTGCTGGCACTTACTACATCTAGTTTTAAACGATTCAAGCTATGGGCTATACCATATTCTTTGACAGGCTATCTGCTGCAAAGTAAAGACTCTTCTTGTGGAGGGTGAATTTCTCTTGGAGCTGTCTGGCACGTGGTAGGGAGCATTACCCTTTGGGGAGGTGCAGCATGCACCCGTGTACTTCTGTAGTGCTACTCTGTGATCCAGGAGCGTATGTGGAACATATAGGTGTCTGTGCCAGGGATCCCCATGAGCACCTTTCCCTGGAGCATATAAACAAAAAGGCCCAGATGTGCCCATCAATGCATGGAGTACGTGGAGACAGGGAAGAAAGAGTTACATTACCTTCAACCTATGTTGTGGTGGTCCTCACCCACCAGGCACCACAGTAAAGCAGGTAATGAAAGCCCTGCATGATCCCTTCCATTTGCACTGCAGTTGCCTCCCCCACTTGCCTCCACAGATACTTGTCTTATTGCGGGGTCCGTAGCAGTCCCCCGAGATCACCCCCTTAGTGATAAAGCCATTTCTTACAGTCCCCAGGGGGAGGGAGGGTGATGTTGTTTGCCACTTGGGAAGAATGAATCTAATGCCGATGACAAGGACAGCCCTGAAAGGTCTACTGGGGCTGGCTGGCTGCCGAGACTGCAATCTGCCTGCCCCGGCAGCCTTAGCAGCCGGCCGGCTGACAGTGCCATGGGTTGGCGGGCGCTCCCGAGATTGGCAGGGCTCCTTTGCCAGGATGGAAACTGCCTGCAGTGAACAGCTCATTATTAGTGCTCTACTTTTTGCAGCAATTAAGTCAAGAACCATGGCACCTGTTCATCTCACCTCCCTCGCGGGAATTAACATGCCGTATGGGAAGGGGATTTGTAAGGGGGGGAAGAGCTTCCTTGCATCTGTTAAAGGCAAATAGCAATGCATCCAAGGTTCCTCGGGGAATAGGAGTTTGATGAATTTACAAGATCTTTGAGGAGAACTGCTTTTACCCTGGGGGTGGTGAAAATGTCCTAGATAATTTGATTTTAAGTAGATGTTCACTTTGTGTTGTTACTTCTCTCCACGGGTAAGAAATACTTATGCCTCAGTGAAAACCACCGAAGAGACCCTAACGACACCTCAAATCTGTTTGATAATGAGAGTATAACTGCCTCGGTTTGGATGAACAATGTTTTAATCTGTGCTGCTTGTATGTACAAAAGCTCTGAAATGGACCTCGGGTTTGCCTAGGGATTTGCTGTGTGTATCTACTTAAGCAGTGAACCTGAAAAATGGCATAATTGTTCATCTTGCAGAGAATTACCTCATTCTGTCTAATCAACCTGACAGGACAAAACAAACCAATCTTTTAAAGAGATGTATTTTTTTTTCCAGGAAGATGTGGATATTAAGACGGTATGTAGATGCTGTTGGTTCCAATTAAAATCAATATCTGTCCTGATTTGCAGCTGTTGTCTCTGTGACAGCGAGGGGGCTAGATAAGGGGACCCATCTGCTCAGCTTTCCCAAAGGGGCTCCAAACAAGTGAATGACCTGCAGTGTTTATTATTAAGTTTTCAAAGGGAAACTTGTTTTGGTCTAATTGAAGGAATAATATGAGAGAGGTTATTTCTGGTCAGTTCCCTGCTGTTTTCACTCCAGAGAATATATTCCAGGTGTTAGCTAGGCAGTGCAATGATACAGTATTGACTTTCCCTTGTGTTTAGGCATGCTAGTGCCAATGGACCAATAAACTGCAGTTATGAATGTAAAGCCAGCCCTTTCAGAGGGACTTTTTGCTAACTATTTAGTAAGCCAGATGGTTAATGACTGCATTCGTTTTCAAAAGCACCATTCCCCAGGAGCGAAGTAATGTAATTTTTCAACCCCTTAGTCCTTCTTTTTCATCTAGTTTATTTCCCCTCTTCTCTCTTGTACTCTTAGCAAAAGATGGATTGTGAGAGAGTATCATTTTCTGTTAAATCTCATGTAAATGCAAGTTGATAACAGTTTCACCCCTTTTCTATAACAACAAACTTAATCGGTCTAAATAATAGGGGAAATGTGGATCTACAAATTACATAAGTTTTATGTGGCATGTGGTATATGATAGATGGTCTTCATTGTATGATTCTGTAAAGCAGCGTGTGATGTCATCCTTCTGCTATACACATGTTAGACATTGTGCGTACGCTTCTTTAGACAGACAAACATAAAAAGCCAAGCATGTGCAGAGCGATGACTCAGCCTAAGTCTGTGAAGGGAAATGGCTACTGACTCTGGCTTTATTTCTTAAGGCAGGGTCACCCAGATAGAATAGCAATGTACTGAGGAAAGCAATCTCAGACAACAGATTATTTTGTTTTACATCAAGAGCTGGGAAGAACAAGAGTTTTCAGTTTGGTTGCTGGATTGAACAATTGGAAAAAGATCCTCAGTTTAGGTGGAACTGAAATAGAAACTCTTAGAACTTTTGAAAAACCTCCTTTGAAGTCAATCTGAAAAGTTTGCTTCAACTTTATTTTCTTTTAACATAATACTCAGTATTTTAAATTTAAAAAAAAAAAACAGCATCCTGACATTTCAAATAATACCTTCTGACTTTTCAAAATTCCTCCTGTCTCCTTTTCTTTTGCTTTTTGCATATCTTAAATGAATGTGATTTGATTTCACAAATGTGTTTGAGTCTTGAATTAAATTCAATATACTGGTTATGTGCTGAAAAAAAAAAAAAAAGGGAAGAAAAAAGAGAATTCTCTGGATGGGAAATCTAATACAAATTTAATTGTCATGGAATTAAAATGAATAATAGAACAAGGGAGTATTTTTATTCATAATATTAAATGTGCCTTCAAATATATATTTTTAGTCATCTTTAAATCTCTTCAGAGATTTGGGCCAATTTTTCTGTATTGTTTTGTCCCAGGAAATATGGATGATAAGGTAAAAAAAAAAAAAAAAAAAGTCACCTCCTTTCTTCTTATATCTTCATAGTTAGGGCACTCACAAAAAGGAGGAGACCCTGTATCATTCCCTTCCTTATTTGTTTGACTTTGAACTCGGCTACCCCTCCTCCCCACCCCCTACCTCCCCCCCAAAAAAAGAAAAAAGTGTAGAAAGCAGTAGGTTATAGACAGCTGAGGAAAGATTTTCCAAATTTCTCCTGGTGACACTTCTCCTTATAATCACTGAAGCAGCGGCTGGGACCCATGTTCAGCTTTTCTGCGGGTAAGGTCATCCTGGGCGAGAGCAATAACCCGTGAGCTCTTGGGTAAAAAAGAGATGCCGCCGCCTCCTTCTTCTCCACTGGGGTGGTGAATCTTGTTTTTTGTTTCCCTTGCTTTTAACTTTGCTTCAAACCAATCTTCCCTCCTCCCCCCATTTTTTTAGTTTGGTTGCCAAGCTGAAAAATTTGTTATTCACACAAACCAAATGCAGCCACTAAATGTAATCCATTAAATTGTTCTTTCATAGGGGGTGGGGGCTGTGTGAAGTATCCCTTGGCTTTCAAGCAGCTTGTTTTATTGCACCAAGCCCATTGCACTGCACCAAAAAGTCTTTACTAATCAAGAAAAAAATCCCTAATTCTCTGCCGCGCTGGTGTGAGGAGATGGGGAGAAGCTGTGATCCAGGGCCAGCCATTGTTTCAGAGCAGAATGCTTAGATGATTGACAGTTGCAAATTAATGGGAACGATTTTTAGACAGGGCTTGTCACATGAGGGCCCAGCCATCCTGGATGTGCTGTCTGTGCTTTAACTTTTTAATTCCATCTGGAGTTTAGACAAAGAGGCCTGGATGAATCCTGCTCTCTGTCCATTTGGCTGTCATCATTTTGATTAACCTGATTCTTCAGCAGGAGCAAAAAGTAGCTGGCTTCAGTCCATGCAGACATCAGGAAAATAGCTGCCGTAATGGCCCAATGATCTCCACAAAAGAGATCCTAGGGCTAATCTGCTTTTTCTCCTATGTCTAATTAAAAGCTTCTCTTCCTGTTTATATTAACAATTTTTTTTTACAATATTTTGACTAAATAATTCTTTTTGGAGCTGTGGATAAGTTAGAACATGTTTTTTTTTTTACAGAACAGGTGTTATGTAAGGAGGAAGAAAAGCAGAAAAGGAGAACATAAGTGAGAGGAAAAAATTGGTGTGTAAAGGAAAGAAAGGACGGTTTCCACAAATTAACTACAAATGGGAACTACACAGGACTGGGGACTTCTGCTTGCCACTTTACGGCACCAAAAGATTGTTTCCTCCCCTTTCTCAATGACCTATAGGATCTAGGGCAAATTGCACACGTGTAATTTATTACAAATTACTTTCACTCACAAATACATGTAAAATAAAATTGCAATGCTTCCATTTTTGGACAACAGTCATTTAAAATACATTTGTGTTTTTCAGTCTTTTGTATGTTTTTCTGTAATTCCAAAGAGGCTGGTCAGACCAAAAAGTTTACTCTGAAACCTAATCCCACTCAGACTTTTACTTGCTAGAAATATTGGTTACCTCTTGGTTACCAGCTGAGAGTTGCTCTTGTACGCTGCTCATGCTCCACTCAAACTACCAGAAAAAAAAGAGAGAGCGAGTAGGTCCCTGTGTCATGCATGTCTCCTTCAAGTTTGGTGCATGGCCTGTAGGTGACTATACTTAAAAGGTATGGCTATTTTGTGCTTCTCCTTTCTAAAGATTTGTCAAGAGTTCAAAAACATGTAAAGCACAAGGCCTCCCTCTGATAGGAAGTGATTGTACCTACTCCATGCCTCGGAGCTGTCTGATGGACATAAATCTACTGGGTAGCAGGGGTGGAGGGGGAATCTCTCTGTGGCACCAGGCAAGCAGGCGATTCTAATCTGTCATGCTATGGTAGAAAATGCTTTTGTCTTCCCATAGGGTAGGCCACACCACCTTGCTGCCCCCACGCTTTCACAGTCCCACCAGGCCATGCTTCCCAGCCTCCGAGGCTGTGACAAGGACCAAGGCCACCCAGGATATACTCCTGGCCTACAGCCAGCTCTGACATCTGTGCACACGCACTAAATGCAGAAAAGAAAGAGAAAAGATAGATGTGCTCCTAAAACGAACGCTGATCAGATGTCTGTGCTGCGCTTGCTGCTGTCAGTCCAGGGGGACAAAAGTTCTGCTGCAAGGGAGGCAGTTTCTGTGAGTCCTTCCTTTCCTCTTTTCTTTTTTCTCCTCTTTTCCTGCTTCAGCACCAATAGCACTAGGCTTAATGCTGAGGAGTGCTGTCATTTTATGATCCTAATTACACAGCAGCAAACTGAAATCCCCCTGGTCTGTTTCGGACAACTTGGACACACTGTGTGGATCATGCAAGTGGGATTTGGCATGGAGCCAGGAAGAGGAGTAAATTAACATGGTCACTTAAGGTCATGGTCATAAAAAGCCATGGCTCTTCTGCTGCAGATTTGTCAAGGCTTTGGCTCTTTTGTACAGGTTTCAGTTGAGCAAAAAATATAATCTATTTTTAGTGAGTTGGGCAGTGAGTGATATGTTGCAGTGGAAAGCTATGGACAGTTTTCAGCTGAGCTGAACAGTTGATGACTTTGGGATGGCTTCTCAGCCCTAGTTGTTTGTTCTGACAGGGCAGCTAGGGAAATAAGGAGAAGAGGGGGTCATTGACATTTTATTCTTATTTATCTCTGAATAGGACAGGCACAGGCATGGATGATACATACTGCCTTTCAACAAACTGCTCTTGCAGACAAAGTGCTCATACTTGGGAAAGCACATGAGAGAAGGGAGCTGAGGTTAGATTTCTAATTTCTTTGCAAATGAATAATCTAAACCTTCTTACTCTGAGTTTGTTTGTTTGTTTGTTTGTTTGTTTTTCCATTTATGTGGTATGTTTATTACTCTGTGAAAGATATGGTGGAACAAGTGGCAGAAGAGCCTTTAAATAGCTGGAAATCAGTCTTCTCTTGGACCACCTTTCAAAATCTGTTATTTTCTGTCTTTTTCTCTACATTATTCAGACTTGTATTCTGAATGAGTGATGTGTTTTGACAATCAAACACCTTCTGAGAGTCCTGGCCATTGCATAGTCCAGGCTGATGCCTCTTTGGCCATATGGTCCTCATTAGGGGATCCATTAGGGCTGGCTGGGCTGCAGTTAGTGTGGGTATCTCTTTGTTTAACGATGGTCATACTTGGTGAGTATAACATCACTACCCACCTGAGCCTTCACACGAGAATTTCCTCTTGGGACTCAGAAGGGGATGCAAGGAGGGTGTTTTGTGGTGTTCTTAAGTATACTGGCATGGCTGGGACAGAAGAAGCGGAGGCTGCAGCAGTTCAAAGCCACACCAGAAAGAGTCTGCAAGGAATAGCCATTGGGACCACAAAATGCAGGTCACTGTGAAGCAAAGCTCTTTCATGTAGGCATGGACCTGAACCAAGCCACAGTTGAGGACATCCCAGAAGTGTGAGGAAAGTTCAGCATCAGATCTGTCTTCCATGGAAAGATTTTGTACCTCAGTAATGGGCTTTACCAAAACTTCGTATTCAAACACCCATTCAGACCTAAAAGCGTTTGGGTCTGGGTACAGCTAGACTATATTCTAGCTCCCTCCCAACCCACTCACTCTGTGCTCTTCCACTGTCTGCAAAGTGCCTGCCTCAAAACCCCACCGATGAAAACTCCTTACTTTTGCAAGCCTTCATTTCCAGCTCCTTGCTTTAACACACCAGCCCAGACATAATCTTGACATGTACTTAGGTGAAGTTAACTGAACAATGCCACTTAATAAAAATCCCATAAAGGTACAATCTTGTGCTCAGAGGAGATTTTATTTATGGAGACACAGAAAGTGGTGTCTGTGTGTGTATGTACTCTGTAAAAAGTCCATTAGCCAAGGTGTAAGTGAAATGAATCTGACCTCTGTGTCATTAACATGCTGTCTGCAAAGGTGCCACTTCAGAGCATTCCTGACCTCACCCCAAACCCTCAGTGAGAACTGAAAGTGAGAGCAGGATTAGAAGATGATTTTTTTTTAAGTGAATCAAGCAGTGTTTTGTCTGTGGAGAAAAAGTAGGAAAAAAATAGAAAAAAAAAAGTAACCCAGGCCCATGATAAATCTTGGTCTTTTTCCAAGTCTTACTGAAAGCTCTAGCCAAAATGTAAGAAACAGTATCTGAAATGTTTGTGAGAGAAAGCGTCTGTGCCAGCACTCATCCAGCAACATCTGAGAGAAGAGAGAATTCTATGTGTGATTGCCTTAGACTTGTTGCCATTATCAATTAAGCTTAGAAAGCTTATTTGATGTGCTCGGCCATCCTGTGTGCTTGCCAAAAAGGCAAGACTTCTCCACAGCTGTGGCCCTGAAGATCACTGAGATATTGAAAGGAGAAGTGAGTGAATGTATCCAGTGAGGTGATACTGGATGTGCTGTACTTTTCCTAAAAAAAAAGCCACCTTGGATGGGGGCCCAGAGCTGGCACTTGGTGCACATCGTCGTGTGGCGCTTGTCACTTGTCAGTCCTCATGCCTCCCGTGAGTACAACACAGCCTGGTAACGAGCTGAGTTTGTTGCATGCTCATCTCTAGCAGAGGGCATACTGCTCTGTGAAGATGTGCAAAACAGCTCTGTTGTGAGTGGCTTATGTCTCATTTGCATGCCAAGAGGTTTGACATACGGGATGACTGTATCGTGGAGGATGCAGCAGCAGCTTCAAATACAGCTTGTGTTCTGTGGCTTTTTTCATGTGAGCATTCCTGTGCTTCAGGATTCGTGGACAGCTCATGTATAGCTGCACTGTGCGCTCAGGGTGAGACACAAGCCAAGTGCCTACAAGTGTCACTTTGCTTCAGATTCTGTCCGTGATCCCAGTTCTCCATCTCTCCTTGTGCTTCATTCAGTACTCAGCATGCTCTTCTAGCCAAGGTGCTTGTGAGGAGTCCAGAGCACTCTGCTACCACTTCCAGGCCAGCAGATAGTGAGGGACAGTTTTCTTTACCCACAAGTAATAGTTGGCCTGACTGTTGGGCATAAAAAATATTGCCTGTTGCATAAGAGATGTTGAGGGGTGAATTCTTCAGCTTTCCATTCTAGCTAACTCTACTTCATAGCAGTGAATATAGGCCAGTGTGGACTTAAAAAAATAATAATAATAATTAATATAGCTTCTAGAATATTCACAAACCTTATTGCATAAGGTTTAATTCACACCTTAGGGTAATTGAGACCTCCACATTGGTCTGTTGAGTGTCACCTATGTTAGGTCCTAGAACAGTCCAACAAATATAGTTGTGGACAGTTCTGTAAGAGTTTAACAATGTGACTGAGCTCTCGAGTTGCTGGGTTCTGGATTTGCCTCACTCAGACTAAAAAATGAGGAAAATCTTATCTGAGGGGAAAAGAAATACAGTTCTTCCCCACATTCCCTTGTAGCTGGGCCCAACAGGACTGGTGACAGCTGTGGCAGGAGGTTAGCAGGAGGACAGGAGGGACCTTCTGTTGACCTACCTGCCTCCTGAGGCATGGTGTGGATGTGCTCCATTGACAGAGGCAAATAAATGGATTGTATAACTCTGCCCCAGAGTATGCTGAGGGGACTTTTTCCAACATGTTGTTTTGGAAGGGTTACAACAGTGCTGGCAGAAACCTTTCTGCAGGAGCAAGTACAGCATGCACCCACAGTGGGTGGTGGGAGACCTTACCTTCTCTGTCATGTTTTATAATCTGGCACAGGGATAGATCCTGTTTTTACTGTGTCCCTGAATGTCAAGGCTAGCAATAAAGAAATACTTCTGTGTGGGAGACTTTCAGGCTTATCCTTTGGAAGCTCTCTGGGGATGGAAGGGGTGGGCAATCTCTGCAGGCTCCTTTTAAGTGGCTTCATTGTGTTTATTCCACTGAAACAAGCAGGGATTTTGGTCCAGAGACTCCAGAGCTAAGGCATCCAGAATGCTGTGCCTTCAGCACTGAGGCATAACCCCTTTCTGTGGGAAGGTGTCCACTGCAGACAGCCACCAGCAGCAGCTCGGGGTAAGCACCTGCCTCTCTTCCCCGGTGCACTGCAGCCTGTGTGCCCCGTGGAGGGGCCCAGCGAGGTGTAACGTACTGCCAGAGAGCAGCACTGCAACTTTCCCCGTCCCAGAAGATGCAGCAAGTGTATCCAAACAGTGTCAGAGGCCAAAGAGAGGAAATTTTGTCCTGGTCTCACACCCTGCTGGGGAAGTGATACCCCCTCCCCTCACAACAAAGGGCCCCCTCTGTGCTCTCACATTTCTTGCCATTAATTATAGCCCTTTTGAGGCCTATGGATATAATCAAAAAAAGGGAAGGGTAAGGGAGAGGGACAACCCCTGAATTAATTGATCCTTTAACTTTATTAATGAAAGTATGATCATGCATCCATTAAAACATCTGCTCCATGTATATCCAGCCAGCATTTTCAGGGGCTGGTCCAGGAGAATATGTTCAGGTCAACCTCAAAGTAAGCCTGAGCTGTGACATGCAGAAACCCTATCCCAGACGCATAGGTCCTAATGTAAAAAATATGTGATGTTATCAGCAGGCAGCCTCCTCTGTGCTTTCTGCAGACAACTGGGCAGCACGAGAGGAGATAAATTCCTTGCGGATAAATGTCAGTTGTGTTTTACAGATAAATGCATTCAGCAATAAAAAAGTAAAATGCTTTTGAATGTAAAGTTTCAGGAATAGGTCTCCTCAATAGGATGTGGTGCGTAAGCACTTAAATATTAGATCCCTAGAGAGACTGTTTGTATTGTGAAGTGAAAGAAACTGAAGCTTATTTTTTATTTTTGAAACTTATTTTTTAAATAATAATAATAATAACAATGACATCACCTTTCCTTCAGGTAGGCTGCACAAAGAATGTACAGAATGCTGCTCTCAACACTTCCATAACAAAGACATGGACCTGTTAGAGCAGATCTGGAGGAGGACCATAAAGATGGTTAGAGGGCAGGAGCCTCTCTCCTATGACGAAAAGCTCTTTGTACAGCCACAGTGGCATATGTCAGTGTGTCATGTATGGAACAGGCAGCAGTAGGTGCCTCCTGTTCCAAGAATAGCAAAGCGCGAGCTTGACTCCTTAACCTTCTGTTTTGTGGACACACACAGTGCCATTTTTGTTCCATTGCCTGGTTCATCTCCTTTGTGGATGTCTCCTCAGCTGGTTTTGAAAATAGAGGCTAATCTCCTAATTCATGCAGACATTCAGAAAATGTAAGGATAGCTTGGATTCTGCAAAGCATGTCAGTAGCGGAGGTGAGACCAGAGTCCATGCTGCCAGACTTTGTGCTACAATTTAATGACCAGACTAATGATCCCCTTTGCATGTGCCTGAAAAAGATCTCATGCAGCCAAACTTCCAGAGTAATTTGGAGGCTAAGGAATTCATTATTTGATGTTACCTTCCAGAGCCTTGCTGATAATGAGCTAACCTGCACTGGGAACACAGTGTCAGTTTTAAAGATGATGCTATCCAGCCCTGGAAAATGAAGTGCATGCAACTTGCCTGCCTTAATTGCTTTGACGCTAAAACATGTGTTCTTCATGATTTTAGAGGTTTGGCAATGTTTTTCTCATTAAAGGAGACAGTAACCACCATAAAATATTGAAAATCCAACATATTTAAATGTGAACTAAAGAAAGCTTCACTCTGAGCTGCTAGAGAAGTGTGCTTGTGATGATCATCTGTATGCAGAGAGGGTAAGAACTGGAATTAATGTGAGAAGAACCAAACAGTGCTTGTCTGGAGGCAAAATATACTACCTGAGTTGTGTCCCATGGCTAGCAAGGGAAGCAAGAGGCCCGCATTTCTGGGTAATGACCCTCTCTAACACTGATGCAGTGTATCCAGTGAGAAGATCAAATTTTAAGAAGTAGGCACTTCATTTCAAAAGTATGTCCTTTTCACTCATTTTGGAGAATCTTTATCAGAATCCAGTTTCCAAAGATGAATATGGTTATTTCCTTTAGCTCAGATCAGAGATGGAGGAAACAGAGCCAAAATCTTTAACCCATCTCTGCATTGGGCTTTAGGGCTGGCACTTAGGTTTTTGTTAAAAATTCCTTGGTGCAGGTTAAAAGAAAATGCCATACTCCTCTTAATGACAGTATGCAACACAATGGAAGTATGTGACTTGTTTGTTTGTACTTCACCTTAGTTTTATACCAATTAGTCACTTTTTAAAATCCATGGCTATTGACTTTTCACAGTCATGTTGACATTTCAATGGAGTAGTCATGAGCTATTTTTCAATCACTCAAATTTCTAAAGAGTGCATCAGAAACAGCTTGGAAGAGAAGCTGAAGTAAAACAGCAAGAAACCGAGCCTTAAATATCTGAAGAAATGGATCTGTGCTTTTTTAACTAGGAAGAAATGTTCTAGTTCAGAATTTTCCCCAAACCACTAAAGCTTACAATAACATACTTATCCTTTTTTATTTTTTTATGTATATTTTTTTTTTCTGGATTACCACACTTTTTCTTTCTCTGAAGAGACAATGGGCTACAGCTTATAGCATAGCTGTGTGCTGCATCTACCAAGTCTTGGTTTTTGTTTAAATCATCTGTACATGTTTGTTTCCTTGGAGCTTTTCACTGGGAGAATGTTGCAGACAGTCGACATGTTCCTACATGTGCCAGTTAGAGTCCTCAAGCCCACACTTTCTCCTTTTTGTCTCATTTATATTTGAACAGATTTCTCTGCCTGGAAGCTTCTCCATGGGCCTGGGAGGCAGATTACACTTTTCTCCATGGGATGTGTCCAGTTGGCTGCCAGAGATCTGGATCTTATCTTCATTTCTGCTAGTAACCTACTTTGGGCAAGCTGCTTCCTTTCTCTGTGCCTTTGTGCCCTTGCTCACCAACTGAGATTAGAAATGGTTCAGGGCAAAGCATGTCTGTAAAAATTACAATGAGTTTGTGCAATACTTTTAGCACAGCAGGGTCCCTCAGACAGTGATGGCCTTAAACTATTGCTAAAGGACAAATGAGAGTAAGATTCTTACAGCTGCTTTTGATCCACATCTCTCAATGACTCTTACATCTCACCCCATATCATCCTTTAATCCCTTTATCTTCTCATTTTTTGTTGTTTTCCTTTGTCCACAGCAGTTTATGGAGGCTTTCATATGCTTTCCTTCCCCACAGCCCTGAGTGCCTGAACTAACATTGACATATTTTCACTCTAAAAAGCTTCACTTAAAGAGTGTAGTGTCACTGTATTGGGAGCGTATCGTATAGAGTGAGATTTTTCCAAGGGGGCTGACTCTGGAGCTTTGCTCCACACAAGGTCACTTGCACTTTGCAGCAGAGAGCGCTCCTAGTTGTCAGGAAACTCAGACCTTAACAGTGGCATTTGCCACCCTATTTTCATGATAAACAGGGGTTCGCCAAGCACCAGGTGGGGTACAACCAGTATCATCACTTGTAATAAGCAGCAGAGCAAGTCTGTTGGCATGTGGGTAGTTACAAGTCAGCGTTCAAACCCCTGCAGAAAGTTCTGTTGTTGAGGTCTTCTTCAGGCAGAGAGCAAAGTCAGATCACAGCCAGAAAGTACATGAGGCCAGGATGAAGCAAAGGAAGATTTTAGCAATGGACTCAGATTGGCAAGCTGTTGCCTGTCCTTAGCTCTGTCTGTATCCTGGTGATGCTTGTATCTGAAAAAGTATGTCACTCACCTTTGGTACTTTGCTTGTCAGTTAAATCTGATCTTGTCTTCATGCAGTCTTCCACTTTAGAAGACACAGGACTGAACTTCCTGGGATAATTAGGTAAACCCATTTTAAAATAAATGCACAAAAATATATAAAGCAAAAGGAGTCAAAGGTCTTGATTCAAAATACCATTTTTTGTTGTTGTTGCTTTCAATGGACTTTGGATCAAGACCCAGTGTCTATTTTTAATGTCTGTACTAAAGCTTCTGCACACACAGTTAATGCAGTCAATTGTTCACCATATCTAGAGCCATTCTGCAAATAACACAGGGCCTCCTGACAGACAGCATGAGTAAAAATTAGCACAAGATTATTGGAGGCACCAAATCACGCCATGGACTTGTTGTTTGGATAATAAAGTTCAGAGGTACAGAGGATAATCTCATCAGAGAGACAGGGTGACCAACTCTCAGTTATCATCCCTCAGTACACTTCCTTTTTAGCTAATTAAACCTTAATTCTTCACAGGAAGCAGTTTCTGCACATTCTGCAATAGCTTGGCTTCGTATTATTTAACATATCTCTCTCGTTTTTATCTGGAGAAACAGGAAAAGTAAAGTTCCAACATGTAGACCTAAAGCATCTCTTTATCTTTTCATTAGTGTATTACTAGTTCTCATCTGACATAGTACGTTCTCCATTCTCCGAGAATAAAGATATATTTTTAAACAACTACTGTAGGATAAATATGCGGATGAGTTTTGAAGCTGGGGAGTTTCACTATACACGCTATTTCCTCTCTTCAGTACGATAGGGGAAGTACTCTGACTCTTTAGATTTTACTTTCACATCATTATTCACTGCTTTCTTTGTTTGAATAACATTATTTCAGTGTTCCCAACTTCAGACCTTCATAAACCATCACGTTCCTTAAAATACCAATAAACTCAGTGTCTTTTTGTCTTCTGGTGGCCCTGTCTATAGGATTTATATTTTCAACTTTTCTTCACAACCGCAAAATACAGAAACTATTTCTTCTAATGGAATGGAACATGACAGTTTCCTGTAATAGTATGACTTTGGAAGCCTTGGTTTTAAGAAAAAGCCATCTCTCTCCTAATAAAATCACAAGTGTTGGCAACTCTGTTCCTGTCTTTGACCACTTAATTTTAGTAGCAGGGTCTCACAGCACAGTATCAAAGCATAGCTGACTTGGCTTTTCAGAAAAAAAAAAAATTAGTTTCACAGTCAGCATTACAATTTATGGAAGAATCAGTCCCTGCTGCTCACCAATCTCCCATGTACTCCAGTTCAGCAATACATTTGCAAATGCAGTGTTAACATGAAGAATCCATTTATAACAATTCATGAATCCTGTTGGAAATCATGAACTGGCTGTATATCTGAATTTCAGACAGGAACTCCTTTTTAAAATTTTTGTCTTTTTTACTCAATCTAATCTGTATCTTGTGTAAAATTCCCTCAGATGAACAATTCTAGCAAGATATGTTGAGTTACATGCTTTGCCTTCATAATGAATTTGCTTCCAAAAAGAAGGTAATTTACTCAAATGGAAGAGTTCATTGGAGAGAAGATTACCTGTCAATGGTATACCTGATAGTTATCCCTGACACCTCCAGGGGCTGATTGGAGAAGTCTGGTCACAAAAGAGGGATGATTATGAAGAGCAGATCCTTACTCAGGATGAAGAGTGCTAGAGTAGGAGCACCCTCATGTATGGCTGCTTTTCTGACCCTGGTGTCCTATGCAGATGCAGACAGCCCCCCAGAGAAAGAATGAACAACAGAGAAAAGGATTTGCATTCAGCTAGTGTGCTTAGTGGTTTTTAATATCTCTTGCACTTTCTCTGTTAAGTAAAGAACTATATTGTATTACAAAACTGCAAGGCCCAAAAGTGAATATTTTATACAGCACACCTAGGTATTAAACAACAAAGGGCCTACTTGGCTTCTGGGAGAGGATTTGTGTTAGCTATGTGTGTCTGCAAAGAGTCAGTATGGAGCTCCAAAGACTGGCTATTGAATGGCAGTCCAGAAACAAGGATAAGACATAACTGAGCTGCATTGCCTTGATACGCCATAAGGTCTCCCAGAGGCTTCTGAATCTTACTGTGTCTAGAGGTGGACTCTCTACACAACATGGGAATATATCCAGTCAGCAGGGAAGCACAACTAAATCTGGAGTTCAGAGAGAGACACATCTAATGTTTTGTTAAACCAGATGTTGCAGGTTTACTACAACATTAACTGAAATTGTGGATGATCTCCCCGTGACTTCAAAGGGGATGTTAACTGAACAGAGCATTGAATCTATGTTCACCTAAGCTGTCTCACAGTTGTCGTTAATGGCCTAAGCTTCAGTTTTATGCTCTTGGTAAAAAACTGTTTTAATCAAGCAGCAGATGCAGAAAGCAATATTGTGTTATGACATTTATGATACAAAAGGGAAAGAGATGATTTTCACAAAGCAGTTTTCTCAAAAACCATCAGAAACATCAAGAACTGTAATGAACATTTATGTGTGACAAAGAAAAAATGAATATCACCTAATAGATTATTTGATGATTGTGTATTTGACAATTGCTAGTTTCTTTAGATAGTCATAAGAAGAAGCTGATAACCCATGTCATTAAAAATGTCAATATGATAAAGACATGAACATGGCCTACTGGTTGTTTTATTACTATTTTATAGTAGCAATGCACAAGCAGTTTGAATCAGGCTTTAGGCCTGATTCAGACAGCTCAAACAGCATGCCTGACATAATGATAAATTGGAAGGTATGTCAGGACATACATGTACAATGACTTCATTTCAGCATCATCAAAAATGTAAAAAAAAAAAATTAATGAGGAGCTAGGTTATGCTTTCCAAGCATGCACACCAATGGATTCATTCAACTCATCTGTGAAAGTTCAGATCTTTCTAATAAGAATCATATTTTCATAGTCTTCTGCAAGGTGACTCTTTAGATAGTGTTCTACTACCAGTTAGTTTCCTCTCTGGTCTTTCAACTCTCCTTGAATTGTCAAATTTTTCTTCCTTTAGGGACCTGTCCTATTAGCTAACATAGAAGAGTATGACTAAAATTCTCATTCAACCACTGGAACAAGGTTTGATTAATCAAAAAACAAATTTGTTATAGAATGACTGTAATTTCTGTTAAAAAACACAGATTACAAAACACAGCTTTGGCACCATACTGTTATTGAACAGAAAAAAGTCCCACACTGGTCTAAAAATTAATAGACTAAAATGCAGTCAGGATAAATATCCTTTCTTAGGAATTATGAAGGGAATTAGAAAAAAATATATTGTGTTATACATTAAAAAAACAGTTGCTCAAAATGTTCACTATTTTTCACAAGAGATCAAAATTAAATATGATCCAAGACACAACTAGGTTTCATAGGAAATGGTGAAGAAATATTTTTTGTCAAATTTCATCTGGAAATAATGTAACATCCCAATGAAAGAACAAGAAAATTAATTTAACCACATCTCATTGCTTACTCAGACCTTTTACCGTAATTTATTGATTTTCCTTGTTTTCATTTTGATTGTTCTCTATAAAAAGTGTATATATTTAAAAAAATAAGATTTTGTACAGTAACCTTTGTTTTAGTGGAAAAGACAACTTCTTATAAAAAAGTACGAAGAATATGTTTCTGTCCTCATTCATAAAATTCTATATTATTATACCTTTTATCTTGGAGCTATATTGCTCCGATATCAGAAAACATGGAGACTTGTATGTGAAACGAAAATTTTACCCTACATTTTCTTACTTTAAATTTAAGGATAAAAAACAAAACAAACAAAACAAAAAAAAAAACATTGTTTTGTTTCTAACTTGGTGGTGTTCCTGAATAGCAACAAGATTTCATTGCTCTTGCTCTAAAGAGTCCCAGTATCTATCTCTACAACAGCACTTTGAGACGTCTTTAATCATACAATTATTTTAGGACTAGCAAACCACTGGTTTACATTCAATCAAACTTTAATATAAAGAATAATTAACAAAAATCCATGTTGTTCGTCTTCTTGTCCCAGAATTAGATAATTGTAAATCTCATAAAAGCAATTAGTATCCTTATTGCATCTTATTGTAATATTATTATGGATACACAAGTAAATTGAGATAAAAAAAATCTCCCCCACAGGAAAAAAATAATTCAACATCAGTATCTCATTTTAAACCTAACTTCTAATAACTTTTTAGACTATATCTTATTCCAGCACTCCTTTTCAGTTTTTAGCTCAGATCAGGACTGAAGCAGATGGGACCCAGTATCATGGAAGACTGCTTTTGTAATGACTCTGGCCTATCTCAAAGCAGAAATTACCATTTAACTTTTAATTTAAGAGGAGCTGTTTCCAGAGCTCTACTTCTTCACTATTTAAATCTTAAAGTTCATGTTATACCTGAAAAAAAAATTGACCAGTGTCTACTCCTTCAGGCAGTTCATTCCCCTGAGAAAAGTTTCTTCCATTTGCAGTAAACATATCAAGTAAAGCTGTCAATGAACTCTGATACAGCCATATATTTGTGTGAAAACTTGTTAAAGGAAATTCATGAGTGGGGTTTTTGTTTGTTTGTTTGTTGTTTTTTGGTGTGGTGGTGTTTTTGTTGTTGTTTTGTTTTGTTTTGTTTTGAATAGATGAGCCTGATTTTTAATCACAGGTTAAAATGAAGATGGCATGTTCTTAAGGTGTGGACTAATAACAGCTCTGAAGTCTTGTGTGCCTATGAGCTTATGACTCTAAAATTAACAACAGCACTAGATTGAGTGCTGTTTTAACAGTGTTATTCCCCATGATCTTAAAAGCTATAATCCATATCCAAAAACCTTACCAAATGAAAAAGGCCTAAGTACTAGAAAAGTTGAATGCCATTTCCAGTGCATTTAAAGAATGTAAATAGGAAAATAAGAATAAACCAGAAGATTGAGCCTCTTTTTTTCTTGGACTACTGAAAGTTTATTCAGCTGTTTCTGATGTCTTTAAACTAATTTTTCCTTCAGCCATCTGTTCTAGCTGTTCTAGCTTTTTTTTTTTTTTTTTTTTTTTTTTCCTTCTAAGAAAATAGACTTGTCCTGCATGCTACATTTTGGTGAAATACTTATTTTAACTTCTTGTTGATTTCATGCAAAGAGAATGTAGGCTTTACATGAAATAAGCGTATCAACATATTTCTCTGCAGCGTATCACTGTTCAAAGGCTTTGCTTTTATATGACTGTTTTCTTTACCCCTTCAGAGCTGAAAATATTACTCCTCCACAAGCACCATTTAAGACCCAAGTGTCAATGAACCAGGCAGTGAAATGACAGTTACTTAAACAGCACATGATTCGAGACAGTTTTAGGAAATTCCTAACACTTTGCGTCCAGTTTCTTTCCTGGATACAAAGGGACAGATTGTGCCTGACCTTGGGGGATGCACAAGAGGCAAGGAGGGAGGAGGGGGAGGCCGGCAGGCACATGGTGCTTTCCCTTTTGCTTTCCCTTCTTTCCTCTCTACACAAGTTATTCCCTTCCTGAGACACTGGGTGCAGTCTCTTTTCTTCAGCTATGAGCTCAAAGATTGTCATGAGGTACCCATTGCAGATGAATCAAGAGGTCCAGTGGAAACTGGACAACCAAATTAAGGATGTGGAAGGTTGGAAAAAATTATTCTCTCCCTAAGTTGGAGTGGCTGCCTTTTATAACTCCAATTTTGCTTCAGAAATCATATGGATTTCTCTTTTCCTATTCAGGCTACTGTTGACAGAAATAAAATTGTTCTTTACTTAATGTTGGGACAGGTGGAAGACAATGGTCGGCTGCAAAATCTTGTGCAATAAGCCAGGCATAAGTCAGTTCCCTATTACGTTGCTTAAGCTTCTGCTCTGAGCTCTACATCAGAGCTACACTTGGAAGTTTATATAAAACTGCTACTGATACAAAGTCCGTATCACTTTTTAAATTTTTGCACTTGCCATTTAGGCAGCTGCTTTGTATTTTCTTTTCCAGGGCATGCTCTTTTTAGTGCCTAGCAGCTTTTTCCATTTAGTTAAAGACCATCCACCTGGTTTTCTGCATGGCACGCAGTGCCAGAGAAATGATATTGTAAGGACAGCTCAGCAGAATAGTACATATGTAATGAATGCTTCATCCACAAAAAAATAAAAGAACCTCACTGGCTGACATATTATAAGAGGGATTTGCCCTTTTATATGCATACATGTGGGAATTTGAAGGTTGTCTTTGTCCTCTCACACAGAAATGAGAGAGTGGCCCCGAGCACACCCTCCCCAACACCGCCTGCCCCAGCTTGAGGTGAAAGCTTGGTGCCACCACAGCTGCAACATCTGCCGTGGGGAAGTCAGTGAACCAACCTCATGGTGGTCCATCTCCATGAGGATGCTGTCAGCTGTGACATTCCCCCCTCTTTTCCCATGCTAGAAGATCTGTGGAAATGCAAGGCAAAGTTCAGAGGTGTTTTTTTCTTTGAGGGAGAGAGCTAGAGAGTTATTTAAGGAATGTTTTTTTGGTGAGGGCTGGATATTCTGGCAGTTTGGCCTGAGCAAGATTTCTATGTGGAGGGACAGAGCTTAGAATCATAGAATCATTAAGGCTGGAAAAGACCTTCGAGGCATCTGGTCCTGACTGGTGATTTCAGTTATAAGAGGAATCTCAGTCCTCAGATAATGGGCGTTTGTGTTCTCCAGTGCTCAGACACAGGTAGTGTGGGTTTAACAGTTAGTAAGTAGACTGGTTTGTACCCGAGATGCCTTCTTTTGCTGTGGGAATGTTAAGCAGATACCATGAAAATATCTCGGAGTTATATCACTTCTGATTGGCCATAACACAGTCCAAAATATATGCAGAAAACTCTTTGATGATTTAATGTCTGGGAAAGGACTTTAAAGCCTTAGAATTTGCTATGAATTCACTGCCTTGAAGGTCCAGTAATGAAAGGAGAATATGCTTTGATTTAAAGAGCGGCTTTAAAACATTCAGCTTTGTATTTAAATGCAATTAGAACCACAGCATGCTGCCCATCCAGTTTTCCCTGTAATTATTATCTTAAACACAGGACTCTCTGGCCTTTTGTTCAAGTATTGCTGCTTGATATGACTTCCAGGATGCTGCAGGTGTGCACCTCCCTCAGCAGTAGCTGATAACCGTGTACATCTGCTCTGCTACATCACCCCGTTTCCGAAACACTCTTTCTTCTTTCGTATGCATTTAGTATTAGGTAATTTGACAGTTTGGTTTCTCTTATGGAAAATGAAGTCAAACATTTCCAAACCTGGTCATGTACACATAAGAGCCTACATCTAAATTAACCTTCATGATTCTGCTCTAATCCATTGAAGTGCCTAAGTAAGGATCTGAATTAAATGCTTTTTTTTTTTTTTCCACACAAGCTTGATAATGTAGGCTTAATTGCTTATCTAAAACAAATAGCTCTAAGTTATTGACCCCCTCCCACCCTGAGACATAGCACTCTTATCAATCTCCCTGAAGTAACACTCCAGTCATCACACTTTTAGCTGAGAGATTAATAACAAATGAGTGTTCTGGAGAAAAAGAGCAATTGTTCACACTCCAGCTTGGCCTTACTTATGACTGTAAGTACAACGTTTGACAACTCTTAAGTGGCTGAAAGCCTAGATAAGTTTTAATCTAAAACATTATTAATCGGGACAGTTCTCTCTAATGTATACAATGAAGAATTATAGGGAACCGCAGCTTGGAGCGCAGACATTTCAGGTGACTGGGGCACTGGTGCTGCTGAGTGGTGAGACCTGGAGAACTGCACTGAAGCTTCACGGCAGGTCATCAGGGAGAGAGGCGGGAAAAGGGAAGCTGAAGGAAAGAAGAAGAGAAGAGATGTGGTGGTGTCAGAGGCGCTGTGTGAAAGATGGACTAAGTTTCATTGATTGTAAGGAAAGAAGAGACCATTGTCTTCCGGTACAGCACAGAATTTCATACGACTCTTTTATATGTATTTGGCTACATGCAGAGCTTCTTGAGACACCCAGACTTACTTAGAAGTCTAAACAGCTGTTTCGAAGAAAGTACTTGTTTCTTTTATCTTCCCCTCACAGAAATAGAGCCCTCTTGGCTACGTCAGTATGATGCAGCTCAGCACTCTGTAAGGATTCCTGTGTAAGGAGTCTCCAGACAATCTGGTATGTCTATATAGCACAACGCAGAGATACAGAGTTCGGCCTGTCAGCTGTGCTTCCATGTTAGAACAGCATTGCCAGCCTTGGGAAATTCAGTCTTGCTACTCGTCATTCACTCTGTTTCCAGAGCTCTGCATAGCACTGCTTTGTGCAGTGCATATGGACCTCTGCATTCCTACTACAACCCTTGAATTGTGTTCCTGTTTCTTCCAGCCTTCTCCCAGAAGTGCAGATGGTACAGCCTGGCTTCTCATTGTTCAACAGATACTGTGAGTTGTGGGATGGGGCTTACTGTTAAGAGTAATGTGCTGAGTTGTCAGCATTTGTACAGCATTGGGCTACATTCAGATTTTCACGAAGGCTGAGTAAGTCTATTGACATTGGTGGAATACTTTATAGTTAAGCAGCAAGATCAGGTTGTGGACCATCTCTTAGCTGTTCTTAGAACAATGAAAGTGGTCAGCGTGTGAAAGTAGAATAAAGCCCATATGTTTCAAGTACCATTTTTAGTATTCATTTCATCTGCTAATGAAAGCTTTTGTCTCATCATTTCCCCCAACAGTTATCATTCTGTTCTATAATTTCTGTACCATGCATTGGGAGTGTATCTTAAAAGGCTGGTATTCTTGGCTAAGGTAGCCACCAACCAGCAAACAACGCTGACTGTGGTTGCTCTTCCATGGAGCTTGGCTCCAGCGTCCAATCTTGGGGCTCCTCTCTCTGTTCTTCTAGGTCTCTGGATTATCTGCACTCTCATGATGATGCTTGTGTTGTGTCAGAGTCCTGGGTAGACTTATAGCTTCAAAGGAAGCTTGAATTCAGCTGGAATTCTGTTCATTTAAAATGAGTAGACAAATCGATCATCAGATTCTGGTACCAGTTGTGGGCCAATTTCCCTTCACAAAAACAAGATCTGTTTGAAATTCACAGGACGCTACAGCTGGATCTGCTTGGGATTTTTTGAACTACACCCAAGAGTGCAAGCCATTCCAGGACTTACATGTCCAGTGGCTTTTGGGGGGGTGGGGGGAGGCAGGGGGGCTCTATAAAGGCTTTTTTGGACCAAAGGGTTCTTCAGTTCATTTGTGAATAATATTAGTGCCATCTGGAAGGAGTGTTAGCAAATTCAAGCTGGAGAATTACATTCCTGCTACAAGAAAGCACCAGTCAGAGACTTCTCTCCACATTTTGTTGTGGAGGCCAGCTCTGTTGGAAGTGTCTTTGTCTTCACCATGGGCAAGATGCCCATCAGGTGGCTCCTGACCGGAGCCCAGAGGAGCAGGAGGGATCCTCTGTCCGGGAGGAAGACATTTAACTTGCTCTGAGAATCTGGCTCCTGGCTTGCAGCTACTGACTGCTGAATTATGCACCGTGGTTTTCTAATGCAGACTGCTGTTCCCCCAGGAATGGAACAGAGACTACTCATTTAACACAGGACTTGAGATCCGACTGAAACCTGGATCCCAGAGGAACAAAGCCAGTACTCTATTCAAGACGTCACTCACACTCTTCCCACATGCTATATTGTTACAACATGAGCACTGTGGCTGGAGTCTTCAATTTCCCAGTAAAACAAGACCCAACCCTGCCATGTGGTGGAGGAATGTCAATCTATTTTGATGTTGAGAACCAAAAAGTCGCGGATGAAAGAGCACATCAAGATTTACAGTCCTGTTTTTAATTCATCTGAAGGTGCTGATTACTAGCGGCACTAAATCAAGCCCCGTTGCCTGTCTGGACAGGGAACACCTGGGGAAGAAAACCTTGATCTGCACAGTGGCTGGGGCAGGGTGGAGGGCACAGCTCACCTGCAGTAATCCCTCAGCCCTGCAGATGGCTGCACTGGAGCTGCTCGTGGGAGCCCGGGGGCGTCGGTGGCCCAATTATCAGCAGGCTCTGATCCCACAGTCACACAGATACAGTAATGACCTGATAGCATGATCACTGACCTTTGTTTTAAAAACACAGATACTTTATAAATACAAAGCTGCAGACAGCCTGCAAAAGCTGTCTGCATCCCAGAACAATGCTATTGCACAATAATGATCCCATTTTGTTTAAAGCAAACAAACAAAAAATTCTAACCCAGTTACTCAACAGCTCAGGGGAGTGCCAAATAGTTTTGAAAAAAGCCATTTTAGGCTGGAGAGAAAGGGCCTACCTAGATATTGCTTGCTTCTGCGGTCAGTCTGCAGGGCCATTTCCGATGTCCTGTACGTTTGTGCACGAGGTGGTGGCTGCTCCACGTCAGAAGTGGCGTCAGTCAGAGGAGAGTGAGGCTCTGCATGACGTCCGTGCCCCTCGGTACCAACCCAGAGCCCACCCTCATGGGGAATTGTCTTCAAACGCTGAGGTTGTTTGGTAACAGCCATCCTTGCTTTGGTGTGCGTCTGAAGTCTTGCCCAAACGTTGTTCTCTGGAAACCTGTGATGCAGCAACTGGGGAGGACAGGTCCTTTGTGAACCTCGGTTGTGCCAGGCTGCTACCCTGATATGCTGCAGGACTGTGTTCTTTAAATGGGCAACTCAAGGAAAACAAAAGGAAACCAAAGACCGTGGTGTGCTAAAATGAACTTTTAAAGTGTTGGGCACAAAATAGAAATGTGTTTAATAAAATCAAGTATAGAAATAAGTTATTCATCTTAATGGGTTGGTCTTCAACCTCTAGAAGTCAATGCAAAGATAGTTATTACTTTTGCTACCTATAGAAGGCTTCGAGTCATAAAACTCCTTCAGGATTTAGGTCCAAAGGCAACATGGGGAGGGTGGGGGGTCGGTTCAGGCTTGTGGTCCAGTTTGAACCCTTGGGGCAAAGCATAAGTTGATGGTTCCCAATTGAATACAAACTTTCCCAAAATGGAAGAAAAAAATCCAATGCTCTGTTTCACATCTGATTTTCGTAAAATGAAAGACATTTATATTTTTTATATTTTTTTTATATTTTTTTATTTTATATATTTTTTAGATTTTTTCAACACATCTTAGGAGCTTCAGTGCAAACACCTAATGAGACAGTAGCATGGTATTACACATCATCTCTTCCAACCTCCCCTCCTCCAGCTTCACACATACCAACCAACCAACTTCTTTGCTGCTCTTCAACCAACTTTTGGCCATATTCACCTCCAGCTGAACCTCTGAGGCTGCTCACTGACAATACACACATCGTGACAAAACCCCGATATGCATCTTGCCTAAGGAAATTGTCATGGGCTTGGATTCTCACAGAATAAGCCTCCATATATTTGTTTGTAAGATTTCTCACATTAGCTAGCTTCCCTCCAAATTTTGGAGTCTCCAAGGTAATGTTTTTGCAAACAGTCTTTGGATCTCTCAAATCAGTAAACTGAAAAGGCAAAAAGAGACATGAAGGAGCCATCTGGTCATTCATATAACCAAATATTTCTGAATTAGAAAATATCCTAAATGAAGTTATTACAAAACAGATGTAACTTCCCTACCAATGCCCACTGTGGTAACAGAATTTGAAGGACCTATATAACTATGAATACAAATGAGTCATCCAGAAAGATATCTATTTGACTGTTTATCCTGCTTAAATACACTAGAAAATCTTGTTCTCTAGAAAATAAGATTTCAAGTTTCTTTTTAGGCAAAGATTAAATTTTATACCTTTTTTTTTTTTTTTTTTTTTCAATAATTGATTTTTTCTTCATCTTTTACCAAGTAAGAATTCTGGTGACAGTTTCTTCCCAGCAGGAGCTCTAATCTGATGATGTGTTCTCAAAATGGAAAGGGAAGACATACCACAAAACACTGGTAATGTTAAAAAAAAATGCTTGGTACCAATTTGAGCTATGTTGATATATACAATTTGTAAGGATTTTGTAGTCTAAATACCCCAAAGAAAAGGCATTTTTGTGGTATTTCTATTGGAAGAAGCTCAGCAACAAATAATGTGGCAATATTTCTAGCTGGAATAGTGCAATGAGGCATTTTTAGTTGGGATGGTAAAAATAACATGACTGAACTCTGGCCTAAAAGGCCTTTCTGGCATTCTTTCTGTTGAAAAGCAGTAGGTGGGAAGATTTTCAATGGGAGATATGGGAATTTCTTCAGTCAGCCTTCGGGGGCATAATCTTCACTGAGTTCACATAGGTTAAAACAGATTTCTCTGCCAGCCAGTTCATTAACCTCAGTGCAGGCCACGTCTTCCTCTCTCCAAGGACTGAGTTACATTCAAATAAGTTCTCTATATGCTCAAGTATTTCCCATCAATGCAGATATGAAAACATTCGGAGAGGCACTGTCAAGAGCATCACAAAACACCAAAATACTCAAGAAACCAACATCAACAATGTATAAAACATATGTAGACATATTTAGGTCTCTTTGAAAATGTTCTCAGTTACATGTTTTACCTGAACCAGTCTTCCCCAGAATTGTATGTGCAATGGCATTGTGTAGTACTGTCATATATGCAACTGAGTATTGGACATGAGAGAGCATTTAAATGCTCTTCTGAAAACCTGATCCTTAGGGTCAGGCATATCATATCTCACTTGTTCCAATGAATGAGTTCATCTTGCATCTCCTGTGCAAAAACAATGTACTTTTTTATTCCCTGCCATGTCCCCTCCTATATTCTTAGGACCTGCTGTCTTTCCTTTGCATTGCTACAGCTCCTTTATGCTCTCTTGTGTACATAAACAAGCCATCCCACCCTTTGCAGACACTGGGGACTTGCCAAGGGACAATCTCTGAGTTGTGTAAGGTGGGTTTATTTGCCCTTTGCACCTTTTTCTTGCCAATCCTGGGCTGTGCAGGACAGTACTTACTGTGGCTGCAGCCAGCCTTGCCTTGGCAGCCTTCTCTGCAGGGCTGTTGCATGCAAGGTTCAGGTTTCCTTCATAACTCATACTACCTTGGGAGCTGATTTGGCACTTTCAGACATACTGTAGTAGGATCCACATCTATGCGCATGTTAGCTCCCTCTCCTCTGTTGTAAATAGCAGAAACTCATTCCTTTCAATGGACCCTGAAAGAACAAGTGATTCTGGAATAAGGTGGTCTAAAGCAAGTAAAACTTGCTGGTTTTAAAATCTAGGCAAGGCTGTTCATTATCTATTATTGATGTGATTTGAAATATATATACATAGGATATAATTTTATGCAAACATATGTATTCAAGTTATTATTTTTAAATTGTGAGAGAAGTCAATCCTACTATAGAAACATTTTTAAACAAAACAAAACAAAACAAACAAACAAAAAACTTTAACACAGGAACTATTATTTCTGCTTTAGTAATTAGATGCTTTACATTTTGCTAGAGGTAGCTCCTAGCATATTTAGTCTCTTCTTTTGAAGTTATGTACCTGGATACTGTTTTGCATTTTGTATTTCTGGCTTCAGGATCTGGGAGCTCGATTTATCTTTCCTGTAGCCCACTTTTGGAATTGGTCTCAGGCACACTGAGGTTAATGGTGAAGCTTCCATTGACTGAAATGCGGAAAGATCAGGCTTTGAGCCAGAAAGACATGCACACACAGTCCCTCTGTCTGTCTCTGGTGCAGTTTCTGTGGCTGACATGAACATTTTATTTCTGGTTTTTTAGTCAGAAATGTCTAAGGTGTACTTTGGACTGACTCCTCTCAAGTTTATTTTCCACAGGCAGCATTGGTAATTATAATTTACTGGTTCTCACAATGTATTTAGTGTTCGTCTCTAAAACACAGAGAACAGAGTCTAAGTCTATCAGACAGTGAAACTTTGGCTGAACACTATTGAATTGCTTATTGGGAAAAACTCATTATAAGGAAGGACTGGAATGAAGAAAACTCAGTCGTGTCAGACTCCAAAGAAAAAGCAAAAAGAAAAACTGAAAATGAGGCATTTATGGGGAAAAAAAATAAAAAATAGAATAGAAAAAAGCAAAGAGGATGTTTACGTATGGGTGACTCAGGTATTGCATAGGTCTAGGAGTCAGAAAATGTGAAGAAAATAATGTGAAAGTATGGTGTAGCTTTCCAGTTTCCAAGTTTTGATAAGAGGCTTACGTGTGACATTGGAATTTACTAGAATCTGCTGGAGGTGTCTGAAAAAGGGAAGCGATGAGGGCTTGATATTTATGGGAGTAAATTGGATTTGCAGAACCTTGTATACAGCAGAGAGAAGTGTGATGAGATGCAAAGTTCAAAAAGGCAGAAGCTGTAGTAGGTGAGGTGAAAGATTACAGAATGCACAGTGTGGTTTTGATTAAAGTAGAACATACTAATTTTACAGATGCCTCAGAAATATGAAAGGCCAATAGATTTCTATACCAGATGATTAAAAAAGGAGAAGTAAGAGAGATCTTCAATGTGGCATTAAAGGCTTGTCTGCACAAGGATAATCTAAAAACAAAGACACATTTACAAAATGGAAGAATTCAAAACACAGCGAGCCTGTCAGTAGTAGTGCTCAAGTAGAAATAAAGGGAGTTTAGCTTTCATTTATTTAACCAGCTTCCAAAGGGAATGGAGATATTCCCCGGCCATAGCTAGAAAGTGACAAGGCCCCTACAGCCCAGGGGTGAGGGCTCGCACACCAGAGGGGTCATGTCTCTGCTCCTGCGTGGGTGGAGAGAGGAACATGTCTTTCCAGTATTGTGCATGGATGAGTGCTCCAACCAGTAGGGTTTAGATGATGAGGGGATCGTTCTGCTGTCTTTGTGAGCAGCACCTGCATCTTCTAACCTCTTACTTTCAAATTCGCCTTCCTTTTCTTTAAAAAAGCCTGAAAAATCAAATGTCATTGGTTCACTTAGAAACTAAATTTGTTTTATTGGAAGTGTGAAAAGGTTCCACTCTTGTTTTTACCACAGATTCTTTCCCTACTCACCCTTAGCTACCAGGGAGCAACAAAAACTGCTTGCCCACTCTCCAGAGAAGTGATGTGAGAAAGAAGCTACCACTCAACCCTCCCCAGTATGTGTGCCTACATGCGCCTTCCCCCAGGAAGAAATGTGATTTCCTCTATACAAGAGGTATGAATGACCCTGAAAATTCAGCTGTGTGCTCTGCAGTACATGTGAGACAAATCTGCTGACAGCACCGATTAGAGCAGATTCCCTACCCGAGCTGAAAAGTAACTAAGGGATTAAAAATGTTAACACCAGGTCTCCTATAGTGGATAAGCTATGGAATTCTTTTGTTTGCTCCAGCAGCGAGCATGCATAAACTGTTCCCATCTGAGCTGAGGGGGAATATTAGGAAGTAGCAGAATTGTTCCTTGTAAGAATAGGGGATATCTTGAAATTCTTTGAAATCTGGAAAGCCAGAGGAAAGTTTTTGAGCACACCCGCTACATCTAGTGTTACTTGCAAAATCTGACTCAGTTCAGTTTATGCATTCTGTTTCTTAACATTCTCTTGGAGAGTGTTTCTTATTCTGGTTTGACTAAAGCCTGCACTAAATTCCAACAGCAAGACACTGTATATAAATGCTTAGCTGATGACATTGGATCATCTGGATCTGAACAATATCACTATTGGAGATCTGCTAAGTGATTATGCTGTGGCAAACATAAACAATGCTGGAGACTATTCTAGCACATTGAGCAAAGGAAAGCTGAGACACAAACCCACGCGACCGAGAGCTTTCCTAGGAGGTGATTAATGCAAACCCTGAGTCATTTGGAGTAATAAGCCTTTCCTAAAACAGTTTTTTTGTTTGTTTTATTTTTTTTAAAGAAATCTTAGAAGGTAGACTTTACAAGGAACAATAACGAGTTGTTATTTCCCAGTCAGCCTGCATATGCCACTCTAGCTCCTATACCAGTAACAAATTTTTTAATGAAAACTTTTTACGACATGCAAAGTTTCATCCCAAAAGCCAGTATCCCTTCCAAATGCCTGATGGTTTGCATATCACTTTGAAATGGCATTTCTCTGACTCAGGAAAGCAGAGAAGAGAGGGAAATATCTCTCAGAGGAGCCTGTGCAGTGATCACTCTTTGTTCGGGCGTAGGCAATTTTTCAAGTAATGTCCAAAACCTGGCTGTAAAGTACAAACATGAGGACGTTTAGATTGAATGCCAGAACTTAACCTATGATACCACTTAGCTTGACCTATACAAAATGCCAAGGCACTCATTCTTTAAAACCTACAGTACATGGGAACAGGGAAAACTTTCAGCTTTACTCAACTGCAGCATGCTTGTTTATCTGAAATGAAGCCAAACATTAAATGTTATTTGAATAAACCTTTTTGTACCTTAAATTTAACTTCAAACTCCAACTGAGTAACTCAACCATAAGGAATTGAATGCTCTATGCAGTTCCTTTCTGCTCTCTTTCTTTCAACAACTTCTCTGTGAAAAGGCCAGTTTTCTGGAAATTATTCAATTCATTCAAAAAATAATTGTTAGCCTTTAGCTTGTCCATAAAATTTTCCCTGCAAATGTTTCCTCTTTCTCAAAGGATTTATTAGGAAAAAGATATAAATAGAGTAGATAAATAGACACAATTTTTCTCTTCTCTTGCTATTGTGGGATCTTCTTGTAACTCGGATACCATGCTAATAGGTCTCAAGGGCATGGAGACACTCTTTTAAAGGAATGTTAATTCTTTATACAATAGTTGAGCTTGTTACCAGACTGCTGGGCTACTGGAAGACTCACGCTAAGCCTATGTTGATTTCCTTCTGAAGCATGGCTGCTCAGAAAATAACAAGCAGGCAGTGTAATGTTTTCAGAAAGCTTCCCGGAAAACAGAGCCTCATCTTAACAAATAACAATGAGACAATGACTCCATTGTTTCCCTGGTTTCAGCCCATCATTGCAAAGCTGACAATCTAGTCATCAGAAGGACTTGATAAGCTCATATATGGGATACCCTGGAGGCATCTGGAGTGACTGTCAGGAATGGGTAAGGAAGGGCTAAAGCTACTCGCCCCTACCAAGCATCCCTAGAGATTATGTGTTTTGGGTAAGACAGAAGCACATGTAGACAAGCAGTAAAAGGACATTCCCCTTCACTTTGCCCCACTCTAACCATGAAAATTGACTACATACTTTTTCAGAGAAGCTGTGCAGTCACTCAGCCATGCGTAGCAGCTGGAACCATGCAGGAGGATACATGGTCACTGTTGGTGCCTAGACCAAGGCTTCCCTCGGGAAGGGAACTGCTCCCACCAGCATCCCCGATGTCCTCAGCCAGTTGACATGAGCACTTGTAACTTCCACTCTTCCTGACAGGAAAGGGAGGGATGTAACTCACCCTTTATCACTGCAGCACTGGCATCTTTGCATGCAGGAATGTTATGGCAATGATTCCAGGTTTGCTGGTACAAAGCTGGGGTTGCAAAAGTTTATATCCAAAAACTGAAGGCTGGTTAATAGGTAGTGGTAGTGAACACTGCAAGTTATGATGCTGATTTTCCCAACATTTTCCAGCTTGTGCCCTAGTAGTACCATAGATCTTCATGGATAATTTTTTTGTTGTTTTCAATATTTCATATGAATTGTCATCACATAAAGAATGTTTTTGGCCAGATTCGTACTAAGTAAAAAACAAAGCTATAATGTGTTATCTTGCAACTTAAGAATGAGACACCTTGTACCGAAGAAGTGACAGACTCTCAAAATTTCCTCCAAACTCTTTTGACCATTTTTTTTATTATTATTATTATTATTAGTTTAACTCATTTCTTTCCTCAAGCACAGACACCAGAATTCTTCAGGTGTTTTCCCTGAATTCCTGTGGCTGTGATGGTTTTTTGACAGCTGTATTCATGGAAACTAGAAAGCAGAATTACACTACTGGACACTTTCAGGGGTTTTACTTCTATTTTAATTTTGTTTTGCTAATTCATGGCAGTTTTAACAATGCACTGAAATGAGCCCTGTCAAAATAATGTTGGACACCTGGAACAAAAGCCCAGACCTGACTTCCATCAGTGATTTCACAGATGTTTTGAAAAACTGTTTTCAAGAGATAGCATAGGCATTAACACATCACGCTAGTCTTGTACACCATGCAACATGATACAGCAATTGTCTACAAGCAGTTTTATCCATGCTGAGAATTCTGCGTCACTTTCAGAAATAATTCTCTTCCAACAGTGAGAACTTGAAAGAAGCAACCATAGCCTTACATATTTTTTTTTTAATATGGAGATGGTTTGACATTACGTATAATATTCTTCTCTTTCACTTATTTTGGAAATAAGAAATGCCTTTAAAATGTTCCTCTCCGTAACCTTAGCATAGTCTCCTGTGCACGTGTTGTTCAGGCAGATAACAGATATGTCTTAAGAGAGGACCTTTGCTCAAGCGTTGACCCTAGAAAGCAGCAAGCGTGGGAAGTACTATTTTTCATTGGGACTGAACACTGAGATAAAAATACTTAGCTGTTGGCTGTAATACATGGGATTGGGATATGATTCAATTTAACACATTTAATAAGTTTTACAACGTTTTTTATTAGGACACATCTAAGACACCTCAAAAGGCCGGAATTACTAAAAAGACAATTTTCCAGTTACTGATTTCCACAGGAATCAGAAATGCATTTTGTGTCTTCACAGAGGTCTTAGTAAATGCTTGGAAAATAGTTATTATGAAATAAAGTATTAATAAATGCCAAGGTTTACATATATTTATGTATACATACAAAGGTTTTTATATGCTTTTTAATATAATATGAAGTTACAATTTAAAAAAAAAGAATAGTTCCACAGTGTGCACCTCTAAACACTTTTTATTTACAAAACTCACATTATAAGCACTTCATTCTAATTAAGTTGCAATCCCTACATTAAAAAGGCTTAGATAAGGCTTTTAAGTGGACTTAACTGAGTCTATTCAGTTAAGACTCATCATTTTGTGCCATATCTGAGATGATCTCTGAGAACATCTTGGTGAGAGTTTTGGTACTGACTCTAAATCGTTCTTCATTGTGTGGTCTTCAGGCATGCCCTGAGGATGGTCCCAAGCCTGCAATGGTCAGCATGCACTTTCCTCACAACTGCAGGCCTTTTGACTGGGAAACTTCCACCAAGCACCAGCGTGTCCCATGGCCCCGCTCTGCCCAGGAGCTCCTACTTGGAGAGCAGGAAGGAGCAGGCTGCTGACCTCCCGGCCTGGGGACACCAGCCCTGGTGGACAATTTCACTGGGGTGCCATGGCTCCCAGTCACTGCTTACCTCCAGCTGTGCTTTAGAGGTGCTGACCAAGCTCGCAACCCTGTGTGCCTTGGTATGAAAGCCATCTTCCTTTCCCTCTTTCTGGGAGATTTTTGACATCTGAAAGCTTCCAGTTTTCTTACTGGAGGGCCCCAGCTCATTTCCCCTTTCACGCATGTTCCTCTCACTGTTCCATGTCTTGCTTTATAGCTGTGTTGTATTTATTTCAAGTCAGGGTTTTTCTACCCATTTTCCAGGGTTCATTCTTCCTCTTTCATTTATGGTTATAGAAACTGTTCTTAAGAATAATCCCAAAGTTTGCCTATATAAAAGACATGGGTTTGAAAAGGCTGTCTAATATTCCCAAAACAAAATGTGTCCTCATACCACATCACTCCAGAGGAAAAAACAAACAGGTATGGAAAACAAAACAAAACAAAACAAAACTAAACTAATGCTAACTAATTTTCTGCCACATGTGGGGGCTGTGCCCCATGATGCTATTTAGAATTGACCTTGTGAGCGGTGAGGTAGGGGTGCTTTTCCTTGCAAAGATTTATCTCCGTGTTTGTTCCCAGGGTTTTGTGGAGCTGTCTGTCTAGAATTTCCACATTATAAATGGCTCTTGTTTTGGTAAAGTTTGAATTATTTTCATTAGCTGGTCACCTGGGGCCTGACCAGAGTCAGGCTAAAAACTTCAGACAAGCACTACAGCTTTTGCAATCAGTCTCAGTCTCTCTCTCCTGTCATCCCCAAGGAAATGAAAGGCAGAAACGTTTACGCTTCAGGTTAATGTTTTAGAAGTGTTTGAGGCAGGAAGCAAATGGACTTATTCATAAGTTCCTCAAGGATGTTTTGTTTCAGTCATGAGGGTTGAAGCTTTCCTGAATAAAGGCCAGCCAGCAAGGAGCGACTGGTGGCAGGGTCTGCCTCTGGGACCTGCTCCGAGAACCAGGCACCCAGAGGGGACTTGCCATTCAGATTCCTTCTTCCAGTCCATGCCTAGCTTTGGAGATGACTTTGGGTGCTAAGCTTTGATTGGGACTAGTATAAATCTCATCCTAAAAATATACACCAAGACATAACTTTCTTAGGTTTGACTGGGAGTGACTGGAAATGTCTAGACCCATAAAAAAATTATCTCATGGATGTGAAAGTAAAGAGCTGGAAGAGGCCCGTCTCATTTACACTAAGGATGAGACATCACTTTGATTGCAGAAGAAGGGATCCTTCTGGAGGATGCTTACTTTTGAATATCCCATCACACTTATAAATATGCCTAACTTAAGCATGCAACTTGCTTGCTGTTATTTCCTGTGGGAAAATGAACCATTCCATCTTTCCAGGTCTTTGACAGTGTTCATACTGACAGTGACAACTCTGAGCACAAGTCAGAAGGTACCACCTGAGGACAGTAGAAAATCTGAAAGCAGTCCCTAGTGAAAAGTAGATGTTGAAGTTTCTAAGTCACTGGAATTATTTGGATATTGCACCATAATTTGTATAGGCACAAGCAAAACAAGCCATTTATTCCAGTGTCCCCAAACAAGTGCTATTAAAGCTTCTTTCCTTTAGCAATTTATAAGGCAGGATCTGCATTTTAAGAGGAAACATTAAAAAGTCAATATTGACTAATTTTTTTATTAATAGCTTATTTTCTTCATTAAAAGGTCATGGCAAATCTGACTGGTTAATGATAAGAAACATGTTTCACTTCTTTTAGTATCCACAGTACAGTATCTCTCTTGCACACTTTTTCTATTATTCTGACCGCTTGTTGTTCTTGTAGATTCTAATTCTGTAAGACATTTTGGTATTTCTTTCGTTAAGCGGAGTAACAGTCAGTAAAGTACGGTCAAAAAAAACTTGTACTCTTTTATGTTTGCTACATCTACTTCCAGTTATAATGAATCCTCTTAATTTCTATGACAAACCTCCATTAAAATTATAATTGAATTAAAATTTCCATAGATAAACATATCTCAACACAAAAAGCAGTTCATGACTGTATTGTGTGTCTGTGTGCCAAAGACAATTGCATGAGAGCAAGGGGTATATATTGCAGGAGGAGCCCATATGAGGGAGCCCTGCAGCTTTCTCAAAAACCATTTATGTGACTATTTTCCTTGGAAGAATTTCCTTTTTTACGTGTTCACCCCTCACAATATTTTGTGGGTTGACCTCTGATGTCTAAGTCTGGTTCTGCTTTGTATCGTTTGTCTCTTTGTGTATTGCTTTCTCTGTCTGCTCCTTTGCTTTAGTTGTTTTCTCTGCTCATTTTGCACTAAGGCATCTATAGTATTATTTTGGTCTTTAAGGCTATGACCCAAGGCAAGGGCAATATGCAGATCTGAGCATTTGAAGTGCTATGAAAATATAGCCCTCAGTAAAACAGTCATGCCTTACTTTCAGAAGACAATCTGTAATATTAAAAAATTCATTAAACACACAGGGCTTCAGCTCACAAATTCATGGTTTCTAAGGGAAGAACTTGTACATGCTCAAAACAGTTGTTTTTGCTGTTTTGAAAAACACTTTCCTTCTCATCTGATTAACACCTCAGCGAACTCCTGTGGTGCTGGGAGTATAATACTCCTCTTCCTTACAGCAGCATGTGAAAAAACAAAAAAAAAAAGGGGGGGGGGGGTTCTCAGACTGTATGCCTCTCTAAACCATCCCCAACCGAGGGGATGTTCTTAACCATCATGGCCACGGTTATGTCTTTCCTTGGTATTGTAATATGTATAAACTACAAAATGAAAATCCACTTTCCATGGGAAATCTCTTGGTGCATTGAAGATACATGACAACTTTCCAAACTATTTGCAGGATCTGGGTCAGTTTTGTAAAAGGAAACAGAAAGCCCAGGCTATCCTTAAATCTAATGATAAGCCAATTAAAAAAGTCAATCAATATTCTAATCTTTTTTATTTTCAAGAATATTAAATAATATTATATCTTCATGAAGGGCATTTTTTTAAGTGCTTATGTTGATGAAGGAAATTTTTTTTATTATTTTTATTTTTTTCACAGTGGAACCCTTCAGAAGGCACTAGTAGTTCTGGAGGTTGGCAAAGCAGAGCTGCCAGCACCTCTATCTTCATGGGTGTACCATGACTCTGATGCCTTTGGTAGAAAGGCAAGGCAGTCTAGTCAAGGATGGTGAAAACATGGGCATAGACCTCAACTCCAACTTCTCTCTACTTCAGTCAGTTAAGTGAAGTCCTGAGTGACAATTGGCATACAACCTTTTCTTCCCTCCAAGACCAAACACTTCATCTACTACAATACATGGAATCCATCCAATTTGCTCTAACACATGGCCCCACCACCCTGCCTGCATGCTCTCAGCTCTGACCTCCCAGTTTGCATGGCACTGTGTAGTGGTTGAGCCTGCCCAGCCAGCTGGCTGGGGTGAATCAACAAGCTGGAATTGACAAAACATTTTTCCTGACATATTTAGAATATTTCACGAGGGAGAAATCCCTTGAGATTCAACATCTGATTCTTCAGACTGCCCTAGGAGATTAAAATAAAGGAGAAGACAACATTAAGTCATGCATATTCTGATTAAAAACAAACACAATGGGTCAGATTCCATCCTCGATTGCAGCCACACTGAAGTCTCTGTGGTTGCATGAGAGTAAGTGAGGACAGAGTTTGACCTGGTGCCTTGAAACAAAAATATTATAAATGATAGGCAAGCACAAATGTGACTGTAAAGCTGCAGCATGTTTCATCTGAGAAAACTTGAGAGAGAAAGAGATCTTATATTGGGGAGATTTAATTCCTCAAAGATGAAGAAAGATGAGAAATAATTATTTACAAAAAGTCAGTTTGGAATGACAGAGTAAGGTGGGTTTTCGTCATCCAAAATCTATGCATATTGTGTGGCAAATGATTAAATAAACAGATTGCTGCTCAAGCAAGTTGCTTTCAATTTGAGAAGACAAAGCCACTAGAATAATCTCTACCCACTAAAAGAAAATTGTTTGGTCACACTATGACCACACAGAAGGCGCTGCTCACCAGCAGAATTTGCCTGCAAGATGACTTCTTTGACAAAGAAGCATCTCCATACCTGTTCAGTGCAGACAGCACCGGGCAGGCTGAAGGTACACAGACCTCTGCTGACTCCAGAGGAGGCCTGTGCTGATGAAACAAGAGAAGATTTCATGCACTCTTTTGTCTCTCTATCCATTCAGCTTTCTTTCCTGAAACTCTGACAGAAGTTGGAGTTTAAAGATCTCCCCTTATGCACCCACAAGAGCTGTTTTATAACTCTTCAGTAGTAGCCTAGACCCAGATAGGCATGCAAATCATGCCCACTGATGCCAAAGGGGTAGAAATCACAGAAACAAGAAGAAAGTTTCCATGTTCCTAAGCCTTGTCTGTGACCCAAGTGGGCCCATCCTGAAGCTCCTGTGTAGTCTCTTGCCTGTTTACATTCATACCCATCTGCTAGCATGGCACTGAACCCACTTACCACATAGTCCATCATTTTCACCAGAGCTGATGATAGATCTGAAATGGCAGCCTGCATGACTTTATAAAAGGCTGTGATTTACTGCGTGTCCGCACATGTAGTGTCTTCGGAGTTCTGTGTAGTATCATCCTATCTGCTTAATCTCACTGTCCAAGGGTTAGGATTTTTTGTTTTGTTTTGTACTTTCTAAGCGCCTGCTCTGTCATCTGTGTACCACATTGCACTCCATATTCATCAAAGATATTTAGCTCTCGACAGGGTGAGTGCTTTAGGACTCTAAGATTTCTATCAAAGCCCTAGCTCTTCTTAAAGCAAGAACTTGCATTTACCTCATACATGCAAAATACATGTTTTTCTCAGGGCCTGCCAGCTCAGCAAACACAGCTGACATCTTTTTTTCTTTTTAGTTTGGTGTCTTGTTTCATCCTTACTAACAGCCTTCAGAATTGTACTTTAATGAAGGGACAATTAGACCCAGTCTATAGCAAATGAGGAAAAAAAAGAAAAGAAAAGAAAAGAAAAGAAAAGAAAAGAAAAGAAAAGAAAAGAAAAGAAAAGAAAAGAAAAGAAAAGAAAAGAAAAGAAAAGAAAAGAAAAGAAAAGAAAAGAAAAGAAAAGAAAAGAAAAGAAAAGAAAAGAAAAGAAAAGAAAAGAAAAGAAAAGAAAAAGAAAAGAAAAGAAAAGAAAAGAAAAGAAAAGAAACCTCATCTGTAATGAAACCCTTCTAGAAATTCTCTGTTTATGAAGAAAAGGGAGTCCAGCAGTTCTGCAGCAAGGGAGAGGAAGTTATGCAGTTGGTATTTAAATATTTTCTTTGGTTTCAGTGTGACTCTGGGTGAGACTTTAGCTTTTGCCATATTTTCATCATCACCAAAACAGAAAAGAACTGAAATTTTTGCTCTGGATCATTTTACTTATGTCATTAGACAGTTTCCAAGATCAGGACCCCACTGTGCACTGAGTATACTCATGGTGGGAGGTAATCTCAGCTGCAAAGTACTTACCACTAAATAGAAGAGAAAAAGGATGGAACACAGCTAAATATTGAAAGATGCAGGGTCATGGAGCAAGACACTGAATGCATTTCCCCTGCTTTCTTACCCTATTTCTTATTATGGTTACACATTGCTATTCTGAGAGGAATAAAGCTGTCCTGAAATTGCTCACCTGAAGGAGGCAAGAATCCCATTGATTTCAGCTGCTAGAGGGTGCTGTCCTGAAGGGAACCACCCCATAGTAGGCCTTTCACTTTCTCTCATCTGATACTGCCTATGACAAGCAGCTGCACTCAAAGTGGGAAGTTCAAGTCTTGTGATACCATCCCCTTCCTCACCAGCCAGCAGAGAGATATGTAAACTGCAGAGGAGAAATGTGCCTCCCCGGAGCTGCAGCCAAACTCACCGTGTCTCTGGGGACCATCAAAGGTCAGACCATCACTTTGCCAACACATAATGCAGCTACTGGCATAGAGTCAAAATCTGGCCCCAGGAATGCTATACAAATAATACACGAGCTTTAAACTGTGGGGTTCTTACTCTGTATGCATGCAAGAAATTGGAGAAATGGAGGATAATTAATAATGTTTGCATTGTTCCATGAGGAGGGATGAGGACTTGGCTCCAAGAGTATTTTCAAAAACTGTTCTTAGAGATGTCTTCTGCAATGCTAGTCTCTTGGCCAGCTCTCCGTGAAAGAGCCCACGTAAGTATAGTTAGTGCTGTTAAGCCAGCCCTGCACTGAATAGACTAGTTAGGAGACAAGAAAACAAAAGGCAGTGAAATGCAAAGAACCACGTTAAAAGAACCTTATTAAATGGACGAAGCCCCAAAGTTTCCAAGTAAATGTCTGTTTTATGAAAGCAAGCAAGCAAGAAAGAAAGAAAGAAAGAAGGAGGAAAAGGAAAAGGTTTATCAATCCTGAAACAGCTGCTGTGCAGACCCAGTTCCCATCTATACTGCAGATATACAACTTCCTCATTGTTCATATCTCCCTCATCTTCATGGCTGGGAAACATGCCTACCACTGGCCCAAGGTTTGCTGCGAAAGAAGCTTATGAATATTCAGTTATTCTTGTATGTTGCCCTCCTTGCAGACATAGATGTGAATGAGAACGGTAGAGCCAAGGCCAGAGCTTCCTGCCTGTTGATAAGAATCAGAAAATAGCATTTATGTTTAAGTCAAAAGAAATCTGGTAGGTATGGTGCCAGGACAAATAGACCTACTGGTGTCACTTTAAAGTACAGAAAAAAAGGAATAGCTAAATTTGTTTTACATTATTATAAGGGTTTTTTCTTAGTGATCCTGAAAACTGATGTAATGTCTCTGCATGCCAGCCTCAAGTGCCAAATCTAGCCACAATTTATGGGATAGATAATAAGAGAATTACCATTTAATAGTCACATATCAACAATCTGTCAAATTAGTGATGAGAAAACCTCTAGGAGAGGCATCTAGGCTTCTCAGACTAGCTGAAGACATATGTATTCTCCCCACCACTAGGTCCCTCAATGACCCTTCTGACAACAGGCAGGCACCAAGCTGGTTAAAGTGTCTTCACAGCCTATACAAAACACAGGTTTCTCAGTTACTGAAAGCTGTGTGGTGATTTTTGAAGTATCAGTTCTCAATGCTGACCTGGCTTCATCAGCAGCAGGGCCCTCTGAAAGTGGCTTTCAACTTGACTGTTTTAGCCTCAAAATACCTATGCTTTGAGCTGCCCATGAGAGAAAAAAAGTAAGATCTCACCACATCTTGCCATCAAACTCCAAATTGTGGAGAACTCAGTTTAAAACTGCATTAAATCTCTAAGTTGGTTGTTTGCTGTATATACCACAGAAGAACTAGACAAAACAACCAGATAACTTACCTTTTGGCAGTAATAGAAGTGTTAGTACCATAGAGCAAGTTAATCTCCTGTTGATTTGTGACAACAGTACAGATTTGCAGCAAATCCAAAGCTCAGTGATAACTTCACAGCTTGACCCTTGGGTAGAATTAAAAACACACCTTGTTCTGACAAAATGTAATCAGAACTGGTGACTATGCTGGGACTCCTGGATGGACTCACAGTAAAGCACAGTAAAGCAGAGGCAGGAAGAGCTGGGAATATGACACGATCTGAAATGAGTGTGGCTTTGTGTTTGCATGTGTATGCATATATCTATGCTTATCTGTATCTCATCATAACTGATATACAGTAGACAGCACGGTATACTTTCCTCCAGAATCCTACAAATAGGGCTCTGCTCTGGTTGTGAAGAACAGCTCATGATCCCAGAACCATCTCATGTGTTTAATGCTGTGATGTATCTCTTATAGGTATGAAAATGCATCTGGAAAAATCACATTAATGCTAGGTTTACTTAGAATTAGAATGATGATCAAAGTTAGAGGTTAGGCTTGAAAAATACATATCTGGTTAGCCAAAATTTCTTCACCAAATTTTCCTGTTGGATTCTTTTGCTTGTCAGCTTGCTTGCTTTAGAGGCTGCAAATATTTTGCCTGTCAAAATTGAGCTAGACCCAATTTGCTTGTTAAAACTGGCTGTAAGAGTGACAACTAGTTGGTACTGAAAAATAATGAGGTTTGCTGTTCTACAGGCTTTTCTTTAGACTCCAGTCAGATTTAGCTGGGACACATAGAGATATTTTTTTCTCTGTAGGGACATCTATCTTCATTAAGCTCACAGAAATGAAATTGACTTCTTAAGCATCCCTACTTTTCTCAGAATCTTGGTAGAAATAAAAATTATTAGGAACAAGAGAAGAAAAAAGATAATATAGCTGTAAAAGGTTCCCTTCCACAAGAAACCAAGTTAAAAGTATTTGCTAAAAGTTGCTAAGACAAATAAAATAGTTTTATTGCTTTTCCAAGCACCAAAAAGACAATAATGTTTAAGCAATCATTTTCCATCTGCCTGTTCCTCATTTCTCTTCCTGCCAATACTGATTTCCATAAAAACTTATCAGGAGGATGAGTAGTCTCTCAACAAACACTCCAAAACCAATAAAAGCCCGTTACACTAGCACGGCTAGCACGGGTATGGCTTTTGTCTGCAGTGCCCACTGCTCTCTGGGATGTGGTGACAAAGGCTAATATGCTTTCTCTCACTAGTGAGTGGAGAGCAGCTGCTGATAAAGAGGATCATACTCTGGGAAGGGAATGAGTTTTTAAGTAATATGGGCAACGACAGGCTTGAGGGCTCTGCAGCTTGTAAGCAGCATGGACACTCGCTGACCTTGCTTTCTTTGCTTCATTTCACCTGATAAATGAGTGTAGTGCACTGGGAGTATGGGTCTCCCTGCCCACGGCGGTGCAAATCACTTCAGTGAAGGGATAATTGAGTAAGTGAGAGGATTTGCCCACAGACCTTTCACATGGTTGCAGTTGCAAAGGGTAACCACTTCCTCAGCCTGTCTGGCCTCTGAAAGGTGAGTCAAGTGGGGATCAATGCAGGCACTGACAGAGCAACAAGAAAGGAAAGGAGAAAACCCCTCAGCTAACAATGAGCAAGCAGACCCATGGCTATGACACACTGGCCAAGTGTGTGGTCACACCAAGCCAGCTTTATCTGAGTGTGTGTAGACGCAGCTCCTATTCCTTTGTCTGGGGAATCACAGGCAGAAATACGGCAGCCGTATTTCTGACACACCATAAGGATGGCCAGCACATGTGTGCTGTGTCTGGGTGCATCAGACTTGCTGGGCATATGCAGATAGCTCTGTGGGGCATGCAGAGGCAGGCCTGGATGCTTGGCTGCATCAGGAAAGATGAGGGAGTGGAGAAAGAAAGAGGGCCTGCAACTCTCGTACATATCTCCGTAAATTAATGTTCTCTAGAAATGACTTGGAATTGTATTACAGGTGCAGGTATGCTCTCACAGTGGAACAAACTGAGTGTGAACCCGCCTTTTGCCCACATGGTGAAGGTGGTGGTGCACACCTCTTCTCGTGCTGCCTGGAGTGGACAGCGGAGGAAGAGCCAAGGTTTGTGCCAATGAGTTACTTGAGCAAAAGCTCTGGGGTTCATTTTTTCTCAAAGTTTGGAGGTGTGACATTTTGTGTTTGTGGCTCGGTTGGTTGGTTGGTTGGTTTGGTTTGTTCATTTGTTTTTTGGGAAAAAAAAAAAAGACTATCTTCATGTAGGAAAGCTAATTTTAGTTTTTTTTTTTCCAGACTCCAGGTGATCTGGACGTAAATCAAAAAATGTTGTTCAGGATCCAAGCTGAATAGTTCGGGTTTTAATACAATATTTCAGTGTGAAACCAAAACAAATGTTAAACCTTGGAAGCTGTATAAAATTGAATTGTCATTATCTAGTCAGTTTTTGTTTTAAGCACCTTGAATCGTAGTGAAGACAATAAGAAATGAAAATGCTCAACTATTTCAGGATTCAGCCTATAGCAGTGTAGGACACACCCAGCACAGGCTGTTGATTGTAGCCATCCTTCATGGCAGTCATTCATTATATAATTTCAAAGGTAACTTAAACATGTGCCAGAAACTTTGGAGAGACTAGTCCTTGGTGAAATGGGCTCTGGACCAAATCTTTACTTTAATGATAATGCTTTAGAATAAAATATTTTTTGGTTCAGAACATGAGAACATGTGAATCTCTCTTTGGCTCTCACCTTTTAAAGAAAGAGATGAAATTTAAGTTTTATGAAAATTAATGCAAGTAATTAAATGCTAAAACAATAACAAGTATATACTGTTACAGCTCATGAAAAATCATAAGGAAAGGTGAATGTATCCAGACAGTTTTTAATAAAGACTTGATTCTGTACACACATTTGTGCAAGTAGTTTTTAATCATTTGATAGATCCAAAGAAATCAATAGCTCTATTCACAAAACAGAACTGATTTGCATGAATAATATTATGTATTTGCAGAAGATGAGGTATACATTTATGTTAAAGCTAATCTGTAGTAATAAGGCTTATCTGTAGCTTGACAGTTTCTTCAGAGTCATTTGATATTTCTGAATATGTTGCCTTTTTTTTCTGGAAAACACTGAAATCACAAAGTCATAAAGAGAAGTGTAGATCAAGACTGGAAAACAACCAGAGGTCTCAAACTGTCAAAACTGTCAATGGTTCCAGGAGATTTTCATCTTAAAAATGCCAGGTAAGTTTTTTACCAATCATTCTATGTAGTAAAATAATTAATTCACTGGCTTATTAGCATTGCCTTAAAATAAATAGTTTGCAGTGGCTAAAAAAAGATTGATGCCCTTTAGTTGATTGATGAAAATAAGTTAAACATAAAATATGAAAAGCAGGCATGTGAAGCCATGCAGCTTTCTGTGCCGGTGCAGCATGAGTACAGGCTGAACTGTGGAAAGAATGTCTGATGGTACAAATCCTGCCTTCAGTCCGGTGTAAGACTTCTGCTCCTCTCCACCTGGCTGTTGGACAGCCTCCATCTGCAGTTTTTCCTGCCCCATCTGTTGGTGCTTTGCACAAGGCCATTACAGGGTTTGGGTCTGCTGCCTGAGTTGCTTTACCCATCCCTTCTCTGAAGCCTGTTGAGAAACTCCTGTGAGGGCCTTTGCCTTAGGTGAGCTAATTGATAGACTTGTTTCTTCCAACTCTAGGGTGCATACCCCTTGCAGTTTTCACAAAATCACAGAATGGTTGGGGTTGGAAGGGACCTCTGAAAGTAATCTGGTCCAACCTCCCTGCTCAAGCAGGGACAAAGAGTTTAGGTTCCCCAGGACCTTCCTGCTTGGCTGTTTGCATATCCAGGATTTTCAGCTGTGGGTTTCTGAACAGACCATTTAACTGGGACCCTAACCAGGCTGACTTCTTGCTAACTCTGCTCAACTTAAATCTTTCCTCTCCTCACTGTGCCCCACACCCAAAAGTCTTGAGATCTCTCTTAGAAGACTCAATCATTTTCTTACACAGGCCTGTTTTTTGTTTGTTTGTTTGTTTGTTTGTTTGTTTGTTTTCCACATACTGGCAGTTAAAATAGTTTCTACCAAATGTTACTGCCAGTCTCTCATATTAAGGTCATGCTTTTTCCACTCTGTTATTTCTGACCATTAGTTTATTTTCCTTTGGGTATAGTAAAAACAGAAGAAAGAATTTAAAAAGAAGGGGGGTGGGGGGTGGGGATTTTTTCCCCGTATATTAAGATGCTAGATTGGTAGCACCCTGCTTGGTAGTCCTTATGGAGTACACGTGTTCACCTGGATAGGAATATTCAGTGGGAACTTGTTTGTATAAAAATTAAATAAATAAATTTAACAGTGATCTTTGCTGGTCTTCTGATTTGCTGTTATTAATTAGTATGCTACAGGCATCACAGAAGACATGAATATTAAAGAACAATTGCTAACATTTTGATGTTTTGTCAGCACTGTGTGTCATAACATCTTCCTACTGGGATGCAGTGTGATGACACTGTGTCAAAACAGAACATTGTCACCCTGTGCTAAAATTTTGCAATGTGATGACATTTAGATCTACATGCTCCAAGAGTTATTTGGATCATAAAGTCAAACCTTTCTTAAACTGGTGGTGGCACCTGCCTGGAGAGCAAATCTGTGAGAAAAAGTGCTGGCATATAGTCTGTACTTGAGAAAGAGAGAAAAGATCTTTTAGCAGATCTCAAGAGCCAACACAAAATCTTCTGAAACAAGATATTTAGCACTGAATATTAGGCATTAAAAATATCCACCATTCTTTGAAGACCAGATAAAAAATAACCTATTTTAACAGAATCCTTCTTTCTTGGTACTGATTATTGCTTGGATAACCCCACTGAATCCCTGAAAAACTGATCTTAAAATTGTCGTGAACAATTTTCTAAAATAAAAAAGTTGTTTTTGAAAGGGAAACAATGTCATAAAAATATTTTTCTTTTGAAACATCTTATATTCCTCTCAGTTCATTGAAACAAATCCAGTTTTCAATACCCAAGATTTTTAAAAAATAAGATTGAGGGAGGGTAGGATATCAAAATCTACAAAACATGTAACTGAAAATTTTGAGAAGTTTCAGTTTCCCAAAATGTATTTTGAAGTAAGGAATTGTGAAATTCTAGCTGCTGTTGAAAAATAAATAAATAAATAAAATAAAATATAAGAATATTTGAGGGATTGAAGATTTTTTGTCACTTATTTAAATACTCGTTTCTTCCATTATGGTTCAGTGAAAATACTTGTGAAATTCTGAATGATGTAAAAAATGGTATTTAAGTCTATCCTTTTTCTTAGGAGCTCAGTATTTTCTACTTTTATCTTTCATAGAATTACTGATTATCCAGACAATATTGAAACCAAGAACTCACTAAATGAGCATGTCATGCCATCTTAAAGACCTTAGTTATGACTAAGCTGAGTTTTATATATCTATAATTCTACTGGCTTTAAAGAAACTTATCTGAGTATGTACCAGACAAATTTGACCAGAACTAATTGTTTAGTTTCCAGTTCTGCTCTTCCAGCTCCTAGTGAGGTCAGCAGGAACTGCAGCTGCTGTGGCCCTCCTAGGGCTGGGCCCCCTTTTCTTCACACAAAGAATTTTGCTGAAACAACAACAAAGGAGTTTTGAGATTTAGTAATCGACATATGTCGTACCATTTCAACATCGTTTCTGTGCATCCATTTCGAAGGCAGCCTCGATGTTCAGCCAATGATGCGGCTGGCCCTTTTCCAACCTAAACAGCATGACCTCTTTGGCTTTACCATTATCGTAGGCTCTCACAGATTTAGAGGTAATGTGCAATCAGGTACGTGAGACCATATTACATATTGGCAAATTTCTCCTCCTGGAAAATGAAAATATTGTACTCATAGGCCATTATAATTATTCTCAATGCGGTTAAATTTAAGGACTGAATTAATCCCCAGTGTAATTCTATGGATTTGAATAGAGTTATACAGGAATGAATGTGGTCTGAGAGAATTACATTTATAAATATAGTACCTTAGAGAGTTGTTTTTTCTCTGTGTCAAATGCTGATCCTAAATTCTGCTCTCAGTTACACATTTTACTTTGGAGCTACTCTATCAGTGCTAAGTGTTACTCTTAATGAAATACTTACATGAATAAATCAAAAAATCTAGCTCTACAATCAGAACCATTTTTGTAAAATATGAGAGTGTGGTGTCCCAAATCCCATGCAATTGCCATCCTGTTATTCGCAGGCATATGCTCAGCTAGATGGTCAGCAACTAGATGGTGGGGCTTTGCAGCACTCTGAATACACAGTTTGGCCAGAGAGAGGGAGGAGAGGATGGAAAAGTACATGGTCTCATGGAGATGCTCTAGATTTGGATCTGGGATGCGCTCCCAGGTCCCACAGTACAGATATAGCCAAGTATACAAGCCTTGCCCTTCCAGTTGTTTGATACCACCGTTGAATGGGAGTGTGTTATTTGGTTGGTTGTGTTTTTGTTTGTTTATTTGTTTGGTTTTTTGGTTGCTTGGTTGGTTGTTTTTTTAATGGATGTCTCAGTTATTGGGCAGCTTTGCTCTACACAAGATGTTTGTGTAAGACATGTTTGGAAATTTAGGCTGTTCTTTTAAATGTCTGATATCCTAGTCAATTGTGGCAGAAATGTAGGTGGTTGTTACTTGCATCTGATGGCAGAGAGAGCCCTCCTGTGCAGTATTGCTGTTGAGGAAAGACCAGTCCCAGAGTGTAGTTAACCTTTAGCAACCTATTCATACACATGAGAATTGCCAAATAAATCCAACCTCAAAATTTCCACCATCATTTTTCTTTCATGAAATTTTTATACCATTTTCCAAGAAAGGTTTCATTGGGCCCATTGTAACAGCTTGACAAAAATCTCCCTCTTCAAGCATCTCTGCATACAGGAAATGAAACCTCCACTGAGAATTCATCTGGCACAGCAATACTGGAAAGAGATGATATCTAGGAGGTCTTGGACATGAGCAAAGGCTTCTTCACTGATGCTATGTTCAGAAACCATCAGGGAAACCTTTTAACTTTGCCTTCATGGTTTGCCACCATCTCCTTCTGCCTGTCTTTGCCTACCACTTTCTTTTCCTCCACGTACATTTCCCATATCTCTGCAAATTAATCTGAAAATAATCAAGTATAGATAAAACTTTCAACAGAAAGGTTCAAGGTGATGGTGGAAGAAGAGAAAAAAAGAAGGAAAGAGAAAGAGGGACTAATGAGAAAAAAAAAAACTGTATGAGAAGAAGCTAAGTAACAGTATTGACAGTGATTTTGGGGCTAGGATGAAGCACACCATTGGGTACCATATAAATGAAACAATATAGATAATCATTTGTCTCTTTGTCCCATGGCTCAGATAAAGTTATTAGGGAGCTGATCACTCTTATACACCTGGGAGAGCCTCACATTAGCTGATTTAAGGGAGCAGAGTTTTCAGTGAGTTATTTTATGTGTCGTAAGTTTTCACATCAATCAGTGTTGTTTCCTGTCTCCTGTGTATTCAGTCATTGTAGGGGAGGACATAAATTAAGTGCATGCCCATAGATGTTCCATCTCATGGTGAAAGTCTGTAAACTAAACAATATGTTGTGTGTTTGTTTTTTTCTGTGCACTTTATTCTTTTTCTTTGGGGGAAGCTGAGCAACAAAACATGCAGCTTCTCACTTTCAGCTAAGATTTGAGGATTATTTTTTTTTTAAGCATCTGTAAAACTGTGGCAACAGTTCATCTACTTGTGTGTAAGTAGCTTAACAGGAAGCCTGTGAACTGGATCAGGCAACTCACCCTGGGCTATTCTCAGAGATCTTTACTTTGTGTGCCTGAACAGGGACCAGAACAGGGACTGAAGGAGATAAGAATGGCATTACAGGAACCAAATGATTTCAAAGAGGTCTTGGACACATCCTTGTGTGACTACTTGCCCTGGCACCTGGCAACATACTTTCAAAGGACAGACAAGGTTGTTTCGTGAAGCAGCATCATTGGCTGCACCAATGCCCAGGCCTGCAACAATACTCAAAACCAAGTGTCTGGCATCCAAAATGCTGGACTTTCATTATACTCTGTGCACAGTTAGGTGGAATCACTGGTACAGGGAGGTCCCCAGTTAGCTGCCTTCTTTGACAATACAATGCATGCTGATGCTCTTTGTCTGACTTTACATCTCCTCTACGCAAACGTATTTCTAAAGGCTACAGTTTGAAGAGGAGTCTTCTTACTCTCAAGAACATAGAAAATACAGAAATGCATCACCTGCAGAAGCACATGACACAGCTTATAAATGAGAAGGACCAGTACGACAGATTTAGGGAAGCTTGCTAATAAGAACAAAGACATTTTGGATGGCATTCATCTCTTTTAAAATGAGGAATCTGAAAGTGAGGTGCTGCAGCTACATTATTTATCTGGGTTATTAACTTCCCCAGTAGACTGGGGAAGTATATGCATGCCGTATGCATATACTATGCATGTTTCTGTATATGTTTGTGGGTGTGCCTGAATATGCAGAAACACCAACACATAGATAGCTGACCTGTCTTCTGTGGCCCAAACCAAGCTCTGCCAGAATGCTCATCTGAACACTCCAGAGCATTAGCAAAACATATGCAGAGATGAATTTTGCAACATGAGATCATCCATAAAACTAAAATTCCCACCACCAAAACAAACACACAAATGCAAGCAGCCAAATGCACGCTCACATATTTGTATGCTATATGTATTTTCATATTTTTTTTAATAACAACATGTCGAAGATTTCAGGGAATAGAAAAGCAGCTCATCTGCACAAATCATCAAGGCGTAACTCACATACTGCGGATTAAGATGTGTCTCCTACCAAAACTACTGGTGCTTTGGCGGCTGAAATGTTTTGCTGCTGGTTTGGGAGACAGCTAGGAAGCAGTGACAGAGGGTGCTCATTTGAATATTGCCCTAAATCAGTGCCATATGTTGACCCCATGACCAATCCTTGATGGCAAAAAAAAAATCAAAACAAATCAGTGGTGTTTTTCCAATGGCTTCCAAGTAAGAGTCTGCATTCACCTAGGCCAGGATACACACACATGGAGTGCTTTGCACCTGCATAAATAAGACATTGTCCTTTATTGATAGTAAGGAAAAAGAACTCTGTCTGGATTCATGCATAGAAAAATAAATGTGTGTAGAATGAATACAGCTTGATCAAAGAATTAGACATGGTTGTACTGATACCCCTCTATTTTTCTACCTTTAACAAATATGGCACTATATATGTCTGCAATTTTATTCCGTGCTTTGGAGGGAATTGAGAAAGAATTGCATTAACTACCACCTTTACAGAATACCTATCTCCCACTCAAGGTGGATTAAAGTAAACTAAAGTTCAGTTCACTGTGACTGAATAGGAACTGAACAAGCCTCAAAACTGGTATTTTTTTCATAGATATTTTTATGTGTAAAGTTGGTGTCAGGACAAGACTCCTCAGGCAGCACAGCAAGAATAGACTTTCCCTTTGACAAAGACGAGAACACAAGATACTTATGTCAGGGAGAATAAAATGAGGAAGAGAGGAAAGACCAATGTAATGAGGAACCAGGGAAGATTCTTCAATAGCTGGTCTTGCTTCTCCTTGTGCATGGGGAGACCACAGTCAATAGAAGCAGAGAAAGTGGATGCTGGGAGAAGCTGCCACCCTACACACTGCTGGTCACCTTGTAGCTGCTGCTAACACGCGTTTAGGGCTTCAGCACGAGCGAAGTAGGCTTGACTATGGCTTGCTTATCTTTCCTGAGATCCCCTGAGCAAATTGAGCCTGTGCCTAGAGCAAGACTTAGCTGCCTATATATATAAAAAAATGCTGCAGTATGAGAGTAGTAATTATCTAACTGGTTTGGTCTGTCAGCTGGCCAGCTGGGACCCTGCATTGTCTGGCCAGTCAGCACTGGAACTGGTACAGATCATACTGAAGCTTCTCTAACCAAAATCCAGTAGACAGAGAGGCATGGGAAAATAGGTGGCATGGAAGAAAAATGTATATATTGCAGAAATATAAAGTCCTAGGTAATCTCAGGTTATTGTGGTGAAAGTGTACAGAAAGACATACTGCATAAATGCATGCAACCTCATTAGCTGTTCATCAAAGAATAACTTGCACAGTAACATTTTCAGGATACTACATTTTAATCCTATATACTCTATAAAGTATTGCATATATAATAGGCATTCTTGTATTCTGTATACAGAAATACAGTATATATGTATATATATACAGTACATCTATATATACCATATACACACACATACACACTATGCTATATTACGTATCAGTAAATTACGTATCAATAAATGAAGGGGGAATAGAATGAATGTTTCAAAAAAAATTATATATATATTTTATTCTTATACAAACAATAGTTAATAGAAAAGTAAAGAAAATACGAGAAAGAAAAGAGAAAACAGAAAAGCATACCTATCTCAACAACAGATGTTGATTGGATATGTTTAAATTAATCTCCACATCAAGGCAAGAGGGTAATTAGAAATGGGGTTTTCAGGTGCTTTTATAGTTTTGTTCAACTTTTCTCAGATGGAGGACAATGATGCTGATGACCTCGGGGAGAGCAGAAGTAAGCCAGGAGTCTGCTCTGGAAAAATCCAGCCTTTGGGTGGCATTCACCCAGTTGTGGAGGGCCAGCATAGCTGCCTGTAAGCGAGGCATGGGATACGCACCTGGCAGCTGCTCAGAGCATGGAAGAAAGCAAAGACAGGAATGATTATATCTGAAATTCTGCTTCTGGGTATGATGGAATAAATATATGTTTGTCTCCAAGTGTTAAAGACTTTCTTTTCTTTCTACTGGAAATTCCTGCTATGTAGGATGAGAGATGCTTCCCTGTGGCTCCTTGTGTCCCTCGGCCATGCTGGGCAGAAGCCATGCACCTACACTGCAGAGGTAACAAACAGTTCTGCATAGTCACAATCAATGTGCTCTGCCAGGTGAAGTGGCTGCTTAATGTTACCCTTCAGATTGCCTCTGCTGCAATGCGAGTCAGATCAGGTCTGGCTGGTTATCAGCTACTGACCAAGAAAGCAGGGTGCAGAGGGTTTCTCAGAGTCTCAGTCTGCTGCCTGTGGGATATCTGTCCAGGAAAGAAGCCAGGAAGCATTTGAAGGAAAGTATTGAGCTTGGTACTTACTGGGTGGTCCACTCAGTTTGAGATTTTTCTTGCACCTTATTTCCACCGTCATCTGCTTTTTTTTTTTCTTTTTTTTTTTTTTCCTTCAGTATAATAATTTTCTTTTCCAATTTAGGAAATTTCACCTAGAGTCTTGTGTCTTTTTTTTTTTCCGGTCTTTGCCCCTCTCTACTTCTACCTTTCAGGAAGGGACAAACAAAAGAACTGTTGATGGGACATTTTTTATCTGGGGATCTGATATTTGAGTTTGCTTTTGGAATTCATAATCTTCAATGCTGACAAGGTCTATCAAATCCCCCAGCCATCTGGGGAGAAAACAATAGGTAAATGAGGTATTTCTTTGTCCCTTACTCCTACGTGGATAGCATGTCTGTTTTGGCTAACTGACTATCTGGTCCAGTGTTTGCATTGTTGAGTTACCATGTTGTGTGGTAAATTAAATGTTTTGTACGAGTATTCAGTAGAAAAAGGCATTTAGCTGGTTTAATTAAATGAATAAATAATAATCCTTTAAAATACCACCAGGCATTTGGCTGGTGGGGGTAGCCAGTCCTGACCAGCACCCTTTCTGTGTGGAGGAATGTGGGCAACTTCACCAAGTGTTTTCCAGCAGCACACTCAGAGTCTCACCAAATTCTTCTCTCCTGCACTTCTCACCCCATTTCTTGCTTCGGTGTCTCTGGGTCGCTTGCAGCTGCCATCTTTTCTTTACCTTCCTTCTCTCTTTCTCTCTTTCTCTCTCTCTTTCTCTTTCTCTCTTCCTTTCTTCCTTTTGTTAGAAAAAGGTGCACATAGCTGTTTCATCCATGTTATAAACCTCTTAAGAATAGCAATCTGCTTGCTCGAACATGGTTTTTGGCTTGAGTTGTGGTGAGAGTAGTGGAAATTCACAGCAAATGCTTCTGGCTTGCTAACCTAACACCCTGTGGTACCCCTGTGATTTTTAAGATTTCAGTAAGATTAATTTGAAAGGGAACATTTTGTGAGCCACTTTTAGTAAAATAAATCACTTGTGTGACTTCTTTTTTTCTGTGTTTTGAACCAGAGACAACTTTATTTTTTTTTAATCCTTTGAGACTTTAAAGATATATTATAGCTGCACCCACCAACTGCCTCTGCTGATATCCAACGGAAGATGGGGTTAACAACATCTGGAGTATTATTCATTTCTAAGTAATCTCTGAGCTTGTTTCCATTTCTTCTTGAGTCAGGAGGTCTAACAAAAGCAAATGTTCACAGCCCAGCCAGGTTGTTTTGCAACACTGAATTGAAAATGCACTGCACTAACATCAGATAAGGTGTCCTTGCTGATTTATTTGCACTATGCAAAGCTAGATTCTGTTAAACAATATAAAAAACGACATAAATACTACTTGAAATAATAGGACTAATTCTGTTCAGGGGGGAACAAGTGACCATTCTGATCACAGCCAAAACCTGCTGAACTGTTTGCTGTGAGAAATACTCAGATTTGGGATCAGCCAGTGTGGGGAGGGCTCTGGTTTCAGCACAAGCTGTGATGGTGTTGGCAGACACCCTGGGGGGCTCAAAAGGAACCAGAGGCTCCTACAGCAACATTGATATAGCTGCAGTGGTGCAGCAACTTACTGAATGACTGATGTGGTGTTTGCTCAGTTGTAAGTCCTCATGAAAGGCCAGAGCAGTGAACGTGAGCCCAGTGCATGTGTCCTTACTCTAGACAAGACCAGAGGGATCAGGACAAATTTGCAGGTTGGTAAAGCTCAAGGCAAAATTTGTTTTGACTTCACTAAGTGCTTGTCCTTAAGTCTCTAAAATCAAAATCAAAAATATCATTTAGAAGGAGAGAGAAGGCATCCTTGTAAGAGTAAACAGATATACTCACAGCCAGCTACCTCATCATCCTCATGAGGTTCTCCTCTTTTTCCTGTAATTTCTTTGGATTAAGAAATAAAAAGATGTTTACCTCAGCAGAGGAATGAACTATCAATGTCCACTCCAAAATGGGTTCCACAGATACTGCTAATTTTAACCGCTGTAACTTACTAGTTCTCTCCCACCCTATTTTGCTTTTATCACAAGTCATTTGGGTCTCCCCAGATTTCTAGCACAGCAGAACCTGCGTTAGACTTTTGGTAGTAATGCTAACACCTGTGTCTGGTACTTCTTTACTCTACAGTGAGGGAGTCAGCATCAGTATCTGAAATATCTGAGAATTGGCCTTCCATAAAAATAAACCAAAGATTCAGCATCCACCCCAAGAAAAAGAAAAAGTAACACTGACCTCTTAAAGAAACACAAACTCTGGCATACTGCTGTTTTGTACAAGACATGAGAGCAATTCGTAATTTAATAAAATACACTGCCATTGCCAATAACCTTTTCTGGTCACAAACACAGTCCCGATCTGAACAAAACATTTGGGAAAATCTCTTAGCACTTTTTTTGTATGTTTTATTTTTTTCCAAAAATCAATAGCACAACTAAATCTCTTTGGAAAAAAAATGTGTTATGATATTATCATGGCATCAAAAAGTTCATGTCAAGAGGCAACACAGCACCAGCACAGCAAGAAAAAACATCTTATCTTCCAGTTTTGCTGAATGTTTTGGTTCTAGTTTTCATTCTGCATCTTATAGAGATTTCCTCAGTTCAGCTTCACAGAAATGATGCAAGGAGATTTCAATCTTCCCTTGAGGAGTCAGAATCATTTAGGTTGGAAAAGACCTCTAAGTTCATCTAGTCCAACCTTTAACCTAGTACCGCCAAGTCCACCATTAAAGGAAGGGGAGGTAGATGGCATGTAATGCAGGACTGGTATCTTGGGATTTGGGTTAATAGAAACTGTGGATCCAATAACTCTTTCCTAATCAACATGGAATATTTAACTTCATCTAAGTGGGACATTGTGTGTTGCCACTTAATCTCTGTCCCGTCACTTCCCACCCCACACCATCCAGCTGAACAGTGTGTCAGTTGAGAAAGAAACTGAAATTTGGTAAGGCAAATCCCTAAGTAGACAATTTTCACCCAATTTTCTTCCTCAGAGTAACAAAAGACAACAGACCCAAAGGCTGCAGTCACACCCTTACGTTACTGCACTTGTTGAGCCTGTTTGAGGATGTGCACATCTTGTCCACTTTTTCTAACAATGCCAGCTCTCATTTTGCTGGAGGTTTGGCAAAATTCAAGACAGTGATGTCTTTAGTTGGGGTTGATCCAAAACCCCTCCCCTGCCAGCAGCTGTCTCCCAGCAAATTTCTGGACACGTCCTCTGGGCTCCCAGGAGCTTTTTCAGAGGGAGCAGCTGCTAGCTCTTGTCTGCTGTTTTTTCCCAAAAAAACATCTTTCGTGCTTGCTCTGAGAGGTAGTGTTCTTCTTTACCAAAGGTGCTGCCAAGACTAATAGTAACATAGGCCTACCTCTTCTGCAGTACTTTTCAATGGTAGGTTTTAAGGCAGATGACAGAGGCAACACCGTGGCAGGCATGGGATGAGAAGGATGCATGTCATCAGCACCCTCTGAGGTGATGCCGGGAGAAGGCTGTCATGTCTAAGGCTACAGATATCTCCTCTGGCAGCACTGCTGCTCAAGGGGAGGCACAACAGGCCAGCACAAAGAGGATGACGTCTGTAGCCACTGAAAGTTAGCAGCAGACATTGAGATGGGTCCAGATTTACAGCTCTAGATACCAACAATATTCCTTATTAAAATACAAAACAATAAAAAAATATCAGTGTAGTCATTTCTCCAGGTTTTGTAAGCAATCCAAAAGCATGACAGAGGCCATAACTCCTGCCTCTTGATTCCCAAAGCAGCACTCATTCTTCTGGGCAGCACCTATGATGCTGTGTCTTGTGTCCTGATGGAAGAATTCTCTTACTTGAACAACATTACTTATGAAGAGAAATTCAAAACACAGTTCACAGAGTGTGATAATTATTTGAATTAATTTAAGGTATTGTTTTGTAATTATTAAATGATTGCTTAAATTATTAAATTAAATACCTTCATTCAACCAGGTATTTTACTGAAGTGGGGACAAAGTGCAGTTAAAGATGTCTACCACGTAATATAAGCTTGATTTTCACTAGTATGTGCTATAGGTTTTATAAGGCAATTAGGCAAGAAATATTTGTTCAGCTGACACTGTGCAATGTCCTGCTTCTGATAACAAGTCCACATATGCATAATTTAAGTAGCCAAACACTGAGGCAGATTCTCTTTGGTGAAATCCCTTTGGCCATGGAGCACTGCTAATTTTGGCAATAATGATTTCTACTCCAGAAATCAAGACAGGCAGAACCAGCTCAAAACAGTACTGGGAATAGTGGGAATCTTTCAGTTTTGGTCATTAGAGTGGAGAGTTTACTTGCTACAAGAGCTCTCTGGTAGAGCTCACCAAAGAGGTTCGGTATTTATTAGTTCAGTACTTATTATTGTTTAATATCTGAAGTGCATATAAGAAGAACAAAGGAGGATTGTACATTTCTTAATGCAATAAATTCATATTGCTAAGTTTCTTTAGAAAGAAGCAGTCATGTGAACTTTCCTGCCTTATCTGTGATATATAATCTACTATGTATGTTTTCTGGGAGACAAAGCAAGAGACAGGAAGAGGTATACCAGGTGCTAGTAAATGAAGCATACAAATTCCCAGGACACTAGCTCTCCTATTTTAATTATGTTGAGAAAAAATTGCTGTGCTTATGAAAGGGGACGGGTTGATGATAGAGGAGAACAATATTATTACTTTTCCAAGAGACTAAGTTCAGTACAGGAGGCAGGTGTACTCAAATTCATGGATTTTGCTTCATTATTTGTTGCTTTTTTTCATCTGGGCCTTTCAGTGAAGTTATGATCCGTGGCAAAGAGTGAGGGTTGTACCAATAAAAGCCTTCTGTTTAAAAAGAACCGAAACCATGCTCCTATCTGTTACAAGTGAATACAGCACCATTAGAAAAAGACCCCAGCATTCCAACTGCTTTTGTAAAAGGTAAAAAAACAAAAACCATAAAGTAATATAAATGTAGATTGTTAGATATAATTACTCATAGCTTTCCCAAGACTTTTGTGTGTGTGTGTGTGAAAAGCTCTAATTAGAAAACTCGGGAAGAAAAGAAGAAAAGAAGAAATATTACTGAAGTCTAAGATGCCAGGAAATGTGCTTCTAAAAATCAGATGTTTTTATAATGCATAATGTTCTTTGCAGAAAAATAATCCCCACTTCTCATAAAAATGATGAAATGATACAGTTGCAGAGTATTTGCACACCCTCTTCCTGCCTACCCATGACTGCATATTTAACCTCAGCATTAAAAAATGTGAGAGTTAGAGATATTTTTTTTCATTCTGTTGCTGTTCAGGCAAATGTGTTGTTTCCAATATATATTTGTATTATAAAGGTTAGTTCCAAAGTGTTCAGTGTCCACAGCAGGGTTGAGATATTCAGAAGAGCAATCAACAATTTCCAATAACTCAGTGGAAGGCTGTTTCAACAGTCTGAAAATCTTGCCAGTCAATTTAAATACTCAATTTAGGAACCTAAGTCTTGGTGCTGAGTCCTTTGCAGAGCTCTCTTTTCTGGTCAAACAAATTAAAAGTATTGTTTGTATCTTGAATCCTGTGTGCAGTTCTGATTCCCCATTTCCAAAATAAAAGAATAAAAGCAGAAAGGTATGCCAGAAATAACAAGATTGTGCAAAATTAGGCAATGGCTTCTATTTAGTGTGACAGACTAGGAGTTTCCATATTGGAAAAAGGGAAACCTAAAACAATATATGACAGAGGAATAAAATGTCACAAAAGGTACAGAGCAGATGAATGGTGAATTCGTTATTTTTCAAGGATTAGCATGTATCAAATTAGATAAATTAATGGGACAAAACAAACAAACAATAAAAATACACCATCACCACCACCACCACCAAAAAACGGACTATCCAAGATTGTTAAACTCAAATGTGCAGCTTTTCATTTACAAGGTCTTTAAAATGTAAACTGCTTGAAACTGAGAAATACACTGACAAATGACCATTATAAGTTTGTTCTGTTTTTCCTTAAGTGTCTGTGACTAGCTACTGTCAGAGATGGGATAGTGGTCTTCATGGACTTTTGGTTGGACACAATACAGCAGTTCTAGTTCTTATAAATTGTTAGGCAATTCAAACAGCAGGGAACCAGACTCATGATGCAAGAGGTCACTTCCTCTCTCTGCAATTCATGGCTGAATAAATAGGCAATCAGTGAGTGGGAGTTGAGAGGCAAATTAACTTTTGTGTTTCACCACTGGAAGGAGGATACTACAATATCATATCCACTTCTGGTAACTATAGTTTTAAGAGGATGTCAAGAACTTGGAGAGAATACAAAAAAGAGCCACCAGAAAGAAAGGAATTAGACTTTGCCAGAAAGAATTAATCTGTTTACTTATCAAAGAGAGAAACAATAATTTATCAACACTTCTGGAAAAAAAATGCCAATCATTCAAGAGCTCTTTACTTTACTGGAAAAAGAAAGAAGGGCTGAAAATTATATCCACACAAATTTAGATGGGAAGTAATGGAGAATGGGAGGAAAGGAAGCGGGTTTTGTTGTCTGTTTTGGATTGTTTGGGTTTGTGGTTTTTTTTTCCCCTCCCTGGTCTTAAGAATGTTAAACCATTAGAGCAACTTACAAAAGAAGTGGCGGACTTTCCATCTTGTAATACCTTCAAATAAAGACTGTATTTTTTTTCCAGGCAAGCATGTTGTTAGATTTTATACATGGATAACAGGTTAAAAACTGCACCATAGTTGTAATATTCAGAAGACAGCCTATTTCTTCCAGTGGTTCTCCTTATTATTGTTAAACTGATGACTGTAAAAAAAAAAATCTTCCTGTGTACATTCCTCTCAGTGGTTCCCTCCGGTCACGTAAGGCCCACAACTCTTCACTTACCCTGAACTGCTAACAAACACTTTTAAAATCCAGGTTCTATTTGATGGATTTGTGTAATCTTCATAAATGGCTTTCCAAATGCATCTACCCTTCCTGACTGTTTATGGAAGTGATGAAATTCCATAAGTTCATGATGAACTGAGGGAGACTCCACAAATTCTCTGGGCAACCTGTTCCAGTGCTCAGTCACCCACAGAGTAAAGTGCTTCCTGATGTTCCAACAGAACCTCTTTTGTTCCACTTTATGTCCATTGCCCATTGTCCTGTTTCTGAGCACCACTGAAAAGAGCCTGGCTCCATCCTCTTTGCACCCTCCCTTCAGGTATTTATAGAAATTGGTAAGATCCCCCTTGAGCCTCCACTTCTCCAGGCTGAACAGGTCCAGCTCCCTCAGCCTCTCCTCGTAGGAGGGGTACTTGGGTCTCTTGATCATCTTTTTGGCTCTTCGCTGGACTCTTTCCAGTACATTCATGTCTCTCTTGTACTGGGGAGCTCAGACCTGGCCACAGTATTCCAGATGTGGCCTCCCAAATGCTGAGTAGAGAAGGATCACCTCTCTCGACCTGCTGACGATACTTCACCTAATGCAGCCAAGAGTACCATTAGCCTTCTTAGTGGCAAGGGCTCATTGCTGACTTATGTTCAGCCTGGTGTCTACCAGGCTTCCTAGGTCCTTTTCTACACAGCTCATTTCCAGCTGAGTGGTCCTCAGCATGTACTGGTTCCTGGAGTTATTCCTCCCTAGGTTAATAAGATCATGGTAAAACCTCAAGGTCTTCTTCAAGAAACCTCAAAAGAGCCTATATTCTTCTCTCCTAGTTCATGGCAGAAGCAAACTATACAAACTATACCATTTCTAGCAGATATTTGTACCAAGACCTCAAGTTTAAAGACTCTGGAACTTCCTCACATGTACACCTTTTCCGTGGATGTTTATCTTGGAAGCAGCTTCTTCCATTCATGAAGTAATAAAAGATACACTCATTTCAGGACATTCAAATTGGTATATCCTAAATCCTGGATAGGTCCACATCCTCTTTGGAGCAAAAGTGTACATTTTCGTACTCTAGCAAAGGCCGTTCAAACATGGATGGAATTGAAGGAGCATACCACATGGCTCTTAGACTATGCTCAAGTTCATATTCCCCAGTATGACATTCAGACTTGCTCCGCAAGAATGTTCAGTTTATGATTCATCATACTTTTTTTTTCTTTTATTTTTTTTCCTGAGGAAATCTTGTCTAGCCAATTGTTTGCCACCATAAATTTGCGTTTCCACCTAAGTGTAGAAACAGAACAGGTACTTGTCTTTATTGTCTCCACATAGAGTCAATCTTTTCTAGACCATTTCTCCAGTTCCTCTGTATCCTTTTGAATTTTATTCCTGTCCCCACGCAATATACATATGGTCTCTCTAATCACCATGTTATCTACAAATGTAGTCGCTCTGTTTTATTCACCATCCATCTTACTTAAAACTGCACTGAATAGAGCATGGCTAGGACATGGTCCAATTAAATCCCTTTTCATAAATTCCTCCCATGGGAGAGTAAAAAATTATGAAACTCTTGGAAGAGCTTTCACTTACTCTCAAGATTGTGCTTTCCTAGCTTTCTTCCTTAGTGGTTTGCACAGTGTCAAAAGTCTTATTACAGACAAAGTATATGTTTCTTTATCTACTGTTACAGAATCACAGTATCACAGAATGGGCAGGGTTGGAAGGGCCCTCTGAAGATCATCTAGTCCAACCCCCCTGCCTAGCAGGATCACCTAGAGCACGTTTTGCAGGATGGCATCCAGGTGGGTTTTGAATATCTCCAGAGAAGGAGACTCCACAACCTCTCTGGGTAACCTGTGCCAGTGCTCTGTCACCCTCACAGTAAAGAAGTGCCCCCTCATATTCAGCCGGAACCTCCTGTGCTTCAGTTTGTGCCCGTTGCCTCTCATCCTCTCACTGAGCACAACTGAAAAGAGATCAGCTCCATCCTCTTGACACCCTCCCCTCAGATATTTACATACATTAATGAGGTCTCCCCTCAGTCTTCTCTTTTCCAAGTTAAACAGGCCCAGTTCTCTCAGCCTGTCCTAAGTAGTGCTAGGTCCTTTCTGTACTATGCAGTCCAGAAAGTTTATTACGCTTCTGTGGAGGGAAATTAGTTTGTTCATAGAGCCATAGAATGGTTTGGATCAGAAGGGACCTTTAAAGATCGTTCGATCCAATCCCCCTGCCATGAGCAAGGACATCTTCCATTAGATCAGGCTGCCTAAAACTGCATCCAGCCTGGCCTTGAACATTTCCAGGGATGGGGCATTGTTGTGGTTTAACCCGGCTGGCAGCTAAACACCACACAGCCGTTCGCTCACCCTCCCCCCTCCCTCTCTGGGTTGGGGGAGAGAAACGGGAAAGTGAAGCCTGTGGGTTGAGATAAAGACAGTTTATTAAGACAGGAATATAATAATAACAACAATAATAATAATAATAGTGATAATGATAATAGTATTAATAATAATAATGTGTAAGAAACAAGTGATGCACAATGCAATTGCTCACCACCCGCTGACCGATGCCCAGCCTATCCCCGAGCAGCCGGCCCCCCACCCCGGCCAGCCACCCCTATATATTGTTTAGCATGACGTCAGATGGTATGGAATACCCCTTTGGCCAGTTTGGGTCAGCTGTCCTGGGTCTGTCCCCTCCCAGCTCCTGCTGCACCCCCAGCCTGCTCGCTGGCAGGACAGAGCGAGAAGCCGAAAAGTCCTTGGCCTGGTGTAAACACTGCTCTGCAACAATTAAAACATCAGCATGTTATCAGCGCTCTTCTCATCCTAATCCAAAACATAGCACCCTACCAGCTACTATGAGGAAAAATTAACTCTGTCCTAACTGGAACCAGGACAGGCATCCACAGCTTCCTTGGGCAACCTGTGCCAGTGCCTCACCACCCTCATAATAGTTCTGCTTCTGTTGAGTCTGTACTGTTTGTTACTCAGCTCCTCCTGCAAAAACATGTCTGTTCGTTTTTTCCAATATTTCCTAGGTATCGAAATTAAAAATTAATATCACACCTTCTAGCCTTCCAGTACCTTGTCTGCCCTCCACTATTTCTTAAATATAACCGCTAATGTTTCTGAGATTTCTGCAGCCAATTCTTTAAGTATTCTGTGATGAAGTTCACTTAAACTACACAAATTGAAATACCCAATTTAAGAAAAATCTAACTTGATATTTCCTTATTCTAGGCTGAGATATTGCTTCTTTTTAATGGTTTGAATTATAGCCATCTCATCTATCTTCTTCATTAGAAATACAGACGTTTAACACATTGATCTTCTCAGGGTGGAAATTCATCTCTATTGCTCCTTGGCCAAAAAAGTAAGGGGCATCAGCTTCTCCAGCCCACAGGGTGCAAGACAGTGGTGTTACAAACATGACACTAGCATGACTTTCTGTCACCTACTTCGTGATTTTGACTTCAAAGATACCTCAATAAGATACCTCAGTAAGATACCTCAATATAGCACACTATAAGCAAGCCTTCCTTTTATTTTTACCTGCATTACAGCCTCTGTGAGGACACTTATTTGGAAGAGTTGAGTGTGGCTTAGATCCCTAGGCTAGCGAATATTCAATTGTTTGTACAAAAGACAAACTGTATCAATACTAGAGATAAGTGGAAAACCCCACATCAGAGTACTTTATTGCCTGGTGACTAAACAATCATACTGGGAGACCTGGGAGGCTGAATAACTACTTTCCCTTCTCCACTTAAGTCAAACAAAAGGGGAAATTTCAATCTTCATATTCTACTTCTCAAGTGAGCACTCCAAAGTACTGGGCTACTTCAACTGTGGAAAGTATTTCTCCCCTCTTTTAGTAAGAAAAGGCTTCTCTGCTTTTGATAGCTGTCTCCAGAAAAGAAGCCCACTTGGAAATACACATGATTTTTTTTAATCCTTGGCTGTAACTGGGCCAGGGACTGAACATATATCTCTACTTGATGTTTCTTACTGGCTACTTTGGCTATCCTCCACTTCCTTGTCAGCAGATGGGCTAGTGTAACTTAGATTGTTTAAGGTACCTAAATCTTTCAGTAAAGGACAGTAAGTGAGGCTGTTTATTCAAGTAGACAATAAATCAACTAAAAGTTATGTGACTCTGATAATCTAGATAAACCTTTAAAAAGTTTTGTTCAGTCAGTTTCTCCAGTGGCTCCCCTGCATGGATGAAGTAGAGAGATGCCCTGAGGCTTCCAGATGGTTTGACTGGGTTCAGTTACATGTCTTCTGCAGGACATAAAGGTAAAATTTGAACTTGAAGGTGAAAGACTCAATCAAACTTGATTTTAATGCAATTAAGCCAGAGAATAATGACTTTCTGATGAGAAAAAAAAAAAGTGCATTTATAGACCCAGATGCTTGCTGTTTCCTCAGCCCTAGTTTGCCTGAAAGCAACAAACCCTTCTGCCTCCCCCAGTAACTTTTTGGAAAGGCTCTCCAGCTCAGCACCAGCCTTTATTTTTCTCCCATGTGGCTGAAATCTTGTGCCACTATGATTTGAACTGACAAAAATAACTGCACAGTTCATGCTATCTGTGTGGAAAACATACCTCCAGGGCCAAGCAAATCCCCGGGACAGCTCTGTCGAAACAAGTGCTGTTAACTCCCAGGAAGGACTATAACCTTCTTTTTGTAGTGCTGCAGAGTTCCCTCTACAAGAGCCCAACACATTCAAGGCAATAGCTCTGTAAAAATTTAATCTACTTTTTTGCTTTTAATATCATGTTTACCTCAGAGTATTCATCTAAGGGAGAAACTCCCTCCAAGCTGGATTCTTAAATTACTAGAAAAACAGATGACTTATGAACCTACACATCTGCAGCTAGGTGTGTGGGTTAGATGTGATTTTTAGCAGAAATTGCTTTATTTAGTTGTTTTTTTTTTCTGTTTTTTTTTTTTTTTCCTAAAATCTGGGCAGATAATTTTATTATTCTCTCTATTTATATGGGATAATATAACCATGCACTAGAATTCTCACGAGCCTAGAGAAAAACTAGGATACCTCTCAGTAGTGGGCTTGTGCCAGTGAAAATGGAAAATGAATATATACATATATGCATAGGATATGTAAAATAACAATAATAAGAATAATTAAATAAATAAAGGAAATCCAACAGCAGAGAAGTGTTTTTAACATGAATACAAGTGAAGGAAATAAAGACTAAAAACAGCCGTCCCATGAATAAATTATAGATCCTTCATCTTCATGGCAAATGTTTTTAACGTGCATTCAATGAAAAAGTTTGTGCACAGCTATGCTTTGTGCAAACAGCCCAGATCTATGTGTGTGTTACATGACTAGGATATCCAACATATCACTGTGGAAAGTGGGCTTGTATTGCTAAAGAACTGAGAAAAAAAGGTTGCATTAGTTTTGTAACTGAAACATGAGGCTAGATAATACTTGGGAATAGGGTGAAAGATCACAAATGCAAGAATAGGCATCAAGTATATATTTTGTCAGAACCTTTACAGCCTTTTGGTAAAAACCTGGCAATTAAAACCAAAGTTGCCAGTAGGAAAACAGACAAAACAAAACAGAGCAAGTTACAAGGCAATAACTCTGATGATGAACAAAATAAAAAGTTGTTTAACTAATCAATTTCTCAGAACTGCAGAATACTGAGTATGCAGAACATATTTTCAAGTAACAGGGAATCCCTGCAGAGTAAGTGACTGTAGTATTTAATACTCTTTAACTCCTTGGAAAGAATGAATCACGTTTAGCTAGTCTTCTGCAGTTGTCAGAAAATGTAATTCTCTTTTCTGTGTCATTTAAAAGCAAGAATTAAAAGACCTTTTAAATTTTGCGTAAGCCTTAATGTAACAATGTTGAGCAGAAGTCAAAAATATTTAGGCAGCTTTTATGAAATAAGTGTCAGGGCCCTTGCCACTAGGCTGAGACATGCTCATAAAGACCATGCTCTCTAACAGAGAGAAGTGTTATCCATGCACTCACGCTTTTTCCTAAATGATTTCCCTCTCCCAAATGAAGTCTTATTCCAAAACCAGTTCCTAAATTCTTTTTATGGCCTTAAGGACTAGGCCCATTTTTGGGGTGTGGATATGAGGGAGAAGTGTGCCTTGTGCGCTTGCCGCCTACTGTGATGAGGGATGGCAAGTCTCAAAATGGGCCAGAGTTCAGCTGGCATAAACCAATAGAAGAAGTTTTGAAATCAGTGGATGTCTACTGATTTATATCAGCTGTTCAAAACTGAGGCAAAAGCCCCGCTTCCAGCTAACTGAGTTTTGGAGATATTGTTTGGAACCAGCTCCACAACTCAGGTTTCTGTCTATTAACTTCACAGTGTAAGAAGTAAAAGTGAGATAAAACAGTTAAATGTGAAGCTCTTCCCAGTACAACTCATTTGTAATCCTAAATGACATTTCCCTATGGCCTCTCCAGTCCTGTTTGTGGTGTTTTATCAGCACTTTACAATAGCTGCAGGTGATGCAGGTAACATAGTAATTAACATGTTCTAGATTGCTAAAGAAAATCTGGGATAGAGAAAGAAAAGGGTCAAAACATGCACATTTGAGATGCACATTCAGGTCTGGCTGAGTATAAACTAAGTCATGAAAGACTGTGACCATAAGAAAGAGCAAACACCCTAAAAATCCATCTGACTTGGTGAAAATAACAATATTGAGGGCAGAGAGCTCTGGAATAGTCTTTGGAATAGTAGTAGATAAAGCTTTTGGGCCCTGCTGTCATTATTGCTACATAACTAACAGCCCCAAGACATGGTTTCAAATCCTATGCCTTTGTCCCTGGAAAGGTGGAATTTGCAGTTGTATTTTGTCCCATGATGAAGTTCAGTCTGGGAATGGCTCTGATAATTATCAGCCCCTGACAATCTGACCTAGATGAGAGGCACCAGAGAGGCTTATGCTGCATTATGGTCTATGAATAGTTTACTTGCTTTTCTAACATTAAAATGATTTCAAACTCAGTGTTAGCAGTTTCACAAAAGTACTAGGAACAACATTCCCACCTGCAAGAGTCAAGCTAAAACAGATGTTTTCACAGCAGTTTAGACTTGGACTTTGAATAGAGGCTACCTATCCAATTCTTGTGGTCTCTTTAGCAAAATCTGTCACACTGTAAGGAGAAGCCAAAATACTTCCATTCAGGGTTGTTAAAATATCCATAAAATAAAAAGTTCATAAGTTCACCTACACATAAGCAGAGCTAATGAGATAATGGCCATAGTGGCATGCAGCCTCTTCCCTGTGAGATGAGGTAGGTCCTGATATTCCACTGAGCAGCCAGAGACAGCTAGGGGAACTGTGGGAGATCTCCAGGCCTCCCTGAAATCATGATGTAACACTGAGCCTGTGTTGTTCCTGACAGACATCTGTCTAACTTGCACCTACAGGCCTCTGCTGGTGAACTGTCCACGTCTTCCCCAGACAAGCTGGTCTAAGGCTTCTCCCATCACTCTGCTGCAAAGTTTTTTTCTAATAGCTATGAATTCATCAAGCTGTGGACAATCATTTAAAAACATTGTTGAATGGGCTCTAGGAACCTTTTGGTCACAGTGCTGTCCTGTCCCATCTGGCAGGCAAGAAAACAGAGTGATGGATGAGAAATCCATCTTTCAATGATTAACTGTTTGTCCCTAGGAAAAAAATGAATTTGACTAGTCAAAAGAGGTAAAAGGAAAGGAAAGTGCAGTGCTTTCCATCTTCAGATTCCAAAAACAAAGGTGAAAAGACAGCGGAAGAAAAACCATGTGCACCTCTCATCTGTTGGCTGGAGGGGAATTTAAGAGATGTCTGTGGACATGGTGCTAATCGACGTTATTTAGTGATGGGACTTGGTAGGTCAGGCTGATGGTTGGATTTCATGATCTTGAAGATCTTTCCAAACATAAATCATTCTATGATTTAATATTAAGCTATCTGATGAAAAGACTATCCCAGGAGGAGTAAAGAGCAGAACAAAATCAAATCCGAAGCAGGGTTCAGATTGGGAAGAAGTCATTTTAATCTATCTTTGGGGACATTTTTTTTCCACATCAAACTGAGTTGTCCATTAAAAACAAACAAAAAACCCTCAGTGATAATTGGTGGCAGAAATTTGCTTGCACTCTGTGCACACAGGAAGATAATTCTCCTGAGCGTGGTTCTCGTAAAAAAGGTCATCTGCTGGCTGACATCTTACTTTACCCTTCATGACTCAGGATTCACACTGAAGCCTTTCAAAGCAGGCAGGTAAGATGGGAGGCAGAAGATTTTGGCTGGCAAGCCATCTTCTGCTCTTTCGTGCAACCAGTTTCATTTTGTTCACCAAATGTGTTCAGTGATGGCTTTTTCTGAGCAAACTTTGTCTTGTGGTTTGCTCACAGATTAATCACATCTCCCACTGTGGGTCTTTGCTGCTGTTTTTAGTTCTCCTTGCCTGACTTCCTGCATCTCTGCGCAATATTAGTTTTTGTGTCAAAAATGTTTTTGTATGTCTCATTGAAGCATTGAACACCACAAGTCATTAAAACAGTTTGCGATGACTTTGTCAGGTTTCAAAAGAGAGCTATTGCACTGTAATATACACGCCAAGCAGTTGAAAAAAGTTGTTGTTGGAAAATGACTAGCAGATATCTGCAAGGTGAAGACACCAGTCTGTTTTGGCATGCCACACTGCTGCCCAGAACATCCCAGGCTTGCTCTTAAAGGATGCCAGACTCGCACCAAAAGAGTCAGTAACTTTGTGAAAACCTTTCCTGAGCATGTCAATGGCTAAGTTCTCTCTTCATCACACCCTGCATGAATCCCGTGAGCTGAGGGAGACCCCTTTCCTCACCCCCTTGGCTTTGATGGCTGTTATTCACTGGCTCCAGCCTGACAGAGCAGTTTTGGAGCTGCCCATTCTCCTCAGAAGGTATGAGCACAACTCTTCTGCCTCTCACCTAGGGGAGCTATTGTAAACATGCATGATAACAAGATGCTTCCTGGTAGAAATCAGGAATGTCAAGTAAAAAGACTGAACTATGGTGCAGTGCTAGGTGCAGCCAGGGCCCTGCTCAGCCACGGCAGAGGATTTCTCAGGAAGGCTTGCAATGCACGCCCTCCATCATCCACCGCCACCAGCACCAGCTCCTGTTGCCACCCACTGCGGCCACTTCCTCGTGCTCCACAGCAAACCATCAGCATCTAAATGGCATGCTCGGCTGCACATCTGTTAGCATTTAGCCAGAGTGTTGGCTGTCCTTCCTAATAATTCATCTCAAATAGGCTAAAGCAACAAGCGGGCATTCTTTCTCTCTCTCTCTCTCTCTTTTTTTTTTTTTCCCTATTGTGCCATTCAACAGGCTCCAAAGCTGCTAAAGCCACAAAAATGTTCGAGTGATTATTGGCTGATGTCAAACTTATTTTGGAGGGGTTGTCTTATGTTGGGTAGACATATTATTTACCTTTCTTATCTAAGCTTAATAGAGTTAAACAAATCAGTGCTTCCTGTTGAGAGACTGCTAAAATGTGATTGAATGAGTGGTGTCATTAGGAAAGCACATGTGCTTAGCTCTGGTGGCTTCCAACGGCTAATCTCCAGTACCCAGTACTGTGACATTATGATTATATTTCCAGGCTTACTGTCCGATTAACATCATCTGATGTAGCATAATAAAAATAAAAAAAAAAAAAATAGAAAAACAGAATTTTAACTCACCTTTTGACATTTTAATATTTGTGAATTGCTGTAGAATACACAGAGGAACCTCAAAAATTCAGTCTCAAAATGAAAAAAAAAAGGGGGGGGGATCACTCTCAGATGTTTTTAAGTGAGTTTTTCTTAAAGTCAGCAAAAACTGCAGCAAATGATGAGTGGATGGTGAATTAGTAGAAAAGAGGTCTTGTAACAGTAATAATCAAAATAATATCTCTTTCCATAGTACAATGGCTGCAGAAAAGTATGATGGCAAGTTTCACAACATATTCTTTAAACTTTAGTTTACCCCTCCAAGAAAAATGTTCCAGAAGAGAGTGGATTGGAAAAGGCCAGAGATCAAAACCATATTGATACAAGGCTCATCTTATCTGTCTGTGGATAGCAAACTCATCAGTGAGGGATCCGAAATGTTAATGGTCTAGCTGATGTAATTCTTGCAACATCCAGCAAGAGCTGGAATGCCCCCTTCACCTTAAGAAGCACTTATTTTCTTTGTTGTCCCTTTGGCTTTAAAGAATTGAACAGGGATTAACCAAAGCAATAATCAACAAGAAGTTAAAAAGATAATGCCAGTTGTTTCTCTAGGACGGGTTCAGCCAGAAGACAATAAAGTTTATTATCAGTGGCATTCTGCATAATGAAAAATTGATCTGTCCTTCTTAGCGATGGGACAACTGACCTACCACAAAGACTTAGGAAGAAGAACCAGGGGGTAAGGCAGCCTGTGTCGGGGGAGCCTAGCAAAATACTCCCAGTTCCTGCTGATTTTGGAGAAGGATAGGAAAAAAAAAAAAGTACTTCTGCAGCCTGGAGCATTCCTGTGGAGGCAATACACTGCAGGTGATCTGCTGCTGAGGCATGTGAGCACCAAACGAACTCCTCCCCAGGCTACTTGTGATGCTTACAGATTCAGCTTAAAAACAGTCACAGGGGAGGTGTCACAGTTGACTTAGGGCAATTTTCACAATTAAAACACCAGCTAAAGCCTAAAGTAGTAACACCAATAATTAGCGACCTCAGTCTTTTGGACTGGCCATGCAGAAGCAAGGTGGTGGTGCAACCCCATAAGCTAGCCCACGCCTTACTGCATCGCCAGTGCGATTTTCAGGAGCGCCTGTAGACGAAACCTCCTTGCTCTCCCCCTGAGCACGGCAGGCAGCTGCTCGGGGGCCTCGGCCTCCTGAACCACAGCAGCTGTGGAGTGATCGCTGGCTCCCGAGCAGGCAGCTTGGCTCACCTTCTCCGCCCTAAAATGTCTCTCTCTGTGGTAGGTAGCTGCATGTCTGAGGAGGAGGGAGGAGGCTGATCAGAGTGCTTTCTGTCCCCCGCCCTGAACTGGGGCATTAAAGTCCACTCTGGTCATTTGTCCCAGCTTTCTGGATCTCATACACCTCACTCAGTCGTCCAGTGAAGGGCAGTTCGGAGGCTTTCCTGCCCCATCAGTGTGCTCCATGCATCTCTGTAGCAGCCTGTCTAGAGGTCTCATAGGCTCCCAGTATGGCCCTGAGTCGAGGGTGAAAGGAGGGATTATATATATGGCATATATGGCTCTGCACCTACAGGCAGAATACTCAGGCTTGTTATTGATAAAATGAATCTTGACCATGAAGACCACTGTAATACATGCAACATCTTCCTTGACAGACCATCCTTTTTGCGTTTTTTTTTTTTTTTTTCTTTTGTTTACTGCTGAGCCTGCTATCTTTGGTGATGCTTTTATTTATTACATGATAATCTGGCAGGGAATTGGTAGGCCACTTGCAAAAATGATTCATCAGAAATACCAATCTTGTTCTGATTTGCAGCATAACAGAAAACAGCAGCTTGGTCCTGCACTACTCCCCAGTGAGTTACATCAGTATGTGCCAATGATGGAAAACATGGCCTGCCTGTAAAGCTACAATTAGGCCTAGTTTCCATGGACATAATCAGTCAAATGTAGGGAAAAAAAAAAAAAAAAGGAACAATATAAAATAACCATTATACTGTTGGACATTTGTGCCAGGACATGAATGACTTTAAGATATATGTTTCTACTGGCAATTTTTGTCTTTTTTTTTTTTTTTTTTTAATGCTTTGCAAAACTATTCAAGTTGAAAAGTTCACATTTATACAGGAATAAAAGAAAAATCTGAAGAAGCCTGGAGTTTATAAATAAAAGGCCTAATACATTAACATGCAGCTTCCAGAGTATTCTACTTTAGCATCTTCTGCTTTAGATAATTGGAGTAATATTCAAAGGAAATAACATTAAAAAAAAAAAAAAAACAGCTGAGGAAGGCAGAATATTTACAAAATCCGAAACCTTCTGACACTACATCAAGAGAGGGAACATTTTGACAGCTTTATTCGTGCCAATAATCACAAGTCACCTTTTTAAACATTCAGACTAATAACATTGCTTTATGCTGTATCTTACTCAATAGAGAAAAATGAAATAAAATTTCACAATAATGACAAAAGTTTCGATTCCTAATTTTAAACATTCCCAAATTTCAAAACTTTGTTTTTTTTCTGTCAACAATTCTTGATATATCAGGATTTTTCCCTCCTAGGTTGCATGCCCAGACTTGAGAAAAGCTGAGCCTCATGCAGACCTTAATTACCATCACTCTTCTATAGGCAGAAATGTAGAAGACGTGTAAACATTATAAGAGATATTTCAATTGTCAACATTAGGCATATTTTGCAGTCCCACACTGCATGAGCAGAGTTGTTTCTTTGATATTTCACTACCCATGCTAGCAAAAGTCAAGTGAGAATGTGTCTCAATAACCTCTTTTCTTTGCTAAGTCTGTGTAGGTTTGCCTGTGAGAGAGCTGTGTTGATCTCAATATTTTTCTTTTCAAACACTGAACTCCTCTGGGATACTTCCCACTCTTTGTATTACAGAGTTAGACTGGCATGTGTCTCCAGTTGGGCAGCTGTAGATTTCTAACCCATTATAAGCAGCACATCTTAAGTGTAATAGTTCCTGAGAAAATGTGAAATATAAAAACATCCTTAGTGATTTAAATGTACTCTGTGTAATGCTGTATAACTGCGTGTTAGGGTGCAGCAGAACAGAGCCATGTTTTTACAGGTTGTTACTCTGTCCCCTGGCTCTCTTTGTTCAGGCAACTTTTACCATGTACAGAGAGATCTGCAGAGGGGTATGCACAACAACAACAAAAAGGCAAAGCAATTATGGATGGGATAATGCATAAAATAGATAGCTAGGCTGTAAGGAGATGAGCAATAGGTACAAGGTTAAGCGCTGGCATGTTCACCATCCCCAGTGAGACACCCATTAGGACACTGCTGGCCAGGATGGCTTCTGTCAGGTGGAAAGCATCAGCTTTGGCTACTGCTCCTGGGGACAGACATATCTTCAGCATCACCAGGTTGCCATATTCCAGGTCACTGTTTTCTCCCATGTGATTTTATACCTTTTATAGTCAGTGACTTTTTCCTTGAGTCCTTCAGCTGTTACCTGTGCTTGTCTCAAAGATCTTACCTCTGCCTCCAGTTTTACCTTTTAACTTGGCTGGTTCCACTCTATGTACTTTCTCACAGCTCTTTCTCATAACTTAGCATTTTCTCTAAAGTTTGAGCTAAGGTTGCACAGCTGGGCTGTATCAAAACTAAGCCTGGGATCACAGGCAGCTGAACTCCTAGAAGGAGAATCACGAGTTGGGGGAGGAGGGAGGAAAAGTCCTGTTTTCATGGGATCATACCATGCAACTGTCCAAGATTTTGAGGAGGAGAATGTGGTTCTAAGCTGGAGATGACAGTGCTTGCTTAGTTTTGCCAAGCCAAATATCTAGGAGATGGATCTCTGAATTCAAATCAGATAAAATCAGATAAAATTTTCCAGACACCTACTGTCAGCTGTTTCTTTTTCTGAAAGTATAATGAATAGATGTTAGCAAATGGTTACTATGCTACCAACCCACAAACCCAGGAATCCAGGAAGGACAATACTACAGAATTTTAAATTGCAATAAATATGCAAGTTAGCCTCTACTTCAGCTAAAAAAGAAGCCAGGACAGGTCAATAGCTAAGTAAGTCTGCAGGACCTGTAGAGCTCCATATTCAGCTCCCGGCTCTTCTAAAGACCTTTCTGTGTAACTTAAGGCAAGATGTGTAAGTTCCAGACTTGAACACAGAAATACAAACCTTGAAGATAAGCAGAGGATCTGAGTAACATCATTTTATGCATCTAAGATTCTAATATAGTTCATTAAAAAAAAAAAAAAGTCTGAAAAGGAAAGATCCAGAAAGATTAAATGCTGCTTAAAGTCAAGTCGAGGCACCTGCACTTCTCTAAAACCTCACTGTCTACATCAGTGCTGGATGTCTCTGATTTTCCCCAAAAGCAAGTCATCACTACCAGCCTTTCTCTTAAAGAGGAATAGGTTAAGGGACCTTTTGCTTATCAGTTTACTGGTTGCAGTACTCACCTATAAAAGAGAAACCTGGGCTCTAAGCTCTCTCCAGCTTGCTGAGTTTGAACCCACAGGGTTTGCATCCCATTTTTAAGGCAGTACTGCCCTATTTTTCAGTTACAGCTGAGCCACTGTGACAAGAAAGAGGCATGACAGTCCAGAGAGGTAAGTCTGGCTTTGTTGCATAGTGAAAAAAAACACGCAGCTGGAGGGAAAAACTTGATGCTGGTCACTGTGGTCTGGACTTCTGATCCATTTTTCAGTAGATGATCATTTGCTAAAATATAAGAATTGTCCAAAGACAATATGCAGACTAATGCATAACGTGAAACATGAATGCCACCATCACTGGCCATAATTTAAACAAAAAAAAAAAAAAAAGTGAGATGACTACTTATTGCTAAATGAGGTGATTTTGATACCTCAGTTTAAAAAATAAGACTAGAATTAATAAATTCATTGTCACATAGGCTAAAGATAAGTCCTTAGCCTGCTGAACAGGGGAGATATCTGCATTTCCAAGTGAACACGGTAGGTATGTCCCCACTCAATTAGTGGCTTGTTGTGAATCTCAGCCAAGGCTCCAACTCTTTCCGATTTGCCATGTGAGGAAGTGTTCAACTGCTTTCCAGACAGCCCCAAACATTTGCTAACCATTATTGTTCTGAGGATGATATCATTTCAAGAATTAGCTGTGACTTTACTGTCATGGCATATTGTTTGACTTGCATTCTTTCTGCCCTCTCTCCGTCAGTTACAGCAAGCTCACCAATGGCCCATAAACGTGTGCATTAGAAAGCTATTTAGGAGCCTAACTCTCCCATCAGTTTAAATGGAAGCTGTACTCCTCAGTGGCCATTGGGTGAGTAGCTACTTCAAGGATCTGGATGCAGACAGCAAGTTGGGTGTGGTGATGTCATGCCTAAATCCCCATGTAGACCTAGCATTAAATTTATAAAGAGTGAGTAGAAAGAATTTAGGTCAGGCTATAGGCCAAAGCAGGCTTGACAATACAGTCACTGATAACACGTGAAGTGATTTCACCTCAGCACTAATATTTTTAACATTAGTTAACATGTCATAATTTTGAGAACCTCATTTTTATTTTTATTTTTTATTTTCCTGAACAGTAGGAGAATCTTGCTGTAGTCTCACATGCCATGGAAGGGCAATAAAGTATATACAAGGTATGTTTTTTATTCTACCTGCTTTTCTTAGACTGCATTGAATCTCTACTGAGAATATCCAGATTTAAAATATTGCACTAAACTTTATGACGGTTGTTCTACACTTTATGACTGTTACTCTAATGCACCACATCACATGCAATTAAAGCAGCCACAAATATTAGGCCAGTCAGAGCACTTTCCTTCAGAGCCAGCCTGGGATATTCTGCACAGCCTTGAACTCCATTCATGGGGCTGAAGAGCAAGCAATCGCTACTGAAACAGTTTGAAAAGGTACCTTGCTGATTTCCTTCCCCACAGGAAAAAAATAAAATAAAATACTGGTCTTCATGTAAGAATGCTTGTACTTGAACATTTCTTCCTTTCATGCACTCTATATTAATCACAAGAGAGGAGAAAGGGAGACAGACAGATGTAAAAAAAGGCCTGTGAAACTTAGCAGAACAAGTGAGATTATTTCCAATTTCTTTACTAGGTGTTAGATCAGGCCCACGGGACTCTCCAGTCTGCCTGCAACTGACTCGTACTGAGATTTCAGACACCTAGTCAGGCCCCAAGGTTATCCACTCGGTGAAGGGAAAACATCTCCAAAGGCCTCCAGAGGAGGACCCTGCCAACCTGCCCCAGCACCAAGACTGAAGCATCTGGTCTTCTTTTAGAGGCCTTCTAAGACCTCCCTCATTAGCCTCCCTCCTTAGTAGAGTCAGGCAATTTCTTTTGTACATCAAAACAAAGTGGGGCAGCTCTCCTCGTGATTAACTTGCATAAAGAATGCTTTCACCAGTGCTAAAGGGGCTCTACATCACCACTGTCAGATTTGATTCCTCTGCACAGACCATGCAGGTACCGGCACCAAAATCTCAGAGATTTGAACTCCTAGCCACCCTTATACCAATGCTGGGTCCAAACTGACACATAATTTTAAAACAAAAACTTGTAAGCAAAGAAACATGAAAGGACTTGTAAGGATAGGAAGGTGAAGGATCAGTATATGTAACTCTCTCAAACTGCTCACCAGATGATTCTGTGCTAATTCCCACATCAATTGCTACATTTGACTTGAACAAAAAGGTGTTTTTCAAGTTTTTACATTACTCTTACAGAAACTACTTGTTTCCTGGCATTAATTCTGATTTCATAAGAATGAAGTGGAAGCATCCCATGTGCAACATATACTTAATTATCTCCTCTCTAAAGGAGCAAATGAAGTATATGTTGTATATAGGATGGTATCCCTATCATGAGAAAAATATAGGCTCCATCTGTACTGGTAAACTAAGTAAGGCCAATAACTGTGCCTGGGTACTGCAATTTGGTTGTCTGTACTGTCAGAAGTGTTGGTCTAGTTCCTGTCCCTGTCTTACCAGAACAACCTGGTACACCCCTGGACAATACCCACACACAGTTCAGGGGTTAGCACAAGTTGTCACAAGACAAATCTACTCAGTTCCCATAGTATAAGTCAAATCATGATTCTAGTGGCTTGTTGTTTATGATAAGAATTAACCACCAAACAATGAACTACACAGCCAGGGTCAGTATCAGTAACACAATAGATAAATCACAGTGGTAGATGTTTCTAAAAGGTCAATACATACCTACAAACCTCTAAACGTGCTTCCAGATTTAATTGCAAGAAGATTTAAACTCACATGCAGATGTGTACATGCATATACTTTTACACATACTGGGCCATGGGGGAGCTCCCGCTGTCCGTGTTGCTTCCTGCAACTGCCATGCTTTGCACCACCCCTGGGGCCGGCACGCTGCAGAGCATCTCTGGAGGTAGGACACCAGGTTTTGACTGCTGCTGTTTCCATGATGAGATCTCTGCACCTGGTACAAAGTGAGATTCCACTCTTTCAGGTTAATTCCTTCTTAGTTTCAAAAGTCTATTTGTAGTTCCTTGGTTACTGTTTACTCTGGTTTATGGTCATCTTTCTCTTTAACATGATGAGTTTTGGGGCAGTTTTGCATATTTGATCCGCACATGCTGTTTACAGCCACATGCTTATCTTAGCAGGTGGGGTTATCCAGGCCCTCTGCCAAGGATGGGCTGTGCAAGCACCCCCACAGTGGGCCAAAGATCATTTCAAATGGACAGTTTGGGATGCAGCCATCCCGTTTTGGAGGGTAAGAACATTTAATGATGTGGACACAGAGTCTTACATGTGGCTTGGGCTCAGTGCCAGAGAACTATCCCAGGCACCTTTAATTTACCAACACAGACAGAGCCAAAGATGACTCTCATGTGGGAAATGAGCAAGCAAACTTTGAGGTACATGCAAGATGCAGAGTCAAGGTCCTGATCTGGGAGATAACTCTCCTCCAGTGCTCAGTGGTTTATAGCTGGGATTTTTGTTCTTTCCAGCATACCAATAAAAAACAGCCATAAATTTTAGAGCTTAATTCTGAGTTTATATTCCAATGCTTTGCATGCTCAAATGGGGCATAGAGCCAATGTTTTGGTTCAACACCATCTCTAAAACATTGTATTAGCTTTATGTCACATGCAATAAAAAGGTAAATGTCTTTTGATCTTGGTCTGAAGCCAGGTCATTAGAGTTTTCCTCCCCAGCCTCTTGGGCCTGCACAAGGTCTTATTGACTGTGGAGCTGATTGCAAGATCTGGTTGCTTGCTCCAACCAATTAACTTTCTTTCTAAAACCATTCTTAAAGGGATAAAATACAGGCTTTGAAACTGGGAGGAGCATTTTTTCTCCCTTGGCCTGTGTCTATTTACAGCCACTTCCCTGAAAGATGGCAGAGGACAACTGACCTTGGAAAGGGGAGGGAGGATGTAGTATAGTCAAAGTTCTGTAGAAGCTTTCAATTTTTGCCATCTGTTTTTTCAGCATTGAAGACATCACAACCATGAAGGATGAATACCATAAAGGATGAAATCTTGTTTTTGTCACTGGTCCTGTCTCCATCAAAGTTTTTTCCTTCAGATGCCTCATGGATTTGACCCTTTTGTTTACACATTGGTGTATCATGTGAATAAAACCTTCTTGAGCTGAGCTTGCATGAGGTGGAGCACAGACTCCTAAAGACTTTATTATAATTTCAGAATAATCCCACAAGACTGCAGATTGACCCGGATAAACAAACTGGGGGAATGCTGATAGCTGAAGTGGAAAATCCTTCCTAAATGAGTAGTGAAGACCTACTTGATGCAGAATTTGTGGTGTCCATATGTAGCATTGCAACATATTACAAAAATAATTGTGAATATATCCAGTCTTTCATCTCTGATTTCCTTTACATTCCCTGAGTACATATGAATAAAGTCACTCAGAGTAAAAGTCATACTGTCTTGAAGTCCACATTAGAATCATGAAGGGACTCCCAACATAGTAAGTTTAGTGTCAAGTTTTGTAAGGAAGGGAAAGCTGACAAGACACTCTGAGAGGTAAAAGAAAATGCAAGGACTGTGGGGAGCCAAGAGCAGGAAGAAGTACCTGGACTAGAGAGAGCAGTATAGGATAAGTGAAGGGAGTGGTTGGGTAGAAGAGTAGAAGAATGAATTATGACCTAAAGACTTCAAATTTAAATCATTCACCAAGAAATTTGGGGGCTTGGTAGTAAAGACACCTAAAGACGGTATTCTAGGAGCTGAGATTCAGAACAGAGATCCTATTTACGGCTGCCTGGCACCTTTCACAAATTATATATTTTAATAAAAAATAAAATTAAAAAAAAATCCTGCTGTGTGGAAATAAAAAGTATAATTAGGGGTTAAATGTGGTAGCATCCGTTTGCTGTTTGTATATGCAACTTGCCAGTAGTTGCAACACTACATTCTCTGGAAAGTAAGAAAAAAATGAAAAATCCCCACAGTATTTTTTTTCTCATAATGTGCACAGCATGATGTCAGTCTGGCAGAGGAATTAAAAAATAAACAATAACACACATTTTTACCAAACAGAAAAAATATCACTTACAAAGGCAATAAAATAGCTGGTGAAATATGTTGTCTCATGTCCTTCGTGACCGAAGAGGAAGCAGGTAAGTGGTAGTAAAGCTGGGGTTTGAGGGCAGACACTTTCTGGGAGACTGTGTAGTACATTTTTTTGGACCACTGTTTGCATTGGCCTTATCTCTTCCCCACCCTGGAGGCAGGCAGCCCTCATAAAGGTGTTTCCATGAGGATGCGTAAAATGCTGCAGAACAGCACAGCTCCTTTCCCCCACACTGCCTCTACATGTCATCCTTCCTCCCAGTGACAGAACATGCTACTTTACATTTCCAATGACAGCAATTTTTCTTTGTGTGAGGGGAAGGACACAGCTAAATTTTTTCAACTCATAGAATTACATCTTTTCAAAGCAATCCAGTTGGAAAATGTTCACAAAGCTGAAGCTTTGACGAAATCTTGCTCTTGCATTGGTGCCTTGTTTGCAGTAGTACTGGCTTCAATAAAATGTTCACTGGAAATAATTTTTCCTTATTGAGTTTTGAAGGAGAACCTTTGGATATTAAAAGAACTGACTAAAATTTAGATGTTCGCATAGTGAATGTCTCCATCTGAGTTAATCATTCATAGGCCCTCACAGACTGAGGAAAACAAAATGAAACTAAAGTGAACTTCTCACTGCCTGGTGGGGAATGAGGACTGATCTGAAGCAGATTTTGGAGTCCAGTCATTTTGTGCATGACCTAGTTTATGAAAGGGCTCAAAATAAACCAAGGTTTCAAACACATAATTACATATTGAAAACGAACTCTGGATTCTCAGTGCCAGTACACTTTTGAAGAGAGAGCAAACGTCTTAATGTAGATACCTCATTAGGTCAAGTGAATTGCACTCCAGAAACACCTACATTTCTCTCTGCCTAAAAATATTTTTGATTATAAAGGGGGTCAGTAGGTCTTGTGAAGACATCTCTGTTGTAGGGTTCCAACATAGATTAAGTAAACCCCTTTCACTATTATTCACTATATGTCTTTCAGTACTCTGTGTACCAGGATGGAAGAGGTCATGTACTACAGGTGAGATGTATTTCACCTGTAGGGGTCTACTCTGAATCAGGCACTAGTAACACTTAAGTCTGGTTTTGCACATCAAAGATGAATAGATAAATAGACTGTTTTGCTCTGAAAGCAGATGTATAGCTCACTTTCCAAGAGAATTTGGTTTTCATTCCAGTATAAAAGGAAAATTACTTCAGAAACCTCCAGAGGAGTGGCCATCATATTCTGGCCACCCCTTATGTTCACTGATTTTCACAAAGCTGGATGTTACTTTATTATTATAATCCTTTTTCTAATGAATTTCTTCAATTCTTTAATATTTGCTGTAGTATTTTTAAAATATTTTTATTTCTTGAAATTGAAATTGTTTATGATTTGATTATCTCAGACCCTCAAAATTGAAGAAGAATAAGGATCAGAAGATTCCTCCCCCCCCCCCAAAAAAAAATTTTTTTTTCTTCTTCCTTTCAGCATTTCAGGATAAGGCTCTTAAGATATCTATCTGGGCTATGGTATGGGTTTAAGAAGATGAATATCAGGCCAAAGCACCAGATACACTATCTGAAACTAAGTGCCACAGGACAGACCATATATAATGCAAGAAAACACTGCATCAGAGAAAGAGGCTGTTTCATTTCCCTCCTTCAAAAGAACTGATCACCAGGCAATCTATGAATTTGAGGTTGTCATCTTCATAATAAACGAACAGAAGTAAATTTTTAACTTGGAGGGAATCTCAGGTCGTTCCAAATTCAACTGGTGCCTTGGCTGGCGGCTCATTGCTGCCACATGCTAAATACTCTGAATGCTAGCCATCACCATCCAGGAAAAATGTCGGTGTAGTTCATTGCTTCCACAGACTCATATCTCTTCGGAATTACAGAGCATCCTTTATGGATCACCATTTAATCTCAGTGGCCTTCTGCCTTGCCAACAGCCCTGAAACACCCCTAGACCTCTGGCTAGTTTTGTCCCTCTGTATTTGGATGAGTAATGTTAGTAGAGCTTTGCACAATGAATGACATGATGGTAAAAAAGAAAATAAAACAATATCCCCAAATGACTTCCAGGACTCATGAAGAATGAAACTTTTTATCATTTTCATATTTTCTATTACATCTGCTTCCTGCAGAAAGAAACATCAATGCCAATAACAAGTATGCTAATTACTATTTAGGCCATAGCTTCAAGTCTTTAAGTAATGTTGAATACTTCTTTGGTTCAGTCAGGAAATTCACTAAGACACATTTCTTCAAACTGCTGCCAAAGGGAATGTCTGTTTTTAATACTTGAAAAATAAACCAGATTTGCACTTTTAAGTGACCACATTTTTACAGCTCCTTTTGGACTCCTATGCAGCATTTGACTTTATCCCACCTCATACTTTCTCCTTCCAGCCATCATGCTCAACTCATCTACACTCTAAGGCAACACTGAAGATCACAGTTCTGGGAGAAAATTGCTATAGTTTTATGCACTTTGGTCTAACGTAGCATGAGGCAGAAGCAGAGTGTGATTATGGTGGAGCCATTCATTTTCAATGTCTTTCAGCAATATCTGAGGAAATACTAATAAACAAAAAACAAAAACAGAAGGTGCAGAATAACGAGGAAGAATTTATCTAATATACAAAAGAAAGTTCAGAGTCTTAACTTCATTCTTCCTACTAAAAGCCACTTGTGGTCTCTTTGAACTGTTTCAGTTCTTGCTTTCCCAGTAGTGTTTATGTTTTGAATAGTTGTTTCTGCTGAAATTTGTGAAACAAAAATCATTGTTTATGTAACACCTTAGCAGCATATACATTTAATTTAAAACTGGCTTGGGAAATCCAACTCATACACATTCCATATAATAGCTAAAAAAAAAAACAAAAAACAAAAAAACCACCACTAACTTGGAAGAGAAAATAGGGAAATCTGTCTTGCAAAGCCATCAAATACAAAAAGTTTTTTCTTACTGGGAAAAAAACATCAACATGGACGTACAGATCTTTCTGTAATCAATGGGAGTTGTACACATACCTGAAGACAAAATGAGACCTCTTCTATTTATTTGATATGTGACCAAGAGAGCTGCATAGCTGAGAGCTTGAGATCAAATGGTAAATTCTAAAATGATAGAAACCTGAATTTAGAAAATGGTACTTTTCAAAATGTTCATTAAAAAAAAAAAAAAATGTTCTTTTTTTAAAAATCTGTTCACTGGATTCATTTTCAAATGTGATTGCCTGGAGATCTACAAGAGTCTGAAAGCCAGCTCAGTTGTCTTAACACTTGATAATTGCAATTAGGTTTTCAGTTCTTTACAAATTATATTAAATTGAGATATAAGTGTACATGATTTAAAGAAAATGAAAACAGGCAGCAGCTTTCCCTGAAATGCAACGATTGGTACCACAAGAGTTACTGTATAGACAAGACCTCATTGTTCACTGTCACACAGACTTCATAACAGGTCTTCACCAGAGAAGCCTTTATCTGTGTACACTCCTGTTCAATTCTCTTAAATAGTTTATCTTGCATAAACAGGTTAGCCTTGTCCATGTGTCACATATAGCTACATTTTACACTTCTCAAGCGTTTGCACGATTTGTCCCCATATACAGCTGGGATGCTCTAACCTTGCCTTCTTATACCCCGTTCAGTATTTATTTTTTTTATGCCAAATAACCATTACTTATGTCACAAGCAGTTGGTGATCTTGACTGCCGCAGCACCCACATGTCCAGTCTGAAGCATTTCAGTGTACTCAGGGTTTCACAGGGCTAGATCTACAGCATTTGGAAAATAACCTTTGATAGCCTTAGCTGTTCCAACCCAGGAGGTTAAAGTAGCAAGAGCAACGATTGCCTGGGGAGAGGTTATTGTACTGGAACTTGGGACTTCAGCTGTGTTCTGTGTAGCTGTTGTATGTGGAAGGGGCAAGAGGGAGAGCGAAAGAGACTGTGGAGAAAATACTTTGCACTTTGACCAAAACATTTCCATCCCCTGCCCTCCCCAATATGCTGGAGCACAGACTGATGGGTGGTCTCACTCCAGTCTCCCTGAACAGTAGTTCATACAGTACAACAACAAAAAAATGCAAGTGTAATTTAACACAACATGCCGCCTCTGCTCAGACATGGCCCAGGCCTGATCCAGGGTGGAGATTGAATTACCTCCCAGTCCCACGGAGGGTTAGCCCTCCCATCACTGGCAGACAGTGAGAAGAGGTTTGGCATGCAGCTGCCTGTGCCTTATCTATTCCAGGGACAGAGATGGGGAGGGGGGCTCAAATTCCACTGCTGTCCCTTCCCAGACCATGCATAATATGAAGACTCTTTGCAATTCCTTGTGGATGAAATAGAAGTGGTTCAACAGCAGTAGTCCTGGAAGTGACAAATACTTAACCCAAATACTCTTTACTGAAGCCACAGGCACCTTGCCACACCAGGAAAGCATGCAAGCAGCTTGAGGCACTGGTAGCCTCCAGGCCAATGGCACTTGCAGCATTCACAAAATGAGCGGTCAGTGCTTTCCCTCTGTAATATAAACATTTTATTTCAAAGATAAATCAATTTAAGTAAAAGTCTAGCTGCAGTTAGGAACACGTGCACATATAGAGAGAGATAGAATAGTCTAAACAATGTATTTTCTACTGTTCATTTTTTCTCAACTTTTTTTCCCTCAGTTGTTTCAAAATGGAAATGGACTAAGTTGTGCTTGCATCTGTATGTGGAGATCAATAGATTTAAGTAAGCTAAAATACCAACCCAAGATTGACTTTTCCTGCTCAGATACAGAGGCAACTTAGAAATCTGGCACATTGCACATTGTGGTGCCCTAGACCTGTTTAGCATCAAGACCAGGGAAAGACATACCAACTTTGTCCAGGATTATTCCTCTGCTTAAAGTTAAGCAGGGCCTGTGAAGCAAGTTCTGAATCTTTACAGCTTGCTTGCTTTTATAAGGTGAAATAACCATGTAATTATATCATAATTGCATGGCAGTAAGCAGAAATTAGACAAAAATATTGCTGAATAACTGGATGTAATTATGCAGCTTTACACAGTTACTAGAATTTGCTAAGATCTTGTGTCAGTCAAGGCAATTGCTCCTCCTTGGTAACCATGTAATTTCACTAAGCTGAACTTCTAGCTTGGAGGACAGACTGATCATGTATTTATGTTGTAATGATATAGTAATAATTACCACATCCAGCCACCGTATGGAAGGTACTGTGCAATAAGTTCTGAATACTTACCATACATGATAATTTGAAGATTGCTCATATCATACCACTGTTCTGTAACTTAAACCTATATTTTCTAAGTTTCTCACCACTTCTTACATCTATTGCATGCTTGGAATGAAAGAGGAACGGGTTCCTTATACAGAAGAACAAAATATTTTGTATATATTCTGAATCAAAAAAGGGCTATTTCCTTCAAATGTCATTATAAAATTTCACTGATTCAATTGTGTTTTAGTCCAACATAGCCACAAGGGTCAATATAATTGACAAGATTCCCAAATTGACAAGATTCCCAAAGTTCAGGTGTCTGCATAAATATTTGCAGAAAATGTAACTGTGCCCAACATGATGGGTCTGGACTTTTAGAAATTAAAATAGGTAATTAGGATTAGAAACCACAGCAAAGTTATATGTTATCCATCTATTTTTTGACCAACTTCTTCTCCTTGGTCCTCTAGCTTCTGGACTGTCTGTTCTCTCACTCTGTCTCATCACCTCATTTTCCATCATGGTCAGTGCTTGCTCTCAGCCGTGGGGGTGAAGCCTGTTTTTCTGGATGGCAGTAACAGCAGAGATGGTGCCAGAAAGCTGGTCCCACCACAGCTCTTTGCAGACCAGCCTGAAGATGATCCCTTCACCCATCTGTTCCTGCATATCTGCTTATACGCCCCTCTACCACACGCCTCTCTGTACAACAGGAGCATTTTGGCACCTTCCAAAGCGTTTGGCTTCATTGTGTTTGGCATCTTGCTATGCAGACCAGAAACAGCGCTAGAATGCTTCTGCATTTCTTTTATGACTCCTGTTCCTTAATTTGGCATAAAATCCTGGTTAGCCTCCTCACTTTTACATAGGCAGTCTGAAACAAAGAAGCCTACTTCTGTCACTTATAAGAAGAAAATGCTACAACAGGCCTATCATTTCTGAATACGGGCACCACTTCCACTGAAGTGGGGACATTTCTGACTTCCAGCCAGATGGGAAAAGCATTCTCAAGGCCTGAGTCTCATGTAGAAATTGTGTACAGTCAAAACCATACCTTCAAGCCTATAATCCAGGTTTTAGAATCGTGTTGTCACTTCCTTTCCTTTCCCTTTGCTTCACAAAATTTCTATAGGAATTGTTATTACTAGCAGAGGAAACACTCCTACAAATTGGTGTATTTGCAAGAAAGAGCATTTCCACAGCAGCTTTAGATATTGAACATGTAAAAGCTAAATAATAGCAGTAGATGATTGTGAATTGTCACATATAGAGAAAAAATAATCCATTTCCTCCATGAACTATTACTAGCTTCAGAATTTGTTGGGAGGATGAAGGGTCTGTGAATTACAGAGCCATAGCAAATTATTTCAGGGAAAGAGAAAACATGTTCTAGTAAAAGCATGAAATGCTAAAGCACAAAGGATAGATGTACTCTGGAGAACGGGAGGAAAGACAAACAAATTTTAGAGAGAAAATGAGGTTTTGGAAAGCTAATTTAGATGTGGTGCAAGAGAATGGATGGGGAAAAGGATCTAAAAGATTTTAGACATGGGTTTTCCGACACACAGTTTTCCAGATTACTCAGTTGCCTTCTTTTCCTCTGGGCCTGCCAAATCCAAAGCAAGACAGCCATAACTCTGTCCTTCCCTGCCATTTTGGCGCTGCAGTGGATGCAGTCCTAGCTACAGGTTGTGAACTGGAAAAGATGGGATTTCAATGACCTGGAAGAAAACCTAACCTGAATACCCAACTGAAATGTGGATGCAGTTTTGTGACTGACTGTATGGTCATTCTGGCCCAGGGCAGCAGCAGCTCTCTCACGCTCCCCATTTGTCTTCCTGAGTTAGTGCTCTCGGCACAGAACTCAAAGCCTCCAAGTTTTGCTCTGAACTACGATAATTTTTTTCATTTTGTGCCATTAATTTTCCTTCTATTTCTCCATATGTGAAATGTTATTTAGATTAATTCCCCACCTTCCAATTATGCTTCACTGACATTTTTCATATCAGCATCTCCTGTCAGATTTTTTTTAACTACAAGAGCTATTATTATTATTATTGTTTTTTGTAAATAGCTGATCTCACAGTAATTTTCCATTCATTTTTTTTTCTTTTACAAATAACAACGTATTCCACCCAAAATTGAGGTCTGCATTATTTTAAGTAGTTACCAAAATACATTTTGCTACTGAGGTTTCAGCAAGTGAATGAAAATTTCTAATAGAATGGAACATTTCATGAAAAATTTTTAAATGAACTCATTGCAGGTCATATAACAAGGGAATTCCAGCATTTCTATCATGGTTTGAAATATTTCTTCTGCTTAGACTGTTAAGAAGGTTGCAGAGTGATTATCAATCTCTAAACATTTTGAAGGTGGAAAAAAATTTTTGGAAGTTGAAACATAACAGCTACTCATGAGCTTTATGATAAATGTATAACTTTGCTTCATGTGTAATCATATAAAATAACTTGCAATTGTGTTAACGTGCTGGCATTCCTTTCTTTTCGCAGAAGAAATTAGTATGCATTTATTTAACCTGTCATTACATCATACTGTACATCAGTCACTATGCAATTACAAAGGTAATGGTTACCATGTAATACTGACAAAGCCACTGTTCGGCTCTTGTAATTGGTAGTCACTAAAATGCATTTTCCACATGATGAATGAAGTAGCCAGCAAAGCAGTCAATGCTGCATGAGATTTGCCAGAACAAAGATTAGTTTTAGAGTCTTGTATGAGGTTGAAAGTACAATAGTGAGTCTGTTTCTTGTTTTTTTCAGTTCTGTTACAAAACTCTATAGACTAAGTTCAGCAGCGGAGAGTCATGAAGGGAAAAGGAGCACATTTGGGGGGCAGGAGGAAAGAAACTTGAAGGATACAATTTGCCATGTGTAAAGGTCAGTCCAAGACCCACATTAGTCTTAAATCACCTCATTTTAATTTAAACCCTTTCTCTTTCTGCAGCAGCTCGGCTATTGACTATGGTTCCTTGACAGAGCCAGAGATGATGGGACCAAAGTGAGACATTTTCTCCAGTAGCTGGAGCTGATACAACATGCAGTCAGGATATCTTCCCACAGGTACATTTATCTCTCTCCCAGACAGATGAGGACAGGCTGCCTTTAACCAGCAGCTAAACTTGGCTGTCTTCCTCCTGTCACCTCTTACAAATTTGCTCCTACAAACAGTTAAACCCTCATTGGAATCAGTCTTTAAGGCATTTGTGAAGGCCATCTCCATAACATTTGCAAGTACAAGTTGATTTAATGAAGGAATTCTGTCATGTTAGAAAATCTACTGAAGAAAAAGCTGGAGGTGAGATGTGGTCTTTAGTCTTGAATTACATTATCTTAAAGAGTAAAAGTTTTTGATGCTACAGTTACTTCCATGTTTTGAACAGTAATCTGTGTCTTCTTTAGAAGAATTTAGGAATCTGATTCCTAACACAAAATATATATTGCCCAAATATCTGGATGTTTGCCTTCTTATTTTCACTTAAAATCCATGAGAGTGAGGAACTTTGTGAAATACTTCTTGCTACTCCCTGACCCTTTGAGCTCCAGCACCCTTAAAGCCTGGTGCCATCCCCAGAGGCATCTGGAGACTTTCCAAGGGGTTCCCCTCAGCTGCTAAAAGGAGCAGCCAACCTTCAGTATGGGATCAGTATGTTGAAGGCCATAAAATAGGTGGACTCCGAAAGAGTGGAATCTGACAAGCTAACAAGTGTGCTTTCTGATTCTGTGCGGCAGTGCTGTGAAATGTTTCACATTTACCCCAAAGAGAAAAAAGCTCAGAGATATATTACGGAATTGCCCATCAGCACTAGCCACTTCTCACAGAGACACACCATAAGCCATGGAGGCTACCTGACTAATCCTCAGACTCCCTATAGTATAAAACAGATTACCAGTTCTAGTCCTAAAAGGACCAAACAGGCAGAGCTCAACTTTCCTCTGCAGCAGGTTAAGCCTCCAGTGGCTCTGCTGAACTGCAACCTGAGCTCTGTTTTCTGGGGCCCCGGCCACCCGTAACATTATCCCAATTAGGCCAAAACTTAGCAGATAGAAAAACAGAAACACCTCTCATCTCTGCCCCCCACACAGGGCATGGGGAAGTGCTTTTCTTCCAGACAACCTGTGGGTCCTGCTGGGATCTCAAGAGCCTGCTGAGATTAATGCACAATAACCCAAAATGTGCTCATCAGGACTCGACTTCAGTGTAGTTAGGATTTTACCTGGTATGCTGTTCTGAATCATATAAACTGAATTTTATATTTGAGCTAAGAGCTATTCTGTCACATGTCAAGCCACTTTCTCTCCAAATCCTCTCTTTGACTTTCTTCTGTGATGCCCAAACCCACCAATGTACCACTGATTTAATTACTGCATTAACAACAGCAACACTTCTAGCATCATCCAGCTGCATGTTGTGTCTCCGACAGACATCAAAGCTTACTGATGAGAGACAATTTATAAGAAACAAGAGCTTGTAGAAAAATCTTTCCTCTCAGCTTTTCTGGTAATCAATGGTAGGGAATTGCAATCATTTGCAGCTGCAAATGGCTCTTACTTTACATCTAAGGCTATATATACAACATTCAGAATTTCTGGGAAAAGAATAAATCTTAGGAATATGATTTGTCTGTGTAGCCACTACAAGTAGTATGTTTAGCTTTTCAAAATATCTGAGGGCAATTGTGGTACAAGAAGCATAAAGGAAGAGAGAAAAGGGATTTTCTAATCAACTGTGTGAGGGCTTCCCAAGGTAAAAGACGTGTTTAACTTCATGGGACATCATAGAACAAGAGCAATGAAAACACTTAAAATATGCTATGAAGTAATGTTGCATTAGCAAGGGGATGGTCTGCACAAGCTATTCTGGCTCTTCTGTCTCTAACTTATCTAACTCTATGAATACTTTTTAGCTGGTCTTTGCTTTCACCTCTCACACTTTGCAGAAAAGAAAAGAATATGCGCAGCTCTGGGGAAAGAGGGTGCTTGGAAGATTAGGACTTAGTGTTTGGATTTTGTGTAGAACTAGTCCATAAGGATAAGTTTTTTGAATACAGATTCAGTGACATTTCAGTATTATGCGTTAAGAAACCATACTTAAATAGACACACTATTTTCTCTGTCTTTTAACAACAAAACTAAACTGTAAGCTATTGGCAGTACCTCTTCTGAGCTATTTGCCTGAATTATTTCTGCAGTAAATCTCTAGAAATGTCCACTTAAGCAGCAAGGGTCATAAATATCTCATGGAAGCCATAAAATACAACAGAATTTTGGAAGTCATAATTTTAATGGATAAAACTGTGCTATAAAAGAAGGACCTCTGGGACTGAGGCTAAAGTAAAATTTATCTAAGTGAGCTGCGATGCTAATCCATCTGCAAGCGATAAATTATCTTCTGTCCCAGGTGTGACATATTATCCAAAGGGTGCCTAGTGATTAAGGACACAAAGGTATAGATGTGGCTGAGGTCCAAGAAAGCCCTGAGCAATTAGCAGTGACTGGAAATTGTCAACAATTGCTCTGGATGTTTGATCATTTCCTCTGCACTCATGTTTGCCAAGGCACACACTCCCGAGCGTCTGTGGCTGACCTCCGAAGTGTGCACAGGGACCAGTGGCAGGACCCGCCTGGGGAGCCTTGCTGCTTTGGCCAGGCTGCGGACAATCTCTTCAACAAGGTACAAGTGCACACCTCTCCAGCTCCCACTGAACTCAGAGGGTCAGGCCAAATGTTGGGGAAAAAAAAGAAGAGAGAAAGAAAGAGAGAAAGAAAGAAAAAGAAAGAGAGAAAGAGAGAAAGAGAGAATGAGAGAAAGAATGAGAAAAAGAAAAAGAAAGAGAGAGAGATAGAGAAAGAAAGAGAGAGAGAGAAAGAGAGAGAGAAAGAAAGGAAGAAAGGAAGAAAAAAGAGAGAGAGAAAGAAATGAAGAAAGGAAGAAAAAATAAAGGAAGGAAGGAAGGAAGGAAGGAAGGAAGGAAGGAAGGAAGGAAGGAAGGAAGGAAGGAAGGAAGGAAGAAAGAAAGAAAGAAAGAAAGAAAGAAAGAAAAAAGGAAGAAAGGAAGAAAGGAAGAAAGAAAAAGAAAGGAAGAAAGGAAGAAAGGAAGAAAGGAAGAAAGGAAGGAAGGAAGGAAGAAAGGAAGGAAGGAAGGAAGGAAGAAAGAAAGAAAGAAAGAAAGAAGGAAGAAAAGAAGGAAGAAAAGAAGAAAGAAAAAGAAAGGAAGAAAGGAAGAAAGGAAGAAAGAAATAAAAAAGGAAGAAAAGAAGAAAGAAAAAGAAAGGAAGAAAGAAAAAGAAAGGAAGAAAGGAAGAAAGGAAGAAAGGAAGAAAAATAAAGGAAGAAAGGAAGAAAGGAAGGAAGGAAAATAAAGAAAATGAAAGAAAGAAAGAAAAAAGAAAGAAAGAAAGACAAAGACAAAGACAAAAGACAAAGACAAAAGAAAAAGAAAAAGAAAAAGAAAAAGAAAAAGAAAAAGAAAAAGAAAAAGAAAAAGAAAAAGAAAAAGAAAAAGAAAAAGAAAAAGAAAAAGAAAAAGAAAAAGAAAAAGAAAAAGAAAAAGAAAAAGAAAAAGAAAAAGAAAAAGAAAAAGAAAAAGAAAAAGAAAAAGAAAAAGAAAGAAAAAGAAAGAAAGGAAAGGAAAGAAAAAGAAAGAAAGAAAGGAAAAGAAAGAAAAAGAAAGAAAGGAAAAGAAAGAAAAAGAAAGAAAGAAAGTAGAAATGTTTTTGTTTTGTTTTGTTTTAATACATAAATAGAAATATTTTTATTTGGTCAGAAGCAACAACAAAAAACTTTCTGTTCTAAAGAAAGCAAAAGTAATTCTTGGAAATGCTGAATTGCACTGTGGTATCATTATAAACGGCTGGAATTCTGAAAGGTCTTTCGAAGGGGCCAGCGCAGTCCCCATAAATTAGCAACAATAAAATGTTTAGCCAGCAGGCAGGGTGTGCTGGACTGGAGACCCAAATCGGTCCATATCCTTATACAAACTGATTATGTTTCAAACAGTAAAAATGGCGAGCTGTTAACGGCAGCGAGCATGTTTACATAACTTGGTGTCACTGGAGGGATCAGAGACAAACCCCTCGGATTCCCTTATTTGCAGAGGAGATGAACAGGATCCAGCTCCTCCAGCTCCCGTGGAGAAGCCCCAAGTCTGTGCGCCGGAGGAGCTGCTCTGCTACTGACACGCACTGAAGCTCCGTCAGGCTGCTTGGATGTAAGCTCCATCTAGCTGATAAAACACTCCTTTCTGGAAGGGTCCAACCGAATTACCAACATGATGAGGGGACTGCCATCACAGAGGCAGAGTGGAGATGTGTATGGATCTGTACTTGCCAGCCAAAAGCATCTGGTACGAAGGAAGATGGTGCCCTCAGTATGTCCAAATGGAAGGGCTGTTTGTCTGCCTCGCTGTAGCTTCTCCAAACCCCTCCTAGCAGCAGGGAAGCCCCGTTCTCAGTTCTTTACAATCATAGAAGAGAGCTATGCTCCTCACCCCAAGCAAAATGCTACCTATTGCATTGTTCTACTCCTATGGAAACAAAGTCACTGTCCATCCAAAAACCTTCTCACAAAATTGACTTAACTCACCCTGCTCCTCCTGGGCTTTGACATCCTTGTTGCTACTTATTTCCAGTAATTTAATGTGGATTATTTCACACCTAAAGAAACTACCAGCATTTGTAAAGATGCCCTCATTAAACACTATCAATATGAGGCTGTTTCTGCAGTCATTTTCCATTGGACTCTTTCTTTTTCCCCAGTTAGTCTCATTTGCTCCCTGCCACAAACCTGGAGTTTTGATTAAAGGCTTTGTTATTTTTTGACCTGTCATGGAGAGACTAAACCACACCGGGAACTTCTGTATCCACCAAGAGCAACCTGGCAGAGGTCAGGCTTTCTCCTGGATGCAGGGGAGCCTGCTTTATGCCCCAAGGGGCCCAGTCATGTGGAGAACACCAAACACCACTCAGCAGTACAGAGAGGCTGAGGATGCGCTGCTCCACAGGAGCTGCAGCCCTTCTCTTCTAGTCGTACTTCACTTTTGCCACTCTGCTGAGTAGGGGTGCCTTCTCTCACCTTTAGTCATCGGTGTAAAAAGGAGTCACTTATATCTTGCTGCAGTTCAGTTTGCAAAGGGAATCTTCAGAAAGCTACATCTGAACCCATGTTCAGTTTCCTTCCCATGTGAAATTGTTATGAATCAATATGAATTGATGAAAGTACATGGGGTCAAGCTCTGCAGAGGGCTCTGCTTTCCTCTGGTATTCTGTCAATGACTTGCCCACCACACAGCCATGTCCACAGAGCAGGGGACAGGCGACCCAAGCAGATGAAACCCCTGTGTAAGAGCTACTCACAGCAGTGCCTTTGGATGGACAGAGAGACCCTTCTCACCTTGCCTCCATTTACTTTACTTACAGATGTTGCTTGTTCATGCTCAGATTTATAGCTACAGGACTGCCAGAACAAAACTTGTCACCTTGGGTCCTTGCTGACCAGAGCAAAGGAGATGGGCTATAAGGTTATTAGGGAGGTTTCTCTGGGGTGTCTGCATAGCAACTGAGTTTCACTGGATATTTTAGCTGTGTATACTGTATAGCCATTGTTCAATAAATTCATATATAGAGAGGTCTCTGTAACAGTTAATAAATATTCACTTCATTTATGAAATCTGGAGGGTTTTGGGTAGATCTGCGTGAAAGCGTTTTTGGCAAATATAAAATTCAAATATAAGAAATATCTTTATTAAAATGTAACTGTGAATTGAACGACTTGCTTCAGTCAAAAGGACAATGGGAAAATGTAGGCATTTCTAAAATCCAAATATTTTATTTTAGTGGCCTAAAGACAAAGGATTTTAATTTGTCTTTTCTGAATAGCAGTTTTATTTTGGTGTTGGGCTACACTTTTTAGTAAAAGATAAGAGTTCAATTGCTTGAAAGATAGGTGCTTTATTTTGAGTTCAGACAAAATCATTTCTTTGACTTATCTGGGGATTGGCTGGTTTTAGCTAATGATCATAACCCTTCTTCCGCATCCCGCATGCATGATGTGGTTCGAGGTCTGGGGAACTGGAATTGCCTTCTCCGGAGCCTGTCTGTCCTGGTGACCTGCTCTGTCACCAGGAGTCTTCAGGGACTTTTTGTGCTTGCCTCCCTCCTCTATTTTCTGCCTGCCTGGCTGGTCTGGGAGCTCTGTGAGACAAGCACTGTTGCCAGACACCTAAATGCGCAGTGCTGGGCATGCTGGGTTGGTTGTTTACATAGGTGCTGCTGCAATGGGAGCTTGTCAATAAATGTCTCCATCCTCATATAAATGTTGTTATAACTGCTGAGCATTTTTGAAAGTCTCACACCTGCCCATTCCCGAGACTTTGAAAGGCAAAGGGAACATGAACCAGCTGCAACTGGAAACCACAAAAGGTCTGATCAGAGTTCATCCACGAGGTAGCAATACCAACCATGCTATTATAATCAACATCTGAACCTACGTTCATAAAGAGAGTTGACATTTATTCCCAGGACAGGTTGCTGATGTGTCATGCACACATGAAGCGTATGGGTGTTTCTTCTAATTGTCACACACAAGTCACAAAAGGAAAGTGGCAAATGCAGTCTGATACCACCTCCCTGCTTCTGTCATGTAGATGTAGCAGGTGGCTGGCGCGATCGGGTACGTAACATTTGGATGTCTTCAGTCCCCCAGAATTAGCCATAAGGCTTCACTAAAAGACTCCCTGAACAAAAATAAAATGTCAAACATATGCCATACAAAAAAGGAAACAAAAGAAGGCTGTAGTTATAAATGTTATATGAGCTTACTCGGGTCCAGGCCACCACGGACATCCCTGCTATAGGTTTTAATGTGGTTTGAAATAGAAGCCATTAACATCTCACGTATAGTAACTCTAAATATACTTTAATTTACCATCTTTACGCCAGAGTTCATTGCATAAATCATTAATGCTTTTTACTATTTTGGAGGCAGTGGAAGAAGGAATTGGAAACCCCACCTCTCTGCCACCATCCTCATCATTGTCACGACCCCCATGAACACCATGTGGCAGAAGGGGATGCAACTGGGGGCAGAAGAATGTAGTCTAAGCAGCATGCACTCTTTTGGGGGTTTTGTTTTCACAGTCTGTTGACGGTAATAGAATCATGAAGCAGAGCGCAAAAAGTTGAGACCTTGAGGCATCTGTGACTGCCGTTAGCATTTCAGCAGGGTGGGAAGTATACAGTCACAGGGCTGTGTTTCAGTGCACAAGTAGGAGGTTTGATCACTATGGTCCCCCCGCTTGTTTTGGCAAAAGAGAAGGATAGAACAAGATGGTCAAGCAGATCCAAAAATGTCCTGTGTAAAAGTCCAAACCCAGAAATTCATAACCAAGGACCAAACTTCAAGCCTGGTACGTAACTGCAGACTGTGAAAAATGTGGTGTGATGGTTGGGAGGAATGCCTGTGCGACCTCTGCTAGGACTTTCCTAAACTGCAAATCCCACTCAAATCCCACCTAGATGATAAGGTCTCCAAACCAAAGAACATGTCTTTCATTTGATTGCAAGACCCCAGGCCAAAATTATTAAAAAGCCTAGAAAAATATAAACAAATAAAAATCACCAGCTGTGGGCTCTGCCATACCTATTTATTGAAATCTGAAATTAGAACCTTCATCAGAGAAAGCCAGGCTAGTGTGTAACATTATACATGCTGAAAAACAGTGAAATAAGGATGCCTTAGTGGCTCAGCAAGGAACAGCTGTCACAAGAAACAGGAAAGAGACTGTTCTTCCATGTTTTTCACATGCCAGACCTAAGGAAACTTCCCTCCCCTTCCTCACAGTGTGGAACAGCAAGATGAAGTCCTTCTGTAAAAAATCATCTTGTTTTCACATTCATCTTTTTCCATAATCTGTACCCATTTACTGCTTGTCCCACATTGACCACCAGCAATGTAAGAACCTCACCCTCTCAGCTTGTTCCTGCTATCACCCTTCCCTGTGGCTCATCACTCTTCTGTCCGGTCCCGTCCCGTCCCGTCCCGTCCCGTCCCGTCCCGTCCCGTCCTCTCCTCTCCTCTCCTCTCCTCTCCTCTCCTCTCCTCTCCTCTCCTCTCCTCTCCTCTCCTCTCCTCTCCTCTCCTCTCCTCTCCTCTCCTCTCCTCTCCTCTCCTCTCCTCTCCTCTCCTCTCCTCTCCTCTCCTCTCCTCTCCTCTCCTCTCCTCTCCTCTCCTCTTCCTCCTACTAAACTAAAGATCCAAACAGGATCATAGAGGGTCATTTCCTTATCTATTTGTCCATAGTCCTCTGGCCCTGGTTTAAGTTCATCATTCACTACGAGCAGCTGCCCTACAAATTCTCTGAAGTCTTATCGATCTGGGCACAAGTTTGGGTGATCAGCGCTTCTGATAAATGCTCCAAATGCTACTCTGAGGATTTCATAGAGAAATCACTGTTCAGATCTAAAACTGACAGTTTTTTGGTATGTGCTAGCTAAAGACTATTTGATACTAGTCTATTACAACTGATTTTTATCTTGTTTCATAATGATGTAATCAGTGTAGTCAAGTAACCACACAGAAAGAAGCAGTATGGTGCACACTGAATTTAACTTTCATGCAGGTATGTAATGGGCCAGGCTGCAATACATTGCAATAGCTGTACTTGTTTGACAACTCTGATTGAAGCCTAACTCAGAAACATACTCTGACTCTTCCCAGATAAATGATTTGTTTAATTCATTAAACCGCATGTGTACATGGGTCTGGAGAAGCAAGAATTTCTGAATTCAAAGATTTAAAGACAGGACTACAGGGCAAAAAAAGTAAGGTTGTCATGTGTAATGAAGATAAAGTATCTTTGCAATAAATTTAATTATGCAATGAAGTGCCAACATGGTGTGCAAGGAATTTGCTTAAGGTTCTCAGGGAAGACTTTCATTCATTTTATCTTGCATTCTTGAGCACAAGCAGTCAGAGTTCTATGAGAATAGATTAAAGCATGTATATCACCTCCTCTTACTAGTTGTCTTTTTAAAGTGTATCAGGGACAACAAGTACAATTTGGTTTATGAAGTTTAAGAATGCAGCAGCCAATAAAAATGTAGAACTGAATCAGGTAAAAGTAATTATTTATTTATTTGGTTTCCACATAACATGTTTAAATATAACACCTTGGTTTCTTTAAATAAAAGTATCAGTGACTATGCCACTGTTTAAGCGCTTTCCAATGAATACATTGTCACATCTTAGGCATTCTGGTTCAGTAATATAGACGTACTTTATCTGCATGACAAATATGACTGTAAACCCAGTGATAATGTTTCTGTTTCTTGAATATTCACAATCAGCTGCTATGAATAGAGAGCTTGGGGAATGACCACAGAGCATTTATGGAAACAAAATCAGAACTGAAACTGATGTGATTTTTTTTTTTTTTTGATATAGAGATAAGGATATCTGCCTTGCAACTCAGAAGTCTGATTGCACCATATGAGATATGCAGGAGCTATATTTAATCAAGTTAGCTTGTGGAGAAGGCGCATAAGCATCAATTACAACTCAGCCCTTGCAAATATAACAGAAATCTTAATTGCTCACATGATGGTGTACTTGTGTTAAAGTGCTTTCTGGCCAAAAAGCATGACATTTCCTAGTGGCTTTTATGTGATGCAAAGAAATCTTATGGCCCAGGCTTGTCTAACACTCACACTGTTATAAAAGCCAGTCAGGTGTGTCTGCCTTCAATCAAATTTGCATCCTGCTTGCAAGGTAAACATGCCCTAAAAACACAAGCCAACGGACTTTACAAACTTCTTTTCTTTTGCGTCCCTCCTCATTCTTTTTTTTTTTTTCTTTCCTTTTTCACCCATACAATTTCCTACTACCATTTTTAGCCAACAGCAATAGGCTCATATGCATTTCTGGGTACAATGACCCATATTTTATGCTGATGTATCCTGGCAGCTTCTCACTGACTTCAGCAGAGCTCAGATTAATTTGAACTCCCAAGAAATTCAGCCCACTGTCATTTGCAATTTTTGTATGTACTCCCCCAAGAAGGTAAGAATAGCCCCACCATTTTCCTGTAACAGGCAGTCCCATGTGCTAAAGCCCTTCTGTTGCCTGTCACATTGGTCATCACAGGAGGTAATCAGGTGGTCTTCAGGCATGCCACATTTTGTTCTGTTTGGCCTGTAAGCTGGTGGTGTTCTGCCGCAAAATCTTGTGGCTTGCTATATACGGATTTGGGCTTGGCTTGTGCTCACTGTGGTATAAAGTCATGTACGAAGGATTAGAAACAGTCTCAAGCAAGAAGATGGTTTAGAGCCCTATGGAGGTTTTCTTGTGGAAGGGAAAAAAAAAAAAAAAAAAAAACCAACTCCCTCCCACACAATCATCTCTAAAGAAGGGATTACCTGTTTTCATTTACCACTGAAACAAACCCCAGCATCTCCAAGATGTTTTTGTGGCTAATGCACAGCTGGTATGGTGAGAAATGCTGAAAGTTGTGGCTGAACCCTATTCTGAGATGCCCATGTAAGACTGAAATGACTACTTGTTGCTGAAGGATTCATCCAGTTTTACACTAGCATAACTGAGGGCAGAATTTACCCCAATGGCTGAATGTCTTTGTACCAATGAAGAGACTAAACATAGTCAAAAAAAAACAGCCAATGAGCTGATTAAGTAGAGGCACACTAATATATGTCAGCTAAAATGGTCCTTCATAGGCTGTGATTCTGGACAGCATTTGGATGTGCACCTATCTTACAACAGCTGAAGGCAGCAAAGCAGTTTAACACATGCTGAATTTCACACTGATGCTCCTGAGATGACAGTGCTGGTGGTGCAGACTTCTGATGAGCTTCTACCCATGCTGCAGAGCAATGGGAATTAGGTGGATGTGCTGGTTCACTGCCTGCCCTCCACTCTTGCAAAGCAACCTCAGGGGCCGAAGGGAGTGTAAGCTGGTGGAAGCCAGCCAAGTCTGAGAGTATAGCAGTGTCAGGGGGGACATTGGAGGCTGCGGTCAGGCAATGGCATGGACCAGTCCTGCCTCACATCTGTAACTGGGGGTGATATTGGTGGACTCATGTTACGTGCAGCACGACATTGCTCTGCCCTCCTAGAAAGTTTCCATATGATCCTTTTCCGAGAAAGGGCAACCACGGTTGTCTATAGTTTGGGGAGATGTGGGTCTTTATAGAGTCGTAGACTGAACTCTTGTACAGCTATATATCAACAGAAGGAAAATAATTTTGAGCCAATAATAACATGGTTCTTGTCTTCCCCTCCACTAAAATCTGGTAGTGACATAGTGGAAGATGTAGCTCAGGTACTATGGAGGCCAGAGATTGGAGTGGGTGGGTTATACAACTTCCAAGCGTTCATAAAAAAACAATAAAGGGCTTACCTATATCTTATGGTTGAAAAATGAAAAATAATAAAGCTCTTTTTTCTCTGCTTTATGATTGTCCTGTTCCATGTCTCATGTACCTCTCTGTCTTCAACAGGTGACATATAGAAATTTTTAGACAAATTTAATATTCTTCTTGCATCCCTGCCTCCTTCAAAAAGGTGGACTTGACCCTTGTGTAGATGAGGACCACAGCACCATACTGCTGTGCAGACGTGTTTGCTATGCAAGCAGCACATTGTCTTGAGACCATGTATGCTTTTTGTTTCATAACAGGACTGCTAAGGTCAGAGATAAAGCTTGCGCACCATGCTGTTTGCAAAACATCTCAGAGTGACTACAAATGTGCTGGAACAACCATATTATACCCCATGGAGCCACAACATTTTGCTTCTAGGAAGTGAGTCCTGCTCAGAACAAGTTCTTGCACTGGCCATTGTGCAGTAAATTACACATTTCTTCCAGTGTCAGCCTCATACTTTGGTTTTCCCTTGACACATCTGATATTTTCACAGGCCCTGACCTGTTTGTGTATCTCATGTAGAGGACTAGTTTTATTATACATGTTAAAATGGCATCATACTGACTAGGAAGTTTTGACACGTGCTCTGAAATCAGCCTTTGTAACATATCTTCGTGCCTTCTCTCTTTCAGCAAGCACATGGCAGCAGCATAGAGCCGAACATACCAGGGACACTCATGGGACAGCACAGCACTGTATGCTGAAACTGGCCACAACACTATCCCTGGTGGAGTGCTGGGGCTCTACTGAAATCCTGCCCCTTTGCTAAAGCATCCTTTCAAAAAACCCTCACGGCCTGACCTGCAATCTGCTCTAGGCAACAAGAGTCTTTGAAGGGTTTCGCGTCAGGGCATCTTGGTGAATTAAATGTGTTTAGGTGAATGTGCGGTATGGGAGGGACCTTTGAGAAAAGCTGAGATATCACAAAAAAAAAAAAAACACCTGTCTATCTGGCAGTAGACAGGATCAGTGAATTAACTGGACTTTAAGGAGCCACAATAAAGCATGATTATGTTGACATGCATCTTTCAAGGTAAGAAATTCTGTGTTTCCATAGCAGGTTCATAGGAATAAAAAATCATATATGAGTCCAAGCACTTATAAATCAGCAATTATAAATTCAAGTACTTATAAATCAGAGGCGTATCTTTTAAAAATTCCCTGTAAGAAAATTGGCAAATTCTGCCTGTATGGATGTTTGTATATAGCAAAGTATAGTAAGATGTCATAGGAACAGAGAGGCTGGTTCCTTGGAATCTCTCTGCAGAAATATATGTATTTGCTCAGAAAAACATGAAATAGATCACTCTGGAGCTTTTTTCTTTTTCTTTTTGTCATGCTTGGCTTTAGCACCTACTCCCTGATGCTCAGCATGTGTTACTGTACCACTTTTGCACTAAGTCACTTTGTAGACAAAGGGAAGGTAGTATTGATGAGCCCAGAACCCAGAGCCAAAAACTCCTCTTCTTCCCCTTCACACTGAGGGAACTTATTGGATTTTGAGTGCATTTGAATGTCTCTAATGGAGCTGGTCTGAAGGCAGAAGTAGTTTATATATAGCAACTTAGAACAGGGAGGAAAAGCAGCATGTGTGCACTGGAGGGACAAGGACAGAGCTACTCAGAAACATCGTAAATTAACACATTGTGATGACATATGAAAAAAAGGGACCTTGTTAACAAACCAAATTGTTATCGTAATGAATGTTTATTTTTAGAGTTACAGGAGGTATATTTCAGAGGCTCTGAGTACCAAAAAGAAAAAAAGGAAAAAAAAAAGAAAAAAGCAGGGGGTGGGAGAGAGGTTTTCGTTCAACGTCTAACCACATGTTTCTGCCCTGCAATGCAGGGAAACAAGGAGAGCATTGGATTTCACAGATAGCACCACAGACAGCTATTAAGGCCTAATCCAGTGTCACATTTCTGCCCAGTGCTGGCTAACGACCAGTCCAATTTGCTGGCTTCTCTCTCCCTGTGTTTCTTCATTGTTTCAAGCCATGCAGGGACTTATCCTAATAATTGGTCAACCCTCAGCCAAATGTGTTCAGTTGAAGGCCACCATGGGAGAATGGCAGGATATTGTCTTTCCAACAGCAAGTGAATTTCAGGCAGCTTAAGGCGATATCCATTTCACTATAATGCTGGTTTATGTTACAGCCCTTTTCAAACTTCTAATTGCCCTGTACTGCTGACATTTATAGACATCCCCTACTTTAAATGAAAACACAACACTGAGGTCAGGAGGAGGTTCTGGGACAGCAGAGATCCCAGGTGAGGCCAAGGGAGGAAATTACTTCAAAACTTCCAAATGCCAAACATGTTGGGGTGGGAGAGAGGAGAAGAGAGAGGAGAAGAAAATCCAGAGGTGAGGGAGACCTTGTTCACAGCCCCAAAGGTATGGATGAATAATAGTGACTGTCACTTAACCAAATGTTCAAGGCTTGGAGCACTGCTAGTCCTCTCTCCCCTCAGTTTTTTCCCCCATGTACAAACATTTTTCAGTGTTTTTCCATCTGGATGTATGACTCTATTTGGCCCAGCTCTTCAGCTGTGTTAAATAGGTGGATCCCCAGTGAAGTCAGTGACTTTAGGCAAGCCAGAAGTCTGTTCTTACTGGAGTGAGGAAAGTGCTCTGCCCTGTACATGGGAGAAAACATTCAGATTTTCTCTCTTCTGTCCAGGCACCTTCATCTGAGGGAAACTGATTTAACAGCTACTGACAGTCGGAGATATTGTTTCATAAGTTGGTCCTTGCTTTCTAACATGATGCACTACCTGCCAGACACAAGTGAAAATCTAGCTAAAGGACCAAGATGAAGCAATGTGGTGTATTCACACAGGGATCTGTTGTAGTGTCAGACTTTGTCCATTTCACATCACCTATGTAGTGTAAATGGCACAGTTATTACAGGGGAAAAATATCTTGCTAGGACAAAAGCAAAGGGATGCTACTGTGTTTTGGTGAAGTATTAATTGTTCTCGTTTTGTTGAAGGAGGATTTGTTCCCCTGTATCTGCAATTGTTCTTGTGTGCTGTCTTAACGAGCCTCTAGTTCTAAAGACCTCCTGTTCAAAAGACCTATACCTACAAAGCATCATCCCATCCTGTGCAAGGGAAACTTTCAATAAGAAATGGTAGGGGAAAAGCTTTACAGAGACATAGCTTCAGTACCCAGTGAGAAAGGCTGAGCTCCTACATGAGGCACAGAGGCAGTGCATGATACCAGGAAAGCTCACAGATCTGTGGAGCATGTGTGAATGGAGAAGATGTGGCAGCTGGAGGGACCTTTGCCTCTCCATCCTGTGTGCCATGGCTCCTTAAGAAGCCTGAACAGGTCATTGTTTTGTTCCTGCTGAAGGGTTTCCTACTACATCAACAGAGGATCAACAGATCCATTCATGCTACTGAATGGAGGGAAGTTCAAGGAGAAAAGGCACAGGGAAGGGACTGCAGAGATTATGAGTTTCTCACTCAAGGAACAAGAGAGGGGAGACTGGGAGGGGAAAAATTCCTGTGCCACTAGATCTGCTGCTTGGTTCTGCCCTTCAGCAGACCACTTACAGGACTGCAAATGATCAAAACGGGAGCTTTATTTTTTCCCTGTGTCACTATCACCTTTAAAAGACAGGATTATGAACTGAGACTGTAATGGAAGATACATGACATTAGAGTAGAATTTGGACTATAAACCCAGATTGCTGGGTTCTACAACTGGACAAAAGTAGGATAATTGTGTACCAGTTATGTGAAAAAGATGGTAAATCCCAATGCAGACAGATGAAAAACAGAAAATTTTTGGCTTTTGGTTCAAATAGATTGTTGAAAATGTGTTGAAAATACGTTGAAACTTTTAGGTACATAATATTTTTTTACTTGAAATACAGGCATGTTTATATACAATTCCATAATTCTGTGATTACAGATTGCTATAACTAATAAATATTTAAAATGCTTTTATATAGCAATAAAAAATCTTCTAAATAGTTGTCTGTGTGCTGACATTAAAGGCCTGTGGCTTATCCTGTCCATAGATACACTCCCACACCTTCCCTGGTGCCTTGCAAATTATCTGGTAGATATGCATGAGCTATTACGCAAGATATTCAGTAGACACAAGATGACGGGTTAGAGTGTTTCAGGCCAGTTATTGAGGCTGCTAATGATTCAAATGCACTGCCAGTGACTTTCAGTGAGAGAACAGTGACAAAAAGATTTTGAAAATCCTATGACAAACATCTTAATGGGTTTGCTCATACACAGTGTCACTCCAGAGACCTTAGACCTCTAAGAGAGTGTATCTGTTATGTAGAACTGGCAGATATCAATAGGACCTCCCAGAGCTTCATACATTTCTGGACAAACAACTTGAATGTCTTTATGATAAGGGTAGGGGGTGAAAGTGGATGGATATTCTCCTATGGTTAGGAGAACTTAGCCCTGGGTATCAGACAATAACCATAGATCTGACCTCTCCTGCTCATGGCAAGTTTGAATCTGAAACTATTAAATGAAAGACAATTCCTGATAAAACACTGATGCTTTCATTGTGAAGAAAGAGGTCTGCTAACATTACTGAAATAATAAAACTGGGGAGGGAATCACTTTCTCCTCCCTCATGGAAAAGAAGCCTGGATGCCATGTAGTAAGCCACGTAGTCATTTTGGAAGAGATCTGCTCCCTTCAGTGGAGGGATGTTAATATGCAGTTCTTAAGGAAATAGCCTGGCAATTTTCCTCTGCCTGGGGTTTTTACAACTTTGTCATTCGACCTTTCACAGGGAAAGACAATAAGGAAAATCCTCCTTTGATTTGGTGTTTGCATCACTTCTGAAAATACTGTTCAAGTTTTAAAAAACATCTTATTAATACAATGAAGTTTAAGACCTTAAAAGGCCTAAATGAAGCTTAGGAACTAATGCAGCACACTTGGCATTGAAGTATCAGTGTCTCCGTGTTTTCTCCCTATATTTGTACCTGCTCCCATCTCCAGGCATCAGCAGAAGATACTCAGATTCCCCCTGTACACAGGATAGCCAAATCCCATAAAATTGGTGTGGTCATTTGGAAGCTGGGTTATTGGTGTGAAAGGATAACAAAGCAGAATGTACTAGGACAGCCTTCCTTCTCCTTCACTCATGGAACTTTTCATGCTTTCACTCCTCCCTTCCAGAATCAAGACTTAAGATCTCTGCTCCTTTTTCATCATCCGACTGTCTTGTCAAGTAACAATCACATTGTGCTAGGCTTCCTGTGGCATTTCTGCTTATACCTTGCAAGGTCTGTGTCACAGAAAACTTATCCAGCTTCACTTTCTGCCAGGTCCCATGATGCACAGGAAACTCCAGAGCTGGAAAGAAGGGACAAGGAGAGAGAGCTCTTGCAAATGCATTCATGCAGTATCCCATCTTGGACTACTTTTTTTCCAGAGTGGTGACAACCTGAGTCTGTGTTAATAGCTCTAGTGACTGCAAATAAACTCACACATTATTTTATTTTTGTGAGAGACAATATTTCCATTAAAAATTCCCCAATGCAAATTTATTGCCAGAGTATAAAGTACACTTTCTGTTTCCTCTCCTCTTAATTTCTGCCAAGTGACAATCCTGTTTCAGGAAGAAAAATGTCATTCTCCTAATGGGATGTGTCAATCCCCTTAAGCCCTGATAGGTTTTTATTTGATGCTTTTGTTCCTTTTTGACTCTAGCTGTTCATAAAAAAAGCCTCTTACAAACAATGCTTATCATAAAGATATTTATGAATGGGAAACCCATTTCTAATGCAGCTCCTTGTTCTTGTGCTATCATTTCTGAGCAGAAACTCTGACCTATGTTTCCACTGTTTTCAGATTTCAGCTTGTTAAAGGGAGTATTCGGTATGCAGCACAACGTTCTGCCAACATTTCATTACATTTTGGGATCCAATTACTCATGCAGAGGGTTTTTTTTTTTGTAGCTTGGTGTAAGTTTCCTTTTCCTGGGGAGATTTTATTTTAATTCCCTTCAGTCTGCAATCTCCTACAGTATTTAGTGATATTTTTTAAATTATGGCAGGGCTACAAAATAAATAACTTTTTTTCATCTCTCTCTCTCTCTCTTTTTTTTTTTTTTTCCCCAACAAATCTGGAAAAGAACCAAATCCAGATGAAATGCATCTCCAGGATTTCTGAGTGAAAGCAACATTAAAGGATATCTAATTAGACCTACAGTAATAACATCACCATCCTTGTTATGAGACATACATATGTCTAAAAGCTTGTGATCTGCTGAGTTAGGAAGTTAGCAAGCTGGAGGGTCTACCACAATTTCTGAGGGCCCAATCAGCTACACCACATATTACACACACCATGGAAATTATAACCTACTGTATAGCTTTTGTGTAATCAATTTGGAATGACCACATTTGCTCTCAAAACAAGACTTCCAGGATGCAAAAACCACAGATCTGAACAAAACCACAACTCCCTATATGCAAACTATCACATTTTTATATAGCACAGTGAATCTAAAGAATTTAAAACAAGATGCAGAAAATCTGAAATGCCAGCAAACTAGTTGTGCTGTTTGCCCATGACCACAGAAAATGACTTTGGATGTCCTATACAGTCTGTAACTTTCTAATGAACATTTAATGAGTATATTGGAAATGCTATCTATGAATCCAGGCATATAGCCTCTCCATATCCTAATATAGCATCTCTTCTGCTTGCTATTGCTTGGCTCCTGAATTCCAACACAATCTTTAAATGATAAACTTCCTTACTCTCTGAAATGTTGATTTGTGCTTGTGAATTTTAAGTAACATCTGTTCTTAAGAATTTCAATTACTTTGCTCAGTATTGACATCTTTTTTTTTTAAAAAAAAAACAAAAACTTTTCCAGTGCATCTATTTGTCATTTTATGCAACACTGAGTTTCAATGCTTCTATTAATCTTGGCAAAAGCTAAGAAATTAAATATCATAAATCTGGTCTATTTAGAAAAGCTCATGACTATCATACACGGAAAGAGGCCTTGTGGACCAGTCCTGTTCGCATAAACATAAAAATCAGAATCTTACCTCATAAAATCCCCATCTATTTTGCCACGTTTCTGTTGTTTTATAACATATGCCATGAAAATAGTGAAATTAATTAAATGAAAATGAACACTAGAGGATAAATTTATCGCAGACATTGCAGAGATTATATTCAACCTATATTCTGGACTAAATCTTTTTCTAGTCAATACCTTTAATACTCTTTCCTTGCTGAGATTGTAATAGGGAATGTTATCTTTTTTAATATCTAGCAAAGCATCTTTTACTGATGAATTTCTCCAAAAAATCTGTTTCTTTTTGTTTATTTTTGCTTGTAGGATCCAGGTTTTAAGCTGCCAAACTAAAGATTGAGAAACCTGGACTAACTCCCACGCTCTTAAATAGCCCAGTTACATAGTCTGGGGAGAATACTTCCTTCTTTACGGACATGGACAGTGACAATGGTGCCCTTCGTCTTCCACCACAAGGTCCTCCTGGCATTATATGAGTTGAGCCCTTCTGGCCTCTCTATTGTAAAGATGCATACAGTGGTTCGTACACTGCAGAGGTCTAAGATAACAGCACAGAGCAGGCTCTGAGACAAATCAAGAGTTCTCATATGGGTGGTCATGTCATCTCAGCAAGGCATGTGGCAATCTCTGGTGGATTTGTCGTAACAAATTAACAGAACAGAGAATGGATAAGACAGTCTGGCTAGTTAAGTAAAAATTTATCCGTCTGTATCTTTGGTTCTTTAAACACTTAATTAGGAATTATGTCATTTTCCCCTCTAATACATGTTAAGGATAGAATCATTGATACCTGTGACGGTGCTTCTATACTGTAGGAAGAGAAACAATATTGACTTCTAAAGACATTCATTTATTCACAGCAACTGACCCCCACATTTTTGAGGCCAAATTTTTGATCTTCTATGTTCAACTTAATCACATCACATTATTAGAACCCTCATTTTCAGGCCATTTGATGCTGCCATAAGTATTAGAAGTTTTTATGGTCAAGAAACTTCAAAGTCATTTGACTGTAGATATTTTCAGAGTAGATATCAAACCATGAACTGTCAGTCCTTACTTCCCCTTATAGCCACTTGGAAGAAAATATATATATATATATATATTTAGAGCGGAGGTTTTGTTTTGTTTTGTTTTTTTAATGAGACATTTTTAAATTGGCCAAATACCTTCAACAAGGAGGGATAAGAGAGTATATAAAAACTAGCTGGCAGTTGTCTTTATTTCATTAAATAAATCTGAAATTAAATAAAACTAGGTGGCCACAACCACATCACGTACTACAGGAGCAAATCTGGCTAATGGCTCAGGGAACTAAAACTCTCTTCTCTCGCCTCTGTAGCACATCCATGCTTGCAAGTTATGTCTACTTGGGATCAGAGAAAGAAAAGTTATGTAGCAGTAAACATCTGGTCGGAGAAACAGCTGAGTAACCTGAATCAAATGGCAACAGAGAGGTGTCCATTTTGACACCTACTAGCACAATATTTATAGATCTTTTTTGCTGCAGGGAAATGTTCTGTTTTCTGTTGCCCTCAGTGAAACAGATCTGGATACTGTGCATCCCTTCTGTTATCAATAAGGTATTTAAGCACCTAACCCTTTATCTCCATGAAGCTGTGGATCAAAATGACTGAATCTTCTGAACCTTTAATCCACTAGTCTGAAGTTATTCCAGAATATGTTTGCAGACAGAGCCAATAAGGAAACATTTACTGCATGGGATGGGGGGATGGGGACAAGATTTCCTTTAGTGTTTGGCCCATACTGGGTCAAAATTAATTGTTAAACCTAAATCATTTCTTCCTCTATCCTGCAACTATTTAGAGAAATCAACACTTTTCCTGAGCAGTAACAGGAGCTTGGAGCTTCTGATGGTTCACTATTCTCAGACAAGACCAATTGCCCAAGGCTGGGGACCCAGCAATCCTGTCCTTGGAGCAGAGCTGTCAAAAATGAAGAGAATTTGCAGAACACGCCTTTGTTTTGCTGAAAGTTTCCCAAATTCATTATATTTTCAGGAAAACAAATACACACATCACACTGAGAGCATTCTGCCATCAGGAAAATGTTGGCTGGATGTATTCACAGTAAAGAACAAAGACATAAAGATAAACAAGTCCCTGACAAAGAAAAGTATTTAAACATATTGAAGTATGTGTTCAGAGTCAAGCATCTCTGTAATCACTTTGTTGAAGTGTATCCAAAATAAAAAATTAATGTACTTGTTTTTCTAGAAATGAAGTTGGACAATGTAGTCCTGGTTTTCTTACATGTCCTGTTGTATCAACCACATAGCCCAAGAGAGCACAAAGTCCCTTTCAGCTGAGAGCAGTTGCATTTAACATATAGTTTCCACACACAGAAATATATCAAGCTCAGAAAACAGATTTTATGCGTATGTATATGTACAAGCTCATCTACAAATACACAACCTGTGTTCTCATTGCTTCCTAAGCTGTTGCAAGGCAAAAGACAACACAAATAGCCCACCGTAGCACCTCCCCCTGTCAAACAGAATGTGACATAATTAAAAATTGCAGGGTAGCTTCACACAATGTAAGAAAATGCATTATTTAGTTGAGAGGGGGGGACTGGTGAGGACATAAAGAGGTCCTAATGTCACTCTTACACCAGCACCCTGAGTGGTCTTCCCCAGGGTAGCATCCATGCCATTGATGAGCTTACTTGCTCTCATCATCATAGCACTGAGCACTATTATGTCTACACATCTTCTTTCTATGTCCAGACACATCCTGCTACCATTTACAGTGTACGAGGAACACCCTAGTATGATTTTCAGTCTCCAAAGGCAAGGACTTTAAGGAGAAGTACCTCTAATAACCCATAAACTCTGAAGTTTTCATGTCACAGTTGGTATCTACTCATTGTGGGTGGGGGTGAGTCTGTATTGCAGCAGCCACAGCTCAGTTACACTTGATGGAAGCTACCCTTCCATGGGAACATATATGGAAAGATGTGAAGGCAATACATGCCACCTTCCCTTCATCTGGAAACAGTTGCGCTTTTATTCATCCCAACCTAACTTTAGAAGTCTGCCTCTGGCAGTGTTCTCTATCTCCAATGACAGGAAAAGAAATTTAGCAAGACACTGTCCATAACTTAAGTACCACTATCAAGGACCTGAAATTAGGTGGGATGATTCCAGGTCTCCAAGATCACATGTAATGGTCTGTCTCCACTTCAATTTCTAAATGCATCTTCAATAAATCACTTAAATCATTCAAATTGTCCTTGCTCTGCCCAAGATTACACACTGTTACATACTTATTTGTTCATGACAGTCAATGCTGCAAAAGAGCCTAGCAGGTAGACTTGCACAGCATTTCATGATCATGTATCTTGGCTATGTACCCTAAGACTCTTTCCTAGTTTTCACACTGACACAGTAGCTAATTATAAGAGCAAACTGTAAGCCTATCTGTTTGTCCTTGCCTGTTGCCAAGTAATGTTTAGTTTGACGTGTGACAATGGTATCAAGATGCCTGAACCAAGGTTGATATATAATAAGAGAATGATGTTGAGAGGAAACAATTGCAATAAGTAACTTCCCTTATAAGGAAAAGAATCAGGAAACTGTAGACAGTACATTTGAAATGCTCTACCACTTTAGCATAGTTTCTGTATTAGAGATAAATTGCACTTAGTTTGTCATAATCACAGCTATCATTTTACTTTATTTGATATTTATATCAAATAAAGAAACATATAGCTTTCTTTACAGACTTACAAAAAACAGTAATTTATTGAAGGGTAGATGTCTAGATCTCCAGCCCTTAAAAGGTCAAGATTCTTCTTTCCTTCCTTCCTTCCTTCCTTCCTTCCTTCCTTCCTTCCTTCCTTCCTTCCTTCCTTCCTTCCTTCCTTCCTTCCTTCCTTCCTTCCTTCCTTCCTTCCTTCCTTCCTTCTTTCCTTCCTTCCTTCCTTCCTTCCTTCCTTCCTTCCTTCCTTCCTTCCTTCCTTCCTTCCTTCCTTCCTTTCTTTTTCTTTCTTTCTTTTCTTTCTTTCTTTCTTTCTTTCTTTCTTTCTTTCTTTCTTTCTTTCTTTCTTTCTTTCTTTCTTTCTTTCTTTCTTTCTTTCTTTTCTTTCTTTCTTTCTTTCTTTTTCTTTCTTTCTTTCTTTCTTTCTTTCTTTCTTTCTTTCTTTCTTTCTTTCTTTCTTTCTTTCTTTCTTTCTTTCTTTTCTTTCTTTCTTTCTTTCTTTTTTTCTTTTTCTTTTTCTTTTTCTTTTTCTTTTCTTTTTCTTTTTCTTTTTCTTTTTCTTTTTCTTTTTCTTTTTCTTTTTCTTTTTCTTTTTCTTTTTCTTCTTTTTCTTTTTCTTTTTCTTTTTCTTTTTCTTTTTCTTTTTTTCTTTTTCTTTTTCTTTTTCTTTTTCTTTTTCTTTTTCTTTTTCTTTTTCTTTTTCTTTTTCTTTTTTCTTTTTCTTTTTCTTTTTCTTTTCTTTTTCTTTTTCTTTTTCTTTTTCTTTTTCTTTTTCTTTTTCTTTTTCTTTTTCTTTTTCTTTTTCTTTTTCTTTTTCTTTTTCTTTTTCTTTTCTTTTCTTTTTCTTTTTCTTTCTTCCTTTCTTCCTTTCTTCCTTTCTTCCTTTCTTTCTTTCTTTTTTTCTTCCTTCCTTCCTTCCTTCCTTCCTTCCTTCCTTCCTTCCTTCCTTCCTTCCTTCCTTCCTTCCTTCCTTCCCTCTTTTTCTTTCTTTCTTTCTTTCTTTCTTTCTTTCTTTCTTCTTTCTTTCTTTCTTTCTTTCTTTCTTTCTTTCTTTCTTTCCTTCTTTCCTTCTTTCTTTCTTTCTCTCTTTCTTTCCTTCTTTCCTTCTTTCTTTCTTTCTCTTTCTTTCTCTTTCTTTCTTTCTTTCTTTCTTTCTTTCTTTCTTTTTCTTTTTCTTTTTCCTTTCTTTTTCCTTCCTTCCTTCCTTCCTTCCTTCCTTCCTTCCTTCCTTCCTTCCTTCCTTCCTTCCTTCCTTCCTTCCTTCCTTCCTTCTTTCTCTCTTTCTTTCTCTCTTTCTTTCTCTTTTCTCTCTTTCTCTCTCTCTCTTTCTCTTTCTCTCTCTCTTTCTCTTTCTCTGTCCCTCCCTCCCTCCCTCCCTCCCTCCCTCCCTCCCTCTCTCCCTTCCTTCCTTCCTTCCTTCCTTCCTTCCTTCCTTCCTTCCTTCCTTCCTTCCTTCCCTCTTTCCTTCCTTCCTTCCTTCCTTCCTTCCTCCCTCCCTCCCTCCCTCCTTTCCTTCCTTCCTTCCTTCCTTCCTTCCTTCCTTCCTTCCTTCCTTCCTTCCTTCCTTCCTTCCTTCCTTCCTTCCTTCCTTCCTTCTTTCCTTCCTTCCTTCCTTCCTTCCTTCCTTCCTTCCTTCCTTCCTTCCTTCCTTCCTTCCTTCCTTTCTTGTTTTTCTTCTCATCACCCAACACCCCCAAGTCCTTCTCTTCAGGGTTGCTCTCAATCCATTCTCCACCCAGCCTCTATTTGTGCTTGGGATTGCCCCAACCCAGGTGCAGGACCTTGCATTTGGCCTTGTCGAGGACCTGCATGAGGGTCTCACAGGCCCACTTCTCAAGCTTGTCCAGGTTCTTCTGGATGGCATCCCATCCCTCCAGCATATCGACCGCACCACACAGCTTGGTGTCATTGGAGAACATGCTGCTGATGATAATTCTTTCTGCCTTCATACAGCTCTTCAAGTTGGGATAATTTGGCTAAAATTAACTAAATTTCTAAACCACCAGAAAGCAAACAAAAATGTAGTCTTGCTTAGAATATATAATTATTTGATGTCTTCAAAAATTCTGGTGAAAAGCTGAACAGACTGATTCCCAAAAATCTGAAACCTTTTCCTAGTATAAATACTTATTTTTGTATGCATTAAGTAAAGTTTTACATCCTAAACCTACAAGTTTTTAAATTGACCCACTTAGAAATATATGGGAGAGTTGAGTTGGCATTCCTGTTAATGCTGCTCTAGTACTGACAAGTGCCTGACATGTAATCTTTTGCTTTTTAAATTCTTCTTTTTTGCCAAACCATAGGTTGGAAGAGCCTGTCCATAATCTTCCTAAATTGCCATTCAGTTGTTAACATCGTATTCTTTTGGAAGTCCTGAGAGTGGAGAATAATTACCATTTTCCTTGCTCAGCAGTCAGAGGAAACCCCTCTGAATTCTACTCAAGTCACTGAAACACAGAGGAGAAAAAGCAGTACCATTATCCAATATTCACGCACCTTTAACATTAGGAGATATAAGTACATCTGTTTTGATGTAAGAGTGGTACAATTATCAAGGTGCTGAGTGCCCATTAATTTCTAACAGAGATGCACTGTGACCTCAAAAAAAAAAAAAAAAAAAAGCAAATATTTTCATTCTCTCCAGTTCATAACTATTCCAGCTATTTACAGCTTGTTCTTTCTACCCAGCCTTTTGGAGAAATTTTCGTTCTTCATGACCTCCCCGCGCTTTCCCTGGATGCCTCTGCTTGTAAAGAAAGAGGTAGGATTGACTTTTGATTAATTAGCTGAGTCCCTGATGAGAATGAAAATACTTCCCCTATTGTGGGTGGAGAAGGAATGGTTTCAATGGCTTGACCTGCCCTGACAGCTCTCTATATTTAGTATGTTGTCTGAAACATTTATTTGGAGATGTCAGCCATTTATCTCAATCAGTTGAAACTTTTAATAGCAGACAACTGGAAAACAACTTTCTGGTAGAACTGATCTACCTTTAAATAACAAGAAACTAAATGTTTAACATTCATATGAAGAAATCTGAAGCAGAATGTATGATATATTTTAATATTTTACTAACATTATGCATTATTGAGCATTGTTTAACTACACTTCTAATTTAAATAAATTAAAAATAATAATAAATTAAATACTGCATCTAGAAGATTAAAAAATGCTTACTCCTCCACCATGTTGTGTAGAAAGACACTATCACAGGTTCAAGACAGTATAGTCTATTTCTGGACGGCAGATGCTCTGTAGTATAATCATTATTTGTAGGGCACAGGGATTTTCAGGCAGGCTGCCAAACAGCCCATGTGCCTCTGCTTATTGCCACATTTCTTAAAGGTAGGCTTTTTAATTGGAAAAAGGAGAGTTCATGTGTGATTTGCTATGCAGTTCTTGAGAAGTAGTTTTTAAAATCAAATGCTATCATATTTTTTCACATACATGAAACTTCAGAGAATGTGATCTTCTGCTTCCCCAACAATCACATGTTAAACTATAATGCTCTGCAGAACTCAGATGTTGATAAGAAGATAGAAAAACTGAGAACTGCATCTTGGGCCCCTAGATAAGTTCATGTAAATACATATCTGCTATAAAGAGCAAGCAGTATGTTCACTAACATGTTCCTTCTCCAATACAAAGTGATCTTACTAGGTACTCTTCCTAGGTATCTCTACCTAGACCTTTATATTCATCTGTAGTCTGTACAATATACCCACCCCACACAGCAGTGGTTAACTACAGATGAGCCCAATTCCAGCATTTTATGGGCATGGCAAACATATGGTTCACATACTCTAGACCCCGTCTGAGAATTCACAGCTGTCTAGGTCACCAGATACATAGGCCTTGCTCTGTAGATATGGGTTGTAGTCCTGCAGCAATAAAACTATAGGATTCTATCATAGAGGAACTAAAAGATGATGAAAAGATAAATACATTTCTTCACTACAAACCTGAAGAGACCAATTTCCATGTTTGAATGTCTAGAAACCATAAATACATTTCTAATTTTGAGCTTAATTTAGATTTGTAAGAACTAATTTCAGTACCTCCAAATGAAAACGTTATACATATATATATAGGTGTCTTAATAGGTATCTAGCTGGGTTTCATCTTACTTCATGTGTGTGTCAGCAATGTAAATGTCTACGTCTGAGCTGCTCATCTAAGTTCTTTTAGGCAGTTATGGGAAGAGGCACCTGTAAGGCACTGCTTGTCTCTTTCTGAGTAAGACTTCTAAAGTAAATCTGTTAGCCAAATCCTAAAAATGTCTTTTTTTTGACATTGACAATAGGGAGAAGCTGGGAACCAGCTCCCATGTAAGACATCTGCATTGTAAACATCATGCCCCTCTTGGGTACTAACCCACAGGGCTAATCAAACATAACCACATTTAAAACCTGGAAGCAAGAAGAACTACCTGTGAGGAAAGTCTGGAAATGCTAACACATGAATGCAGCTTGGGTAAGCTGAGACACAAGCCCTCTTTCAGGTTCTTCAGCATCACGTGCTGGGTTTGCCCAGCCTTATCTACATCAGCTGACTGGCAGTAAGTGAGTTTGCCTACCTTACTGCTGGGGTAACCCAATCTCTGAATGTGGGTGGAAGCGGACCAGAGGGTACCAGCATCCCACCTGCACTGTAGTGCAGCCACAGAGCCCTATAGGAACCCCTGCCACCTTCTGTGCTTGCATCCACTCCAGGAAGCCCCATTCTCAGCATCCCTCTTGCACCTGTCTTGTGTTTCAGCACCTGAGGAATATTATGTGATACATTATCAGGGGTCAAGTTGTCTGACATAGCTAGAAATAATAAAGTAGAAATAAGAACACATAAAATAAGTAGAAGGGATATAAAAGCTTCTTAACAGTGAACTCTCAACAGGCACAAAAGGGAAGCAGCTCGTTACTTACAGACATTTTCTTCAGTGTCTTCAAACCTGACCATCAAAGGCGTTGTGCAGGAGACAGACACACAGAGCACTCAGAGATTCCCAGACCTAGCTGCAATCAAAAGGTCCCTTGACACTTCTGAAAATATCCCTGCAGGTAACCTGCTGCTTTAGCAGCTTTAATAACTCCAGATATCTGGGTCTCTTTTGAAACTGTACTAATGCACCTGCTCAACTCTCTTCACAGGATCTTATGTGAGGTTCCATTAGATTACTTCTTTCCACAAAAAAGATATGAATAATGATGTCCTGGCACTGATGCTTGCTCCCTCTCTGACTCATCCTCCTTTTTTTAGGAAGACTGCCTAAATCTATCAGTTTAAACCATGTAGACAAAATCTGCTATGGCTTTCAAATAGTATGAGTAGGTGCTGCCTTCCTCATGCCTGGAGAACACCACATTGATCATCCTGTGATATTGCACCCTCACTATTAAGGTTAGTCTATGACTTAATGGAGATTTTTAGACCATTAAACAAATGAGATGTGTAAATCCTATAAAGGATGGAGAAGCTTCACTCTAGAGTATGATGCTGAAGTGGTGCAGGATACATTAAAACTATAGTGGCCAAAGCTGGGATCATGGGGACTCCTGGGGGTTATTCAAGTGGTAAAGATCTTCATGTGTTCATTACAGCAGAAAGAATCCTGTGAGTGAAATGGGGGGACAGAAGCTCCTCCTCATCCTTCTGGAAGCACAAGCGGGTGTTGTTGCTGTTGAGGAATAGGAGGGAGAAATGACATGGACCCATAGGTCCATGGACCACCACAAGCTCCAAGCTGCTGCCTCTGCTCCTCAGCTCCTCAGCTAAATAAGGAGTCTGATGCTTAGGAAGGAAAGCAGGAAAAGAGGATCTCAGATTAAAAGAGACTATGAAATGCTCTTGGATGCTGGAAAAGTCCTTGGGGAAAAAATGCAAAATTAAAAAGATTTTGGGAGCCTCTAGTCTGAATGATTAAGAAGCTTTTTCTGTCTCTAATTTCTATGACTTCATACTTATGTGTTGAAATCCAGACTCCACTGAAATTGATGATGAAGCTCCCACTGAATTCCAGGAGCTAGGCTTTTATCTATAGTGGCTAAGGAGGATCTTTGCTAATTCTAAAAGTCTTGAGTGTTATTTGAAGAATTTCCCTGCTGCCATAAAAGCCATTGTTGTCTTTGTAGTACTGCAAGAGCAATTCCATTTGAAAAGTGATTTGTACAAATATAAGTATTTTTGTAAGTGTAAGGATCCGTTCCTGTTTCTCATTGTCTTTAATAAGAAACATTTCCAAAGCTCAGTCTGAGAGTTAAAGATGTTATCACACACATGAAGAATTAAACCTTAGTAAGATCAAAGCTTGGTCTTCCAGCTCACTACGGCTTATATGCTGCCTATCAGCATTTTTTTATGTGGACACTTCCTACTAGTCACAGCCTGAAGTGAAGTTCCCAGGTTTCACAGGTACACAGATAGAAAGAGAATAAGGAAGATCTGAAGGTATTTGGAGAAGCCAGCTTTTTCACACAGATCTGGCCATTGCAGCTAATATGAAATGTGGAAGCAGGAGTGCTTCCACTTCAAATACTTTTTCTATCTCCATTCTAGACTGTCTCCTCAGCACCACCATGACACAAGTGTCCTTTTGGGTTTGGTCTCTTTCTCCACTTGAGGTGGAGTCACGCCACATCTCCCATGTTCCTGCAGTTGTTTCATTTTTGAGTAGTGGATGTAGCGAGTGGAATGAAACAAATCCTTTAGCTTTAGCTGTGGCTGTTTAACTTTTCATTCTAGGAATGAAATATTCATGAACACAATATGAAGGAAGTAGTGTGAAGACACCTCTGTGGTTTAATGCTAGTCCTGGGATGATGGGAAGGAGAATGTCCTTCTCACAGTGTTTCCTTTTCCATGGCAGAAAAAGGCTCTGCAGTACTGCCAGCCCACCCTCCAACACTAGAAAGGCCCCAGCTTGAAATTATGGGAGGGCCTGACTCTCAGGTGGATCAGTATCAGTCACAAAAGGCCTGTTTTCCCTTGTCTACACCCAGGCTTCCACTTTCTCCCAGGAAAACAGGCAGCCTAAGACAGCGGTGGATCTCAGCCCCCAGGAAACACCAAGAGCCTAAAGTGAATCCAAAGTTTAGGTGTTCTGAGTCATCCTAGTTTGTAGTTGAAGAGAACCAAAAATAGGGGCATAACAAAGGTGACACATGCCACATCCCAGCCCCGCATGATTATGCTTGCTGTTGGCTTTATCCAGGAGCCATAATTTGGCTGGGCTCCTTTGCACATCATCTGTATGACAGAGTCAATATTCCTTACCACACTTTCTCACTGTGGCGGTTTGGGCAATATCTGCATAGTTTCATTCATACAAAATACTAGTGGCTCTTGACATCTCTTCTTTGCAAGACATTTCTCCAGGTTCTTTCATTTTAATGCCTTCTCTTCCTTGACTGCCTTAAGTTTTGCTATGTGGTTATAATTGCTTTTAGCAAATCCATGCTCCGTAAAAGAAGCGTACAAGTCTGCATGCTGGCGAGGCACAGAGCAAACAGACTGCAAAGTTATGTTCAAATTTTTTGAGATTTCTTTCTTTACCAAGAAAACTGGAAAAGGATGTATGAAAAGAACAAAGCTCTCTTCAAAACATCCTGGTGGCAATTGTTTTGTCCTGCAAATGCCAATCTAATATGACATTTTGTTCGTATGATGTGTAAAATGGTGAGAAAAAAATGAATTTGATCAGAACCATGTGCCCAGCAATATGAATAACAGCTTATATGAATGACATTAATAATCTTTCTATCAAGGGGTTGGGAGATTTTTTCCTCAGTTTTCCATTTTTATATAAATTACAATTATTGCCTGTGTTGTTTTTTTGTTTGTTTGTTTTTTTAAGACATTAAGGCCTCCTTAAAGGAGGAAAAAAAAGAAAAAAGAAAAAAGAAAGAAAGAAAGAAAGAAAAAGATAAGGATTAAAGTTAGCAACCATAAGGCAAAGCAGATGAAAAGAATCTTGTGTGGCAACCAGTCTTACATCTTCTGTTCCCATAATAAATAAATAATAGAATCACAGAATGGTTTGGACTGGAAGGGACCTTAAAGACTGTCCATTCCCAACCCCCCTGCCATGGGCAGGGACACCTCCCACCAGACCAGGTTGCCCAAAGACCCATCCAACCCAGTCTTCAACACTTCCAGGGATGGGGCATCCACAGCTTCTGTGGGCAACCTGTGCCAGGACCTCACCACCCTAAACGTAAAGAATTTCTTCCAACATCTATTCTAAATCTCCCCTCTTTTAGTTTAAAGCCATTACCCCTTGTCCTGCCACTACACTCCCTGGCAAAGAGTCCCTCCCCAGCTTTCCTGTAGGCCCCCTTTAGGCACTGGAAGGCCTCTGCAAGGCCTCCCTGGAGCCTTCTCTTCTCCAGGCTAAACAACCCCAACTCCCTCAGCCTGTCCTCGTAGGAGAGGTGCTCCAGCCCCATGATCATTCTCATGGCCCTGCTCTGGAATTGCTCTAATATGTCCATGTCCTCCTGGAGGCCCCAGAGCTGAACACAGTGCTCCAAGTGCGGTCTCACAAGAGCAGAGCAGAAGTGGGGAATCACCTCCCTCAGCCTGCTGGCCACACTGCTTTTGTTGCAGCCCAGGATACTGTTGGCTTTCTGGGCTGCAAGTGTTCATTGCTGGTTCATGTTTTTCTTCTCATCAACCAACACCCCCATGTCCTTCTCCTCAGGGCTGCTCTCAATCCATTCTGCACCCAGCCTGTATTTGTCCTTGGGATTGCCCTGACCCAGATGCAGGACCTTGCACTTGGCTTTGTTGAACCTCTTGAGGGTCCCACAGGCCCACCTCTCAAGCCTGTCCAGGTCCTTCTGGATGGCATCCCTTCCATCCAGCATGTCTGCTGCACCACAGATCTTGGTGTCATTGGCAGACTTGCTGAGGGTGCACTCATTCTCACAGTCCATGTCACTGACAAAGATGTTAAAGAGCATCAGTCCCAATACCGACCCTTGAGGAACATCACCCATCACCAATCTCCACCTGTACATTGAGCCATTGACTGCAACTCTTCGAGTGTGACCATCCAGCAAATTCCTTACCCACCAAGTGGTCCATCCATCATATACGTATCTCCCATTTAGAAGCAAGGATATAAATATAAGACTACAGTTCTTGACATCTAAATTTATTCCTGGATCTCTTTAATGTGATATGTATGAATTGATCAAAATGATACATACACACCAACCTTCCACACATTGTGAATTCAACAAAACTGGTTTAGATTATGAAAATATAAATTAGGAATGTGTCTTTTTTTTTTTCTTTTTTTTTTTCTTTTTTTTTTTCAGTGAATTTATATCAATTTAGATGTGCTGCACATTTGGCCAAACAAAAAAAAACCTCCTTGCTCTGGGGAAATTCCTTGGCATCAGCTCTATCCATATCCTAAGAACAAACAATTAACTGTTTATGTTTAAAACAGCAACGAAAAAAATTATGGAAACAAATAGCTCTACCCCACAAATACTTACAGATTGAGTATTCTAAGAGTGAAACTTTGAGATGCCTGACAGTAAAATAGCATGAGAAAGAAGAAATATTTTTAACCAGAAAAATCATCAAGAAAACAAACAAAATGATCTTTACATGTAACAGAAAGCAGAAGTGCCAGGGAAGTTTCTGCATGTAACAAACTGGTTTCTAGCAAAAAGAAATAACTGAAGAATGATAGTATATAGAAATAAATCAAGAAAATGGAGACTAATAAATTACATTGCATCAACACAGAGTATAAGTAAATCCCATGTTTATATTTGTATGTTGAAAAAAGTACTGGTGCTTAATAAATAAGTGTTTTTTCCATTATAACCATTATAACAATATCTTAGTAGATTGCATAGGAAATCATCAGAATGACAGCAAAACCTGTCTGTGCTTACTGGAATCATATTTTCTGGATAGAATAAAGCTTACACTATTAAACAGAATTAAAGCTACTGTGATAGTTTTAGTAGCCAAACAAGCCAAACAGCAGCCAATACTTTGGAAATATACAGTGTATTTGTCAGTAATACTGTGGCATTCCGAACACTTCCAAAGTACAGACGCAGAAAAAAACTTCCAGGAAATAAGATCTCACTATACTTCAAGCCACAAAAAAAATAAAATTGCATAAAATTAAATTTTAAAAAAAAAAGATAGAAAATATAGAAATATATTTATGAAAGGCTTAGATTTCCCTTTTCTGCAAATTATTGTTTGGACTCCATATCCATAAGAAGTCCCAAAGAATGTATATCTTACAAGCTAATATACCCTCTTCATATGCAATTAATTATGTTCTGAATAAGTTTTGCAATTCCCTGTGCAAGAAATCGGGCTATGATGGGATCGAGGTTGTCTGGGAGAGCACTTAACTTCGTTTGCTGTGAGATTTTCCCTTCCCTGCAATCTCCCACCTTCTTCACTATAGAAGTGTCATAATCTGCAGCAAAGGAGCCAAGAGTCAAAATGGATAAAAACTCTGCTCTCACTATATGGTTCTGTCAGCATAGGTACAATGGCTTTGCCGTCAAAATTGTTCATGTAACTATCCTGAAGAAATATGGTATTTTAACTATTCATTTAGAGATCCCTATAAATTTTCTGAAGAGACTGTTGATAGTGTTGTGATTTGTAATTCCATTCTCTTGGGGATTTCCAGAGCTGCAAGAAAATCTACGCATTTTTGAAAACTCAGAATCTCCTATTCTAAATTATTCACATTCTTCCTCTAATAAATAAATCCAAAATAAGTTTGGAATTTCTGCTTTATAAGAAATGTAGAACTTCTGTTATTTGCTTTAATTAAATTGCAACAAATACATTTTTGTTTAATTTCCTGTGAAATGTAACTTTTATAAAATGTCATGGTGCTTATTTTGTCAGCATGGCAAAATGTCATCAAAAGTGCAAGAATCTTGCACTTCTTCAATATTTACTAAAACTTGGGTTTAGGCAATGCATGACAAATCTCAGTGGCAGCTGTAATTTGTATGACCCTTGTAAATCAGTTGTCCCACATGATACATAGCTACTACATCAGGTTCAGCGAGATTTCCTATAAGAATGAAAGACAGTTTACTGATTAAAGGAAAGATAAATACTGAGTTCTGCTCTGAGAGATATTAATGCAAAGCTGGAATTATTCCAGTTAAAATGAGTTTAGCTTCCCAAAGAAGTTACACTGTGATGCAGTTAAATCATCACACAATCTTCACTCATGTAGAACGTAAGAATATTGGTGAAAATCTATCACTGTCTTCTAAAAATCTCTTCTTACAAATCTATATATGAGAAGAAAAATGTTTGAAGTTTACATTTAACCATTTTGCTCTCTGAATTATAAAGTTTTGCTGCATTGTATCATGGCCATGCTTTGCATACCAAGAGATATTAGTAATGGTCATTCAAGTATCCTGTCAGTTAAAAAACAAAATTACAAAATAGTCATGACATTTGACAGGATTATCATTTGCAAGAGGAGAATTACACAAATGCAAGAAGCTGAAAGAGTGAACACTGTCTTTATTTTTTTCTCATATCAGCTTCATTGGACACTAATCTTCCTACAGTTTTTCCAAAACTGGGTATTATGTGGGGGAAACTGTCAAAAGCATTTTCTGTCTGGCACTAACTGGCTTCTGTTGAAGTCCCTGAATTTAGGCTTTTACTTTAATAGCAGAGTTTGTTCAACATTAGGCATATTTGAAAATTATTTCTGCAATTTACCAGTGACTGGGAAAAATGTTTTCTTCAGGCTGAGCCCTTCTTTGGTTAAGAATTGTCTCAAAATAGATCCCACAGTTGGACAAATGTGTTTGTTTCTTAGATATGGTCTGCCAGATTTTCATGTGGAATATTTCAAGCCGAGGAGGGAGAATGACCTGTACCGTGCAAGTTCTTCATGGGTGTTTAACACCCACAGTTTGAAACTCTAGCTCTGTTTATTTTCTCAAATAAAAACCAAGTGCTTGTTTCTGGGTCCTAGGTTTGGACCAGACCTCCCTGCCAGTGAGGCCTGGCAGGAATGACTGAATAAGCAACCACTTTGGGTCATGCTAAAGTAACCCCGTGCGACTGACTGGTGAGAGCAGCCAGAACTTGCAGTTGCTCCTGGGCTGGCTAACAACTGAAGCATGTTGTTGCTAGTCCTTCCCCTGACCTTCAGATTGTCTTTTAGCTGCTGGCTTTGTTTGGATCCCTCAATCTGGATCTTCATCCTGAACACTGACTCGCACCATGTGTGTCCTATCGCTGAAACAAAGGGCATGTGATAGGTTTTTCAAGTGTGAGGAGTAAATCTTCAAGAGTCTCAGGTCTTCAAGGAGTTCTTCAGAGTACGCCACCCCTGTTGAATTTTATTCAGATGCTCCCTGGCATCTGCGTTAGCTGCGTCTGGATGTGAACAGCTACAGCAGAAAGCCATCCTCTAATTACTGCATCCAGATGTGCACACCTCTCATATGAGGTGCTAGGACTTGTATGGACGTATCCTGTGACTCACAGTACTGTATGAAGTGGCACCACCCTGAACAGTTTTCATTACGTGTTAGGAGAGATCCTGTTCCTTTCCAGATGCATACACTGAAGTGCTCACAGCCCACCAGCTTGGCAACATTTCCTTCCTATTTGTTATGCTCTATGTTTCTGTCTAGGATTTTTCTCTAACAGATGGCAAGATGCAGACTCTACAGCGGGTGCAGACCTGTTCTAGCTGCTGACATGAACCCAGCTTTCATTCTGTAGCCCCGAGCAGATTTCATAAGGCAAGGCATACAGTAGAGAAACCTGGCATCTGAAGAAGGCAGCTTGGCCTTGTTAAGAAGATCACACTTAGATTACAAGTGGATACAGCAGGCTTTAATAACTACAGCATTTCCTTGTGCTGATGGTCAATATTGGAATAGAGTGGAATAGAGTACCAGGACTATATAGCCATGCTTTCTGGCACAACATTTGAGGAATTGCTTGAGGGACATTCTCCAACCCAGATAAGGACACACAAATCAGAAAAAAAATATATCAAGCTAGAAATGGGCTGCTATTAAACATTTCTTTATAAACTGCCCTTTTAATGGATAAATGTTTGTTTTTCACAAAAAAATATAATGTTGACAATTGCAGGGATTGTAATGAAAAATATTTTTCAGGTGAGCTACTGCTGTGGTAGAGGTACTGTTGAAGACTCCTGAAATTATAAATTGTGGTACTGTTGTAAAACTCCTGAAATCCTCAAACGAATCAAACATGAGGGGTTCCATTTAGTTCATTGAGCTGGACTTTGTGAAGCAAGAGAGAAGGAATCTCTTACTAGCCTACAGTGCTAACATATTTTGAGGCTAAGAGGTCTCTGGAAGAGCTGACTTTAGCTAAGGAGTAGGACCCTGGCAGGAACATACTGCCTTTTTTGTGGACCTCTCCTGAGCTTTGGTGGTAGAGAAGACTGAGGAAACACAAATTACAAGAAAATGCTAGAAGTTAGTTGTCCAAAAGTCTGTTATGACATTTCTGCTTCAAAGGAAATTGCCCTGCACCACCATGCAGGTAGGGATTGAAATTGGACTAACAGGAACAGGATGCTAAGTGAGGTTACAAGAGCCCTGATTACTGCAAGATGCTGTGGGATCTGTACACTTTGCAGGTGCTTGTGGCTTAAATGATTTCAGGTCATCCAGAAGACTGAAGTTACACACTGAGCTTCCAAACAAAATTTCCTCAGAAAATTCAGGCAAGTCAAAAAAATTAAAATTAAAATTAAAATTAAATAATAATAATAATAATAATAATAATAATAATAATAATAATAATCAATATACCTATATTTTTGCACCCTGCACTTTCACCCACAAGAACTGCTGGATTTCTATCACTAAGGCCAGCCTGTGCTCCATTTGACACTGAACCACTCTTTACATATCTGAAAATGTGGTTCCCCTACTTAGAGTCCCTCTGGAATCACATCTGCTACGGACCAAAAGTGAAACGAAGAAAATGGAGGTTTTACCCTTAACTAATATTTTAAGTGAAAAATATGACTTTAACCCGGAGAATATTTTACACTTGAATAAGTGATTTGTCAGTAGTAAGCAAAAGCCGGACCACTTAATGGTGCCACAGTAAGGGTAAAGACAATGGTTTCTGGATTGCTGTGTGCCTTGCTCTTCTCTGATGTGCCTGCTGGTCTGATCTTCTTTCTTACCCATATAGATGTCAAAGAATAACAGTATGGGGTTACCTTGACTGAAAGCTTCTTGCTTCCCTCTGCTCTCAAACTGCTTTTGGCTGCTTCAGCTCTTCTTGTCTTTCTTGTCCTAGATGAGTTTTAGTAGCTTTCTTCTTGGGGAAATGTTAAGCAATTGGTAGCCCATAATAGTATGGACAGGTTCTTAGTAAGTCAGCAGACCAAAACACTGATCTGGCTTACAGACACCAAGAATGTCAGGTGCAACAGATTTGCAGGGACATACTGGGGCAACTCCAAGTACAAGACAGTGCAGACATTATTAGGAACAGTTCTGAGAAAGTCTTGGATGAGGTTCAAATCACTGAAATTACTAATGTGTTTCAGATTTGGCCAAGAGGCGGCATTGAGCCCTCATTTTCAACAGAAAGGTACCTACCATTAAATAATGTGCTGTCTCTGACACATCAGTTTTTACCAACTTTACTGTTACAGCAATTTAATCACTGGTTACTTTTACTACCAAGGCAAATCTTTATGTGAGGTTTGTGTGCAGATAGGATGATGTGTTTCGTATGTCCAAAATATGTTTGCTGCAGGCAGTGTTTGCTGCTAAGTAGATAAACCACATCTGAAGCACTAATGCTCTCATAAACTGACTTGTGCTTTCTGATCATTTCTTTTAAACACAGCTTCTACTCAGCATCAAAAAACATTAGCACTTTTCAGAGAAACCAGATCCCTCAGCTCTGACACGATTTAGCACCCTGATCATTACACAACACATGGTTTCAAAGTGTCTGTTGCAATTTTAAACATGTGTGATGCTACTTGAACTACACTGTCTTTTTCACAAACTGCCCTGGGGAGTTTATTGAACATATTTTCAATCAGGTTTCTTGGCACTTTAAGTATAGTTTCCTCAAATAGCAGGGAACATTGAAGTACAAGATGAAACAAAATAATACAGCGTGGACTAAGCAGGTGCAACTTTCATGGCCTGCACTCAGAGGTGTTGTGAATTCACAAGTGTTTTGAGTTATTCTAAGTTTGGTTTGATCTGTCTATCCCATTTTGGCATTTGGGGAAAGTCTAGAAACAAGTCTGACACAAATGCCATGACTGCTGGAAAGAAGCAACAAGTTGCTTCCCGCTACTTTAATTTCCTCCTTCACTTTCCTGAGCCATTTTTTGGGAAGCAAACTACTAGCAGAGGCAGGCAGAGCCCTTAAGAGGTAGCACTTGCTCATGTCAGTATGGAGCCTTTCATGGTTAAAGGAGTGGGTGAGAGCTGGGTGTGCAGTGGGATGCCCTCTTTGATCCAGCTTGCCACAGAGCCACATAAATGCTAGTGACAGCACTAGGGAGGACTGTGGGAATGAAAGAGTGACCCCACAGGACAGGATGAGACCACCGCTTTCAGCAGCAGATCAGATTTATACCAGATTCAAATTATCCTAGAAGTATAGCATGAGTAGTCCCCTTTTCTCACAGCCACTGAAAAACCCAATCAGCACAGGCTGTGCTTATTGCTGAATCAACTCCTTTCTTATGGCTTCAGAAATGCAAAGATGTGCTGCTTGCCAGCTATAGGAAAGTGCAAAACATGGATCTGAAGCCAGAGCAAGGATGAAGAAACCAAAGCTCTCTGCCGTTCCCTGAGCAGCACTGACTGCTGCACAATGGGAAGAAGAGGCAGGATACCGAGGCTGATGGGGGCACAGACACTTTGCTGATGGACAAGTGCTGGCCAGGATTTCTCCTTAGCAGCAGGCTTCTCTCCTGTCTGTCCCGCCTGCTCATTCCTCCCAGTGGCAGATTTTGTGGATCCACTGCTCTGTGCAATACCTCCCATGCTGCAGGCGGCTGGTGGAAGCCTCCCACCCTGCTCCAGCCAGAGCAGTGGGTGGGCAAAGGGCTTCAGCACTGCCTCATGGCACACACCTATCCCACGGCAATGGCCTGGCTGCAGTTATCTGAAAGCCAGTTGGGTACTCCACTGAATTGGGCTGAATTGGGCTTTTCTAGCAAAAAGCATGTCTTGTGAAACCCCTTCCTTGTGTCAGCCTTGCTTGCTTCATCCAGGCAAAAGAGACGCTGGAGCTTCTTCAAAGACCTCTTCTTCTGGGAGCACACTCAGCTCTCATCAGCTTCAATACCAATGTCTGTGCTAAATAAGAGGCAGAATTTAGTCCTACATATGCTTATTTGGGCAGGTTCTATTTCCAGAGCTATTATGAAGTAAGTGTGGAACCTGCCAAAATATCAATTCCTTTTGCCTTACGATCGCTCCCTGGTGTATGCCTGTTTCAGCAGGAGTAGGTTAATAAGGAAAGAGCCCTTTGCATTACCTTAGCCAGCTGAAAGGGTGATATCATGCCCTGGGGGCTAGCTCCAGTCATCCGAGTTTTCCTGCAGACACTAATGCTAATTGGCCATGAAGGCAAAAGACATACCTGCTCTCCTGGTGTGTAGCTTAGCGAGATGAGCAAATCACCATGGGGTGCTTCAAACCCACTGTTCCAGATCTATAGACTGATGTCTCTGTCCCTGAAAAACAAAAGTAAATCTCACCTTTTGGGTGAACAGATGTAACAGTATCATTGTCAGTGGTATTTTACTAGGCAGAGAGCTCTGTGTTGTGAAGGCTCAAGTGGAATTCATACACTTGCTTTTATGGAGCCTAAAAAGATCTGGTTTAAAATCACACAAAAATCAGAAGTTGCAGAAAACTGCACAATGAATTAAATTCAAATTTCTCAGATACAGAAAAGAGTGTTGTCAGTTTGCTTTGCAGAACTATAATGCAAAGGTCTGATCTCAACTGATTTTAGTTTTTCTTAGGCATAGCATCGAGACCAGGGATCTGCCACCGTGAAACTTCAACAAAAATTGTATTTTGAGTCATGCTAGTAAAGTCTACTGAGCAGAATAAGCTACGGCACTTTCAAAACATGGTTGCCTGACCTTTGGAAACTCTTCTTGTCACTTGAAGACTTGCTATCCTGCTCATGCTGTTTTATTCTTTTCTGCACATATCACCATCACCAGTATGCATACAAGTTGACATGGTACTCTCTTCATCATGTGGGAGAGCTGTTTCATTGTAGGCAGTCCTGGTGATATAAAATGATATATGAGGTCATAAGATAGCAACCAAATCAATGAAATCATCATCTGGTTAAAAAAGAAAGCAAACCATATGTGAAATAAATTTTAAGCCAACAGAAAGAAAATCTAGTGCTGTCATCACCAGAGTACCCTATCACCTGTATAGAACAGTGCACGTGCGCTGGATGTTCTTGCCACCCAGTTCCTAAAATCATGTGCATATGGACCAGTCCTATTGCACTCTCATAAAGCACAACAATTTATGCAAGCTACAACTGTGCAAAGAGTGCAAACCATCCTCATCCAAAGTGCTTTCAGGGAATGTGCAAAAGAAACAATCTAAAGCCTTGGAAGATTTAGGACCAGACTTCTGAGCAAGGAAGAAGCCTTCTTTGGTACAAATAGCTCTGTATCTCTGGAGTCTCCTTCCTACCTTTAAAATCACTTCTCTGCTCTTGAGGATTGTTACTGTTCTGTTGAGAATCCAACATCCGGGCAGTGGGTTTTAACTATGGGAGAACTACCAATATACAAGAAACTATTTATATAACTAATTGGTGTCTGGTTTTTTTGTTTGTTTGTTTATTTGTTTTTTGGTTGGTTGGTTGTTTTTTGTTTGTTTGTTTGTTTGTTTGTTTTTTCACAAGGGGTGTCACAGAATGACCATGAAGCTGGGATTTCCCTAGCTAATGTAAAAACCCTGACTGAGTGAGCCTGTTTTAATAAATCCTTCTAGACTGAAATTAGTGATGCATTAGGTCTGCTCTAGTCTTTCCGTACCTATGGCATAGCTAATTAATAGTCTGTGTAAACCATCCATAGATAAAGGCTGCTGAGGTCAGAAGTACATGGTTCAAATATCTGCTATATCTACCTTCCTATTCAGCAGTTTCCTGATATTTCATCCCCCCTCCTCAGTCTCCTTCAGTACTAGTACAGGGGTGTGCAGCATGCAGCGCAATTCCTTTAGCATATGAGAGAAAGAGGTTGAGAGAAAAAAGACAGCCGGGCAGCATATGCTTCCTCTCCAGGCACATATCTTCCCTGAGAAAAAGAAAGGGATTGCTTTGGTACATGCTGTGTTGGCCTAGTCTTCGCTATTCTGGGAGATGGGATCAAACATACAGGCCTGATTCTGCCTGCAAGACTCTTGCTGGGCATCCCTGCTCTATGTGGTGAAGCAGTGCTGAAAAGCAAAAGCTTACTAAGTAGAGATTTGGGGTTTGCAAAATGAAAGGGAATATAAGAAGAGAAAGGAAACAAATCCTTCTGCACCCTAGAGCAGTTGTTTGAAGTCACCCTGATTTTGCACTAGCAGAAATGAAGGTTGCTTCCTCTACAGTTCTGCACTGAGAATGGCCACTTCCAGCAAGACCTTATGCCCCTACATTGTCTGAGAACACACTCGCATTCCTACATGGCACCATCCAAAGAGATGAGCGATGGTGTCAGAAAGAAGACAACCATGGCAGCGCAGTACAGCACTGAGCAGCCTCTCCCAGCGCAGCTCGTTTGCCTGGGTCCTGTGCCATACCGATGTGGTGACGCCGCTTCTGTTCCTGCAACAACCTCATCCATTGCCAGCCCAGACATCTGGCACCATATCTCCTCACACAGACTTGTGTTAACTGTGAAATTTATGAACGGTAATTACCAGTCCACATTTCTAATTCCTTTTACTACTTATGAATCCGCTAAATACTAGGGAGGGTTAACCTTACGCCTCCACGGAAGGGCTGAAGTTAGACTTCTGTCTCTGAACCTGGAGTCTGATGCACACAGCGAAGATTTGTGCCTGTTAATATCTCTCTCGTATTTCTTCTTCGCCCTTTCTTCCTTCCTCCAGCATGTGCTGGCCAGACCTTCTCAAATAGGCACACAGCCACCTACGAGAGGCACCAATGTCATTTATTCACTGTGTTTGCAACAGTGACTGTTTGGTCACACAACAAGCCCAGGTGAAGAAGCAGTCTTCAAGTGGACCCTATCACCATCAGCATGACTCACCTGTGCTTGCACCTGAGGACAAACGAGCTGTGAAAACCTCTGAGAAATTTGGAAGCAGTGGCAGTGTGTTGTGGCATTGAATACCAGCATAGTAAACTCACCTCTGTAAAATGTTCCAATTTCACAATGTTTCAGCTACACACTACTAGAAAGCATCTAATATTAAGCCATCCATCACCATGGGCAGGCTTCTCATTCCTTTGCTACAAAGGCAAAAGTAGGTAACTTGCATGTGATTTATAGGGAAAACTCCAACTACATGAGTGCAACACACCCTGAGCCAGCAGCAGTAAATCCAAGCCCGCTGTGCTCTCAAGGGAATGCTCCATGCAGTAGCCTGAAAAATATGTGCAATGCCTTTGAAAATCCTGCGGTTGAGGTTTGGTAGAATATTTCTCACCAACATCCTATGTGGCTACCTGCCTGTGCCAAGAGACTACAGCAACAGCAGCAACTGCAAAACCTGCCTGGTATCAGGCCTTATATCGGACTTCCCAACTCACCTTCACATACAGTCAGAAGGTTATCTATGTATATTAAGTCTGTCTATATAAATTGAGAGAGCGAGAGAGAGAGAGAGAGAGAGATGATGATGATGATATCTAGCCTTGAAAAGAAGGATGCTGTAATTTTCTGGCTGAAGTGTTTAAAAATGTTATTGCAGGAATTTGGAGAAGTCCAGTTCAGATTACTAAGAGGAGAGTAAACAACCTCTGAGGCTGGTAAAGGACTAATATGAAACAAGAATTAGTAAAATGAATTATTCTGCATCTGGGCCCTGAGAATGTGGGACGGACGGGCAGGCAAAGTGACTGGAGCAGACAGTGAAATGTACTCAGGAAGAGGAGGAATTCAACTAGCTGTCATCAATTGTAAGTTGTTTTCCATTTTTATTTATGGAAATGAATTAACCACAACAACAAAAACAATTAAAATACTCTGCTCAACCCTGAATAAGAAAAGGAACTCATCCTTTGCCATCCAAATAACCCCGCAAAAAGTGCTTTGCCCCCAGTGAAGCTGCGGGGTGGCGGGAGAGCAAAGGGGAAGCAGATCCCCGTGGTGCAGCGCTGGGATGTGTCTCCGCCACCTCCAGCAGCCAGGCAGCAACAGGGCGGCTTGTCCTCAGGACAGGGAGCAGCAGGGCAGCCTCCTCCCCAAAGGACATATCTGCAGGCCTTCTGGTCTTCCTGGGTCCATGGGCTGCTGCTGGCCACTTTTGCTCCAGCTGTGAGGGTTTGCTTTTCCCTGTGCTCAGAATGGACTGCTTCAGGTACAGCCTTCCTAGAAAGGTAAAGTCGATGTCAGTGTTTAAACTGATGCCATTTACCCCCCATCCTGTGTAATATAATCACCACTGCAGAGGGGAAGGAAGAATTAAATCACTCTCAGAAATCTGGGAGATGGCAGGTGTTAGCCTCTTTAATAAGAGTAATAAAAATAATGGCTTCTATTAATATTAGGCATCTGATTTCCAGTGCTGAAAAAGAAAAGTGCAATACCTGCCATTTTAAATTACTCCATTGTGTTTTTATTCCTTCCTCTCCCCCTGGGATTTCAAAAATCTTGACGAAATGTGTATGCACTATTCAAATATTTCCTGAGGCCAGGGGGGTCCATATGCTCTTAGGAACAAGTTTTTTACCCTGTTGGTCATTCCTGATGACATTTAGATTTTCTGATTGGTATATGTTGGCCACACAAAGCTAGAAGATGATGGGGGTTTCCGCTTGCATATAATGCAATACTTTCTATGGTTTCAGGGCAGCACAGAAGTAATACATTTTTTTACAAAGATTAAGCAGAACACTTCAGTGTTTGCATTTTGATTACAGACATAGCTCCTAAATTAGACTGTCGTTGTCAAGGTAAGAACGATATTTTATTTAAACTGCTGCTGAACATATGGTGTTATTTATGCATCAGATGTCCACAGCAGAAGGAAGTTTCTAAGTCTAATTTATGCTGTTAGTGAGTAGCCAGCAAAAAGATGAGACCTCACTGTTTTTACTAGCTAACAGAGTGCTGTTTTAGATTAAAATAGTTAAGGGATGTATTTTCTTGAAGGAAAAAAAAAATCTACACAGATTTGTACAGAAACCATGACTAATGTAAGTATAGATCTGTATCCTTCCTCTGCTGTCAGATCTTGCCTATGACGTGGTCTCTGTTTGTCCTCAGCAACCCTTTGCACATCATATCCCATAGCCTTTTTTTTTCTATCATTATTTTTGATGAAAGTATTATTTGAATGGATTGGGATGGAGGAGAGGTTATATGTGGGAAGGGTGGATATGTCTGTATTCATCTATGTGTCTTTATTCATGCACTGAGAATTAAGAAAGATTACTCTTTCACTTATATGGAACATGAAAGTGAGCTGAAGTCAAATTTCAAGTCATCTTTACTCTTAACCAGGGACAAATGGTGGACTTAATGTGAACCAATGCAAACTGGGGATTTTTTTTAGAATAACAGGAAATGAGAGAGTACGTTAGAAAAAGTTAAAAAAAAAAAAAAAAACTTATAAACAATTTAAATATTTCTTCAGTTCCAAGTGTTCTCCCTTCCTCACCTTCCCAGTGCTGAGGGGGGATTTGAGCACCTATTATTCACCTTAGTGCACTTAACTCAGCTTTGTAGTTGGTCTTTAGAGCTACAAAAGCTCACTTCCTTTAAAGTTTGGCCCACCTAATTGCTCTTTATTGTCATTGCTTACTTCCACCAGAACATAGATTTATTTTGTTTAAATGTTAGCACTTATATTAAAGAGCTAGACGGGTATCTGCATTACAACAGACTCTGCTAAATATATGCAAGGTTTTGCTATTAGTCATTCAAAGGGAGCTGCTAAGTGTACTAACATGTGGGAATGGATGTAAGAATTTTACTTTTCAGACAGAACTTCTAAACTCTATCTGGAGGTGCCAGGCTGGGAAGGACAGGCAGAAAAGGCAGCAAGAAAGGGCTCCCCGAGCTGGCCCCAAAACAGTACCTCATTTGGGACATGGAATGGGTCAAGGGCTGGATGTGTCACCACTCCCATGGTTGATCAGCATAGAGAAAGATTGGTGGGGACCATCCAAAATGACCGGGAGGATGAGGCAGCTCGAGGTTTCTAAAGGGTATTTCATCAAGAGAGACTATTCATCAAAAATAGGCGCAGCGCTACTGCCTGTTGTTTGAAAGAATATGCGTGTGTTATTGCCACCTATTTCAGCTAATCTTTGCAAAGTACTCAGGTTTCATTTTCAAAAGCATTAAGCACATGTTTATATACTGTTCAGCACTGTTATGAAGATTTTTCAACAGGATATGAGCAAAGTCAATGAATCTGGAAAGCAGCCATCTGACAAGTCCTCTGAGCTGAAGTAAGGACATCAAGGAATGACATGGAAAGGGGCTGTGATGCTTCAAGGGCAGTGTATGGTAACACCAGACTGCACAAATCGACTGGGTTATTAGTCCAAGACCCAAGTGGGTCAGCGTCAGAATGACTGTATGCTGCCTTGTTCTCATGACATCCATTATTTATCAAATGACACCACTGAGCAAAGTGACTTTGGGTTACTTCTCCATCTTTTTTCTTAGCAGACCTGGATCTGTCTAAAGTGCTTTTGCACATGTACCAGAGCCAAGAGGAGATAGGACCTGACTTCACGTTGCCTTTAATACACATAAAATGCTCTTATTTATCCTCAAATACTGCATCTACAGAGCAAACGTGAGACATAGATGTGTGCTGTGCATGAATGCATGAAGCAGAGACACACCTGGCACCTCAGGCAGGGGTACTCACTCAAATTAGTATTTCACACATTGTGATCCACATGAAATGGCCCAATTTCATCAGAATCTGCATGTTTATTTATGCCAAGACCACTATATTTTAAAATACCTGAATATTTTAAACTCCAGTAAGTATGTGGCTATATTTTTTGATCTCATTTAGACTATTATAAAACCCAAATAGCTCCACTCAGTGAGACATTGGTGTAAATCAATAGGTCAGAGCTTGCTCTGCCAAACCTCCTTGGCTGTAGAAGTGAATAATAGTTTAGCCCTGTCATGAGATGATGGCTTCTCTGTTTGTTTCCCCTGCTTTGATGAGCAGGGATGAACCCGGGGCTTTGTTCTGACAGTGGCGGCCTGATAGTGCTGAAGCCATCTGCAAACAGCCCCTGACTTCTGGCCTACAAAACCCCAGCTATTCCATCCTCAGCTTCTATGAGCAGATCCTGCCAATCATGACAAATTGTGTGAAATTTGTGGTGAATTTGTGATGTGGAGAAAAGTCCACTAGGGACTAATTTGACACCATCAGATGCAATTTCCCTTTATTACCCTAAGGCAAGATTTAAACTAGATTCCAGGGGTGAGAGGTGACTCCATTAACCCGCAGCACTTGCTGCCACCTAGACAGTCCTGAGCACAGCGAAGCAGCCGTGTTGCTCTTGCTCTTGTTTTCTCATCTTTTCTGCGATTTTCATTTTAGGGTGGCACTTTTCATTTCCAGGCGGATACCTCTTTTCATAGTAGGGCTGACCTCTACCAAAGCCTTTCTGCAGCCTTTTTTTGGCACGAGAAAACCCAGACAGAGGTTCCATCTTTCCAACAGACCTGGGTAACCCCGTGTGGTCGGGAGCAGGGAGGCAGGGCCGTGGAGGGCAGCGACACCAGGCCCCGGGTGATGCTCAGGCAGCAGAGGAAAGTGGGGTTGGTGAGGACGTGCACACCCATGGGATGCAGAGCCAGCCCAGACCCTGCGGGGCCATACCCACCATCCTGAAATGAGCCACAGGGTACGTGGGTGACAAGAGTAGACAAGGGCCATTACACCTCAGCTGAGCATCTGCATTTGAGTGACCACGTCCACGTGGTACTACATCCTCTTGCAGTTTGGGACAGCATGAGGCTTTCCAGGCTGGTTCTCACAGCACCAGCCCAGGCCCAGCAGGCCTCCTAGCTTGGGATTCACACTCAATAAACCAGTTTCTTCACTTCTGGATCCCAGCAGGCACTGGAGGCAGTAAAGCTCTATTCTCTTGAAATCACCCCTGAGCTATAAATCTTTAGTGTGCTGTTTGCTTGTGTGCCTATTTATATATGGTGTGTTTACCCTGCTGCCCACATGAGCTGCACACCAGTGACAAATAACTGCGCAGATGTTAATGCTGACTAACTGCATGTGAGATTGCAGAGTCACATCTATTGCCCGTCTTCTATTCATTCAAGACCCAGTTCTAACAAAGTACACTGTGAAAAGTCCATAAGGCAAGTAAGAACAGAGTTTGCTTTAGAGCTCAGTTTGCATATGCTTTCTTTCTCCCCACCCCCTACTTCCTACCCCCCAGTCCTCTTTTAAAAATTGAGCTGTTTAGTTCTCTGCCCATGTGTTTCTCCCTTTGACAGAGGCACTGGTTGCTACAGTTCGTGGTGCTTAAGTAAGGTTTTGCAAAGGACAGAAGCAGAGCTCTTCAGTGTTTTCAGTGATTAGTCAGAAAAGTGAGGACAAAAAATGAGAATTTTTCTCTTTAAGCTTGGGCATGAAGCAGACTCTTCTTAGGATGCTGAATGTAAGTGGTTTAGCTGAGCCAGGACTCCTGATGCAGCAGAGGCATAACCACCCTGAATGTGCAAATATTTCAGTGTCTGTCTTTGGCAATAATGTACAAGAGGCACTGCAGAGACAGGAACAAGAAACCCCAGCAGGACAGATGCAACATAATCTCCCTCAGTGCAGTATTCTCCATGGGTTTAATAGGTAGCATAAATCCTGAATGATGAGGTAGTCGTGTCTCTTTTCAAATGCCTTTTTACTTGTCAGGAAGAGCTGTTAAGTGAATTAAAATGAGCTAGTTTAAAGAAATTAAATAAAAATATTTATATAGGGAATTGGATAGGTTTGTCTTCACCTATTTAGCTAAATTAGGTGAAGCCAAAATGCTGGGGACTGATGATTATTGCAAAATAATCTGTATGAAGACTGGTTATAAATTTAAAGTTAATTAGCTATCCCTAAATGGTTTTACATATAAGTGGACATTTTTGTCCTGAGGCAGACAACTGGAAAGATTTTGCAGGCTGGATCACCCAAGAGTACAAATCTGGGCCACAGTGCTTCTGATGACAGCAATGCATTTCTATGGTTAGCTAGCACCTTGTGGTGTTAGTGCTATTCAGTGTCCTTCAAGAACCATCCTCGACTTTTGTCACATCTTCTGCCTTTTTCTCCCTCCGAGGTACTGTGGGAGGCAGGCTCCACTGCCCTGTAAAAATGTTTGCCACACACTCCTCCAGGAGGAAACAAGTTGGAGGCATCTGCTTTCAAGATCAACAATTGGCTTGGGAAAGAAGAAGAAGAAAAGAAGAAAAAAAAAAAAAAAAAGCAGTTTGAGCTGAATTACTGGCACTACTGTTTTCACCTCTCCACAACCTAGCTATGACTTGCAGAGCATCCTGAGTTAAGAGTTTATAATTCCAGCTGAACTTAATGGGATTATTTACACAAGAATTATGTTGCAATAGCTAATAGGCCTGCGTGTGGACAAGTCTGTTTTGCTGTGTCTGTACTGATTTTGATCCAAAGAACATTGCCACTGCTGCAGTTCCACCAGCAGGTAGGAACAACTGCAGCAGTGCTGTGAATGACCCCTGCTAATTGAACAGTAATATTGTCTAATTGTGGCCCAGGAGAGACTGTGGCTGCTGCCGACTTGTCCACACCAAATCTCCCAGCATCAGTACAGCAATGCAAGTTTTGCTGGTGGGCGGCTTGTAAGGATAACTGTGGACAGGTCCTCTCTGTTTCAGCTTTCTTCATGGACTTGATGATAACAATAATGGTATTTCTCAAAGTTACTGTAGAGACAAATGAACAAATGCTTATAAAGTGTTTTGAAGCAAAAGAATGTGAAATGTTCTATTTCATTATAAAGGGGTAGATGCAGCAAAGACAACAGCTATGCTGCCTTTTCTTTAACTTAAGTAAAACATACTTTTATAATGTTTTACTGATGCTGGGTTTTGACTGTGAGAGAGGGCAGTCAATCAGTGTACATAAACAATGACACCAAGAGATGCACTTCCTCTTCATGAACTTTGGAAAAACTGATCCATCTCATGTAATAACAAAAAGAAAAAATAAGGAGGAGAGAGAGAGAGAGAGAGAGAAAAGAAAAGAAAAGAAAAGAAAAGAAAAGAAAAGAAAAGAAAAGAAAAGAAAAGAAAAGAAAAGAAAAGAAAAGAAAAGAAAAGAAAAGAAAAGAAAAGAAAAGAAAAGAAAAGAAAAGAAAAGAAAAGAAAAGAAAAGAAAAGAAAAGAAAAGAAAAGAAAAGAAAAGAGAAAAAGAAAGAAAGAAAGAAAGAAAGAAAGAAAGAAAGAAAGAAAGAAAGAAGAAAGAAAGAAAGAAAGAAAGAAAGAAAGAAAGAAAGAAAGAAAGAAAGAAAGAAAGAAAGAAAGAAAGAAAGAAAGAAAGAAAAAGAAAAAGAAAATATGTTCTTTGAGCCAATGTAAGGTGTAGGGCAATGTTTCATATTAACCCCAGCTTCCTCTTCATCCAGCTGACTTCTTTGAAAAACACAGCTATACCTAGTCCTACGGCCCATGGTGTTCCTCAGGGAAGCTCATTGTTATGGTTAGAAAGAGCTAAAGGAAAAATATTGCTGAGGAATTTAAACAGATTTTTTTTTCAACCTGGCAGCTTTGTAAGAAAAGGGGATGCATTGAAGTTGAAGTTTCTCATGGAGATAACTTTTTTTTTTTTTTATTGATGCTCTCAGGAAATATTGGAGAATTTCCACAGAAACCACTGGATTGCCTTGGGATGGGTTAGGTTAGGTTAGACCAGGGCACCTTCTGAGGGTATGGCGATCTAGAAATCAAACCCCTGTCCCACCTGGCTTGAAACGAGAATACCGATGTGGCTCACCCCTGCCATAGCCAGTGATTTCTGATCAATGACTTGCCCTTTCCCAAACCACCTGGAGACATGGAGACTGTCACAAAGGAAGAGAGATCTTCCAGCCTTCAGTGACAGAGATGTTCAGATGTTGTGTGGAGATCTGGCTACCCATCCCTGGGGCCAGTCAGAGAGACAGCCAGAGCTGCCTGAGCTGGCTGGGAGCCACAGAGCTTCTATGGAGCTCAAAGCCTGGTAAGAACAATGATGGCAAGATGCAAAGGATGGGCTGCAAAAGCCTGCATCAACATGGATGAACACTGCTAGGTCAGAGATGTCGCATTCAGTTTCTCCCTACAGGCTCAACAGCAAATGTAAAGACAAAGAGAAACATGAGCACGGTCTTCCCACACTACAGACATGCACCCTCATCACCGCCAGAGGCACAGGCATAGGAAGGAAGGGGAGCAGTGCTTTCTAGGGGCTTCTTCAAATTGCCTCAGGCCTCTGTGAAACAAAGCCAATAAGGATAATTTGGGAAATGAGAAATATCAGTTAGCTAAAATGGAATTTCCCATGCTCTACCAGTTGCCTGAACTCCCCTCTGCACTTTCTTTTGTACACAGCAGTGCAGAAGGGAAATTATTTCAACTAACTTCAGACACCTACATATTTTAGGGCACAATTCAACTCAGCTCTTTTAGACGTCTAGCTCTTTAGACAAACAAATCACTTGTAGAAATCCCCTGTGTTTTCTCTTACTATGAAAGCTGCCCAGGTGACAAGTTCATATGCAGATACGTGGTCAGATCAATTCCACCCACAGGTGACTACTCCTCCTACATCCTTCCCATTTCCCCCATCAAAAAAAACACAGATCCCCTCAAAGCACAAGGCTCAGCACAAACAGGGCTCCGCTTGCAGAGTTGCACCAGGATGTGTTCATTGATGAGTGAAACCAGGTTGAAATTCAACTGCTAGCTCTGGCCTCCCACTCATTATCTCTGCTTGGTGTTTAGATCTCAGGGAATTTGTGGAGTTTCTGGGCTGCCAGATACCAGATAGTCTTTTCTGCGAGGCAGTGGGTGTAATTCCTTCAATGATTGTGGACGAATCTCTGGAAGGGAACCTCATGAGCATTGCTCTCTCTCTCTTTTGAGGAAAAAAAAATTGATTTCATAGGTTGTCTGACAAATGCTTGTTTTCTGCTGTTGTCAGAAAGCCAGGAGACATTTAGCAGCTGTAACCAGTGGAAGCTAAATAAAAGCAGAAAAGTTTCCAGTCTGCTGCTATGCTGGATATGTATGCAAAGTGAGGTTAAAGAGAGGTAGCTCTGCCCCAGGAGAGACTGTCCCTCCGAATAATTTTTGAAGTAGCACAGTCCTCCCTCCCCTCCATCTCTGTATATGTTTAATTCTTAAAAACTGTCCAATAACCACTGCAGAGCAAGGATAGTAGATAGGATATTCAAATAATAAATCAATGTTAAAAGTGAACTCACTTTTTAAAAGTAGGGTACATCCACAGCCTTCATCCAGGATAGTAGCATATAGCTGATGGGATGTTACATCCAATTCAAAGTTACATTTCTAACGCAAGTTATTCATGTAAGAGACTTAGTGTGTCACCAGATACTGAAGCCAACAAAACACTGTAGAAAACGATCTTAAATACAAGCCATACCTCCATTTCTTTGGTATGTGAAACTCTTTTACTTTCTCTTTTGCTTTTGTTTCCTAGGACTCTGTTTGCTTCAAAGCTAAAACTGGTATTTGCTGGTTTCAAAGGCTATTTATTGCTGTGACAGTGACACATCACTCCAAATAATGCCTCTTAAGTACTATTAGCACGTATCTGATCTGAAAATGTACAAACACATTCAAACAAAAATGCAGCATTAATAGACAGGCCTAAAATAAATAAACAGGAAGCAAACAGAATGTTTTAAAAGGGGGAACTGCAGTTGAAATACTTTAAAGATAAATAAACTTTTAGATTTGACTCCCTCTAGAGTATTTCTAAGGAAAAGCTTGATACAGGAGATTTCTTTTTTTGTTGCAGAAACTCCCCCACGGCAGTCCCGTAGAGATGTAGTCCTCTCCTGGTGCCAGCCAAAGCCAGGCCCTGCAGGGCTCACACCAGAGTATGTCACTGAGACCGGAAAACAAAGGAAGATCTTCATTTTTAATAAAAGTTGAAGTAGCCATAGTAGCTCATGTCTACATTTTCAGGAAAGAGAATCAAATCTCTCCTGTTTTTATCAACTAACAGCAATAGGATTGCTTTCCTTTGGTCTGTCCTGATGAGTCAGACCACAGTGGACCCACGTCTATAGGGGACCTGGTGTGGGACAAAGCTATCGTTCACTTTGACCCTTGGGGTCAAAAATCTCCTGCATTGGAAATTCAAACAAGCTCAATACAGTACTGCAACATCTGCAGATCCCATGTGTGTACTTTTCTAAAAGGAAGATCAGTCATCTAGCTCAAAAATAATGTTATCATTGTAGCTACTGAGGTCTTCACAACCGTTTCAGTTGAACTCCCTCAGTCCTCTTGGGCACAACACAAGAACCACCAGAGTTCGGCCATGGTCTGTACCCACTACTGATCCCACTACTGCTCACTCTGGGGGAGTTGCAAAGGATTAAGTAGTAGTCAGATAATTAACAGAAGAAAAGGTAGCACAGAAAAAAAGCCGCTAAGTTTTCAAGAAAGAGCACACTGGAAACAACATCCACTCTTCCAAAGAGTTTATATCTATGTGCCTAATGAAAAACAACAGGGCATCAAATATGTTCCATAAGTTTCATATGTAACAAGGAAGAGAGAATGAAGGACATGCATGACATGCATGATTGTTCTCTCTTTGCCAGGCACTAGGATGGAAAGATATGGAAAGATATCTACCTGGAGGAAAAAAAAAAATAAAGTAAACTTAAGTGTGCTGTAGATGCCTGGATTTGAAAATACAGAAACTGGATTTCTCACTAACTCCATCACTTCTCAGCATGTGATGAACTCTCAGTAACTAGTTTTCTTATATCAAAAGAAAAAAAAAAAAAAGCTGTAGAAATGTGTAGATAAATTCGATCTGACTACAACTCTTGTACTGCACTGCAGTCCCTCCAGGAATAAATTTGGATCAGTATGCCATAGACTCCAAAGGGTCAACATGACATATTTCATCATATCCCCCTACACGAAAAAGAATTCACTAACAAACATCACTTCCAAAAGTGCTCCTTTATTCCCCTTTCACATTATAGTTTCTTATGAAATATTTTAGTGGATGGCTTTGGTGCTTTGCCACATTTCTCTCAATCTATTTATAAATGTTTGGTTGGAAAGAAAGTAAACATTATGAGACAAACACTTTATAAACCTTAGTTATTTTCATATAATACTCGAACTGGAATTGATTTTGTTTAAAAAAATAATAATCCTGAACTGCTGTGCAGAATGGCACAAAATCTCCCACGCTTGTTAAAATACAAAAAGGAAAAAAATCAAAAAGCATAAACCAAGGGTTTATACCTCATCTGAGAACACAGAAATGATGTATTTTACGAGGGAAAAAAGAGGGCCTGCCAGGTAGACTGCATCCTGCATAGTATGTAGCTGGTAACAGCCTTCAGGGCAACCACCGTTGCTTGATTATGAATCGAATTGACTAACATCCCGCTGGAAAAGCAGCAGCAGCGATGAGCGTGTGATCTGCCCTCTCCCCAGTAATGGATTAAACAAATGTTTCACACCTTAGGGCTCTCTGCCTCCACCCGGAAAAGGAAAGCACAACTGGGTTCCCAGGGCAGGAGAGCGCTGGCTCCTCTGTATGCTGCTGCAGCGAAGGGCTCTGTGATGGCTGCTAATGCACCCTTCCCACCCCACCAAACCCAGAGAGTTGCTGCTTGTTTATTTAAATGACACTGTTGTTTGAAAGGATGGGGGCTTCTTATCCTCTTGAGTCATGCATTCTCTGTCTGGGATCCTCTGTTTAGGCACTTTTAGCACCTCATTAATTACTAACTGCAACAAAGTCATGCTGTTTTGCAACTCTATTGCCTTTGTTAAGAAATCTCAATCCTGTGTTAGAATGTGAAAGGGGACTGTTATCTACCATATGCCCTGCTTGACTCCATATTACAAAATTAGCTTTCGAGTTCCTGAAATACATATACATGTGCTCTTTGTATCCGTACCCCATGGTTAAACAGCCTGGCTTTCGTTAAATAGCCTGGCAGTAATGCTTGTAGAAGCTACTGTTGTAGATAAAAAACACTCTGAGCTCCATACGGTATAATAAATATTTGTCCGGGAAGACACAACTTCTTAACAAAGATTTTTTAAGTCCTGGTATAAAACTCAGCTCCAGATGCCTTGTTATGAATCTGTGGGTACTATAACACTCTCAAATAGTTAATTATTAAAGATAAGTAACCTGCAGACTAAGCAGTTGGAGATTTTATTTCACTTTTAGAAGGCAGGTCGGTGGGGTATTACCATGAAAGGAGCAGTGAAACTCTTCTCTGCTATGTCCTGAACACTATTACTGTGTGCCACTCTGCAAGGACATAAAGCGGGTTGGTACGAGGAGCTGGATCCAAACAGGGACTTTGAAGGCTGTGTGGAAAGCTGTGATCTAAGAATCATCCTCAGCAGCAGCTTAGCCTAGAAGCACCCAATTAAATCCACAACATCCTTCCTCATTTGGGGTGAATGCTCCTCGGTGTTCAGCCCTGCAGAGACCCAGAGCTAACCCAGGCAGGACTCCTGGGCGAGCAGCTTGAGGGCTAAGGCCAAGCAGGGCAGAGCATAAATGCTCTGCAGAGCTAGACCCAGCCACCGGTTGGACCCCTCTCAACAAGCTGTGCGCAATAACTTCTTCATAATACAGGGACAGAAAAAAAGAAATGGTAGTGAGAATGCTTTTGCTTAGTGGTTAGGACATGCAGCCAGGAGATACCAGTTTTCTGCTCATAAGGACTGTTTCCATTTAATGTGAAATGTGCAAGCAATCTTAGAGAGAGAGACAAATTAAGACTTCCCTTCATGTGCCTTAAAACTGTCTCCTTCTAATGGTCTGACACCGTGAATCTGGTTTCCTTTGCCATGCAGTGGCACTGCTGCAGCAGGCGGAGTGACCCCAGCTGAAGTCCCATAACCAGGAGCTGGGGGTGCGGGCTGTGGCTTCACCCCAGTCCCGCTCGTGCTGAAGGTGTACGTGGAGCATGCTTCCACCCCCTGGCCAAGGGTCAGGGACACCAGGGACAATCTCCTGTCAGTGGACTCAGGAAGGAAGGAGAAAGCAGACTCAATTTGTTGAAAGAAAGGATATGTCTTTCTGCCCTGATGGGGAGGCTGGCTGGATCAGGCATGGATGGATATCCAACAAAGCAGAAAACCCCAGCTGGGCTAAATTTTTCCATATAGCCAGCTTCTGCTGGCTCTCTCAGTTCATGGTAAATGTTGGTTTTCATTGCAATTTGGAGGGGTGTGCCTATTCCTGCTCTTTTTTTCAGGGCATTAAGCATCTAACTGTTGAGTTTTTAATGTCACTTGCAAATTCATACACCTAAAAGATTAAAATTGTTACTACTAGGTAGACGGTGCCTGTATGTTTCATTAAATGTTGGCTTTCAAGCTGTAACTGTCTGATGTCTGTTTGTAGCTTGTTCAATGCAGTAAATATTGATAGCTTAGCAGAAGCTCCACATCACTAAATCATTGCTGTTCCACTGGCAGCCATCAGCACCATATGAAAAAGAATAAAGTCCTGAACTGAAATACAGAGAAGTTCTTTCCAGTCATGAACAGCAGTCAGAAATATGCTTGAAGGTATGCAAAGTGGTGAGGCTCTGACTGAGGAAAGCAGGTCTCTTCATGACAGGTACACGTGTTTATTTCAGTTCAGATTATGCCACTGCAACATAGACATCTGCTTCTTGCTCTCCAGGCACAGGCGCAGACATCAGCCCATGCTGAGAAATTTTCCTCAACAGAGGACCATGTGTCTGGTACATCAGAGGTTAGCAGAGAACATCCTTCTTCAAGACTACCATTCTGCAGTCTTTCTGGACCTTCAGATTACGCCTTGAAATATGCAACAAGAGCATTTGAGTACAGAAGTTCTTGATTGTTCAGCATTATCGGCCTAATACAGTCATATGTTACTGAAATATCATGTAGAATAATTATCAGTGACACATTTACCAATATTTAGTGAAGGACAACCTGACTGCAATGCAGTGCTCTGCAACACAGCAGGCAGCACATCCACCAGTGGTGCCTGGCATATGAAGTCAGTAAGTGAGATAAAGAGTTCCCTGTAAAGTATGATGAGGAAACTGAGGAAGCATCAGGTGCATAAAGGTCATGTTTCATGCACAACATTTGAGAGTGTTGTCTCTGTGACTGTGGAAAGAGGCCAGAGGTAGGCTTGAGTGGTGGTGCTGCTGAAGAGGTAGAAGGTGTAGGGAAGCTGTGATGACAGCTGTCAGACCTGCCAACCCTGGCATGCTTGTTTAAGAGGGATTCTGCTGCTGTTTCTCTATATTTATTAACAAGAGACCCAGTACCCCAGCTAGACCTGCTGCCCCTCCTGGTACCATACGGAAGGGGTTCCCCAGGGCAGGGCAACCCATGTTTGCACGCTCCGTGCCTCATGTCATGACAGTGGCTGCTCACAGAAGGCAAGGATTGTAACACTGCTGCCTTTCCATACAGACTTCCTGTAGATTCAGTACCTGACTGTACTTGATCCAGTGACACCATGGTGTAAAATATAGTCTGAAATGAAAATAGTCCCACCTTCTCGTCTAATGCAATTGATTCCAGGTCATACGTACCATTAATGGCACACAGAACAGCCCAGGATAATGAGTCAGGACATGTCAATAGCATGATAGCAGGCAATGAAAAGAGTTTGGGATCTGCTCATCCTGTTTGAAGTACAAGGATGGAGTTGCAGTTGTTCATGTGTTCTCCCTCTGGTCTTATAAATCTTGGATTTGAAAACCCTGCAGCCATAGAGCCTATATGCCCTTCCTCCCAGGGGAATACTCTGTGTTTTAAAAGAAAATGAGATGGTGTTTTGTAGGCAGAGTAATTTTATTGCTGTGTTTCTAAGCTTGTTCCTTGTGAGGGAACTCAGCAGAGGAATTGTCCATGCCTGGGACTGAGGGAGGTGGAAGGGTGCTGGGCCTGGGCATGAGCAACCTCAGAAGCTCAGAAGAGGAGCCTTCAGATCAGCTTGAGCTAAACTGCCTCAGAACTTCCTGGCGAGTGGATGTGGTGGCTGAGAAGAGTTGAAATTGGAGCACAGGAGCTCCGCACCGAGCACCATCATCCTTCTTCAGGCCTGTCTGTTCGTCTGCATGCACACAGGACTATATGCATATCACTCCTGCTAGGGGGTGAGCACACACATGAGAAGACAGGCTTCTTTTCTACTCCCTGCTTTTCTGAAGGACACTGCATCTATGAATTCATCTTCAGTAGTGTGATTGCTTCATAGACCCCTTTGAGACACTTCCTGCCCTTACTGTCTGTTTTACACATCAGGCTTTTTATTCCTGGCTTGTCATGCTGAACTAGATCAGGGAACCAAATGTGCTGGAACAAAACCGTTTCTATTTTTATTTATTTATTTATTTTTGTGGGATTTCACTTTTTTTCAGCCAGATATTTCCCTAATCCAGTGTGCTACTGCTAATGCTTGGGCCAGCACAGCCCAGGAAGTGGGAATGAGCGAGTCACTTGGGCAAGTGTGGGATCTACCTAGGGGGACATTCCTACCAAAGAAACTCACTGGAACCACAGCCAAAGTGAGAAAGCAACTAGGCTTCTAAGGTGCTGTGAGTCGTCCTCCCAACTACTGGAGTCACAGAGAACCCAATGCCTGAACAAAAGAATGTGTCAGAGTCCTGTGAAACCTTTGCTGCTCGTTACTCATATCCTCCAGTTTTACCCAGTCACAGCTTTACTTCACCTCATGGGCTGTCACCACAGGAAAAGTACACGTGTAAATTGATGCATGAATTTAGACCTGTGCAGTTATTCTGGTGTTGCCTTCTGAGTGGTTAGTTATTCTAGACCAAAAGCATATATATTTTTTTAATGTATCATATATCATGAAAGTGTTTATGTTAATCATCTCTGTTCTAGGCTGAGTATTTACACCCGAACTACATGGAGAATCCCATGGCAATGCTGAAATTTTTACTGGCAGGTCAGAGCTGCTGTAGGCATAGCTTCTGCAAAGACAGAACAAGAGGTTGGTCTCCATCCCAAAAGCTTTACAATCTGATTGCAAGACCAAGAGATGACAAACTGATAGATGAATAGAGGGAAACAATGACTTAGCGTGGTTTTGATCATCCTCATGTTAACTGCTAAAGCTTTCTCTGTGCCAAAAAAAAGTTCTCAGTTTCATTTTGAGGCCTTCCTGTTGGACTTTCCTAACTGAATTGCATCTGGAAGATTTGTACTGCAGAATTTGCCCATGTGTTTTTCCCAAAATACTTTTTTTTTTTTCCTTTTGTACAATAAAACAACATTTCAGCTCCCTTTCAGTGTCATCCAGAGGACCAGATCCAAACCCCTCTTGGACTGATGAAGGGTCAAGCTGACAGCAACAAGCTTTGGACTTGGCCCAGACTGACATGCTAATTTAGGGCCCAATCCTGCAGGCTTTGATTACGTTGAGATTTCATTACAATTACAGAATTGCACAAGTCAGAGATGGGAAAAATCAATTAGGTCATCTAGTCTATTCTTTGCCAATGTAGGATTGTTCCCTATTGCACATTTTATTAACGTTCTGCCATTATGTCTTTTAAATATTTAAAGCATAAAGGTGTTATTAAAAATATTGGGACTGGATCCTTAGGAACAACTTTATTTGGAAAACAAACACAAAACAATAAAACAAAACCCCCAACACATTCTTGTATTTTTAACCTACTGTGAGTAATTTCACATCGTTTCTTTCTTTTGGTTTATTTAGACTACACAATTATAATCCTCTGTTTGTGATATTAACAGCTTTTGAGAATGCTCATGATGTTGCAGAAGATTAACCTCCTAAATTGAATTTGACTAAAGAACAAATGGGTTATGTTAGGAAACATAACAGAGAAATGTAACAACTGTCAGATCTGGAAATGTGGAAAAGAGTAGTAATACAAACACACACACACACACACACACACACACGTGTATATGTGATTTGGGTTATTTCTTCTGTATGTGTGCCTCCCTGCATGTCTTCCCCACTCCATGCCTGCCTCTTAGTTTGTATGGGAAAATAAAAAAAATAAATAAATAAAAATCTGGGGCAAAGGCTGTAATGATTTGGGGTCCTGGGTAGTGCCAAGAATATTGTTAGCAATTAACAAACAGTGAATGCGTTGGATTGTGCAACCTTCACGCAGGATGAGGGCTCCAGTCCTCCAGCCCTTCTCACTTGGGCAGGCATTACTGACCCGCATCTGTGGGGATGCTCAGTGCTGGAAGTCGTATCTGTGCGATCTGCACCAGGAACAGCACCTGAAAAATAAGGATCTCATGTATGACACTGTTCCATTTCCAAATTATGTATCAGAACTAATCCAAGGCCTTTACTTCTTTACCATGCTTCCTGAGTTGAAAAGGCAAATTAACAACCCTTTTGTTCACTTACACAAACTATTTCCAGTCTGGAGAAGAATGACAAAGGGTTAGCATTCAGCTGTCCTGTTCACATGGCTAGTTTTTATGACCAGAGTGCCATTTTAAGCAAGCACTATAACAGCTATTAATTGAATATTATTATCTTAAAGTCTTATTTTGGGACATAATCGAGCAACTTGAGCTCACCTCTTTTTTTCCCCCAAGTTATTAGCTATTCTAAAAACTAAATATACCATTTTCCAGCTACAGAGAGTTGCACAGAGAAACCACTGGGTAGTTACTGCAATAGTAAAAGAACCACGCACTTCGATTAACAGATACTTATTTTTAAAAAAAGTATTTCAGAAACATCTCCTAGTTGATGTTAGGGTCTCCGGTTGCACGCAGTTCAGTAAAACAGAGGGCTCCAAAACCCTTGGCTTCCCGGAGCCGCCCTGGGCCACCAGCTCCCCCAGCTCCCCACCTCTGCCATCCAGACAAAGCCCCGAGATGGGCACGGAAACACCCCATTAGCCAGCTCTGACCCCAGGAACCTCAAGGCCCCTGTGGGCTGTGCTGCTGGCGGCCTTGACTTGGCCAACATCGCTCACTGCCGGCATGGGCAGCACAACACCAAGGCACAGCTCCGCTCTGGAACGAGCTCCTTCCACACATTTCAGCAATACAAATCTTCGCCTTTTATCGCAGGGCTGCAGTAACTGTTTATGGGTTTGGTTTGTTATTGCCGCTGGCTTTTTTTTTATTTTTGCTTTTTGCTTTCCTTCCCCTAATGGAGAGCTTCGCGGGGGGCAGCCCGGCCCTCTGGCATCCTCTCGCTCTGCCTCGTTGCAGACCCCAGCTCGGGTCAAGGCAGGGATTTTTGTCCCCCCTGCCCTCTCCCCTTCCTGCACCCCATGCGTGGTGGGGACACGCGGGCGGGCAGGGCCGGGGGCGCAGCAAGCGGAGTTTCTCAGCCGCGCTTTGTCAGGGCGAGGGGAGGGAGTGCACTCCCTGCTTGTTTAATGTTTTCCTTATGTTTCTCGCCGAGCGTTTATTTTTTGACATGCTTTCTCTGCCCGCTGGTGCTAACGCTGCTCGAGCGAGCCGTCTGGCTGGCTGCAGGTTGGCTCACACGCGTGTCCCGTCCTTTCCCTGCAGCCCTGTTTATTTATGCCACTCGCCTGGCTCGCTCCGACATTTCCACACACGCACCAGCACACGAGAAGTCTCAGTCTCCAGCAAAACAAAACCCGACAGCGAGGCGAACGGGCTTTCTTCGTGTCAGCGTAGCCCCTCAGCTTGTCTGCCGAATTACTTTTATTTTATGCCTCTCTGGCAATCCCACCCCATCCGGCTCAAGTATCCTGGATTAGAAAGACTTTCCCCAGAGTCCTTTTCAAAGGGAGCCTCCCACAGACCTTTAAATCCCCCACATTTTATGGTGCAGATATTTAACAGCTCCGAGAGGGGCAGGGGGGAGAGAGGCCGAGGAAAACAGTTACAAATCGAGCGGCTGCTCCTCACACCGCCCAGGCTCCTGATGCCATCAGCGCCGTTTTATCCGGCTTTCCCCCCTCTCTTCCCCCGATAGCCGCTGAGACAAGCGGCGAAGCGAGCATGGGTCCGGCCAAGCGGCCAGTTTCCCCCTTCCCAAAGTCCCCCTTCCCCCAAAACAGAAACCCTTGCCGCAGAAAGGAAACGCGATACCCTTCTGTCAGACAGCCGGCCGTGCCTCGCCTAGGTGCGGCTGAGCCGTGCCCCTGCTGCCGGGGCTGCGCTGGGGGTCCCGGCGGCGGCGGGGAGGGCACCCCCGGGGCACGGCTCGGCTCGGCACGGCTCGGCACGGGACGGGAGACCCCGACCCGCCTCCCCAGCCCCATTTCGAGCTGTGGGGACGTCGGGGCGCCGCACGGCGCGGGTCCCCCCCCGCGGGCAAAGTGCCGCCCCCCGCCCGCCCCCGCCGCCGGAGGATGCTCGGGCGCAGCCGCCCCGCGGGGGCCCGGCCGGGCTCGGGGAGCCTCCCTCCGCCGTGCGGGGCGCCTCGGGCTCGCCTCCTCCCGCCCCGCCCCGCCCCGGGGCCGCTCCCCCGGGGCCCCGCAGCGGAGCGGCTCCCGCGGGCGGCCCGGGGGCTGCTCGGCGGCGGGCGGGAGCGCCGGGGGGGGCCGGGCCCACCTGCGCCCGCCCGGCGGCTGGCGGTGCCCGCGGCGCAGAGCGAGGCTGCTCCGGAGCGGCGGCGGCGGCGGCGGGGCTGGGTCCTCCTCCTGCCCCCCCCCTCCCCGGCGCTCCCGCCCTCGCACACTCCTCTCTCTCTCACGGCCGTCCGTCCGTCCGTCCGTCCTGTCGGCACCTCGCCCGCCCGGCGCACGCACGCAACCCCCCGGCGCCCCCACATCATGGTGCCGGCCGCCGGCACGGCATGGACCCCGGCGGCGGCTGCACGGCTCCTCTCCGCTGCTGAGACCCCCCTGAGGTTTGCGGCAGGTAGCGGGCCGGACGGTTTCCAAGTGCAATAGGGAAAAGCGGAGGGGCGAGGAAAAGGATAAAAAAAAAAAAAAGGAAAAAAAAAAAAAGGAAAAAAAAAAGGAAAAAAAAAAAAGGCAAAGGCCACCAGCCCAGCCAAGCCCAGCTTTGGATCTCAGTGCAGGTATTTCTGCTGCTGTGTTCATCCCTTGCCGCCTAGCACCCCGATTTTTTATTTTTATTTTTAAAGGAAAGGAAAAAACAAAACCAACGAAAAGGAGAAGTCGAACTCTCAAAGGGTTACTATGCAATTGCGACTGCTTTCTTGGTTTTTTATCACTTTGAACTTTATGGAATACATTGGCAGCCAGCACGCCTCCAGGGTACGGCGACAGGGAAGAAGTAAGTGCGAAGAGATTTATACTTTGATAACTTCTGCTTCCTCTCGTTGTGCCGTTCACCTGCTCGGGAGCTCCGTGTGCCCCCGGCGCCTTTGCTAGCGCTAGGAAGCGAGTCCCGCGCCCGCGGCGCGCCCGAGCGGATTTGCTGCGGGAGTTTGGTGGAGTTGGAGGGGTGATGGAGGCGAGCTCCCAGCCCCTTCTGGGCTCTCTCACCTCGCCGGGGTGAGCAGCGCCGGCTCCGGGAAGACCTGAGTGTGCTCCTTTTTATTTTAATGTGCGGTAAAAGGGAGCTCTGCCTTTCTTAGCATTTCCCAAAGGGAAAGCAGGATGACGCGACAGGTAACTTTGGTTTTGGCCGCGATGCCCCGAGCGCCTTTCTCCACCCTCGGACACAGCTTAGCGATCCGGGGGAGGACGGAGAGGGCAGCCCCCTCCCCAAGAACCGCCGGGACGGACCAACACCGCAGAGCAAACCCAGCGACGGCGAGAGGGGGGCTGGGGGGTCCTCCAGCCTCCGCTCACCGCGGTGGCACCGTCCCCGCTCGCCGGCTCTGCCCGGGGACTGCGGCCCGACATTTCGGACGGTTTTAGTGCCCCTGGGACGGAGGGAGCCCCCCCGTCTGACCCAGGCAGCCCCGATGCCCGCCGCAGCAGGCAGCCGCCCGGGGCCGGGCTGGCGGCGGGCGGGGACCGGGGGTCCCGGGGCAGCACCCGGGAGTCCCGGGGCAGTACCCGGGGGTCCCGGGGGCATAGCCGGGGGTTCCGGGGCAGCACCCGGGGGCGCCGTGCTGGGACGCCGCTCCGGCCCGAGGTGAGGAGGGTCCCTGGGAACGGCGCCTGCAGGACGGCGCTGGTCCCGCCTGGGGCACCGGGGGGGCTCCGCTGTGGGGACGCGCCCCGGGCCCGGCCGCCCCCGGCAGCTCGGGGCAGGCACTTTCCGCGCACCGACGGCGGCGGGGCCGCTTTGGTTGCGCCTGCCGGCGGCAGATGCCGGGACAGTGTCAGAAAGCACGGCAGCCTGCATTTAATCAGCGAGGGGTACGCCGATTTACCTCCTCGGGGAGGGGGCGGGGGGTGCTGTTAATATTATTTTTTTTTCGTTCTGCCTTCGTTCCCTTCCCCCGAGCGCCGCTGCCAGCGCCTGAAAGCCTCCTTTGTGCTCTTCGCCTCCCCGCACAAGCTCCGATTCACCCACGGAGCCCTGCAGCGGGGCGCAGCACGGCCCTGCGCTCCCCACGGCGGAGGGAGCACCCGGGGCTAAGCAAAACACGTCAGGGCGGCCGATTTATTGTCCTTGGCAATGGAGCGCCCCGCAGCCTCCATCCCTTCCCACCCTCTCCTTTAACCCTGGCAGCCGCCGTCCCGCAAGCTGCGGCTGCCCCGCGCCCCACAACTCGCGGGAGGCCCCCGACGGCCCCCGACGGGCGCGGTGCAGGGCTTCGGCCGGGGGGAGAGGGGGGACGGGACCCCCCTGGGGAGCAAAAGGGGGCACCGCGGGGTCCCGGCGGCGGGGACTCGCAGCGGGGGCAGCCCCGGAGCACCTTGTGCGCGCCGTGCCGTGCCGAGCCGGGCCCAGAGCCGGGCCAGCGGCGACCTCTGCTGTCCTGTGCCGCGGCGGGCAGCCGGCGGCAGGTGCGGCGCGGCTCGGCTCGGCTCGGCCTGGCCTGGCTCGGCTCGGCCCGGCCGCTGCCCCGCGGAGGTCGCCAGGTCACTCCTATGGGGGGGGAAGGCAGCCGCCGTGCTGCCCCGGGCTGCTGGGCGCAGGGCAGCCGCTATATGCCAGCATCGGGGCTGCCGGGCGTGAGTGTGCGTGTGTGAGAGCGCTTGTGCGTGTGTGTGCTCCTCGCCCGGTCCTGCCCGGGTCTTTCTTAGCTCCCCTCCTTTAGCTGCATAACTTTCGGGAACGACAGCTGGAATTGCTGGCTGCAAAAATTAGCTGGTTTGGTGCATAAGGAAGGTACCAAGAAGCTGCTCACAGTTTTATGTTTAAGAGATGAGAGTTGAGCTAAATTCACAGTGGAATAAGTGGCTGAAAAAAAATCACAGCTAGAAATAGGCGGGATGGCTATTGGAAAGTTGGCTCCTTGTTTTGTAAGGGAAGGTAGATAACCACCAGAGCATCTCACCTAGGCATGGTGCACCTTGTCTGCTGGTTGAGATCTTCGGATCAGGCTGGCTGTAAGCCATGCTCTGGTGTAACCACTAGGTATTGGGTGCAAAGCGAAAACTAGCGTGAGTGTTTATGGAAGTAATTACAGCAGAGGTTAGGGTCACCATTTGCACTTAGTATTTTAGCTTTTAAAATCTATAAATAGTTATTCATGAAGAATGCAACTTGAAAAAGTGTCAGTGTGCAGATAAAGAAGACACCTGTCAAAGCCCTCTGTCTGCTGCGTGGAAGGTTCTCTCTGGATTTCCGTTTCTTTTTTCCTCATCAGCTTCCTTTAAGCGTACGTCCTAGTCCCATTGCTGGGGACGTGCTTTCAAAGTTCCGTTCTACCTGTGCGTTTTTAAATGCAGCCCAAACTACTTGCTGTCAAGCAATGAATCAGTGAGCCCATGTTACTTCATTTTGTTAAATATCCGAGGGCCTATGTTGTGTAGAATCTATCATGTTGTATGCTGCCGTATTTTAGGAGAAAAGAATAACAAAGCCTGAACTGACTAATTCAGAATATGCTTGGCCAAACTCTCAGCTCATATAAATTGAATTTTCCTTCTTAATTTACCCCAGCAGAAGGACCTGGACCTGAAGTATTACTTATTTTGTATTGTCAAAGTAATCTTTACTAGGAGAAAAGTCTGGTCTTTCACTCCCCAAACTCCTACTGCATTTACCAGCTTGAGCATCCTAAATTTCTGTCTCATACAGGACATAGTTGGCTGTAGAGAGGTGAAACTCATCCGAAGTCAACAGCAGAGTGTGGACAGGGGATTGTGTCCATAATTAGACACAGCAGACATGATCAATAAAAGTTCAAAGCAAACATGCCATTAGCAAAGAGATTTGTGTTTTTATTCTGATAAGAGCACTTAAGATTAACAAATTGAGTTGCTTATTTGGGTCCTACAAGAGAGATTAATATGCAGCAAGTATAGAGTAGCATACCAATAATTGAGAAGTTCTACATACCTGCCAGTGTGTACAGTTTTCTGAGAAAAGAAGTAGGATTAAGTCAATAGCTCCAAAATATTTTGGCTCTGCAGATCACCAGCAACCCTCAAAACTCAGTACCGACAGTTGTACACCTTTCTCATTGACCTTTTAACTGCTGGAAATGAAGCATTATTTAATACGGCTCTGTGAATGACCTCCGGAGCATTTGCCGTGACCCTGTGGGCTGTGAGTGAGCCGGGGGCTAAATTTGGGAATCACCAGAATAAACACAGTGACAGAAAATAGATAGAAAGTTCTGCGTTTGTATCGCGGCTCCTACACCAGGGTGTAAAACCGTCAGCACGACGTAGTGGGTTTGCAACGTGCCTGATACTGGTAGCCCATCGGGGCCTGATGCTGGCAATTGCGTCCTGCCTTTGTCCCTTTGTCCCAGGGCTCCCGAAGCAGCAGCGCCGTCACCGTAAGGGAGTTTGCTCCTTCAGCTGCCCCTCCATGGGCTCCTCCGGGCTCCTCCGCTGCCGCAGGACAGCGGGTCTTACAGCGTCCGCTCCTGGTCACGGTCACAAGTGGAGGGATCCACCTGGCCAACTCTCTGCCTCGCTGTCTTCCTCATGCACAGCCATGTACAAGTCCAAAATTAAGTCAGTGTGTGACTGCATGACTGAAAACATGGCTGTATGAAATAAAACAGAAGAGAAATGACAGAATGCAAACTGGCAAAATTACGCCTTCGTTTTTTTTACACCCTCTGGAAGGGTGTTATCCACACAGAGTTAAAATTTACTTATTTTGCAACAGGAAAAGAGGAATTACATTATTAATTAAAACAATGCTACATTTTGGAGACTTTTAAAATTATTAATAGTTCACCATCGATATGTATATTTCTAGTACCTGTATGTATGTTTAGGGCTGGCATGGCACAGATAGTAATATAACATATTCTAAACATAAAATAGGTGTTGCTAACATTTTTTGTTGTTGTTTTTAAAGGAAATGAATTTAGTATCATAGTGCAATAATTTAGGGCAGAAGTTAGCCAAGTAAGCAGCCATCAAGTAAGCTGATTCTGTCCTTGGGCAAGATTAAATTATTTTCACTGTTAGTTTTCTCTTTCAAAGTATTTGTATGTCGCTGATACATTTTTTTTTTCTGTGATGATTGCATATTTGTATTGTCAGAGTAAATACTTTGCTGGTGACAAGTGCATCTTTTTTTTTTTGCAATGAAACTGTATTTCTCATTTTTGGATGAGATCCTGTTTGTTTCGAAATAGACTGTAAATTTCCTATTACAGTCATTAGAAACAAAAGCAGCCGTAGGACTGTTTCATCGTATTTTCATAAACTGTGAACATATTTTATAGTAGTGATATCTTAAATAATTAAATATTAGAAAAACACTACCCGTTGCTGAAAGCATTAGAAGATTTACGAGGTAGTTAGCTTAATTTTTGTTTTGTCTTGTTTTGTTTTTAAACTATATGTGCACGTAGACCCGTGCTTGAAGTATACCATCTGCTTGTGGAACAATGTGTATTATTATCCCAAGAGCCTTAGCATGTGAGAGTAAAGAACATTACAGACCAGTTCCCATTTCATATCTGACATCTGAAATGGTGATAATTTCTTTCTTTCTTTTTTCTTTTTTTCCTTTCAGCTGCTGAAGGCATTTCTTAGACTATTTAAAATTTCTGTTAAACTGTAAATGCATATATCACCACCACTTCTCAAAACCATTGATATAGGATGTATATCAGCAGATATATAAAAGCCCTATTTTTCTTTGCAGAAAGAACAAAATAGAATTAATGTGATGATTTTAGAGCTTGAACCTGCCTCCATAGTTTTCAGTGGAGAAGATCCCATGGAGTTTTCTGGAGCTGGAGAGGGCTCTTTTTCTGCAGGATCTCAGGAAAGATTTTGAGTTTGGAAGAAGCCTTGTGCTACAGTACTTGCAAAATTTTACGATCCAAATATGTATGATACCTATATAAGAAAAAACAATGCCCTGTACCTTTCAAAACTCTGATATATCATCTCCTTGGGAGGCAATCTCCTTCTTAAGCGTACAAAAAGAACAGCTATTTTACTACTTTCACCTACTGACCCAACTGAAGTCAATACAGTTAATGCTGAAATTATTTTATTCTTTTAAGCTTGTAATTAGTGTACCAAGCCTTTGCAAATCCCTGGTCTGTTCCTTCTTGCTGTAAAGTTTTTGTTTTCGTTTTTCCTGAAGACAATTTAAGTCCTAATATCTAATCAACAAAAATTGAGTGAAAACTTAAAAATCAGATGTACTCAATATGTTGTTTAGCCTGATCACTTTCCCTTCTAGTTAATAAAGCAAATGTTGACTTGACTCTTGCTGTTATCCACTAATGTTAATAAACTGTCTATCATTTCATATTCAATCATTTATAGACGGTGACTACTCGGAAAACTCATCCAGTAAAACCATAGGGGTTCTTAAGAACTTCCCTCCCTACAATAAAGTTGTCTCTTTTGCTCTTGAAATAAATTTAAAAGTTGTGAAAGCCTGGTGAAAGAGATATAAAGTCTAAAAAAATAATAATGTTTTTGTCTAATTTTTAATTTTGGATTCTGAACAACTCAAAATCACTTTGCCAATTTTTCACCAAAATAATTCAGAACAAAGCAATCTTATCAGATGACAAAAGGCAGCTGAAACCATATGCTTTTTTATTCAAAAGTCTGTCTGTCTGCTATTACCACAAACAATGCAGCAGATAAAAATATTCAGAGAGTATTTGTTCATGCAAAACATGTTCTGTCTCTCTCAAAATAAATAAATAAATAAATAAAATAATAATAATAAAAAAAATCTACAACATTCTCATAAATAATTACTGGTAGTGACATAATAATTACTTGTTGGACACTGTCATAATAAAATCCAATGGGATTTATTAACAGTTTATATTTTTGTTGTTAGTCATGAACAGTGCAATGAGCAACACTACTTATAGGATAGCTGACTAACAAACATCTTTGTGTGTTTCGATTTCTCGCTTGTAAGCTATAGATCACACATTTTAAAATGTTATTATTTAATTGTGTGATTAAAAATAGCACCCGCTCAAGGAAAAGAGCCACAAAACTTACACGGCTCCAGTGCTGTTGATCTGGGGATCGGAGCTGAAGAGCGAGAGATGGGAAGGGAACCTCGCCTCTCACTGGGGTGGCACCGAGGTCCCTGCACTGTGCCGATGCTTCTGCTCCACACAGCAGAGTAATTTCGGGAAGAACATAAAGGGATGCTTATAGTGATACTTTTAAATGAAAGCAAAACCTTGAACTGCAGGTCTATACAGAGCTATGGTAGTGCGCTGCTATAAACATTATCCTTTCAAGCTCCTTATAGTGTGTCAGCTTTACGTCCTGACATGTTTTGTGTTTAAACTTAAAAGGTTCGAGATGGGATTTCAGATGTTTGATGTTTCCTGCAGGGTAAAGCAGATTTTGGGGCACTGTAAAATAAAACAGGAGCTCATTGATGAGTGTTGGAATAGCAATGATGTGTGATTTCTGCGGCTTCCTGTAAAGTGCTAGGGGAGAAACAGCAAGGCTCAGATCCAAGAACGGGACTTAGGTGCCTAAGGTGTGTCTGGGGCAGGATTTAAACACCTGAGTCCCTTACTTTCAAAGCCCTGCTTAACTGCCAGTTCATCCCTGAAGCATGGGCATTTCTCAGATGTTTTGTTGTTTCTACCATGAGCTGTCAGCTTGCCAACTCTGAGCCCTCACCTGGCACAGGAGACTTCTGAGCTCAGGTCTCTTCTGCAGTGACCGACATTTGCTCTTACAGAAACCCTGGGTAAAAAGGCAGCAAACAGAGAATAACGATTAACAAAAATAACAAACCAAATTTCTTCCAAAGGTAGCTCAGGTTTCCCCAGGCAGGCGACTACTTGCTGACAGTGGGCTCACCAGCCCTCTCCTCTCCTGTGCTAATGGGTGCAACCAAAGCACCTTAGATGACATGGGCTAGAGTCAGGTGAGACAGAATAGTTACTTTACCCTAGTTTTCCAACTCCTAGCTGAATATTTTTGCTGCTAAGCTTTTGGATACATTAAGAGCAACAAGGCTGCTGCTCCTTCACAGTGTGTTTCAAAAGACAAGACTGAGGCCTCCTTTGCTTTGTTAAAGAACACAGTAGCTTGCGGGGCTGGGCCAGGGCACCAAACCCCACGGACAGCTAGGATTTGAATCAGTTTCTGACCCCAGCTGAGAATTCCTTGCTCAGTGTGCTCTTTTTTTTTTTTTTTTTTTTTTTTGTCAGTGCATTTTGGAGGCACCCAATGCTTTCCATGTGTTAGAAAGCAACTTGGATGCTGCTGTCAGGGCTGCTAACAGTACTTCCACCAAAGCATCGACTGAGGGCATCACTACACAAAGCAGTGATGTTCAGAATAGCATTAATCCTTTATCAGTCACTAGCTCATCCACCCCACTTCTCTCAAAATAGCTCACCAGGGAGCAGCTTTCCTGGTGATAGCATTATGGTGGGAAGTTACAGCAGATGTAGGATTTGAGCATTTTTTCCTCATCTCCCCTACGAATTGAGGAATAGCATTTCTTGGAGGAAGGAGAAGGAGAAAGCTCTCATGTGAGCCAGAAACATAGGAGCAAACAGCTGGTGCAACAAGGTTTCCATTGCATTTCTTGACTAACATTTACAAACATCCACATGAACCAGAGCTACTAAAACCTGACACTTTAATATGTTTACAAAGTTTATATATGTTATCAGCACATGTAATACTCCCAACAGGATTTATTACAGGTCCCTTTAGCAACAACATTTTTTATTCATAACAGCTCCACCGGTCAGAGAGAGGAAAACAGCCAGTTTCTTCAGAGCATGCCTCCCACGCACACTTGCCCTGCATTATTAGATTGCTTATTCATGAAGATTACAAATACCAGTGTCGGCAAGTGTTTCATAACCTTGTTTCCTTTTCCTAGAATGTTCATAATTAATTTCACTACGTTTTTTCTATGCCACTGAATAAGGGGTTGCTGGTTTTATTTTACTTTATGCTACACTGCTGAATGAAGAATTACCCCTGCAAAATAGAACTGAGTGGGACCAAAGGATATTTATTTAACATGTAGTCAGAGTCAGAAGATGTTAAGTGCATGAATTTAGCAAACACATGGAGATGGATGAAGATTCCAGAAAGTTTTAGTATAACACAGCATTGAAAATAATCACCTAAGATGAGGCACTGGGCATAGTGTCCACAGATGTCATAAAATATAATAGACAAGATCTTACTGGCTGGAAAGGTAAATAAATTACACAGTTTGTTATTTTGCAAAGATATAGGTTATGTTTTGCAGTCCAAAACGAAGTCACACATTTGTCTTTTAGGTTTCTCTTTTATGAAGAGTTGAGCATTTAATGAGTTTCAGAGTTGAGGATGTATTAAAACTGAACGTGCAATTCTGTATGACAGCATAGAATATATAACTGGTGCTACATCCTGGATAAGTATTTTTAAGTCCAAGATCCTGGTTTTACAGATAAAATATTTAAAATGTGCTATTTAAATTATCCACTGATGAGCAGCTTCAGTCATGTAAGAAGTTGTTGGTAGGCTTCAGGTATGAGTGAATATCAGCAAGAGGACATCCTTATGGCTGCTTAGGTCATGTACTATTTTCTAAGAAAAGACTAAAGTTATTTTAAGTAAGAGGTAACTGTAAAAACAAATTCCCCTGTATATATTGTGGACAAAAATATTTTCCTTTCTCTGTTGGTATCATCTATTTCCGGTAACAACCTACAAAATTTATGTGATTTGAGAATGCTGTTTCTCTTCCATAAATGGGCACCATGTCCTTTCATCTGAGTAATTCTCAGAAAGAAGAAGCTGTTACATTACTAACTCTGAATTAAGTATATTTAAGGAAATAATGTAACAAATGGTGACATGTTTTATGATTATGTGATCTCTTAAGGGCCAAAGTGGGCTCCGTCAACATGAAAATTATGGAGGAGATTTCACATAAGCTTTCTTTTGCAATTTATTTGTGTGCTGTGGCTGGATACTCTGATGAACACAGGTCGTCCCCAGCTTTATGGAGGTGTGGAACAATGTGAATGGGGGGTTTGCCAAGATCTGGCTTGCCACGAAGGAAACTGTAGACTGTACACTTCCAAGATGAAAACAAGCTGCCATTCACCTCTTCCTGAAATCATATAATTTCCCACCTAACCAGTGCTAGGAGAAGTTCATTTTTTCCTCCGTGTAAATCACATCTGAGTCCAGATAAAATAGATTAATCAAAAGAGTTGTCTTTTCTTGCATTTCCCAGATTTACTGATTAAGTAAAAAAGGATTTCAAATACAGTTACCACTAAAAGACCACTGAACATTACAAAAGTAAGGCCATGATCCTTTCCGAAGCCTTGTAAAATTTGTTGTCTTGAAGAATAAGTTATTTGTCTATGGAATTTCTTGGTTGAGTCTTCCATCCTGGTTTCCTGACTGTCTGTGGTTACTGTTGTGTGCACCGAAAAGGGCCTGTGTTTTTCATCTGGGATATGCAGAGACCTTGGGCACATCTTGTCCAAAAGAGATCAGATCAGCCACAGAAATTGCAGTATTGCATATAAGACAGCTTATTCAGAAGAGTCTTCCATCTCGTGTTCATTGTCTCCCAGTTCTCTCTTTTACATATTTCATTCCCTAGAATCACACAAGACACAAGCCTAGAGCTGTCATCCTTGAGATGGAAAAAATACACTTTATGCAACATTTGCCTATGATCTCCTAAAAAGATCCTTTTGACCATCATTTATAACACTTGACAGAAGTGTCAGAAAACCACGCACCTACCAAAAATGCAGGATAGTGTTTAAAGCCATTCACAAAATACTACCCAAATACACAATTTTGTTTGAAAATATGTTTATGCATGCCCATGTATTTAGTCAACTGTGTCTTTCTCCCTTTCTCCCTGCCCTTCATATCTTCATCTATATACAGTTTACATAATATATGTGCATACAAATTCACATAGACTTAAGCAAGAATTAAAGGTTTTGACATGTTCTTTAAGTGTTCTCACTTGAAATCATCTTAAGACATAAAGGACAGATAACCCTAGAAACAAGAAATTTTGTTTCAAAACTTTGGTCTGTCTGAAAACTCCACCTTTTCTCCCACTGTTTTTATGGTCTGTTTGGTCACAGTAAACAAAATCATTAGCTGCATAGTTTAAATCAAACACTAAATTAAAACAAAAATTGAATGGGAAGCTTGGTAGGGGATCCCCTTCTCTTTCTGTTTAGCCTGGTATGCTTAAAACTTTTTTGGTCGTGGACAGGTAAAACTTTCTGGCTTTTCATGAGGCATGTATCACCAGGTTGGACATCTGAGTCAATGAGGAGAAAGAAAATAATTGTTTGGATGGATTCTGGGCAGGGCAATTCAGTGGTGGTGGAGAAGGATCTTCATGTTCCCTTGTGATAACTCAGCAGCACTGCTGGTAACATTATCGCAGCGTATGTCCATGTGTCCATGTGTATCTGTAGCTGTATCTTTATCTGTATCTGTATGTGCTGAGGAAACATCAGGGAATATTGATTTTCATATCATTTATTAGATGACAAAAATACCATGATCATAAGACACATGCCAGGTTAACACAAGGTTTTCAATTAGAGTCTCGGCATTGTTTTTACTGGGAGTTGGTTTAGGCAGAATAAACATCTCCCAAAGGTTAACGGATTGATTCTGCTTCTAGTTAAAGCTTGTGTCGGGAAGCAAATAACTCACAGAGCTCTGCCAACATGAGATTTGCATATCCTCAGAATACAGCCTAAATGTTTATATAGGCTATTAAAAAAGACCATGATACTTGGTGGGGGATTTTTGTCCTCACTCACCAAGCCAAAGAGAGCCATGCAGTCTGCACTTCTCTTCATGAGGTGCTGGTAAGGGTAGTGAGGCTATTTCACCCTCTTTTGTCAAAGAACAGATGTAATTTGCCATTTAAAAGTGTGGGAGGGATACTTTCACTGTGTTCCCCATGCTTTTTCACCCCATCCAGCACTCATGAGCTTTCTCCTATTGTATTATCTCCTCAGTTATAGTTACCAAGCTTCCGTTTCCCTCTTTTTCTATATCTATGAACTTTGGCACTACTTTTCAATGCAGTGACTGAAGGGATTCACAGAATGAGAACATACACCAAGCCATACTAGTATGGCTAGTATACCAGTTATATATATATATATACATATATACCAGTATACCAGCTAAAAAGAGTAAGCACAGGGATAGACCCAAAGTGCTGCATTTTCAGAAGTGGCAAGGGGTAGAGGAACTCTAGATCAGCTCCGTTAGCCTGCCTGATATAATACAGACACGCTCCATGTCCTCCGCACTACCCATAATATGCCTGGATCCGACTCAAGCTTACTGGAAACAAGACCTAGCAGGTGAATGCAGTGAACCAAAGTAGACACACCTGACAGAATTAACATGCAGCAATGTTATGCGGGATATAAATATTGTGCACCTTCTCATATGATTTTTTAAAACAACTTTCTGAAATATTCCCATCACTACCAATTCCTGTTCTTCCTTAGTGTCACCCAAAAGGAATTCTCCCTTAGTATTCCCTTACCCTCCCTCCCACTTCGTACCTATAAGCAGATTGCACCCTTGGCATACTTTTCCATTTTGATGCCAAGCCACAAGTTATTGCAACTTGTGGCTCTGAGCTCAGCGTTTTGATCAGAAGTGGTGGAAAGAGAGCAGATGCCCTTGAGCCATGGTATGATGACTTGATGATAGCAGTGGGTTTCTGGGTGAGAAAAAATAAGCAGTGAATGGCTTCTTTGATTTACAAAGCCACGTTGTAAAAATAAGCTATGAATCTTTGCGTATACAGAAAGAAAATATGAATCCTTACAGCAGTTGTCTGACATGGCCTGGTAGAAGTAAGGAGGGAGCTGGAAAAACTTGCATGCTCTAATAAAGTACATAGCCCTGAGGGCTATCAAATGTAAGAGCATGAAGGGTGCCATTTGGAAAGTCTTGAACTCATGAATTTGCTAGTTGGCATCAAACACGTCTAGGGCTGTTAGGCCAAGCACAGGTACCAAGATATTCACCCAGTTTGTCTACTGCTCTCCAAGAAGTAGGACAGGATCCTTCAGGGACCAGCAGAAAAAGTTTACTGATTGCAAAAATATTTGGGGGAAGGGGGGAGGAAAGTCGAAAGTCCTCCCCATAATGTTTTGCATTTCCCCAAAACTTTGTCAGGGAGTGCTGCTAGATGCTCAGATAGCAGAACAATGGGTCTCAGTTTAGTAGGGTTCTTACAAAACCCTCCTTCTCAGCTGCAGAGTGGTGTGGTGTCACGGAAGGGATCAGCAGTGCAATTCTTCAGCTGAACTGCAACGCATTGCACTCTATAAGCAACTCCTAGCTTTCGTAATGCCTGATCGTCCTAGCTTTCCGTATGCCAAGCCCTTTCTTCAACACATTGAATTCCTCAAAGCTCTGCACATCTCTATTCTTTCTCTCTTGTGACAGCAGTTGAATAATGTCTACAAATGGAAACATCTCCTCCTCCTCTTGGCTTGCTACAGTAACCTCCTCCCCCAATATTTTCAGCCTAAGTGGATTTACAGAGCTAGCCTGACAGTTTCTGAAATCGAAAACCTCTGGTTAATGACAGAACCCAAGCACGGCTCTCTCTATGGGCGGGCCAGTGCTTCTCGCTTCTCTGTAAGATGGACTCCCTCTGATGACGTGGGGATGGAAGAGATACCACACCCCGTCCAGCCGTCGGCCTCTTGCTGAGACAGCTATCACGACTGCCAGTTCTTCCTGAAGGTTTTACAATGTGGACAGTTTCAAACAAACGTCAGATGAAAGCAATTTTGAGTATAAACCGAGCACAGACAGGTTTGCGTTGGTGATTTATCGGTGAAAGTCATCAGCTCTTATTACCTATTTCATGAGCCATCCAGTCCTTTGGCTTCCAGCCATTTTTAGGGCCTGATTCTGCTCTTATTGAAGTTAATGGGAGGTTTTGTCACTGATTTCAATAGGAGGCCTCTGTCTATAGAGGCTTGAAGTGCTTCCAGGTTTCCATCATAGTCTGCGGTTCTCCTCTTTAAGTAAATTGGACATTAACAGATTGCCTGGGCCCACACCTTTGGACATAGGAAAGCTATAGATCTGATTCAGCTCTCACTCACACACCAGCTTCATACCTCAGTGGAGTTACTCCTGATTTATACTGGCAGCAGAGCAAGGTCCAATGTTACTTATGCGTGGGTCATTGCCAGCAGAACACGGAGAGAATTCAAGTCACTTGTTATCCCCTTCCCTGCACCTCTCAATCACAACACATACACACACACATATACATATACGTGGATATATTAGAATCATCTGGACTCTTTTAAGTTATTCACTGTTGAAACTGACTTCAAATTCAAATTTTAAAGTTGAAGTAACAAAGAAGGAAAAAAGAGCCAGAAGGGAGCCAGCTGCAAGGGTACTCACAATTTTCATCAGTCTACGGGACACTCCTAATAACATATTTTACTACTTTGTAGTGAACTTTCTTTGCTTCTGCCATAAATATATTCCCTGTGCTGTAAATGAATAGCTTGCAAGCTCAGTAAAGTTAATATAAAAGAATAAATCTTAACTACCTAATGTCAGGTCAGAAATATAAATCTTATCTAATATGCCAGGTCAGAAGGAAAGAATACTTTTAGCTGAAAATAGCAAATACTTTCCAGTGCAGAGCAGGAACTTATTTTTCTCTTTAAAAAAGTATGCTGCCCCTAATAAGATGAGTTGAACAGTCTCCTTTTAGAATCTCCAAAAGAAAAATAAACACATAGAGCAGAGTTAATTTATAAAATGCTCCAAAGTTTATCTTGGCAGAACCGTTTTAGGCAGTGAGATTTCTCTCTCTCTCGCACATGCGTTCACACACACACATTCACACACACATACACATCTCAAAATTAGGGCAGGCCCTTACAATAGCAAATACTACAGAAAACTTCTGTAACTGGGCAAGTATCACAGATACTGAGCTTTACTCAGGCAAAGCTCTCATTTTAAAATCAGTGGATTTTTTTCCAAAGCAAGACAACAACCCTTAGAGCCTTTTTGTGACGCGCTGTGTCACAGTGGGAGCTGAAGAGCTGCACAAATACCTTCTGTCTCAGGTCTCCCTCCAATGTGCTGGCACTTCTGCAATCTTTATGGCAGTGGTGTAGCTGCCATCCTTCCTCTGCTCCTGCCTCCCTTCCTCACTGCCTGCCCAGGGCCCCACGTGTCGGTCACTTGCCTGGCACAGAGGTCCCTCCCAGGAGCCACATGCTCTCACTGCTGCCCCGTCCTGTGTCCCTCCTGCACACCTCCCTCACAGCGATGCAGGCTCCAGATCTAACAGCCAAGATACTCCCCACGTGTGGTGTGCAGCACAACCAAGAACAAACAGCATCTTGCCCTATCCCAACAGCCCGAACAGCTTGGAGATCCTCCATCTCTTGTAGCAGACGCTGTCCTTTCAGATAGTTTATTTACTTCAGGGTCTGCAGAGCAAACAGCCACTTCCCTCAGAATTAGAAAGAGTAAAGGCAAATTTATGTGGCTGAAACACAGTTGTGGTGCTCGAGGCTGGTGTGTGCACAAATGTCCGGAGGTACCTGTGCTCAGCGCCACCACATTACAGAATGCAGACCCTGACTTGCTAAAACCCCACAGAAGAATGCAATGAGTGGGTTTCTTTTCTTTCCTCCTTCCTTTTGGCTTCTGGGAAGATGCCAGTGATTTCCAGCATTTGGTCTGACAACTGTTCTACTGTAAATATTTAGAAGAATCCATTAGAGATTAAACAAAGTGTAAGTAACTGCTCCTAAGTGATAGCTCTTATTAATGTTTGCAGCAATAGGCACTTTACAAGCACATATGAACGTCCTACCTCTGGGCTGCTTGTAGGGAAGGACAAGATAGAAGGCAGCAGGCAGAACACAGTGTAATTTGAGCGTCAGTGTGTTATCATTATAAATAATCAGTGCAGAGACAGCATTCTGTAATGTGTGCACTCTGCTTGCAAATCTTCTAGACAGCAAAGGGTAGAGTACACTAAGAAAGTATCCTAACCAATGTATTTTAACTGATCTGTATCAGGCTGCAAAAGTACTCAAAGCTCTAGTTGGGACTTTTTTGCCTTTCCGTGGCCTGCCCCTGAAAAATACATTAAAAACAAAACAAAACAAAACAAAAAACAAAACACCATAGCCAATGAAAAAGCACAACTCCAAGCCCTCCCCCAAGTCTAGTGCATCAAGAACAGGCTTTGCAGTATTGTCATATGTTAAAGGGGAAAAAACAAGCACTGCTCTGGTGGAATTTTTAACTTTTTTCATATTGTAAAATTCTCCCGACTGTACAGTATCTGAAGCATTCACTGTGGAGGGTGACACTGATAGCAGGGAAGGAATGAACACTTATGGTGTTCCTGGCCTGACAGTAAGATACTTAAGAAGTAACGCTGACAGAAGTTACTTTCCAGTAGACTCAGTGAATAGCAGGTGTATATATATACATATTCCAGTATCTAAAATGATGCAGACCTCTGCTGTTCTACAAATTGCAGGTTGATGACTTGGTCCATCACTCTGCACCAGGACAGCATCCCCTAAACACACAGTTGGGCTTGTCATGATTTCTGTCCCCAGGGCAGTGTATTGGTGGGGAGCTACTACCTCTTTGTAAGAGCAAGTAGCTTGACTTGCTTCACGCAACTCCATGAAGCCAAGGAGTCAGTTAAGATGAATGTTTTCATACTGGGGCATAGTTCAACCTTTCCTTTCACTTTGTCCTTTTTGGCATCTGCATGTGTCATTTTTTATCACAATTTCACTGCAGCAGCCCAGCATTTGGAGTGGTGTTGTTGCGGTCATTTCATATCTGACGCCTGTCTCGTGGCAGCCCAATGTGGTGCCGCAAGCCACTAGCCACCAGTTGAGCTGCCAAATATTCATCATATATAGAGCCGGGTGAGAGCTGCTGAGCAGAAACATGCTGGTTCATTGGATTCTCTCATCACTTCTTGCTGTGGCTTACGGAGCCACAGGCTTCAGTGTCGCAGCAGGGAAGAAGGATGAAACTTGTTAAGGTAAAGACTGATAGTGCATGTTTCCCAGAGAAAGGAGAGGAGAAGAAATAATGTTTGTGATGACCTGAAGAAAGCCTTAGCAAGTTAAACAGAAAGAGAGGTAGCAAAAGAAGTAATTAACACCCTCCTCACTAGTTCAGATGCTGGGCTGGTGTCTAGACTGAGGAGGAGGGTGATGTCTGCTCCAGCTTCCTCTCTGTGTAGTCAAGTAGTACGCAGCACAAAAGAAGCAACGTGTTGTTAGAACTGGTTCCCAAGCATGAGGTAGACTTGAAGCATAGGTGGTGATGTGCCTGACTCCAGTGGGTGCAGTGCATTTTTCAAGGTGCTGCTGAGGCTGGGTCATCTCTGACATTTGGTTGAAGTCAGTAGCTATCTGTCAAAGAATGGCTGCTACAGACTGGGTCTTGGGCTTTTCACCATCATTGGCCATCATTCACATCCAAAAGCAGGAGACAGATAGCCATGAAGTCTTGTCTGGGCTGTGGTCTTTCTGAACTTGTTCATAGGCTTCCAGGTGCCAACACTCTTCTACCTCTAGAGACAGTAGGCAGCAGGAGGAGAGAGAGATGAGTTTCTTGACAGTGGCAAGGATGATGAATGCCAGGTAGGAGATAAGGGGAATTATCTTCTTCTGTACCTCCATGTGTGCATATGTGGGAGCTTTGGGAAGTCAGACAGAATCAATGCTCATTCCCTGGAAAAGCTACAGAAGGGCAGACTAGACAGTCTCTTCAAGGAAGAGGAACATTAGTAAGGAATGTTTCTAAGCTAGTGGGCTTGGATAGCTGAAAGCAAATGGAGTTGCTCCGCAGAAAATTCCCCTAAGGAACTGTTGATATGAAATTGAGGGCAATTTTTGAGTTTCTGTCTGGAGAAATAGTTTCTTTTCTGATACATGTTGATATTGTTGGATCAAGATGATCCAGAATCTTTCTTACAATTACAGACAGCAAAATTTTTAATAGCATAGTCAATTTAATTTAGGGGTTGAGCTTAGTTACACAGATATCTCCGCTAGCACCAGCAGTTCTGTAAACATCCTCCTTATAATAATATCAATAAGAAGCAGCAGTAAGAATGCACCTTTCAAAACCCATACAAATATCAGTCCATTTTTCTTATTTATCCTCTTGACAGGTTTTCAATAAGCCATTGTAATGATTATATGAAAAGCAAAAAGGAGGTAGAGAAATTCTTTTCTAAGACTAGCCAACGGTAGTGATTGCGTTTAAAGACACACAGATCACTTACAAATCTTGCTGAAGCCCAGGTGTTCATACCTCTTCAGCAGCTAAGGAACAAATCTTCCACTGGATAATTTGGTAGGGCTTTGTTGATATTTCTAGGATTGTGAAAATTTGACCCAAATAAATAACTAATTGATCATCTTCCTTGACCATAGGAACTGAAAGCATAAACACCAACAACCAAGCTAGTCATTGGACATAAAATAGAAGTTACTGGACAATCTCATCTCTAGCTAGAGGTTTAAGGTAGTTCAGATAAACTGAGCTCTAGAAATGTTTATTGCCTCCAGTGACTACAAAGCCTGCTGTCCCCAAGCCCAGAGGATCTCCTTTCTCCATCTGTAGAAGAGTTAAACCCAACAAGACCCATTTGATTCTTGAGGATACTGGACTGCTGGATTAGTCATGGATATCTGAATCTTCAGAGCCTACAAAAAGGGAAGGTGATACCCAGCATGGGTCCGTAAGTGCAGGCACTTTGATTTTTAAAATTGAACAAAAATCTTGCAGAGGTACTATGAAATGAACCTCCAGAAATCCTAATTTCTACTTTGGAGCCATGCTTGAATGTTCAAGGGCAGCAGACTTTTTAATTATATATCATTTCAGCAGAATTGTTGGGATATCATCTCCTTTTAGTTTGCGATGCTGTGGGCCATTCTCACTTATCTTTTGACGTTGTGATCACGATGAAAGCAGTTTCTCAAAATTTGCTATTCCATTACAATATGGTTGGTCACAGCATAAGCATGTGCAATTTCAGTGTGAAACCAGTGACTGAGAACAGAAGCACTTTACAGACACTTAGCCCAGATGTGAATGACCACTCCAGCGTCAGCAAGAGGTGGGGGTCCAGCCTTATACGTCCAGAGCAGGAGCCCCAGCTTGCTGGGGATGAAAGGAAAGTGTGAAAAGAGTGTTTATAATAATGAAGTTCATTTTTCTTCTTTTGCTCATAGCCATGCTGGCTGAGGGGCTATACTGTTTAAGGTCACAGTGTCTACATGTTCTATATAAGACAGCACCTTAAACATGCCTCAGAGATGCTGGTTTGAAGAAACTGAGTGGAATGCATGGCGTAGTTCAGACAAGACAGGAGCAGTGAATAACTTGGCTTGTTATCCCTTCTGCTTTTTGAAAGAGGGGGAGTATTTCATCATTTCATTCCATTTACACATGAAAAAACATTCTGTTTTCACATCCTCTTTAAAATACTAATTTATCAGTGCTTTCTTAAATTTCTCAGATATAAAGAATAAACAAACTGAGGAAGAGACCATACTGTTGAAGAATTTTAGATAAATGTTTAGGTTTTAAAAAATGAAAAGGTACTGTCCGTTTTCTTTTGTTTTGTCAGTAATTTCATATGAATGTTAAACTGCATTAGACAAGTGGCTAAGACACAGTAAGAGAAAATTAATTGAAATCAAAAGGATACTTTACTGAGATTCTCTGCTTCTCTATCCTGCACAAATATATTGTGGTAAAATCAACAAGTCTTCTACCATTTGTTTGCTTACACTGATGCCTCATCCAGCAGATATGCTACATTGAAACCTTATGAGACATAAAAATCCAATTTTGTTCATAAGGCAACAATGTGGAGTTTGTTTTAAGGAAACTGAAGTTTATTTTATTTCTGAAAACTCCTGTGAAGCAAGTAGTTCTCAAATCACAAAGAAAATATTGGATCATCACCCTATATTAAAAATATGGCATTTTTATTTGCTTTTATCCACAATTATTTCATTCTCTTTTTCTATGTCATCAAAATCAGATTGATGAGCATTATACAACTCACTGTGAGTAAGAAAATGATGATATTGCTGATGCTATCTAAAGAAAAAATGTTAACACACTGCTGAGTTGTCAGAGGATGCACCCCCCAGCCAGGGACGCAGCAGAGAGGGATGGATGCCTGAAGGTGCTCCTCAGGCAGACAGAACTGCACACATGAGAGCACAGCAGCAATGCTGGCACTTGCAGCATCTGCAGTGCATTGCGGACTGTGTTACCTGAGAGATCTTGGGGGTTTTAAGGCCAGAGGGCCTGTTGGGAGAGGGTAACATGACCGCCTGCTTAGCAAAAGTCTAGGACCCACTCAATGGTTCCTTTCTCAGGCACAATAATTTATGGTTGAGGTACAGCATACTTTTACAAAGATGTCTGACCTCTTATTTGAAGCACACATATGACTGAGATTATACTGCATCCCCTGAGACTACTGCAATGATTAATTTGCAAGGTTTTCTGAATTGGCTTTGGATAATGTGGTTGAGACTCACTGATTCCCATTTCCAACCACTGATCTGCTGTATCTTACTAACAATAACAAGTAGATTTATAGCATCAGATATTTTAGGGGGAACTCCTAATTACACACTGATTGTTTTTTTCCACCTAGAGAAAGAGGTGCTTTTCTGGAGTCTCAGGTGAGGCTAGTTTTGAAGAAAACACTCCTCTGACCTAGATACAGAATTTACTGTGCTTTTTATCTCTAATGCAAGCGTGACTGAAGCTTTAATGTATCTGTTCTCACACCTGTTTTGTGCCAGTATAGTTTTTTTGGTGTTAAACTTTCATAGAGCTGTTCCTTGCTTATGTCATAACAGAAGAAAGAATTAGGTCTACCACAGAATTTTTCCTGTGTAGAGACCAAGCAATTGTGTTCCTGATGTAAGTGAAGACCACGAAGATGTGGCCTGAAAGCAGATGTCCCTGTGCAGCTTGCCTAATGCTGTGCCCTGCCTCAGCAGCTCTCAGGCATTATGTACCATCAAGATACTTCAAAGCTTAAAGATCTTCAGAGGAAGAAAACAGCAGCGGGGTGATTCACTGGCCCTTCTGAATTCCTAGTACTGAACTATTGCTTCATCATGGGCATTGGGACAGCCACATCTCTTCACTGTAATATAAAGCATAATGAGGCCAACAGCAACCTTGTTGGGTTTTCTGGTAAGAGCCCAGCTGCTCTAGAGGGTCCCCAAATTTATCAGTTCAGGCTGGCTATGGTGGTTATCAGACAGGCAATGCATTCCCTTTCTTTTTCAAACATCTGCTGCTAAAGAGCTGCTTCAGTGACCTAAAAAGTAATATGACCCCTTAAAAGAATAAAGTGTAAAAGCTCTTACATCACAGAGATGGATCTTACTTGATTGCCTTGAGGACCTCAGGATAACAGGTCCTATAGAATTGCACATATATCTGGAATGTTATTGTTACTGCTGCTGCTGTGATTTGATCATATCATGTTCTCAGGGTTTTTTAAGGATGGTCAAAATCACAATATGGTTTGTGATAATTATACTTTTTCTCATTTTCACATCAGTGAAAAACATTGTAATCATTTTCCCCAATCATTTGACCTCCTTTTCACTTGGTTTCCCTTTGAACACCTCTTTCTAATTTTCTGTGAGAACACCTTTGTTGTACTGGCTTTTTTCCCATGTGAAGTGTTACATATGAAGTTGGTATGGAAAGTATTACACAGTAAACAGCAGATTCAAGCTGAAGAAGATACTTTAAAGGTTAACAAAGAGAGACTCTCCAGGACACCAGCTTGATTCTTACTGAAATCAAAGCAATCTGATTTCCTTCCTACCAGAATACAGTTTAGGAGTTACTTGATAAAATTAAATGATAATCTCAAAGTTGAAAATCTTTATGTTAAAAAGCACCAAAACTATCATCTGTGCTTTGTCTCCTGCACAGTCACAAAGAAACAGGGCTGCTAATTGTAAGCACCAGAGGAATCTTACTCCCAGATATTATGAAAGTGACTTAAAAAGCATGAACATTAATTTTAAAGAGCCAAGTAGTACCAAATAGTACCAAATCCTTTCATTAAGCATTTTGTATTCCCATAGCCATGCTTTTCTCTGTAGAATAAGGAAAGAGATTTATTTTTATTTTTTGTCTGTTAAAGAAAAAAGAATAATGTTCTTGCTCCTCTGAAGAAAAATGAAAAGTCATGTTGCAAATATTTGAAGCTTTTTGTTCTTTACTATGAAATTATCTAAAATATTGAAAAGTTAAATAAAAAAAAAAGTTGAATCTTTGAATTAGTTAAAGGATAATAAGTGCTATGCATTCTTTTCAAAGTTTGGGTTAGCGTGTTAACAGTCAGGCTTTTGCCTGCTTCAGGAAGATATGTGTCTGCTCCAAGCACAAGAGCCTCTATTCAAGAATGTGTCCTTAATTTTAATCAGGTATTTAGGTCTAATTGAAGTCAAGGGGTCTGTAACACATGTGTGAAGGTAACCATATGCTGATGTGAGTTTTTGAATGGGGAGGAATTTAAGCATGGGCTGACATGGTAATCGTTTAGGTTTTTATTCAGTTGGGTCTGGGTACGCAGAAAGCAGCATAAAACAGATCAACAAACATTAAATCTTGTTAACTTGGTGCTTGGTATAGAGAAGAAAAAGGGCCTTTTATTTCCCTGAAATTTCTGACCTTTTTTGTTATTTTTCTTCTCCTTGTTGCTCTTTGCTCACCAACCACAGTTCTAGTTTGCTGTGGACAATTCCCAAAGGGAACATTCCTTGCTGGAGTAACTTAACCAGCTCTTTTCCTTCATTTACAGCAAGTACAGCACCCCTTCCAGAATGCAAAGCAGATCTTTTGGTCACAAGCCAGCGCTAATAGCATGTTTTCCAATAATCTAATCTCCTCAGTCGGAGAGCAGAAATCAGAAAGTTAAAAGAAATGACTTCCCAACTTGTCTCAATCTGCCTTTGAAATCTGTGCTTGGAAACGTCATACAAGTGACTAGAATAAATTGTTACCACACTTGCACACATGACTCAGTAGATGTTTTCGTAACAATCTGATGTATATAAGAGAATCCCATATAAAGCAAGGCTGAATGTAGTGCCAAGAACAAGAGTTACACATGAAGGCTTGCGTGTGCAAAGTAAGAAGCCAGAAATTTCAGCCAAAGCTGAGAACATATTGTAAACATCTATGAATTAAACACCTCGACACTCCTAAGAGACAGGTATCATTTCTTCTTTGCAGCTGAAGAAATTGAAGCCCAAATATGACAAAGCCAAAACTTTTAAGTTTGGCTCTACAAGTGAAGCAACAATCCTTTGATCAACATCCTAAATAAATAGCTGCATTTTCAGACCACTGACCATTTGCATCTTCCACAGGCATGATGAAAATCAGGTTATGTGTTTAGGAATGAAGTGGGGGCATTAGTTGTCTCACTGAAGGCCCTGGATTTGAAAATGTTAATGCTAATACTTTCAGCTTTACAATGATAGAAGACAGAAAATATTTCTGAAACAGACAATATGCAGGTAACTTCATCAGCCTTCAAATACAAGAATCCCTAGCTTTCTCCAAAAACCACAAAAATCTGTGGTGCTGTTAGAGGATCTTCAGATATATGGAAATATAAAGCTAGATGTTGAAAGTTTACCCATTCCTTTTACTTTCTTCCACAATGTTTGTTTCATTTCTTTCAGTACTGGAATGTATGGACGCTTGTTTTGGCATTGGGAACCAAAACCATCTCACTCATTTTTTTCAGTACCTAAAATGATGCAGACCTTCGGTGCTCTACAGATTACAGGTTGATGACTTGCTCCATCACTCTGCACCAGGACAGCATCCCCTAAACATGCAGCTTGGCTTGTTGTAAATTCTTGTCCCCAAGGGAGTATATTGGTGGGGAGCTGATACCTCTTTGTAAGAGAGAGTCGCTTGACTTGCTTCATGCAACTCCATGAAGCCAAGGAGTCAGTTAAGGCAGATGTTTTCGTACTAGGGCACAGTTCAACCTTTCCTTTCACTTTGTCCTTTTTGGCATCCGCATGTGTCATTTTTTATCACAAATTCGCTGCAGCAGCCCAGCATTTGGAGTGGTGTTGTTGCGGTCATTTCATATCCGACGCCTGTCTCATGGCAGCCCAACGTGGTGCCGCAAGCCACTAGCCACCAGTTGAGCTGCCAAATATTCATCGTATTGGATGCTTTAAAAATAACTGCTGTGATTTCATGTTTTTCTAATATCTGGGGGATATTTGGTTTTCACTGAAGCCTAACTAATTGTTGGTATAACTTATATTAGACAGTTCTGTTTGCAGCAATGGTTTCTATTTCTATAATTTATTCTGCATCCTGTTAATTATTTTACAGAATAACAAAACAGAACAGAACAGAACAGTCCTCTCTTCCTCATTACTATAGTTATTAGAAAAATGTTCTTCAACATAGCACTGTTGCAAAGTGCCAAGAATATTTTTCAAGCTGGCTAAGGCATCTGACACCTGAAAAAGCAGCCATCTCAGCAAATGGGTCACTTCATTGTGAAACAAGTTGGGTAGGAAGAGGTGTTTCACAAATTTGTACTTGTGCAGTGTAGGGTGACATGCCCTCAGGATGCTGCTGTGATTCAGTCTCAATTATGTGACACATACTATTGTTGTAGGTGAAATACTCTAGCAAAAGTGTATTTCTAAGACCATTTGTGCAATCAAAAGCATTGGACATCACATTTGCTGTCCAACAACAATATTAAATAATATATCAGACAAATAAAAACCAGCCACCATTAGAAGCTATAATTCATAGACTAACCATTAATCTTTTCAAATAGTTATTTATTTATTTATTTTATTTCTAGTTTAGGTTAAATTGATTTTAAAGACACAAGGTTTTTGTGTTTTGTTTTGCTTTGTTGTTGTTTGGTTTTTGTTGGTTTTGGGGTAATTTGTTCCTATTGAAGAAAGAACATTAAAGTAGTTTCAAAAACTTTGATTTTATACCTCTTACTTGAAAATATTTAATCAGACTCATAACGCTAACCCAAAATTTTCTAGATATTTAATTGTCAGTTTTATATACAATTGTATACCTTTCTGGTTATTTTTTTCTTTACCTAGTCTTGTCAATAGGTGGCCTCATTTTTTTTTTCTTTAGAATTTCCTTTTTCTTGCAAATTAAGATGTTATATCTTACCATTCCATACCACTTTTATTATTACAAATTAAATTCACTTGGAGAAAAATTTACAGAAAAACATTCCAACTGAACATGCCACTCTCTAAAAATAGAAATATTTCATAACACAACTTTGACAGAATTCCATCTGAGAATGAAAAAGAAGTGTTTAGTATAATAATAAAAAAAAAAATCTCTAACATCTTCTGGAACTGTTTTTTGAAATTTCATTCTGAACTGTTTTTTCATATCAGCTGCTTCATTTGGATTTATTATATGTAATATGAATATTCTAAAAAGTTAAACTGAAACCAAATATCTCCAACAAAGTGAAATAGATTTTTTTTAATGGAATATTTTGTAATTTTTGGTTCTTATGTCAATTTCCCATGAATCCCACATTTGAAAATCCTTGTGAAACAGCCTTCCCATCCTTTGCTCCATGGTTGATCTGTAGGAGCAGACATCAGAGCAAACAATGGGTGTCCTTTGTCCACCAGAACCGAACTCCCAGTGCTCGGTCTCCTCTCCAGGCCATCCTCACTCCGGGCAGCTTCCAGCTCCTCCACCCTGCCAGCAAGGAGGCAGCCGGGCACCTTGGCCTCCCCCCAGGCACCTTGGCCTCCAGTTACCTTGGCCTCCACCTGGGCCTCTTCCTGCCACCACAGCACCCAACGGGATCACTGCATGCAAGTAGCTTTTGATTGATTTAACTGTCTGCGGAGCTTGGTGTGTCAGCGTTACACCATTAATTGGTTTGGGGATGAAGGACGTACATTTACAGAGGCCACATTTAAGTAGCAATAATAAAAAAGCAGCTTTGTTTTCTCTTGTTCTCAGCTGAGGAGATGGGTGTGCAAATCCTCAGGCAGTGGTGGTGCACCACCACCACGTGACAAATGAGTTGTGTCCCTGCTTGTGCCCAGAATGGATGTTAGCCTTGATTTCATCACCCGTGTCCCAACAATTCAGCTCAAATATTGCCCAGCACGGCTCTGGCTTGGCTGTAAGCTGCCTGCTGCATATCAGAGCAGCGACGCTGGATCTGTTACGGTCTTAGGGAAGTGAAGGATGCTTGGTGTGAGTGCAAAATGTCTTTCATGTGGGCCAGCGTGTGAGGCAGCGAAGACGGTTGGGAGGGGGAGGCTCAGACTTCAAAGGGAGGGCAGAAGGCACAAAGGGTGATGAAACAAGCCCTAACTACGTGCCATTCATATTTACTTCACAAGGAGGGCCAGACGCAAGGAGCTGTTGAACTGAGTCAGTTTGTCAGGAATCAGACGCTTACTTAAATCTCACCCAACCTAAAGCTTAATCCCACTCAAAACAGGCCATCTAATCACATTGACCTTTATAAATCAGATAAGGGTGCTCTGAACCATGGGCTACCCAAAAGCTGTTGATTAACAAATCAGTGAGATCCTCGTCCCCCTTTCTTAAGAGGAGTTTTGCTGTTGACTTCGGTGGGCAAGGGTGGCAGCCAGAGAGTCTGAGCCGGCTGGTGGTGAAGTCTCTTGTCTGTTTTCTATCAGAGCTGAATTTGATTTCATATTGTTACCGTTCACGCTTTGCATTCAGAAACCTTTGGCATTTTTTTTTTTTTAAACTGGCAGAGGTCCCAGTGGCATGAGAGAGATGAAAATAGTTGTGTCTTCATTTGCTAGGTGTTGATAGCATATGCATCGCTACCCAGTGCTGCAGCAGAGAAGCAGTCACTAGACTGCTTCTAGTATTTTTGTCTTTAACTTAAACTTGAATTTTGGACAGTATTTTGTGTCACTGATAGGCCGGTCAGCCTGGAGAACTTACCCTTTTTCCTCTAGGAAAATTTGAGATCAATGTTTATCACTGTTACAAATTGTAGAAACCAATTTTAGAGACCTTCCAGCACTGCAGTATTTCTTAGTATCTATACTCTGGGTCCAAATCTTGATGTGAGACTTGAATTTAAAGAGACAGGTTCTGATTCAATGGTTGCAGGCATCGATCCAGAATAGTTCCACTGCAAACAAAATAATTTGGGGCTTCCAGTTAGTTTCAGCATGGTATGAATTTAATCATCACACAGAAAAAATTAGTTCATTCAGTACAAACTTCTGATCAATGCCACTTAGGAAAATATACAAAATTGAGAGGATATTAAGTAATTGACCAAAGGCACATCTGAGCAACGCCAAGGCAGTGGGCTGGCTTGCTGTCTGGCTTATTAATTTTTTAATGCTGTAAACATGGTAGTAGAAAAATCATAACTTTGACATGGGATTACAGGCATTTGCTGTCTAAACCCTTCTCCCTAGTCCCCAGCATGGAAAGTAAAATCTGTTACATCCTGCTGTTCTTTCTGTGGTTTCTGAAACAAAACTTTGAGAGAAAAATTCTGGTCTCAAAAGACCCTGTGGGAAATGGGAAACTTGCAAATGCTACTGTAGCTGTGTAATGTTGACAGTATGAGCTGAGTGATCCTTATACAGCTTGGAAGTGCATGAGCATCTGTGTAATACGCAACAATAAAAGTCTCCAGTATGCTGGAGCAGCAAAAAAAAGAGGTAAACCAGGGGGACAGGCTCTGCTGCCAGCATGACAACCTTATCACCTTTGTTAGGTGATACTTAGGTGAAACCTTATAATGTATGTGATATTAGGTGAAACCTTATCAGCTTTGTTAGAAACATATGAATGATAAATGGAAGGCTAGTACAAGGCAGAAAATGTGCCTACATATTTGAGAGAATGAGCATGTACAATGTAAGGGCACGATTTTCTTACCTGAAAGAAGTCTGCACCTCTTGTAACGAAGAGATTTGGGAGTCATGGGGTTCATGGTGGCATTTGACAATTTTTAAACCACTGGTTTTGGAGTTCTGCACCCATACAAACAGTGTAAAATCAACTGGAGATCTTCAGGATGTCATCTTGAAGGTTTAGATATTAAAATACTGTCCAAATATACATACAGAAAGTATAATCTCTTCCCAAAACTCATGTCGCTTTCTTTCACCTCAGCACAGATGCTTGCTTTGCATATAGCCGAGTCTAGCATGTGTCATGACACATTGGTTAAACAACTACTAGTTGTTTCTTACTGCTACTCTTTATAGATCCTATACATTTCCTTCTGTAACATGTAATCTTATATAGACAGTAAGGATGTGCTAATGTAATTCAGTTTCCTATCCTTATAGAAGACTCATAATGTAGTCTTGAAGGTTGGCTGTTGGAAATAACTACAGCTAGCTCTACCAGTAAAATATGTAGTTGCTTATAGGATTTAGAACTTGATGTGAAAAGGTATTGCATGACCTGATCCAACCATTTCCATCATCACAATGGTGCTTAAGACAACTTGCCTTAGGAATTCTCTTTGCTCCCTGTAGTGGTTAATCTTCCTGTATCCCTGAATTTTAGTGGTGCTCCATAGTACGTGGGAAAAAAAAAAAAAAAAGTCAATTTCCCTTCTCTCTCCATGAAAAGAATTTTTCAGTTTATTTACAAAACTCTCTGGAATGAGAAGGAGCCATTTGTGGTTGCTGTGGCTCATTTCTGTTGCACTGAAGATGCTAGGAGACTGCACAAAACTCTGTACCCCTGGTGAGATTTTTCTGCCTGTTGATGCTCTTTCTAACTAAATTCCATGGAAATGTGTTCTGGCAGCCAGTGTGCTTAATTTTCAGGATCACTTTGCCAGACATGTATTTAATAATGATGAGGCATCCCCTAGTGAGATCTTGGCCATTTGTGATGAGGGCCTCCTTGCTGGTAGACACCACTACAAAACGGTCACAGATACTCCCTCAGACTGTGGGACAGTCCCGTACTCATCTTTCTGTTGCTCTTTAGAACTGTTGACACTTGGTGAACAAAAGAGGTTGGTTTCTTTTTCCTCGGATGGAACTGAGGGAGGAGGAAAATGTTCTGTCAGGCCAGGCAGATGTTTCAGTCCTTATGGGATCTTTTTATTTCAAAACACTTGACGATCGTCTTTTTTACATGTTGTGTACTACAGAAGGCAGCAATACTCTGAAGTGAAATTGAAGTCAGACAAATATCTGGAAGAGATGCCATCCTCTTAGAAAGAAACCTTAAAGTGTTTGTGAAGCACAAATCACAAAGAGGAAGAGAAGATGTTAAGACTTTAACACTTGACTTTTATGCTGGTTTTCCTGTTTGCTCTTTTTGTGGCTGCCTCTCCTTTCAAGGTTTCCTCAGACTACTCTAAATCCAGGAGAGGCTGGATGGAGAGCCCACATTCCTCAGGCATCACCACTGGTTCTGTTGCATCCCAGAAAACTTGTGGCCAATCAAATGTAGCAATTACTGTGCAATGAGTCTACCTCCCCTACAGAGCCCAGCTGCTGCCCCATCATAACACATCAAGTCCCTTGCCTCCCTGTGGGTGATTTAAGGCCAAGCTATCAAGCAGAGCTTAGCCTGTAAGATTGAGCTCAGGTTTCATTTCAGCCCAGGCTGGCAATCTCTTTAGCAGTGATAATACAAGCTAATCAAACCCATGTGTGCTTATTCTCCCAGTGCTGTTCCACCACCCCTGGGCTTTTCCCATGCTCTGCACTGTATGTTACCTACACATTGGTTCAGTGGTTTTGCCCCACAATTGTCTGTTCCATTTCTAATGCATTTTGCACACAGAGAAATGCTGTCCAAGAAAGAGTATGAGGAAATACGCTGTGGTTTGCAAACTGAATTCCTTAATGACTTTCTCATTAGAAGAGCTCACTGCCAAATGCTGTTTGCTTTTGCCTAAAGGACAGTCTGCATGATTAAGAGTAACTCTGCTTCACACGAAGTATTGTTTTCAGGCCACTGCCACAGACAGCTGCTTCACACTAAGCAAGAGAGAGAAAAACAAATGCCAAAGAACTTGTGGAGTGATAAAGTATTACAAGAACTCAAGGGATATCCCGTCACAAATCCCCCATCACCAGGGCTGGTACCCATGGGGTGTGATTTGGTAGGTGAAGCTGAAGCAGGGCTTGGGTCTTGCAGCGAGGTCCACCCAGGAGAGGCTGAATTCCAGAGTAACTCTGCTGTGAAAATATTTCCTGTGAGCACTCACAAGCCTGAGAAACCAGGAGTAACAACGGCTTTCTAGCACGGATGGATTTCATTTGTCTAGCACATCCATTTCAAGAATGACCCTCTAAATGGACTTCTTCTAGTTGAAGATTAATGGTAAGACAGTGCACCTCAGCTGCAGCAAATGGGAAAAGAATATTCTTTTACCCCAAGCTTTTTCCCTGGCTGTGAAAATATACTCCTGCCTGGATTTCGCATGTATTTTCTTTTTTCCTTTTTTATTTTTTTCCGTCACTTTCAATATATATATGAAGTAAAACTGAGTGCAAAATTTCATTGCCAAAGGTTTTCGAATTTGTTTGCTGTGTGCCATCAAAATCACCTATCATCCCTTCATTTAAAGTTCAGACTCAAATTCAGCTCCTTGTCCCTAACCTTCTATTTTTAACAGGGAGATCACAACTCATTGTTTTCAGAGTAGGACTTTGGAAAATATTCTGAGAAAGGAAAATCCCCAGTGATTTCATTCACTAATGAGGCTGAAAACTAATATTTGGACAAACAGTGTACACACACACACACACACACAAAAAAAAAAAAAACAACAAAAACAGAAAAAATCCTTCAAGCCAAAAAGAGCTTAAAGACAGACAGGGGATGGGAATAGTTCAGGATTAGCTTACTGTCTTCTCTGATCTCTAGTAGTTAGGCTTTCTAAAGAGAAAAACATGATGGATGGAATCTGGACCTAAAAACAATCACGAGCGTGCACACACATACTTTTGTATCTGATGCAAGTAAGCAGTCCTGGCTGATGCTTGTGTAAGAGGTGGGTAAGGACATCTCCATGAGTCTCTGTGCTTCTACCATTTGCTTTGCCCATTGCTGTGCTGTATTTTCCATCCCTGAGAGTGTAGGATTTCACTGTGTTCAAAGAGTTTTGGGAAATAAGAGGAGAGCTTGCTCAATTGCTGGTAGGGCCACCTCTGACTGCCGGCACTGCTCCTAGCAGGCCGCTCACAGCATACCTCCATTCTAGCTCACAGAAAAACAGTTCTGAGGGTTATGGAGGAATTTTTATAGCACATTTTATTTTCTTGTGTCTTCATAATGAAATAGATTGAACCACAGGCCAAGTGGTTACAAGTGAGAGCATTTTTTGGACTCTTTGCAGTGCTAAAACCCTGACCTCCTGGTTGTACCGCCAGGGCCTAGCCCATGCGGCCACAGTGCTCTCCCCCTGCCAAGGCACCGTCCCTCTCTCTGCCTGGCTACCACATCTAAAACTTGTGACTAACAGGAGCGGTCTGTGCTCTCCTTGCACTTTTACACCTGTAGACCTCAAAGCACTTCTTCGGACAGACACATTACCTACCTGTTGCTACTGTATAGTAATACTGTATAGTATTTACTTACTGTATAGTAAGTATAGAAATTTGAAGCAATGCCTGCACCAGGTGTAACACGGACAAATTTCACCACTTCTGGTTACTTCCTCGTGGTTACGGTGTGCAACTGCTGAAGTGCTTGAGATCTGCAGGCACCAGCAGCTTACTGCACCAAGAGAGAAATAGTAAAGGCCAGTTCTCTGCCCTGCAGCAGTAAGTTCCCTCCCCTGGCAGAAAGTTATATCGGAGTCTGACTTTGCCCCATTTCCTTCTCGAATCCATTTGACTTGGCCTCTGTAGGAGGGGAGGGACCGGCCCTGGCAGCCACTGCTCACTGTGCTGTGGGGCTCGGGCAAGCGCCTGGCTCTGAACTGGAGAGGCAGGAGGCTGGGAGGTAAGGAGGACAAGGTTGTCAGCTAGAGCTTGGAGATGCCTTTTCCAGCATGCTCCCTCATTTTCTAGACACAAATATTTTCCCTCCACCCATAACTTTTTCCCAGGTTCAATGACAAAGCCCAGTGCTGGGCTTTCAGACAGTACCAATTTCTGGGGCACTTGTCTGTCCCTGCTTTGCTCCTTGCCTGAGCCAGGACAGGGGCCTACCTTGCATTCGAAGCAAGCTTAATGAGACACAGGTTTATTACACAGATTATCAGGCTCAAAGAAATGCCAAGCACAACAGATAATCAGAAAAGGATCCCTTTAATAGCTTTTAAGATTAAAAAAGAAAAAAAAAAAAAAAAAAAAAAGACTCTTCTTAATTTAAAATATCAATTCTGACTTTTCAATGAGACTTTTGCTCTGCATTTCCAAGACCAGAAGCTTGTTTTGTTTCACACATTGTGTTATAACATGGCATGAAATCAACCTTTAAATGGAGCTTGACTTACATACGTTAACTTGTTCCTTCGTCCGTAACACTAACAACATGATTCTCCATTTGGAACTACATGCTTTCTTTTTTTTGCTGCATTATTTGAGATGTATCTGGGATGAATGAAAGGCAGGAGAAAGTGTGAAAATGGGTATGTGAACATGTTATTTTATATTTAATATTGCTGAAGTTAAAGTGGAGATGGAAATTGGCCATGTGATGGATCTTAGCTGTAGAGAATTATCTTCTCTTGGTAATAAAGCACTGCCTGTCTCAAGGGCTCACACACAAAGTTTGACCTCTGAGCAGTTACACGTAATGTTTTCTCTGTCAAGAGAATCTATTCATAATGATCTGTCACAGGTGCTCACACGTCATATGTTTCCTGTCAAAAGTGATCATCCATATTTTATATAGCAGCTTTGATGACAAATATTTTGTACTTCAGCTGCTTTTTCTTCTCTCTGTCAGACTTAATGAAGGAAAGTCATGGATAGTTTTTAAATAATGTCAGCTTCTTAGATCACGTTACGATGTCTGCCTTTGAAAGTAGCCTCATGCAAGAACCAAAACACAGGGCTGAGAGAGACAAGGACATTTTCATATGGTTAACTCTTAAAAGCAATTTTTTCAGGCTCTGAATTTCAGAATCAATACACTCTGCATTTTTGGAATCTTCTCAGAAGAAAAAAAAATTGCTCTGTGTTTAGTAAGCATTCACTACTTTGAGGTGAAAAACTACTTTGGTGGTACTACTTTGGTACTTTGAGGTGAACTCACTACTTTGGTGAAAACAAATCTGATAACTGATTTGGGCTTGCAGCTTCTCACTACGCAGAATACTATTTATTCTCATACGAATGCTGTGTCCTGGTCGTAAATACACTTCCCTCGAGGTTTTTCCACGAAGTGAGAGCCTCAGGGGCACAGAGAATTAGGTTCTTATGTTCTAATTGAAATTGTTTGTCCTAAGCAGGGCCAAGGATTTCTTTTTTCCTACCTGTTCAGTCCTACTGAGAGAAATAACCTTCATTCTGTATTCTGTTAATTAAAGAGAAAAAGTGAACTTGAACTCCTTTTGAGATTTCTCAGACTGTGATACTGGTCATTGAAATCTCAGAGTATAGAGGAGTGTCTTTCTCATTTCTGGGCCAAGTATTTTTGCCAAAACTGTAAGTGAACAAAGTACAGAGGTATTCCCTAACTTCCCTGCCACTAGGCAAACACCCCAGGAGCAAGAGCGGTGGTTTTCAACCTGTAAGCCATGGATTCATATGGGCTTCTGGTCCACTTCCAAGGGATCCACAGAAGGGAGCTGACAAAAGCAAGTTCATTTTGTATGCGAACTATTTATCAGTGTCTGCAGATAAAAATAAGTTCAGAACACTAAAACAGGTGATAAAAGTGTAGCACATACATATTTATAATAATTTCACAGGCCTGAGGACAAGGCAGAACAGGAAGGTGACAGTATTTACAAATAGGATTTACAAATATAAATGAGGACTGGATTTATTTTACATATAAAATATAATCAGATGTCTCAAGAGATTAGTTTACACTTAGAAAAATGTCTGGGTTTTTCACACAAGAAGAGGCCAAAAAAGAGGTGACACAGGCCTAGAGCTACTTGATGCTTAATTATCAAACTCCTATTTAAGAATGCAGCCAAGAATGAATTAGAAAGAGGTAAGAACTTCTACAGTACTGAGAGATAAAAAAACATTATTTGTTACCACTGAGAAGTAATTCACTGATTAATGTCTGCTACTGAAAATACAGCTTGCAATATCTCCCTTTTTTTCTGCTACTTCTAAATAAGAACTGGATAGTCTTAAGCAGTCAGTGTACTAAGTTTTCCTTTCGTTGTCTGAAGAATTAGAACAATCCAATTGAAAAGAAAATATAATCCTACCTATGCTCCATGCTGGGATTGGAGCGGGGTAAATGCCACAGTTAAGTCTGAACATCAGGTTGTAATTGTTAGAGATTAAAAACATGCCAGAGAGAACATTCCAGGGGAAGAAGGAGGGTGAGAAGGATGGCTCTCCTGTGTCTTTTTATTAGAGCAAATTAGCATTAGATCTAACAGGGGCATATTCTGCACAGCAGAACTCAATCAAAAGACATTTAGTCAATGAAGGAAATGATATACTGGGTTGTTTTTTAATCATTCGGATTTGAAAAGCAAATATATATGAACGTGTATTTATCTGCTGAGCTAAGTGCATACAAGGTTAACTGAAGAAGCAGCAGGAAAGCCACTGGAAATAACTATAAGAAAAATAAATGTTCTCTAGGATGCTGCTGTTCTACAAAATCTATTTCAAATTTAACTTGCACTTTGTTATTTCTGCAAGATGTGAGCACATCAGCTGAGCTTCTCATTTTTATGCAGGTGAAGTAATCACTGAAATGAAATGTTGGGTCATAAAAGATGCAAGAAAAAAAATGAAGCAATCTTTAAGAGCTGTCAGAGGAGAGGAGGATGGTCCACCCTTCCGAGTACAGAGGAACCATTATGCTCTGGTTCTTTGGAAAGAAATTGTCTAATTTCTTATTCTCTTCCCTCCCCACCCTGTTTTTTAATGCTTGTCTTTGCAGTGCATCCTAACGTGAGCCAGGGTTGCCAAGGAGGGTGTGCTACGTGTTCGGACTACAACGGATGCCTGTCATGTAAGCCCAGACTCTTTTTTGTTCTGGAGAGGATCGGCATGAAACAGATTGGAGTATGTCTTTCCTCGTGTCCAAGCGGATACTATGGGACACGGTATCCTGATATTAATAAATGTGCAAGTAAGTGCTGGGGAAAGGGGAAGCACATCGATTTGTTTGTTCTCTTTTGAATGCTCCTTAGGAGTCAAGTCAACAGAGAAGCAGGAGGACAGGCCGAGTCTTTATTTGTTCAGTTCTGTTATAGCAGTGCAATAAATATTAACCTGAGCAAGGAGCTGGGTTGAAAAAAATCACAAAAGTGCTTAAAGCACGTGGGTTCCAGCTCTGCCTGAGTGACTTGCCTAGGAGCTGGGAGGTGGCCTCCTTCTCTACACCCTGATACAGAAGTGGAGCACCGGCAGGCGATAGGCACTGCCCTCCAAAGCCAGGGGCAGCAAGGCTGAGCAGCTGTAGCTCTGACAAGCAGAGGCCGAGGGCCACTGAGCCTCAGGGGCTGGGGCAGCTTAACTCACTGGCCTTCCCCCGAGACGTGGAGAGAAGGTGGCACTCTGTGGAGATGGGCTTTGCCCTGGTCTCCTTATAGCTTGCCTCATAAGCAGTGTAAATGTCTGTACCAGCTGGCAAGGTCTCAGCCTGATTTGGGGGAGGTTAACAATCCATGTTGCCTCTGGGCTGGGAGACAGAGGACTCAATTCTATTCTTTACCATTTGGACAACATTTTGACCCTACTGTGTATTTTGAACCATAAATGAACTGGAAAAGATTGTAATAGTATTCTCATTCCCCTCCTTTCCCTCCCTCCTGTGATTTTTGTTGTTGAGTTCAGTTTTTATCCCCACAGGTAATATAAAAACATACATGCGACAGCCAAGTCACTCTCCCAGATTTTACCTGGTAATAAAAGTTATTTAATGAACAGACCCCAGAGTAAAATCTTACAGAGTAACTTGACACTGTAAAGTACTTGCTCACTTTTTAGCAGTGTGTGGCCTTACATATCAGACACGAGCTGTGTCATACACAAGTTTTTGCTTATGTCTTTTAAAAATACTTGCGAACTGGAAAATATATTGTTAATGCCATTTTGGGTAATCATATAGAGGATGCATGAAATACTACAGGATTGCTGATCAAACATGAGAAAATCACTTAAAATATGAAAATTACATTGACACAAAACATGTTTTACTTCTTCTGGATAGATGGAGATAAATAGTGTGGAACTGGGTCCAGGACATGTAGCTGGTGGAGTTAGTTGTTACCTATGCTATGTCAAGGTAGATCATAAGTACTCTATTGTTATTCTGATAAGCTGTGCTCTGCTTTCAGTTTGCACAGGTCTGCAAGAATAAAAGTGTGTGACCACTCAGCATCAGGCCATCCTTATTAAACTCCGACTCATACTAAGACCACTTGTTGCTCCCCTCAATGCATGTACAGGGCATAGGGAAGATCTAAAAATAATTTTTTACCTTTGAAGACTGTTTTGCAATGCTAGAGTCATGTGAAGTGGTTTTGCCTTGAATTCTAGTGTGTGTGAGAGAGCCCATGGTTTTTCACGGCAAAGATCATCAACGTCGTTGTGCCTGTTTGCATTTCAGAATGTAAAGCTGACTGTGAAACCTGCTTCACCAGAAACTTCTGCACGAAGTGTAAAAGTGGGTTTTACTTGTACAGTGGAAAGTGCCTTGAAAAGTGCCCTGATGGGCTGGAAGCCAACAACCACACGATGGAGTGCGCTAGTATCGGTAAGTCTGGCCCCGTCGTGTAACGGCCTGATCCGCTCTGGTTTCCTCAGGGGGGTAGGGAATCTGTGGAGGGCACGAGCTGCAAGATCAGTCACAGCACCAGGGAAGGGCAACTTAAATCTGCCCTGGACTTGTTCTGCATCACAAGGTGTATTCCCCCGCACAGCAAACTCATGACATTTCACAAAAGGCAAGCTTGGCTGTGCCCCAAGACACAGCCCTGAAGCTAAGAGCAGTTCTGCCTCAGGACATATGGCCCATGTCATCCCGCCTGTGTGGCCTGCCCTGAGGTAGAAGGACATCCATCCCTGGCGTGAGCTGTTACTGCGTTATGCAGCATTGCTAACATCAAAGGTTCAAAAATCCCGAGCCAGGCCCCACACCTAGTTTAAAGATTAAAATACTAACTGCTTTGCTTTCGGTCCCTTATGCTACCTGACCCTTCAAAGCATGTGTACAACAGCATTTTGAAGCTTACCTTCCCAGAGGCAAAGTCTAGAAGCTAAAAAATTAACATAAAGATGAAATTCCAAATGATATTTTTGTATAATCACCTGACTGCGGACAGCGAGGATTAAAACAAAACGCCGAATAGCACGGCGCTGTCAGCGAAGGAATGAGACTGGCGGCACTGCTGCAGTGACTCACGGCTGCAGAGACGAGAACCGCTTTTGTATCTCTTCAGCCTCTGACTCACAAGCTCCGATTATTCACAGCCAGGGTGAGTTTGGAGGTCACCACACCTAGCTGTCTGCTCCATCCCTCCGCCACCCCTGCAGCTGAAAGCAGAAAGAGTGATGTGTTTGCCTGTGGGCTGCTGCAGTTCACATCCCCTGCCACGGGCACGCTGAGGCTGCGGCAGGGCTCAGCTTATTTTAGTGCACGGGCTGTGAATTGTGGTGGCTGCGGGCTGTGAGCTGTGGCGGGAGCGGTAACCTCTTCAGCCACCAGCAACCAGGGAGCACTTAGGCGCAGCCTGGCGGTGATGGAAATCTCCTCCCCCACGGCGTCGTGCACATAACTCTCCCTGGCACGGCCTGTTTTGCAGGGCAAGCGATGCAGGAGTAAAAATAATGTGCAGTAGGTTTTTGCTTATTAGTTCAGGTGGTAGTGATGGTTTTTATGGTTTTATTTTCTAGCAAAGACTTTCATCTTTGAAAGCAATTCAGAAAATCATTTTTGTTCCTTGGTGGCTGTTTCCAAGAGCTGTAGACTTAGCTGCTTTAACAATGACTCAGTCTCAACTCGGAAAAGCCATTTAAAGCTACAGAGGAAAAACAGAACCTTTTTGTGCACGTGAAGGCCAATTATTTTAACAGGAGAGCTCCAGTGTAATATTAAAAACAAAATGACCCACATGACGATTCACTGGAGGAAGGCTCAGAGATTGCCTGAGGTCAGTTATAGTTTTAGGTTTTGAAAAATTTGAAAGTAAATTCTGGAGCTGGAAAAATGTTGACTTACAAATTCCTCCTCACAGAAGGGCAAGAATCCCTTCCTTCTTTAGAGGAGGTTTATAGTCTTAAGCACACATGGGAATATAAATATAAGTGCTTACTACTTTTTGTTAAGAGAAGGATACTGAGGAGATGGCACAAGAGTAGCATAGCTATTAAGAGCATGTTTTGAAACTCCAAGGGTTGCTCCCATTTTTGTCTATATTTTTAGGGCAAGTGTCCATCTGCACACCTTTGAGTTCCCAATAGTAGAGGATGTACATTCAGATCACTGTAGTTTAGAAACTGCAACCTGTACTTTTCTTAAAAGATTACATCCCTCTGCTTTGCCTACTTAAACATTGTATTTGTTACAGATGTTGGCTCTTTCATTATTTAAGTTGAATACCAAGCAGGAGATAACCAAAGATGCTTGATTCTTAATGTAATGTCTTTTGATATCAGTTTTTTCATTATAACTCTATTTATTTCCAAATGCAATACCTCTGAGAACAACCGCAGCAGTTTGACACAATGATTTCAATCTTCTGTCACACCAAAGTTTAATTCTGCTGAGGTTATAAGGATCTATATCTCCACAAAACCAAAGCAACCTCAGAACAGGCCCTAGTAGCTGATTTCACTGAAACGAATTCTTATGTTGTTGCCCTATTTCAGGAACAGAATTACAAAACAGTGGGTACAAAAGAGCATCTGACATAATTGTTTGACATTATTTTATGTAATATACCTTCAGCAGCCCAAATTTACCCAATTCACTGCTGCAAATCCTGATTAATTCCATTAATTTGTGCTACCTTTTGGCTGATGCAGAATAAAATGAATGTACCATATGCATTATGTATACAAAGGTATTGGCCAGGCTCAGCTTGTCCTATGTTTGTTGCAGTGCACTGTGAAGCTAGTGAGTGGAGTCCATGGAGCCCTTGCACAAAGAAAGGAAAAACATGTGGTTTCAAAAGAGGAAATGAAATAAGGGTCAGAGAGATCGTACAACATCCATCAGCAAGGGGCAATCCTTGCCCAGCTACAAGCGAGAGCAGAAAATGTATTGTACAAAGAAAGAGATGTCAGAAGGAAGGAAAAGGTACCACATTATCATCATCATAATTTGAGATTGGTATTGTGCTTGTTTAATAATTCACATCTGAATTCCCAGGCCTTGACTGCTGGTTTCACCAAAGTTCCCATTGATGTGGTGTTCTTTGGGCTGGAGAGAGCTGTGCCCTTGCCTGCAGTAAATAAAGTCTTAATGCTGCTGAGAAAATGCGCTTTGTGTGATCTAGAGAGGACAGGGCGGGCTGGATGGGAAGGCGCATTCTCTTTAAGTTCTGCTGAAAGAACTGCCAAGATGAGGGGTTGCATGTGGAGCTCAGAGCAAAAAGGTCTGTCGTAAAACATGTCATGGTGGGAGTTGTTTGTTGGCTATCAGGCAGTCAAATTTTATGCTTCAACCACAGGATTCCTCTAAACTGGTTCCTATTTCATGCTCCCCTACAGGTATGCCCATAATTCTTGCAATTACAGTGCTGTGGCCTCTCTCCCACCCTGACCTCTTTGTAATAGCTTTGGCTGAACAACGTGGCCTGATCCTGCCATCTACATCTGGCTTGCAGAGTCCCAGTGTAGGGGAAAGACCACAACATTGCTTGGCAGCCAAGGGACACTCCACTTGGTTTTGCCCAGTTATCAAGAATGCCAGCAGAACTGCCCCTCCACATGAGCCAGCGTGTCAGCCTTATTCCCCATCACAGGACCTTGTGGATGCCATCCAACATGGTTAAGAAGTGTATGAAACAATAATTTATACAAATTCTACCCAATAGAGATTGTTATTCAATATTCTCCCCTTAATGTAGCAGGGAAGTTACTTGCTCTGTCCCCAGTGCAGTTACTGTGGTTGACACAGGATTGCCACAGGAACATTTCCTTTTCACCGTCTCTCCCATTTTCCCCACCCTTCCCGTTTCTCCATCCCTTCTATTTCCCCTAAACCTTTCAAACTCAAAAGCAGGTTTTCTTCTATTTTGAGGATGAGTGGAAGGGGTGCGGCAGCTGAATGTGTGTGAGCCAGCATGAGCTGCTGGTACCAAGAAGTAACTTAGTGTTTATTGTTAAATTATCACTAGGATTGCTGCAGATTACTTGTAGAAATATAAAAGGATTTGGGAGCTGGTAATCCTTTTGAAGGTTGGCTTGCTCCCTCAGGATATACCTCATGAGGAGAGAAATGTTAGAAGGAGGATGTTATGAAGCAGAGAGCTTCAGGTGCCTCTCCCTCACTGAAGAACTGGCTAGATTGACTGATTTATGGGAACCTAAGATTTCACCTTCCTGAGGTTGATTCAGCCTCCCTGTGTCTAGCAGTGCCTTGGAGAGGTAGAGCAGTGTGGCTGCCTCAAGGGAGCAGCCAAGGCAAACTATTTACAGATTCCCTCATTCTTAAGACTCTATCTTCAAAATGTCCATGAAGATTACACTTCTGCTCCTGCACAGCAGCACAGCTTGAAAAACACAGCCCTGTTAGCCCGCTGTAACTGGACAAAAAGTGTAATTTTTTTAATACCGGTTACTTTTGCTAGAGCTGAAAATATAATTCCATACTTTAATTTTGAAATTGAAAACTGTTGGTTTTCTTTGAAGTGATAATGATGTCGTGTATTTGTCATGGCAATTTGGCAACATCTTCAGATTGGACAAAATATTTCTTTTTGAGAAATATTTGCTGTTCTTGTGTAGTAAGTACTTTAAAAGAAACTCTTCATGTATTTTACTGTCAATTCTTGTTTTATGGGACCTTAGCCAAGCCATATTTGAAAAATACTGCATACCACAAGAATTCCTTTAAAATTGTGAATCGTCTTTTTTCCTGCAATATGCATAAAACTGTTTTGTTTTTCTTCCTCTTGAACAAGTCGCAGACTACATCCTAGCCTGTTCTACTCTTGGTAGACAATTCCTAAGAAACAAATACGGCCAGATGTAGTAACCTATATTCCAACACTACCTGTGCCCTTAGGATTTGTGTGTCTATGGCTGAGAGTCTTTTTTTTTTTAATATTCTGAAATCCACCACTGTACAATCCTTTGTAACACTAACCACAGATGTCTTACTCACTTTTGTACACCTTCAGAGGGAGATGAATTTATTAAAAAAAAAAAGAAAAAAAAAAAGATAATCCTTAATAAAACCACGGAAATTCACACCTAAAACATTAGGTTAAAACAGCTTGAAGGGATGGATTATGGTGACACAAGCCAGGAAACTGAGAATTAAGCTAAAGGTTTTCCTTATGTTCCTACTGGAGTAGGGAAATGAAGCTTTCCAACTTAATCTCCAGGCAACTTATCTTACTTACTGTCACTGTCCCATATTACTCCAAGAGAAACCTCTGTTCCCCTTTGAACATGAGAGTGCTGGCTGGCGCAAGAAGCCAAGCCAGGCTCTGTTCTTATGGCTAGCTGGTCCAGTCAATGAAGGGAGGACAAGTTAACAACAAAAACTCTTTTGGACAGAGAAGGGAAAGTAAATACTTACTGTTAATCAATTTTGAAAATACTGTTTGGCCTTGTACAACTCCACGTTGCTGCCTGGGAGTTGCTTTGGAGCCTAGCTTCCACAACTCTGGCTTGAAGTCTGGCGGCAGAGCTGGCCATTACCGACAGCGCTGCTAATGATCTTCCCTCCGCAGCAGCAAAGACAGAGTTAGCTTGGTCAGCCTCTGCCGTTTCCACGTTGAATACATGTCTGTGGCCGAGGGAGTAAGGGCAAAGACCACATGATGACGGGGTATGTCCGTCACAGATGCCTCAATGACTTTGCTCAAGAAGTTGAGATCAGAGACAGGATGTTAGTCAGTTCAGTTGCTGCTATCTCACAGAAGAAAGAACATGTTTCTGGAACAACTATGCAAAGCAAGATAAAAAAAATGAAGACAGCTTTTTTTGTTTCCATCTGCGAGTGTGTCCTTAAAGCTGGTGCAATCTATTACAACTCGTTTTTTCCCCTCACTGGCTATTAAATTAAGTTTTACTGGGAGAAGATGCTAGGGTTTTTTTCCAGAATGAATGCAAAAAAAAGGGAATAATTAGATTACCAATAGCCTTACTAGACTAAAAGGTTCTTCATTTTAGCACTAAATTAGTTGGTTCCAATGTGTTTTGACATAGCAATTTGCATGTGTTTCACATATAGGCTCCTTTTATAATTCAGTCCAATTGAAACCTCACTGCAATTTATTTCATAATTGTCCTCGTTTAAACTCACAATGGACAGTTCTTTTTAGTCCACAAGAGTATATGATATCAATTTCCAGTTTCTTCTTCCTTTCTCTCCAGCATACTTCCATACTTCTGTGCCCTCAGCACAGTGCAGTGCTGCTTTTACCTTTCTACACTTAACATCTTCTTGACTTCTGCACTGGCAGAAGGCATACTTTGATAGTCAACTCTTTCTAGTATCCGTGTCCATAAATGGCGAATGTATTTTCAGATATATTGGAAAAGCATAGTTTGCAGAGCATGGGAAATGTTGTAAATTATCCATCAATATTATTTGTTTGCTTTAATAAATGTCAGGTAAAAATGGGAGGTTAGCTGGGACTGAACAGAAAGTTATGTGGAGAATGTTCTCTTCCATTTGGATGTGGGGTCTTGGCTGAATTACTTGTGCTTGGCCAAACACAAGCAATTTGCAGCCCTTTTGGTCTGCAAATGGGTATGAGATTAACTGTTACTGGTCAAAAGACAAATGCCAGAACTGCATCCAGAAGTATGTGGGGAAGGAATTGCATGTTTTCATGCACAAGTAACTCTGCCAAGACCCCACATCCAAATGGAAGAGAATATTCACCACAAATATCAGTCCCAGCTAACCCCCCCACAGAGTAGTCACTTTTAAATGCTTTCAGATAACATTTTCTGATCAGTTGGAAGAGACTGAAAACACTCACCAAAAGACTAAGTGAGTAGTTACAAAAGGGGAAAGTATCTTAGAAAGCTGAGTATTATTCAGGCTAATAGGCTACATTGGTTACACAACTGTATTGTTGTAAACAAATAAATAATATATTTCAAATGCTACCTGTTCATATATTCACTCATTTGTATGTTGGTGGCATTCAAATGTTCAAAGGAGAGAACGAATGCTAACTGTTTCCATTCTGTGCAAACACAAACCAATGAAAGGTTCTGTTCCGAAAAGGAAAAAAAAAAAAAAAAAAAGCATTAGACGTGAAAAAAGAAAAAAAAAGTTGAGATGAATGTAGAATCACACATTTCTTTTTCACTGTAGAGTATAGTAATTGTCACCCCATACAGTCTGAAAGCAGGATGCTGTTATAAAAGAAATGGTTTGTGCTCTAAGGAGAATATAGATGTTACGGTGTGGTTTCTTTTTTGGTAGGCAGCAAGAATAAGACAGAAAGCAGAGCCTTTGAGTTGAGGAGCTGATTTCTAGATGCACACCGGCTGAAAGAAGGGAACTAAGGGAACAGGATTTTGTGTTGAGCAGTTTTAATGAAGGAAGCATATATGTTTGGGGGAACTATTAAAGCTATGCGTAAAAAAAATATGTTTCTATACTGTATTGTGTACACGTGAATATAAAAATACAGTTTTGATTTTAATAGCTAAGAAGGCTGATACTCAGGTCATCTCTGTTGTTTCTTTGAACTAGCTCCTCTAGCCTTTGTTGGTATGTGTCCACATAATGCTTCAAACATATTAATCAGATTATGTCTGAAAATGTCTTCAGTTGGCTATGGTGTGAGGAAGGAGTCCTATCAGGTGTCCATTAGGCTTCCAAAACCACCACTCAGCTAAAAATTCCAAGCCATTTATCAAGATTTTACTTTAGTTGAAAACAGTGTAACTTAATACTAACAAGCCTAAAATATTAGGCCATAAACTAATTGCATTCACTTAACTTAAACTCATTGAGTTACCCACCCTAATGTATACACTCTGATGCCATATGGATCCAGGTAAAAAGGAAGCACGGAAGGCTCTAACAAAGTTGGCCCTTTAGTATGGAAAGGAAAGGAAAAAGGGAAAAGGAAAAAGGAAAAGGGAAAAAGGAAAAGGGAAAAAGGAAAAAGGAAAAAAATGCTAAAAATTAGATGTTTATGTCTAAGCAAGTTATTGATGGGTCATGTTAAAGGTGTGATACTGCACCCGGGGAGGAGGATTCATGGTCCCATTAGATGGATTCTGAGAAGGGCAAAATGATTTACTCCCTGAAAGTGCCCTTTTTTCCCCTCAGTTACTGCTAAGTACAGTCTAGGGTGAGTGATGTGGCCTTTTACCTGCTAACTTCTACATATTTTGAATTAAATGACAATTTTTCCCCATTTGCAGTGTAATGACTTTGTAACACTGCAAAATCTAACCCAGGGTTCACCCAGGCTGACTCAGTAAGCAAGGCAAGCGTGTGTCAGGGGATCCATGGGTCAGCCAAAGTAAAACAAAAAGTAGACCTGAAAAATACTTGTTTGCAATACTCATTTCATTAAGTGCTGGCAAAATCAGGGTTAGAGCAGTGTTTTGTTGTGTTTGTTGATAAACATCTATTAATGGCTGGACACCTGCTTATTCAAAGGTGAATTCTCTTTTACAGAGCAAGCTATAAGTAGTCTGGTCCTAACCATTCCACACAGTAAAGAGAAAGTCTGTTCCCAGGGTAAGGGAAGCCCAAGGCAGGCCAACAGTTTCCCAGTGTACTATTTTTAATCAATTTTTTTCTCAAAAACAAACAAACAAACAAACAAAAGAAAATAAAAAGGCAATTCTGGACATTTTTGATGCTTGGAATTTTTATTTAACCATATTTAAGTCTTAAGCATAGCTACATGGGTAAAGTAAGATATTCCAATCACAGCTCATCCTGAAAGTCACATCCTCTCCCTTATGTAGAGCTCGGTGACATTTGAAGCAAAAGGACTGGAGCATGTGAGCCACAGAGACATTGCAGTGCACAGTTCTCTAGTCTAACTGTGAGAGATGGGGTGTCCTGTGTGAAGGTCACTCGTGTGGTTATGGTTAATGACCTTACTCCATGGCAGGTCACAGGACTTCTGAAGCTTCAAGATGAACACAAAGCTAATTACTGCATCCTCGTGTTTACATTCTGCATACGCCAATGGGTCATAACTCTGGCCTTTGCAGGCCTGAGTTACTATAATTGAGGAATCTGTCTTGTAAAGAGTTTGGTTGTTTATTTTCTGTTTATTCCTGCCAAGAGGACCTCTCATTTCCTTTCCTCGTAGGGGTTTTGACTCTTTAACTTTAACACATTTCCAGCCTCCAAGAGTAGGGCTGTTGAGACTGGGAATCCATTACCTCCAGCATCAAGAGAAATAGCTTTCTGGAAATATTTTGAGCAAGGCAGGATGTAGACAGCACAAGGCTGCCTGCCACCACTGGCCAGCACAAATAGGTGCCATCTAGAAAAGAGACCAGGGTGAGAAGGGTTAAGAAGGGAAAAAGAGGATCGGTATGAGTCAGAGAGATTTGTGAATCCAAAATAGCTAATAATCAAGGATGTACTGGCACTAGAATTCAAGGGCTGAATAGATAGGAAAAAGCTATTTCTAAACTTTAATCATAGCACTTTCCAAATTTAATCATGGTTAAGCACTTCTGAAAGTCATGTTAGGTAACTAGCTGCAAACTGGGACCTTAAAATCTGAGCTAATTAATAGAAATACTGCATTTTGCTACAGGTATGTTTACTTTGTGTTAGTGTGAACATTAAATTCTCATCGTACCTCCCAGTTCTGACAGACACATATACACTGTGCAAGCAGGTAATACAAACACGCCATGTGCCTCTGCACATACATTACTATGCACTGTGGCAGTCCTGTCAAATCTGGGAAAGAAGTGGGTGGTCAACTGTTCCTGTAAGGAAAGTGAATCAGAAAAAAAAAAAAAAAAAAAAAAAGCTGGCTGCATTCTTCTATTAAAGTGTGGATGACACGACACGAGAGCTTCCCTCCTCAGATCACCAAACCAAATAAGGGATAGAAGTCAGCTCTTTTTCTCTTTCTGATCTTCCCTTCTGGAGACTTCTTGTGCTCCAGAAGTGGTTGGCAGGCTATCTTTTAGATGTCTGAGCTCTGTAGTGAAAACAGGAGGTCACCAAGTCCTCTCCCTCCACCCTTCCAAAGTGCCCATCAGGTATTCATTCAGCACCAAACGTCCCCCACCTTTCAGTCCTGAATAGAAATGTTTGGAATCAAGAAGAGTAGCTACAGTTTTAGAAGGTGAAATCTGCAGCTATGTCTACGCTGCTAAAAAAATGCAGGCAAAGTTGCATTCCCTGACCACAAGGTAAAGGAGCATCGTTTGGTCTGCATCCAGACTAGCTGGGGCTATTCTGCTGATTTGGCTGAGGGAAGAGAGAGAGCTGCTGCAGGCCAGAGTCCCACACCAGTGCAGACACAAAGGGGCCTGCCTGCTCTCTGCCCTTCTTTCCTTGCTTATCATACTTTGCTAATCCATGGCACCTTCACCTTTGGTGGCATCATATCACTGTGTTTCAGGGAGACAAAAATAGGAAACTTTGGCTACTATCTCCACTCAGGTGCAGGGGAGAGATCACTTGTGAAAGAGCAGAGTACCATTCTCTCTAACCCCACATCACTTCCTTGGTCTGCCTGCATATCCTCATTTATCCATCTTTCCCTCCACTTCTCAAGGCTGATACTTCCAAAGTCCTCACCCTAACTTCTAGCAATTTAAGGAGCTCTTCCTGAGGGACATATTTGTCACAGCTGGAATAGGAAATCGTCCTCTTCAAGGCTGTGTGCCATGGCAAAATACCTTGACAACTTCTTTCTCTTGACTCCACAGAAGACCACAGCAAGCTTTTTACTTGTCTTAGGGCAATATTCCCACAAAGTAAAGATGTAGGGAAGTGGCTACTGACAGCAAGGCTCACTCAGCCCTTGCCATCTGGAGATCTAAACCCCTCACCATTTTGGCTTGTATGACCTGGAAAGAAGAACATACGCAAGAAAGCAGTTTGGTAGTACATCTATTGAATTTAGTCCAAGAATGCAAAATATTTGGGGTATGTGAGCTACAGAGTAAATCAGGCAGTGGGTGTTTCAAGCCTGATGGTGATACTCACAGTACTGTTTAATCAGCTAAATCCTGGACTGTGGAACACTTCCATGTATAGCAATGCTGTTATAACACTGCAAATTGTGGAAAGCAATGGCACTCATTCACTATTGTATTAGCTGCCTAATTCTTTTAAAGGGCCTGATCCAAGGCCCACTGAAATCCCATTGACTTCAGAATACTTTGGACCTAGCTGTAAAGAAGAGATTTTCAACATTCCTTTGTAACAAAGTGAAAACAAGCACTTTTTGGCTGCAGTTTCTCCTCATCTTTCTGGGTATTTGTCTGTTCTTCCCCACCCAGGCAGCTCTGTTTGCTTTTCCCCAGCCGGGTCTCTGGATCTCCAGTCTCCTTGTCTCTCTCAGCACACTCCCCTTGCCAGCTCTGACACCTGTTGTAGCCTTTGGTCTGCTTAAGCTGCCACCTCCCAGCTCTCTTCCAGCCTCATAGCTCTGAAAAAGAAAACACTTGCTGCCATAACGTTTCATTATGAAGTTCCAAAGGAGCTTCAGGTTGTTCCCAATGAGATAACATCCAGTGTTGTTATCAGAGACCATAAAGATCAGGCAAGAGGTTGTGGGAATCTCCATCACAGAAGATTTTTAAAGAGGTTAAACAAACATCCATCAGAGACAGTCTGAGTATAGTAGTCCAGCCACAGAGTCCAGTAAGGGACTAGATAATGCTTTGATAGGCTTCCCTACATTTCTGAAATTACCACAAAATGTCCATGAAATTTCTTCACGCCTATTGCCTTCTGTAAGGCTTCCACAGAGAGACAGCACATTGCACATTTACAGAGCAAAAGTTCAAGTATCTATTCATTGACATCAAAATGAAGCCTCCTGCTGCCTTTACCAAGTTCAGATTTTCTTTTGGGCCTGAAGCAGGGAATCAAAACCAACTTTCCTTCTATTTTGTTCAGTGTATGCATCCTGCATTGCTGGTATATCTACCATGTTCCTCTTTGCATTTACCTGCTTTGAACCATTGTTATAGAGAGTATAGGGCTGGATTTTCTTGGAGAAAATTTCAGTGGGCATGTCACATTAATTCACCAGAGATGTAAGCTAGCTCCACTCTGCCAATGAAGCTATGTATATTTTAAAAGCAGGTGAGGATATGGCCCATGAGGAGAATATTGTTGCATGTTTAGGCTTGAGAAAAAGAGAGAAAGAGAAGAAAGAGAGAAAGAGAGAGAGAGAGAGAAAGAAAGAGAGAAGGAAAGAGAGAAAGAGAGAAAGGAAAAGAGAAAGAGAGAAAGAAAGAGAAAGAGAGAGAAAGAAAGAAAAAGAAAGAAAGAAAAAGAAAGAAAGAAAAAAGAAAGAAAGAAAGAAAGAAATAGAAAGAAAGAAAGATAGAAAGAAAGAAAGAAAGAAAGAAAGAAAGAAAGAAAGAAAGAAAGAAAGAAAGAAAAAAAGAAAGAAAGAAAGAAAAAAGAGAAAGAAAGAAAGAAAGAAAGAAAGAAAGAAAGAAAGAAAGAAAGAAAGAAAGAAAGATGTTAAGAACTGATGCAAACAATAATTTTTGCTAATTTTTGTTGAAGTCATTTTGCAGTGGCAAGAAAATAAAGAGAAGAAAGAAGATCATTTGTCATAACAGTTCTTTGGCCATGTCTTTAATGCAAAATTCAGAAAAAGCATTTCCAAAATTTTCTATTTTTGGTTCCTTGAAACAAGAAATGATAGTAAAAGGGTTGACCAGTGGTCCACAAATGAATCATATACAGGCAAGAATTTAATGATTAACTGTGGGGATTTTTCTACCGTTTTTTGGCTTATAAGCAAAATGACCTAGTAATGAAATTTCTTGATTTTAACCTAATCCTCCCCAATATCTATGGCAAACAGTAGCCCCCGCATAAAGATTTACAGCTACAGTTATGTCTCTGCTTTGTTCTTAAGCATGTATTTACTTCTGCCCATTTGCTTTCTGAAATTCTCTCTCTCATTTGTCATCTGAAGAACTCCGTTTAAAAGGAAAACAGGCTTCAGACATGAAACACAGCTACATTCCTGAAACATGAGATGAACAACCTTTAATTCATGCAACCTTTCATTTACAGTAATGTTTAATGGATGGCCCAGTCTCATTATGGACAATGCCTCTCCCTGTCATTAGCCTACAGAAAGGTCTAAAACACTTAAGCATTTAAAGAAGCCCCGTTTCAGGCCCTGTACTCTCTCCTTTCCTCCCTCCCCCACTCCCCATCACCCTTTCCAACTTCCCTTGTTCTAAGTGCATAATCTAAACTCTGTACTCTGCAGATTGCACTTATTGTTGGCTTCAGGCTTGGAAGGACCCTTCTGAACACTTTTTATACAAACCCTAACAAGGTCACAGTTGGAAAAATCTCAGCTGGTGGACTTGGATCCCATGAGCTAGTCACCATTTATAATTAATATTAATGAATGGCAGACGACAGATGTTTATTGCTTAAGTAGAAATGTGCATTGCTAAACCAGAAGGATTCAGTTTAAATCCAGAGGAACTGACTTTATTTCTTGTAAAGATGTGGGTGGTGGGAGAGAATGCCAGTAGGAGATCTAGCCCGTGCTACCTTTAAGCATGAGCAAGGAAATGATACTCTAAAGGAGGATCCTGAGCGTTCTGTGTGATTGAAGCATGATGTTCAGTCCTTTAAAACATTAACTGAAGTAAGGAGGAGCCTTTCCATCCATTTCAACGGCTTTGATTTGTACCGGTAGTGGTTTTCATCTGTAGCTTCCAAAGCACTAACCAAAATCAAGGAAGTGTTATCTGCATTTTACAGTTGTGGAACATGAGGGGATTCCCTCATACAAAGACTGTACTAAGAAAAAAAGAGTCCACTACCAGGATGAAGGATCACATTCCCATCCACAGTCTATTTTAAGGTGTTGGATTTTTTTTTTCTTTTCCCAGTGTTCTTAAAGCAAACTAAAGCTATGAAAGCGAATCTCTTAAGTTTAAATCTGACATGGTGGAAGATGCAACACAGAGATGGAAGAGTCTCTGTGAATCCCTCTGAATTCTATAGGGCATTTTCAGGTTTAAGACTGATGGAACTTCTGTTTCGTAAGTGAAAGCAACTCATTCTTTCAGAGTACAGAAATTAACTGCCTCTAAGTGGAGACATACAAGAATCTTGGGTAACATTTGCAAAAGTACATGAAAAATTTAAAGTAACTTCTTAGAGTTTATGGTTGACGTTGGGATGGGGGTCTGTCTATTCATTGCACAACGCATCATACCTTTTTTAGTATCTTACATGGATACTGTAATGTATCCTTACACATATATTTTACAGGGATACATCTTACTATGTACGTATGCTCCAAGTGTTTACTTTTTTTTTTTTTTTTTTTTTTTTTTTGTCCCTGAGATTTCTACACTTCTGTATAACAGCCTATGGAGTGTTTCAGACTATGTCATACCAGAACCTTGAAAAATATTATTGGTTTTAGTGGGGGTTGGCCTCAGGTGAAATAGAAGAGTGCTTAAGGAGTTTCTATCAAAAGCTGGCAGCAGTCAGGTTTGTAGAAACAGTGGGTAGTTTTGTTTGTGACTAATTTGAATATTCTTGGAGCAGGCGGGAAAGTGATTAGTTAGTTGGTTTTAAAGAGAGGCATGGGATTCTCTTTAATATAGTTGAGTGGTGTACGGGTTCTTCTTCAGATGGAGGAAGGAGGTGGCTGGAAAGAGACTGCTGGTCCCCACAGTCCCAGTTTTCAGAGTCTAGAAAAGGTCCTGACTTCTTGCCATGCGTCCTACTAGAGGAAATGTCACTCACTCTGCTTTTGCTTCTGGTTCCCTTGAACCTTTCTGAAACCCTACAGTTTGGCTCCTGTAACCGGCCCCATAGTATAGGCAGCACACACCCCACAGGCATACTTACAGGTGTAATGCCCAGGCTTATTACCATTTTACCAGCACTGCTGTAGCTCTCTTCAGGCACCCCCTGAGCACCAAGCAGAAAAACACACGCCTGCAGCAAGTTCTGCTGGCCTGCCATTATAGACTGCTGGTAGGAACAGTGCCAGAGAGGACACAGCACAGATCTCCTGGTGGGGTTACAGATCTCAGGCGGTTACAAGCTTTCTTTAGTGCTGCCTGGTGCCCTGTGTCATGAGAGGCTGCTTTCTCATCCCAGTGGGAGCTGCATCTCATCTATCCTGTGGGCCATCTAACCTCATTCATACCGGATCTAAATGGCGTGGTGGTCAGTTTATAAAGTATACCAAATAAAGTGGACTCCAGTGATGCATCACCACATGCAATACTCATTCTTCACATTCCACTTCAAGCTACTCATAAAGCCGGCTGCTAACTTCAGTGTGCAAAGTCTGTGTTACTACAAACAGCTCTAGACTCACAGTTCATTCCCAGAGGGATTAAAAAAGAATAAACTTATCACATTCTTAGGAAAAAAAAAAAAAAAAGCCTTGATAAAATTTACATGGACAATTTCTATCTGTGATTCATTTCAAATTGAAGACTTATGGGCAATGTTAAAATATTTGCATTCATTTTTTTTTATGCATGTCCTCCATGACCCCTTCTTAGAAATCTTTGTTTTTAGTATTTTATAGGTTTGAATTTTCCAAAGGAATGGAAAATACCAAATTGTCAAAGTCATCACATTTCCCAGAAATATGCTGATTTCAAGGAAGTCCCAGTGGAAAGCAGACAGGTTTTGAAACAACTTTGCCTTTGTGTTAAGTTTCTGTCTAGCGTTCTGCCAGTTTGTCTGTTGGGAGGGCCCTTGGCAGCCCACCTGGCAGGCTGACAAGGACTCAAGAGCCTGAAAACCTGAGATCCCTGTGAGAACATCTTGGTCACCTGAGCTCCTCAAGCTTCATAGGGCTAAACTCTGAATCCCTTTGGCACAAAAAATTTCCTGAGCCTTTTTCAGAGGCCGCCCAGGACTCTTGGTATTCCCAATCCCCTTCTCCCCAAGCTGCTCTCTGCCTGCTGAGCTGCCAGGTATCTTCTCAGTAGGTGAGAAAACGTAGAGTGGCCAAAGTGAAATGTTTCATGACTGTTGTTGAAAGGGGACCTTTGCTGTCACTGATCTGTGTGAAATTTAGAAACCTGACCTGTCATTTTAAGGATGAAAATGTATTTGGAAATATTGGCGTTTCCTTGAGAGGGGAAGATCAATGCTTCAGCCAACTGAAATAGTACACAGATATTGGAGGCACTTAACAGAAAGAAACAGTCATTTTTCAACACCTTGCTTGTGAAAAATATCCTTGAAAGCAAATTCTCCCTTCATGTACACCAGAAAACAACCTTGGTGACCTCGGCATGTTTGAGCAGGTAGAACTGAGGGCAGAATCAGGCCTCTGGCAAATTGAAGTAATAGCACCCTGGCTCTGGGCTGATGATTTTGCTGAGTGGATCCATCAGGAGCTGCCTCCCGCGTATATATCAGCCTCTGCCGACTGGCTGATCAATCAGCCAGGCTGGCCAGGATTACCTGCGAAATGCATGGGGGCGCCCATCCACCTGTCAGCACAGGCATCACCCCAGGTGGGAAAGCAAACAAACGGAGCGCAGAGGAGACGGGACAAGTGAACCGTGCAGAGCAAGGCCAGCGTGGCATCCTGTTGACTCCCCGTCTTCCTTCATCTTCCTGGGGTATCGGGAAACTTAAAGAGATGTAAGGCTCCAGGTGGAACGCATGGCTGTGCCTATCCTGGCAAAGGAAACAGTGCCAGATCCCCAGCTTCCCTGGCGCTGGTGCTGGATGGCATTGCCAGGCCACATCCACGCTGTGGGCCGCTCAGCACTCAGAGCAATTTGGCATGCCGAAAAAAGCTTTTTCTCTGCTTCCAGAACTGAGTGGCTCAATTCAGAGTGCCACATGGGAACAGTCCCTAGCCTGGGCTGGCTCTCAAGTGTGCCAGGGAGATGTTGGAGGCTGGCCCGTGCCAGGGACCTCTCTAACCACTCTACAGTACAGATGGCGGGAGCAGTCCTCCAGATGGCTGTGTTTAAGTGCTAGTGGACATGGTTAAGAGTATAGCTAGACTAGAAATACTTCTGAGCTCCCAGTGATGCATCAAGGTGGGATTTTCCCCTTCCTGGCTTCCCCTCCGACATCTCGGCAGTGCTCCAGGTGGTGAGCGTCACCCACTGGGAGCAGAGCCACAGAATCACAGAGCGGTTGAGACTGGACAGGACCTCTGGAGGTCTTCTGGCCCAACCCACTGCTTTGGGGGCTTCCTACCTTGCACTCTTGTGCTTTACGTGAGCTTCAGAGCAGTGGGGTTATGTCTGTATGTATGTACAGATATGTGTATTGCACGCACACATTTCTGTTTGCATGCACACACACAATGCTAGCCACAACTGAAGGTCCTGTACTGAGGCAGAAACTGATGACCTGGTCCGTGTTATAGTCAGCATCAGCAAATCCACTTTGGGATCGTCAACATAGCCCAGTACAAAGTCATGTTCATTTAGGGAAAAAGCCATTCTGCATTGCCTGCACAGGGATGCATCCAAACATTTGGATTTTATGAATATCTTACGAATTGTCAGGTTACATTAATGCAAATATCATCATAAGTAAAGCCAAGGAAAAAGGCTTCTCTTGTTTATCCCTCTCTTCAAAAAACTCTGAGTAGAAATTTGAGTACTAAAGAAACAAGTTTCTTTGGGTGTTTTCTCTCTTTTTTACTATTGTACTAGAAAGAGTTCAAATGTCTGCTGAGGCACAAGCATCTGTCTCTTATCATGTATAACTTTTCTTGATTATTTCTAGAGAGGCAGACTAAACATGAGTCTCTGACATAATGCAGCATCACATTTTTATTTCTGGTTTGCTCAAAAGCCTGCACCAGCTGAACTAAGTCTCTAAAACGGGCTATATTTATCACCTCAATCTGGGCTAGTGGGAGGACTTGGATTATTGGTGCCTATAAAGAAAATCAGCTATTATAGATTTCTGCCAGTATCCTGAAACTTTAACAGGGAAAGATTTTTTGGTACCAATCACTAATATTTCCAATCTTTCTGTTGTCATCTGATTGCATTAGTGTTAAATGAGAATTATATGGTGATTTTGGACAGTCATCTACCTTTTTGCAGAATTTAGAAGAGCTGTAAAAATCAAATCCCATCCAGAAGTCACCGTTAAAAATCTCAGTGCAAGCTCAGCATAAAGGTTGGAGGGAGAACACCACTTTCCTAAATACCAGCATGGTGTATGTCACTTCCCATCCTAAACAATGTGGAGCGGTTTTCTGCTCTGCTAAATAGCCATGAGTTTCCTGTCTTTGGAAACACTGTTGAGATTTTATAAGCTGTGGGATCTTATAAGATGCAAACTGTTATGTAATTATAAAATTGCTGTTGTTAGCACATTAGTGCTGATTAAAACAAGGCTGCTAAGAAATTTCCTCAGTCCCAACAGGCAAGTGCAAAGGAAATGGATGCCCACGGGCTCTGTTCTGAACAGACAGCAATAAATGCCTCCACAAACAGCAAACAGAACTCATCACAGAAATCCTCCTCCTCCGTCTCTCTTTGACTGGAGGATATTCTTGTATTTTCAAGCGCTGACAATGTCTTTTCTATGGCACAAGAAAGACAGCTCCAACCCTTTCCTACTGCAGAGTTCAGTTCAGACCAGGGACTTTCCATAAGCATTGCTTATGACCTCATGAGTGTAGCAGTGCCATTTCTGAAGCAGCCCATGGAAGAAATGATCCCTTCCTAATTCCCATATGCCTAAATGGGATACAGCTTGCTCTTGCTCTTTATCTGTTACAGCAGCAACTTCTGACATCTCCTGCCTCAGCATCATTAATCTGCTCAGCCTCCTTCCTTTCCCCTCTGCCTGCTTTATGCAAATGGATGCTGTGCAGGCCTGATCTATTCCTGTATTTAGACACAGTGTTCTCATTCCCCATCATGTGCCTGCCTCGGCATTGTCCTTTCCTTGCAAGGACAGGTTAGAGCACATAACGTTAGTAAGAATATTTTTCAAGTGAATGCAATTTAATAGTCCAGAGGCAAATGAAATTTTCAGAGACAAATGAAGTTCAAGGACCCTAAATCTCATGGAAACACTACTGTGGGTCTCAGGCTCCAACAGCCCCTCCAGTCTGCATCTAGAAAACTATTTCCATTTTCTAGAGGAGACAGGCAAGTACATTAGTCACCAAGTCCCCTAATGCAGCTGCTCAACCGTATGTCTGCATCATCTGAGGTATCTTGGGGTATCCAAGGACAGTGGATACAAACATACCTTAAGATCTGTACCCATCTGGACTGGTACATGGAGGCCTGGTAGGCTGTCTTCATGCATCCCAACAGCAGGAGAACGTATGTCTGGGTAAAGTAATTGCTCCTTAAATGCCTTTGGACCTTAGATCCTTTAAATTTTTTACCCCTTGCTTCAACAATTGGTGCATCTTCAAGAGGAATAAAAGCAAGGAGAGGAAATGAACTGAGCCACATAGCACCTAGGTGATTCTGAAATTGGTAACCCTTGCCATTTTGGTCACCTGTAGATGTAGTGATTATGAAACAGGGCCACCATACTAGGAAAGAAATGATCGCTGATAAGAAAGCTATGCTGTTTAAACTTCAGAAGCTTTACCAGATGAATCAGCCACTAATGGCTTGTGAATGAAAGGACAATGTCCTCTGCACCACTGGGCAGCTGCAGCTTTGGAGGCTTGTTATCTTGGCAAGTAGTGTGAGTACATGCTACAGCTTGTGTTCCAGAAAAAAAAAAAAAAAGTGTCACTTTTCGTGGAAATGAGAGTGAGCTGTCCATTTGCATAACACAACATGACTGGATTACAGACAGAGCTGTAGTAAGTGATTTTAAAGCCTGGGGCATGGTCCTCTTACTGGTATCTTCACTTGGCACAGCTTCTTCCAGGTTATCATGCTGTCGTCCATGCAGTGCGGTGAGGAAGGGGTGACATCCCTAACTGGACTGAAAAATGTCTCAGATAGGTGGGAAGGAGCAGGGACGTGAAACGGTGGCACTTGGCCCCCCGAGTTTATCCCCTTGCTCTGTGGGGTACTGAGGGGCAGCAGCACGGGTGCTGACCGTGCTCCTGCAGCAGGGAAAGCGCTGAGGGGTCAGCTGAGGCTGTGAGAAGTGTGAAAGAACACTGTGGCACGTTACAGCTGTGGCTTGTGGTCTCTTATTATAGCCCTTCAGCTGACTGCAGTGTAGTGGGGAGGATTTTGTGGTCCGTGGTGACATGCACAGTGGAAGTGCCAGGACCCTTCCAGATAGGGGCTTATTACGTAGGTGCCTGCAATCCCTCCAGATGCAGCTCTGGGACTCCTCTTGCCCCTTCTGCTCTCCCAGGGTAAATTTATTCACGGGAACGATCTCTCCAAAAGAAATACAATTATCCCCAATGCCTGATGCCAGACTCTCACCCCTCTTTCACCCCATGAGACCTACTCTGTGACATCCCCCCACCGAAGCAAAGCAGCTTGCACAATCAGATATGATGCCTTCTTACTGTGGTTTGGGGTTTCAGTGCCCACGGAAGGGAGACGTGAACAAATATGATATATACGATATAAATATAATATATATGAACAAATGTATGTCATAACTGTAGCCAAATATAACAGGGTGAGACTAAGGGACAATGCCTAAAGATGACAAAATCTGGAACCTGCAGTGGTTATTCCACTTCAGCCATGATTTTTTTTAGGATGTACAGAAGTCCCAAGTTCTCCCGAACTGTGACCAACCTTTGCTCCTTTTAGTCCACAAGATGTGTTATAGATTTAGTGGAAACCTCACATCTGATGCAATAATGCAAACACATCTCTGAAATGGTCTGGTTTGCATATTTAAAGATATATTCCAGCACGGATTACATAAATGCAGATGTGGGGATTTCTGAGACCGTGGGCTATAAATTAGATTAACAAGAACTCAGCACCTTTAAGCTGCTTTGACATGTAATTATATTGTTCTCTGAATTAATTTCACCATCTGCATTTAATTTGAACTACTGCACTTCTCAGCATTACGGCATGTCTGTAGATTTACTTCAATATACAAAGCTGTAGCATTAGAAGTAGCAAAGCATCTCCCATCTACAAGAAAAGACTGCACAGTGCCTGTAGACTAATTCCTCCAGCACAGCTGGCCATACAAAGTTTCGGTTTTGGAATAAAAGCTGTTTTAATGACGAATTAACTGCTTCACACAACTATGTGAATCTCACGAACCCACGAGCAAAACATTCGCTCGGAAACATTTGGCGATCTCCTATTTAAAAAGATTTATCCCCCTATTTTTTTTTCTTTTATTTTTTATTTTATTTTGCTATTTCAGAAGGGCTCGTTGACCCGCCAGGAGAGGCAGCTCACCTCTCCCCGGGACCCCGCAGCCCCCGGGACGCGGCGATGTCCCCGCACCGACCGGCAGCGATCGCGGCGCGGCACCGGGGCGCCCCCGCGCGGCCGCAGCTCGGTTCCCCGCGCCCCCCGACCGCCCCTTCCAGGGACGGGGGGCTCCGGCTCTGCCCCTGCCCCCCTCGCCTTGGCGTCCTCAGTGTAGAGGAGCTCGGGGGCTGGAACGGCCCGTGCTGTTCCTGCGCTTCTCACCCGGCCAAACTCCTGCGTTTAGGAAGAGTTTTCACCGTTTCTGTGCCATAGAAAAAATATTCGGGAACAAATCTCTGGGAAGAGGAGAGCATAGGTATGAGCAGGGAGGGGGATACATGCAGGAATCTACCTCCGATTGCACCCCAATGCTAGCAGATATCACGGAAAGATGTCATTGCTGGGAGACTCTTCCCTCGGGTACACGCTGAACCAAGGGCTGGGCAGCATAAAATGGAGTAACATCACTCCGACGTAAAACCTCCAATTTTTGAAGTTGTGGTGGAAAGACATAAAAAAAACCAGCCCAGACAAAGATGGCCCTTCAGCGCTCTACCACATTACCCGAACAGCACAGAACTAGAAGACAGACCTTTCACAAACTTCATCAATATGGACATATTGGCATTAAACCACACATAAAACTGCACAGAGGACTCCACATTAGTCATCCTCAGAGCAGAGGATAAGTAGGACTGAGTTCTAAGTACTTACCAGAAATCAGTTTTGCTCATCCTATGTAGGTTGAGCAAAAGAAAAAAAGCATGCCTAGGTGGGTCTCTAGCTGGATGTCAGGTCTCCCTCAAAACTTGCAGACATATAGTCGTGTGCGTTCTTTATATATTCACACACAGATATAAAAATACATACATCTTGATCCATGACAGAAAGGGAAACCATTAAGCATCTTTCCAATGTGCTTAAGGAATTGTGGCTAGGAAGTCACAGCTGAAGGATTTTGGACAATTACCAAGTGAACAATGTCAAACACTGAATGCCTGGACAGTTTCCATTCAAGCAACATTTCATCTTGGGCCAACTGTATTTACAAACCACTGGAATGAAATTCCATACTGTCATTTACCCATTAGTCAGAGACAGCGTTACGGCAGGGTAAGACGTGCGCTCACTGCTGGGTGGAGCTCTCCCAGCAGTGGTTAGCTCTTGCTGAGCCTCGCATGCCCATCCTGCAGGTCTGCCCTGCTCACCCCTAGGTATCGTAGGTGGCACTGCCAAATCCAGAGAGGGATTCTGCAGGGGTGTGTGTGTATTGGGGTCATATCTGACTAGTTACTGAAAGTTTGAGGAGCCATTTTACATTTAAAGCTTTACTGCGTGTTTCAACAGTGACAGATGAAAAAATCAGATGTTTGTCCCTGCTTGACTCAACAGCTGCATCTAAACTTTCCCTTGCTCTCCAATCGCAGAGTTGGTCAGGAATGAAGAACCTGTAAAATATCCCATTCTATGCTACATGATAAGAAGAGGGTACAGTGTATCCTCACATCTCAGTCTTACTCCTTGCCGTCTGCCTTTTCCTCTCCTCCTCTGAATCTCTCTCCCTTTATCTGACCTCCTTGACCTTGGATGGTAGAGTACCCCTACTCTATCTGACCTTGGATGGTCATCTGTTCTCAGAGCAAGCCACTGCCCTGAGCCTACTCCCCTACTATGACCTACTCCCACAGAGCTCATTGAGGTGTCAAAAAATCCCAGTTTTGGTTTTTGGAATGGGAATAGTTCCAGGTATTCAACATCCTCAGCCACAAGAGCTACTGTCAAGTTTGTGTAACTACTCCAGCATTGGTGTAGGAAAGCCTGGGTTATCTCTGCTGATATTTCAAAGCAAAAAGTATTTGTGCTGCAGTTAAGAGGGATAGATTATTTACAGTAGTATTGCAGTTTATAAAGTTAGACCAGTCAGTTAGTGCAACCTGGCTTAGGCCACAGAAGTCCTCAAACCTGCTGTGTTTTGGTGGAGTACCTGGAGCTGTGCCCTTGGCTGTGGGAGATGGGAATATATTTATACCAGCTCTAAAACACTGTGACTCTCCAAGGAACTTCCACCTCTTTGCTTAGAGTCAGATGGGAGGTGTGAGGCCAGCTGCTGAATTTAATGGTTTGGTGAAGAGTTGGACACTTCCAGGCACTGGTACTGGTGTCCAGCTTCCAACGGGAGGTGCTAATCCTGGGCTTTACGGGCAAGGGAGTGAGAAATTGCAGCAGCCTGAGCAAATCTTCTAACGTCATCATTTTTATTTCAGGGAAAAAAAATAGGGAGGAGAAAAGAAAAAAGTCCAACAAAGACGAAAGTAAGGAGACAAGACAGGAAAGCAAAGGGCGAGTAGCCCGAAGACAGAACCGAGAACAGAGGGAAAACAACAACAAAACGCAGCCGAAGAAACGAAAAGCCCCCAATAAAGAACAGACCCTGGCACCCGTCGACACTGCACATTAACAGCCTTCCATGATTGTTTAAGTCTTATGATGCTGCTATCTCTACCAGACCGCCCTGACAGGTGCTCCAACCATTCAGGCCGCAAATGGACAATGCTACCAGTTATTATTAAACTCTAAACAACATTCCAAATACTTCCTATATTCTCCAAGCAACCATAGTTTATTAAAGAGATTGAGATGAGCCAAGAAATAAAATCTAAAAATGGGATACTTTAAAACTGTTATATTATATGCTTCCATGCATCTGTAAAAGGCAAATAAGAATTTTTGTATATATTAATAATAGGGTATAAAATATAGCAATATAATAATGAATGACATTCAGATGAACAATGTTCTTTTTCTTTGTAAAATATTTTTCAAGTTATTGTTTAAGTATGAGGCAAGAGATATGTCTAAATCAAAGACGCAAATCGTATCCCTTCATATATTGTACATAAATATTACGAGAAGGAGGAAAACATTTCTGAAGAGCCAGTAGGAACCCAAGGTTTTATAACCTCTGGTGGAGCAGAGTGGATTTGCCTGTGGTTCCCTGGTCCGCGCTCCAGACGTGGGTGAGAAACACCAGGGGAAAGCCTGCAGGGCTTCAAAAGCTGAGGGAAAAGAAGCAGAAACATCTGCAGCTTTGAAGACTGAATCCCTGAGGCAGAAAGTGACGGTGCTGAGCTTGAATAGTGCTCTTATCTATGGGACAACACAATGTTTTCTGGTCTAAACAGTGGTACAGTGTGTGCTGTTTTATGCTTTTTATACCTATGTGTAACTTAAGTCTACATTTCAAATCTTCTGGTGAATGACAAATCGTATTTGTAGGAGACAATGTTGAGTTAATAAAAAAACAGAGAAATAGACCACGTAACCCTCTTTGTTTTTCACAGTGATGTCTGCTTTTCTGCTGGAGGGAGTGGGGGGGGAGAATTTAGTAGCTTAATAGAGAGAAAAGGACACATCTTCAGCCACAATGTTCATCTAGTGAAAGAGTACCCACAATCATAAGTCTATTGATGAAAAGAATTTATAAACTTCTGTCCAATTTTACTTAAATTCTTGTCCTAGTTCTTCTCTCTGACAAAGAAGAAGTGAAAATTTCCATTGCTCAGAGAACAAGCAAAACCTCTGGATATCATTCTAGCTATTTCAGTGGCTAGAGTGACCCTCAAGAGAAGCACAAGCTATACTATATGCTGCCTCTCTGCTCAGAAATGGATTTACTTTTTGCAGAAAAACACTGAGGAGCCAACTCATCACATTTGCTTTGTTGCCACACTTCTCCCAAGGGTAGATTCCATAGGGGTAGCAGCCTGCCTAGTGTGGTGTGTGGTCTAGAAAACGCGGCAGGCAAGCCTTCCTAGCCAGTTCCAGTCCCTACTCATTAGCTCTTTCTCACAACGATTTTGCCTAGACAGTCTGTCTTGGACATTGGAAAAGACCCTACCCAACACTGACTTTTCAGTGACTTCTGGAGGAAGATACTAATCATCCAACCAGCAACGCAGGATAGTTTCCTACATTCTGCTTCGTAAGAACTTTGTCTCTTAATGATATGTGTATAGATGTAGTACTCTAATAACACGGGTGTTTAAGGCTCCCACAGCTTGGCTTCATCTTTCATGAGAACTAGTCAAAACTTTGTGTAACTGGTCCCAGATTGTGTGCATATGTCGTATTTTTGCTGGTGAGAAGAACTAAACACTAAAGGCTGAGTCTTACAGAGATGAGTGTCATACGTGTGTAACACTCCTCGTGTACAGCAACGTCTGAATGGATGAGGGAAAAGTGGGGTGTGCTGAATGCCTGTGCGAGGCACCCTGCAGTGGAAACTTGAAGGGAGGTGCCTCTCTGCAGGTTCCCAGCTCCTCCAAGTAAATTATCTACACTCTTCTTCGCAGTGTGCTGGTCTCTGCCTCCCACCACTGACCCTGACAGCAGCAGTTTTCCTCCACCAGCATCTTCCCACAGTCTTGGCAGCACCAGCCGAGGAGAAGCTGGTGTCAGAGAAGTGGAGGGTGCAGGACCTGTGCTCCACACTGAGGCTCCAGGTGATGCTGGAGGGAGGCAGAGAGAGGGAAGGGGAAATTCTGCCGCTGCCAGGCTCAGGTGTTACCACCAAAAGATGAGGTGCCAGCTGCAGTTCTGTGTGGAGAGGGACTGGCATCGCAACAGAAAGCAGCATTCGGTGCTTCGAGCTGTAGCAACTCATCTGTCTGGGGTGCTGTGGGCAGACAGGGATATTTAGCTGCTCAGGAGAAATATACTGCTCAATTTACTTCCTCCAGGGACAGGCTGATGGCCAAATGAGCCATCCCTATGGATACTTCAAACTAGACCACCAGTTTGACCGCATGAATAACTGAACCCAAGGGCGCTTTTTCTGCAGCTCTTAAAAACAACCCGTAGGATGGTGTCTTCTCCCTGCCTTAATTAACATAGGAGTTAAATGTCAAGGGGCTTTCAAATGGAAGAATGTCTCTTGAAAGAATTACAAGCAAAACCTATAAAAACAAACAAGAGTGTTCAGAGGGGAATTAAAAAGAGGAAAAAGCAAAATAAGGGAGCTAAACCAAGAATGTCCTTGATCTCAGTTGTTTTTTGCTACATCATTTGGAGGAGACAAAGGAGTGTTATGTATCTAGCAAAGATAGACAGAAGACTGGAAAAGCAGTATCAAGAGCAACAGGTTGAAGGAAAAAAGAGGGCCAAAGGAAGAGAACTGAGGATACAAATGTGAGCTTTGTTGTACACTGCCGTATAAACCTTTATTAGAAACTCCAGTGTGCCTCTCCCTTCTTACGCAAGTGGCAGTGACAAGTGAGATGGCTTGTCTTACCAAGAGCAGGACTTGGAATACTGCAACCTTTCAGCAAGGGATACAAATGTAAAAGGAATCTGGCTTGTGGCAGTAATAATTTATAGCAAGAGCACCTGAAAAACCATGATACAACTTTTCCTGAAAATGATCAAGGAAGCTGCCGTCATGTTGTTCACTCCCACAAGGAATAGTGTTTGATAATATTTCTGGTAGCCATGGTGAAGCACTAAAAAGTACATCCAACTCATCTGGGCAACTACGAGTTTCTCCAGCCCTGGCACTGAATGGAAACTACACTGACTGCAGGTGAACTGCTCCATTGGGACTACCAAGAAACTGAAGAATACGGGTCTTTGTAGGTCAAATATATTGCAATGGCACTCACAGCCCACCAAGCAATAACTATGTGAAATCAGGGGTCGATGATCTTACATGTAAAGTCATTAAGAGCCAATGGGGAGTCACATGACCTTACTGCAGAAATGCTAATTAAGTGCTGCACATAGCTGTGACTAAATTTGTGTGAAATTTCTTTCCTGACAATTATTTCCTGGTCACAAAAATACCTCAAAACCTTAATAGTCAATTTTAAGCAATTCCCAGAGTCACGTTATGAACAGAGTAGGATTATGAATGATTTTCTCAAAATGGGGACTAGTTGAACAGGTGTTAACTCTTGGCCAAATTCACAGTGTGCTAATTATTAAAGAACAACTCTGGAATAAAATATCAAGTATCAGTTATGATCAGTAGGACAACACAAATGATGTGCTGTTTCTGACAGTAAAACCATTCAGAGAATTATAATTAGCAAAAAGAGAGAAAATTTCAAAAAAGCCACAGTCATGGCCCAGGTTCCAGACCTGTCTACACAAGCTGTACCTGGTTCCCTCACCTGGCTCCATGTTAGTGAACACCTGAATAGGGGAATCCAGTGGTAAGGCGTCATAAACAGTTAAAGCTGTGAACTGTTGAACCCTTCACTGAAATTGTGCCAGCAGCTTTATTCTGAGCCACCACCACCACCACGGGAGAATTGCTGGGCTGATCAACGCACTGAATAAATGACTCTCCCCTCAGCCGGGCTTTGCTGCGTGCGGTAGCAGCGGCAGCAGAAGGACCCACCAGCAGAGTGGGACCATCACCAGCCAGCCCTCACAATGAAGGTCTTGTGTCATGCTCTCTACCAACTGCCTCTGGATATTTGTGGTAGTTATGCTGATGGGAAAGCAGCACATGAATATTGTTATTAATTCAGAAGTATTCCTCTATAGCCCTCATGAGTCACTAGCCCTCATCTCTTTTTTGTTTCTGTGGTTTTAGGCTCTGCAGCTTATTGAAGGCTTGACTTTATGATGCAGCATGAATGTACAATGAGTCTTGTACTTAATTGCTATGCATTGTTATTTTCAGAGACAGCACTGGGTTTCATCTGTACGGTTCACATGATGTTACAATAATTCAAACAATAAATCTGCATAGCATGACATAAGAGATGATTACGGGAGTCGCTCCTTCCTTGCAGTGACGTTCTGCAAGCAGCAGTTAGAGCTGCAGTTTCAGGGTAGCTTAAATCCAACAGGGAGGGCTTGGGTGGTACCATCACATTTCCAGGCTCACATCTGCTATCTCACTGCCGTTACTTAGCACAAAGTTTACACATTAAGGATCTTGCACTCTTAGGCAGCAAGAGTGCTCTGCAGTTATACACCCCTCAAATAATTCTTCCATACGGCCTCTTGTTAAAGGGGGATTAGCCCTTTCCTAGCATTTTGTGATAAACTGATATCATTTCAACAGATGATAAGTCAGCATGTTTGTTCACCATTATGATAGCCCATCTGTGTCTTACATCTTTCTCTCCTAACTTAGCTGTGATATTTTTGTGGATTTAGGTCTGCTCTTTCACCTCCAGAATGCTAATTGTGTCTGCCTTTGAGAAACTAGTGCATGCATTGATTTGTTTGGCACAGAAATTTATCTTTTTCATGGCTGGATGAAACTTTTGTTGATAATATTCTCTAAAGTATTTCAATATACTAATAATGTCCACATCAATCCCTCACACTCAAAGACGGTCATTCAATTTCTTAAAAATAAACTCTCTGCACTCCTGCAGAAGGCTGGTTGGAAGATCATCTTGCCTGGGTAACATTTGTTAACCATCTTTTTAGGTATAAAGCTGTCTGAGAATGATCATACACATGTCAGCAAGAAAACAGACCTTTAAGGAACTTTGAAACTGGCCATCTGGTGCTCCTCTTTAGAACGTACTAAGTATTTCCTAGCAGTCATCTGAAATGTACTTCAGTGCCTTGTGGCTCAGTTTCCATCTCACCCTTACCTTATCCAATCTGGGCTGTTCATGGGAAGGTTAATAGGAGGTAGGATATTTCCACCTTGTTTTCTCAATACACACGCAAGTCTGCAGTTACTCTGTGTGTGCATCTACATTACTCTTAGCTCAAGGCCACTCCAGTGAGTGGATTCGTTTGTGGGTCTTTAACCATTTTCCTTTCTGACTAGCTGCAATACCTTCTGGATTCCCTGCCTCTGTCTGAAATTTTTGGAGCTCTGGTCATTGCGGTCACGCAGATTTGTCTCACATTCACCTCTGTTCTTGTTTCTTCCTTCTGTCCCCTCCAATTCAATCCTAAGTGTCCTTTTCTTATTCCCTTTCTTCTGCACTAACGCTGATCCCCTCCTTCTAATCCGTCTTCTTTCTTGGGTATTCTTACAGGCACATCTGCCACCCGAATGACAAAACTCTCCTTGCATTTGACTTCTGAGACTCCTCTTTCTTTTTCCTTCTGTTTGCATCTCTCCCATGCTTATCTTAATTCAGTTGTTTCATCTTATGAAGGCTAGGAAGTAAAGCAAAACCAAACGGTTCCAACACAAGGCTTCCTTGTAATCAACAAGTCCCAGCCTGGGGAAAGGAGCTCTCTTGGATTAAATTTCCACACACTTTTTTCAGTAATAAATACTGTGGAGGAAGAAGAAAATGCAAGCACCAAAAAAATAGGATGCAGTATAACAGGAGCAAGAGGGAGAAAAGCTGTGAGATGGTCTGGCACCTTTAAAAGGGTGATGTGAACAAAATTAAACTAGCAACAGCAACCTTTTTTTTTTTTTTTTTCTTGTATAATGGGAATAAGGCACGAGGATAAATGATCCCAGAATGAAACAGGTTTCTGGTTATTTTATTCTTGATGTGCCTATAGAAGGAAAATGGAGGAAAGGCAAATTAAGGCAGATACAGGAACAGAGGGTTGACTAGCTAAAGGAAGAGACTGTAAAACATACTCTCATGATTATTTAATCTGTGCATGAAATGATCTCTACTGATTCATAGCCTACTCCAGCATACCCAGGGCCAAGCAGGTTAATGAAGTTCTACCAATGTTTGTACAGTCATTACCCAGGAGGAACCAGTAGAGCAACCAATGTGTGAAACAGGTTTTCTTCCAGAGAATGAGATGAAGGAACTGCTTTTTTTGTGTTTGTTTCTTTGTGTGCATGTGTGACTGAAAAACAGGAAGGTAGCTCCTCTTTCTACCTTATGCTAGAGCTCAAAATACCTGGTTTCATTGATGGTTTGATCCTTACTGTGTTATCAATGCACTGTATATCTCAGTCCTTAAAATAGGCTTCTATGAATAAGGAAAAGATGGATAAAATTTCATACGCAAGTCAACACAACCAGTGCAAGGGTATGTTCTTTTCTTATCAGAACTGGCACATTGTCTTATTCTGCTGTCAAAGGTACAAACTTTGAAAAACATCTTACAGAAAAAGTGTAATTCAAAACTATAGTCTTTTTTTCTTTTTTTTTTTCTTTTTCCCACTGTGAGACTTTGCTCATACAAAAAACCTCCAATGAGTAAATGACAGCAAATCTGTCATACAGGTACTCTAATAATTCTGCTCTTTGAAACAAACCTGATAGTCTCATACAGCAGGAGGGGACTAACAATGGGTAAATTACATAACACTTGCAGATATCAGCGTACCAGTGCTAGTTATTGGAAAAGCAATGCCCAAAATATTAAAAAAAAAAAAAAAGCTCACCCTTTCACCGCCTTTTCTCCCTACTGTTAATTCTCTGCTAGCTAGTGGGAGAGTATTTGCTTTTGCAAGCAAGAGACTCAATAGCTGGGAAGCAGCTGTCACTGTTACTAAACCAGGAGATCACAAGGCACAAGGGCACAGTTCTGTCACTTTTGGTGATGATGCCTCTGTCAGATGTTTATGTTTTGCTGCTATGCTGTTCATTAACAGTACCTGAGATATTACTGCTCTTCCCGTCTCTCCCTTCCATTGAAGAGCAACTTTGACTTTCCCGGAGTGTGATGAGCACCTAGTTTTTCCAGATTCAAGTTAGCTTTTTCTAAAACCCATTCCTACCCACCAGCCCCTGCCCCAGACACCTTCTGTTCAGCAGATGGGCCGTATGCAGGATCGCTAACTCCACTCTGCTGACAGCATGACTTGGAAGCCCCAGGTGCGTGTTGTGCACTGGGGTCAGGGGTGGAAGGACTGGGCGAAGACAGGGTTTTGGATCACACTTATCTAAAAAAAGGAACACATTACATGAGCCACCATTACCATTACATGAGCCACCAGTTTTAAACACCTTGAAGTCCTGAAAGGGAGCATTTGCATGTTAATAAAGTGGTTTGCATTATTGTCTGTCTCTGTCTATTATTCTCTATCTGGACAAATCTTATAGCAGTATCTTTTGGTGATAGCTCTCCAGATGATAAGAACAAGCACGTACCCTACTCTACAAGAGTTCTTTTATTAGCTGGCATTATTAGCTGGCACTCCAGTAGTGCATCAAATGATGTAATTAGCATCTCCGATCTGTGGTTTCTTTTCACATCCTGTTTCCTACACCCTTACATTTGCTGTGCCTAATGCATTAGTGAAGTCTAGACATATTGTGCTTGCTGCACAAGGGAAGGAGAAAAGAGAAGCAAGACTTCTCAAGTTAGTTGAAATTTTGCCTGACAGATCATTTTCTTGTTTTGGTTCATTTTGCTTTGTTGTACAAGGGAGAAATGTCAACATAAGATAATTTCTTAAGCACATGCACCCTGAGACCTACATTTTCAAAAATAATCCCTGGGGAAAGAAAAGACGGTAATTAAAAGTAGGTATTTGAAAGTCAGCTGGGCACCTTAAGCTGAGATTCTGGTACACCATTAGGGGGCCACCTTAATATAAGATCTTAAGAATGAAGCTCTTAGAAAGACTTTTATTTTATTCAGGCGAGGAACACTCGCCCAGGGATAAGTAAGAATTCCTTGCAATTTTCTCATGGGTCCTGCAGAATCCTAGGAGCAATTTCATACATTACAAAACGCAGGTCCACTGCACTTTAGTTACTGTCAGTGGGTGGTTAAAAAGCACAATGTCCACATTGTACCTAAGCTGGAATTAAAGAGGTATCAACTATTTTTCAATATAGAAAGCTTTGTCTTCCGACTACAAGAATAAATAAGTCATTGGTCAGGAATGCTGGATACTTATAATTTCAGGCCTATAAATCCTACTTAGTGTGTATTGTAACCAGCTTTTACTGAAACGTTACTTCATAAAAATCACACTAATAGCACTAATAGCACTGTATTATTTATTACGAAGAGTTAGAGCTGCAGAAGCATCCTCATCATCCTTCAGCTACCTTCCCTTGTGGGAAAGCAATAACTGCCATGGCTTGAAAAATGGCTGATAGTACCACGAGGAATATCAATATCAATTTGAAAAGTGGATGTTCTTTGCAAGCTATAAGGCAATGAGCAACACAAAGCACCTAGATAGAGTCTTATTTAGAGGATACATTGACACCACTGCATACTTTCTTAAACAGGTTTTTACTTTTTTTTTTTTTTTTTTAATATAGAGACACAGATCTGCAGTTAAGGTTTCTTTGCATGCCACTTTTATGTAAGCAATAATAATGAGTAATAATTCCATATAAAGCTGTCAGCACAATTCCATATAAAGCTGTCAGCCTTGCATGAGCTCTGCTGCCAGGCCATGAGAAGTGCCTGGGCTGCTTTACCACTTCCTTGGTGTCTGGCTGGTCTGAAACACAGGCAGTGTCTCTGCTCAGTTAAGCACCAGAACAAGTCTCTGGGAACAAGTCCTCAGCCAACAGCTGAACGTACCCATGGGTATTTGTGAAGCAGCAAGATGAAATTCAAGAAGGAAAATACAGAGCACTACATACAGAGGAATGAGGAAAGGCCATTTAAGCAGCAGTGGTAACTCTCAGCTGAATGGAAGAAACGGTGTCATGCTATCAGAAAGCAAGCAACATCGTACTGGCACACACAAGCAAGGATGTAGCCTGTAACATACAAACAAAGCAATTCTGTTCTCAGTACTGTTAAATGTCCCAGCTGAAGTACAGTGTCCTCTTAAGGTATCACAGTTCAAGAAAGAGATGGTTTAACTGGAAATAGTTCAGGCAAGAGCACTGAGAATGGTCAGAGCTCCAGCAAAATGTTCCGTGAGGAGAGAGACTCGGGGCTCTGGACTGCTAGGCAAGAGAAGAGAAGATGGAGGGGACACATGGACATACTTCAGGTATGTACCATTGTTCATTCAGCACGCACAAGCTAAAGAGATGTTATGCTTTTGAACTACAGAAAGGGATATCAGGATGAGGCATTAAAAACAGTATTGAATGGCAAAAGGGGCAAGCCAGTGGAAATAATGCTATAAGGAAACTGTGGAGCCTCTGTCAATAAACCTCAGCAAACACAAGTTAGAAAAATAGCTATTAAACAACAAGGGTGTATGGTGGTGCTGCATTAGAATGGAGGGATGGACTATACTATCATCTCTTAATGTTTCCTTTTCCCATCTTTTGCTATGAGTCTGTCACATCTAAATCTATTTATGAAGCAGATAAAATATATATATCAACACTGACAAGGATGAAATGGGTATGGCCATGAATGGGAATCATTCAGAGGACAGCTGCAGGAAAATGAACTAAAGGAGTTCTTTAAAAGTCTAAATCTCATTTCTCTCTTTTCTGGATATAATAAACAATAACACCCACTGAGGGCAGGGAGCAAAGGAAAATGCAACACATGCCAAACACTCTGAGAAAGCTAGCTAGGTAAAACGAAAATACCACTTCCATCCCATCTGTTGCCAGTTTATAATTTTACCTTTTATCAGGATATGCAGTGCCTGTACTCCCAGTTTCCACATTCATACACTGAGGAAAATAAAACCACACAGCTTTTCCTACTGTTTTCCAAATAAAATTTACTCTCCATGTTTCTCAGTGACTCAAATGAACACTGAAGCCTCCAAATTCAGGAGACAAATATAAAACATAAACTCTATGATCTCCTTTCTTACAGGAACAAAACTTATGCTGTCGTGCTAGGCACCTGTCAGCTAGTTGTCCCAGCAACTTGTCAGCTTACTGGACAGTTTCATCCTGATCTGAAAAAAAAAATATATATATATATGTTCTGTACAAGGTATGCATTTGACAGACAGATCCTGGCCTGCCAGTCAGCACATACAGAGAGCTCTTGAGCAGTGGCAAAAGTAGGGTTACTGGGGAAAAAGGGAAGGGCTGCGGTCAGAAGATGTGAATCCAAAGGCAAATAGGCTTCCTTATTTTGGTTGCTCATGCAGTGACTTGTTTTGCTTTCTGAACTTAAAATTTGTAATTTGTCTTCACGATTTTGGAGGAGAACAGGAAGGGTGCAGACAACCAAATTGCAATTTCTTAAATCCTCAGTAGGATAGTACTATTTTAACACAAATATATATATAAATAAATAATCCTAGAGGGCCAGTGATATGTGTTAGCAGCCAAGACTACTGCTTTACATTGCACCTGAAAGACACTGCCTGGAGGAACAGAGCCTTCTCTAACATTACCCGGACGCTCACCCCCACAGCCAGCGACAGGACCGTGGGCTTTGTAGGACCCTTTTAATGACCACATCAGCCGAACTGTACCCAGCTCGTGCCATGCACACACCGCAGCCCTGTCCAGCTCTGGCAAAGCTTTTCCAGAGTAGATTTCTGCAGAGGAGGGCGAGTGCTGCAGCTTGCTCCAGCAAGCACGAAGAGACAGCAGAGGGAGCACGCACACATCTCTGCCCACCCCACTGACTCATGTGGAAACCCACTCCTGAGCCCAGCCCTTTGGTATCGCTCAGGAGGGGGACGTATGGGGTATGGCAATGCAGAGCAACACCAACAGTCCCCCTCTGGGTAGTGAGATGAGATTTTAATGAATCATTTTAATGATTCTGACATCTTAAGGTACACATATACATAATACCTAAAAATAATAAAAATGAACGACTGCCTTGGATTTCTCAGAAGCCTTGGGGTTAGATCGTAAACCCAACCCTTTCCTCCCCTGTCACAAACGGCACTTGTCAATACCGAGATAAGCTTCCCCCACCCCATGTCTCCTGGTCCATATAGGGATCCTCAGAAAGCAGAGCAAAGAACTGCCTAATGTAGTCAGAATTAAAAAGCAAAACCTGGGACTAAATGCCGAGCTGGGTGCATCAATGCCTACGTCCACCCCAGCAGGTGTCATTTCATGCATGTGTTGTCATCGGGAGGTTAAAGAAACACATTACAAGGGACAGAGAGAGACCCCTACTCCAAATAGCACAACCCTGGGAGGTGACATTTCGCTGGGCTGGCAGGCTGGCTGGGGTCACGGCTGAGTGGCCTGGTTCAGAGCCGAGATGTGAGCGCAGTGGCGCTCCTGCCCTCAGCTGTCCCCATTTGGACCACACACACTGACGCACTTAGCATCACATGGCCAGGAAGCAAAGGAAGATCTACTTTAGAAAGATCTATTTTGAGATCCCTTGGACACTGGAGCAGTGCTGTGTGTGCTCAGCAGCAAAGCACGGGGGGCGCAGGGCAGGAGCTGATGGGGCTGCAGAGCTGCTGACATCCAGGCACAAACAAGGTAGCAGTGCTGAGGAAGTCAGCGGGCAGGCACAGGAGGCAAAAACAGAGCCTAAAAAACACAGTTTACCTGCAACTTCATTACTACTTGCCCTGGATCATGTTTTTCCCTGGAAGTTTCTAATACAGGAAGGAAAAAAAATAGACCTCTTGCTTTTTGTCTTGACCTTACTCTTCCACTGTATTCTGCACTCTTTGCTCAGCCAGTTTCAGCCTTAAATCTGGAGACAGGATGTGAGTGAGTCATGTTAAATGAAGACTGTTCTCTATATTTTCTGACTCACTGCAGACTCGACTTTCCAAATCTGAAGTTCTTTTTGCACCGTCAGCCATCTTAGGCAATGTAGCAAATTCCTTAGCTACAGCATTGTAACTTGCTCATTTTCTGCGGAAGCTTAGGAGGTACCAAAGACCGAATGGGGGACTTCTTTCTAACTTTCACTATTTGCCACTGTGTCCAGATGAGCTGAACGATGTCTTCTTTCTAAATTCAATGACAAATTAATGGCATATGAAACATAAGACCTGTGAAGATCTTGGCCTGTTCTGACAATAATAATGATATGGACAAACACATATATACACATCTATATATTCTCAATTGTAATTCAGAGGGCCTGCTTCACGGTAGAAACTTTGAAAGATCATCTTTGTCTTTTTTCACTCTTATTTGCCATGATTCTATACGGACACATTGACTAAGACCAGGACGTCCAGCCACACCCAACGGAGAATCAAATGCAACCCTGAAGAAGGGCATTAGGAGTGATTTCAACCTATTTCCACTGGCTCAAAAAAATCTGTGACCAGTTGTCAGTCAGACAGCTGCTGTGCAGTTTTCTGGGTTCCACCGCCGAACAGGGCCTATGTCCGTCCCAAAGTATCCGAAGGACATCCCCATGAGACTCTTGTCTCATTGGCAGGTGGGTAACGAGAGGAGCATTGCCGTGATTTGGCTGCCCCACAGGGTGATGCCTCCATAACCAACAGAGAGCCAGGCAAAGCTATCCTTATGTGGGAAAAATGCGAACCACAGATTCAGGGGTTGCTAATTGGGGATGTGAGACTCAGAGGGGGCTAACTCTATCATTTTCCTCATTCTTGTTTCATGGACTCATAATAATAGCTTAATTAGGGTTTTAATTTTGGAAATACAGATTATTGTTCTTCAATGCAAAGGCCAGACAGATAATGATTTCTTTGTTGCGAGTCTGGCAGAACACAATGCTTCTTGTTTATAACAGTGACGGGATAATTTATTTGCATGCAGGAGATGGTTTGTTCCACTGGATACCCTTTAGCCTTTATTCTTCTATTGTTCAGAAATAACACAGTATATTACAATTACAATTATATCACAATAAGCCTTCAATTATTGGGTAAACCAATTTAATCAAACAAGCATGGCTCATACATAGCTGCAATTACCTGTGAAGCTATGGCTACTGGCAGTTAACAATGCTGTCTTTCATTGCATCTCAAGAAATGGCATTTCCTAATTTAAACACATTCAATTATCAGCACGACTGACAGTGTCAAATAATATTATGGTAATTATTCTATTATGGTGTTATTCCACTGCTCTACCCACAGACGGACAGTGGAAAGATGACAACTTTGGTGCTCCTTGTATATGTTGTACAGTCCCCTGCTGCCATCACACTGCGGGAATTTCTATGTGTATCTCATTACACACGAAAGAGATCACATGAGTAATTTCCTGTGATGTGATTCTTCAGCATCTGCCATCAAGGCAAAAACACCTTTGCAGCCTTGAAGAGCACGGCAGCTATCGGCTCTGGTAGCAACAGCCTCTCTTTTGCTCACAGCTGCCCTGAAGACCTTTGACACTGTGCTGAAGGATGAAGCCTGATGATATCAGGTAAAACTATAAAATAAGTAATCAAACCTCTGCCAAACTTTTCGGCAGAAATATCCAGCTTCCACGCTCACTCAGTAATCCCAACTTGTCTACCACATCCGTACAGATACCCTGTGTCCAAAGTATTCCTCTGCAGAGCTTTGCCATTTATACCTCCTGCTGTCATTTTACAGCAAGCTAGCAACTGATATGGGAGTAATGTGCGATAATAAGCTTGACAATGCAAAGAATTGCCCTGTCAATGCAATTACTGAACATCAAGTCAAGCTGAACCAAACCCATCAGTGCTAATTTATCTGAACCTTCACAGAATGTCTCCTGTGCTGGGCCAGAGCATCTCAGAAATTTTTGCACAAACCACAGACCATGAAGCATCCACGGCTCTATACATGAGGATGTATACAACTGCATACATTTCTTAAACTCGTACAGATAGTTTTCATGCTTTGGAAATGCATGTAAAAGTGAAAATCATATTTTATCAAACCAAAGCACTATGCCTCCTTAAAAATGTACTACTTAATCTTTGAACTCTCTAGACTTTCAGAGTCTGTAGTATAAATCAAAAGTAAATTAACTCACTCATCCATATCTGATCACCTCTTCTAGCCTTACTGCTCACTCTTTATGACATTACAGACGTATTCAACTTTGTTTCAGTATCCAGTTGTTTTACCTCTAACTGAGCCTTGGATGAAATCATAGGACTCAGTTTGTATAACCCAATGTCGCTTCACTGGAGCTCAGGGAGTTATGTGTTCTTATAACAGCAATGAATTTAATTCACGCTCAGAGGAACAACATAGTTGCAGCACGCTGCTCAACATGAATTATGAGGACAGCTTCGAGCGCTCAGGTAAATAGATATCATAAATTTAGCCCTGGTATAAATCTAGGAATTCATACTGGGAATGGATGCAACTGAGTTGTCTTGCTGTTCACGTGCTCTGTGGTTTAAAGGCTACACGTTATTCATTGCTGATGTAAGCAGCTGAAAGTCTGCTAAACTCCCCGGAATTGCACTCAGCTATGCTAGCCGTGAATGTGTCCCTGTGGCATTATCCAATACACAGCTAAGTCAGCAGTGCCAAATGGTGACACAAAACCGAGACACGCAGAATGAGATTTTTCAGAGCTTGTTTCAAAGATAATGGAAAATCTGAAGCCTGTACCCGAATTTGAAGAACTCTATCACAACTTCCTTGGAGAGGGATGACAGCAGTGGCAGAAGTGATTATCCCACATCCGAATGAATTAGCTGAAATCGGTGAAATTAATTCTGGGGGAAAGTGTTATGCAGAAGAACAAAGGCCAGAACCGAGCCCGGAGTAACATCCTATTCAAAATCAGGAGGAGTGGTGAACTGAGGCTCCTCATCTGTTCGTGATGCGACCCCCTCACAGCACTGCTGTAAGTCAAGAAACAAGAACACCTTATGTCATTGCTCTTCCCCCCAGCTTTCAATACTCCACGTAATTAGGGCTTTTTAACATGCGGCTCATGTGAGAACTTTGAATGTAATAACAAAATGCCTAATCTGTTTACCTGAGCCATCTGAAAGAATACACATTCTTGCATATTAATGATGCATTAATACATCAGAAGCTTTTCAGAATTATTAAAACAGACCTAAAACCACAAACAATCTCCAAGCTAATATTCCAGATGCACCAAGAGATCTAATTCAAGAAGTCCTGCCACAGAACACTTTATCTCACTTTACTTCTCATGAGACCAATAATTATGAACTGATGTACACGAAGGCTAATTTTCAGGTGTAGCAATCCCCAGAGGAGCATCACCACAAACTGAACAAATGTATTTCATCTTGAGATTCTAGCAACCAAACTGAACTGAAAAATGCAGCAAACAAAATCCAAGCAGTTACAAACTCAAGCAAACACAGTGAACTATAAATGGTAAGTATCCATGGTTGAGAAACAACTGCTTTCCTCAGAGGGTCTCCCGATGATGCTTCGAAGCCTGGAGAGGATTATGGCATCAGCAGAATGCACCCATTTTGCACTTTCCATCTGCAAAGGTTTTTAACTAATGAACCTTCACAAGGCCCCTGTGAGACAGGTAGGTATTTTAAGCCACCTCACAGAAAGCTAACTTGGCTACTGATTTGGTAAAGCTGATGCCAGAGCAGATACTGGAAAGCTATAGTCCCAAAGGCACTGTAATACTTCTGAGAACCTTTCTTCCCTGCATTGTACTTTCTTCTTTCTACCCTCCTCCTTTGGGTTCAGCAAGGGAACATGGTGATGCTGCAGCTGATTTTTGTCACCCTATGAAATCCACAGAGCTGACTCACACTCCACCAGAACAGTTAGCACTACAAGAACTAACGTGATGAGCAGGAAGTGGCTGACTTTAAGGCACTGAGCATAAAGCATGAAAGGGCGTTGCACTCTGGGCTGCAGAAAATGCCTCCCTTCACTTGAGATTGCAAGTCATTTATCTTCTACTGGAGTACCCCTTCCTGATAAACGGTGCTAGCAGGGGAGCCTGCTCATGCTGTTTTAAAACCAGTTTGCTGGAGAATTCAGCCAGGATGTAGACTTGTCCTTCTCCTCCCCCCTAGGGAAGATCTACACAGGGTTTAAAGCACTCTCTTGTTTTCAAACCTTTTCTTGTTCCCTCCTATAGGAAGGGGAAGGCACAAAACTTTCACATGTGGCTTGGAACAGGGTAAGGAGATTGCAAGGCAGCAGGCAGCGAAACACGTGGCTGTTCTCTTGGGCAGTCTATCCTGCCAGATCTATTTGCAAACATAAATATAAGGTTGTGTGGAAGCACTGGGTTGGAGCTGTGTGATGAGCCTTTAACTTTATTCTTTCTTAATATTCAAATAGTTATTGTGCAAGCTATCCTGAACATCCCATTATCAGTGCTTATGGATGCTATTTCCCTTCACTGATTTGTTAATTAAATACTAAATTATAATAGGCAGTGCAACACTGCTGATCAATGCATGCCTCAAGTCCTCGATGAATTCCTGTCAGTTCAGAGTTCATGCCACCAAGAAATGCACTTTTCTGCGCTATCCTACTTTCTGAGAACACTTTATAAAATAAATGTGAAAGCAGGTGGTACTGCACAGCTTCTGTCTTCAACATCATCCTTGTGTTAACAGTCCCACCTTGTGTAGCTCACAGAGGTGATAGTCACTAAAATTGCAATTATAACATCTAAGGTGGTGGGATTATTTTAAGTACTAATTGAGATTCATTTCCTACTCAGATTTTGTCATAACTACTCTGTCTTCTTTCCCTTCTTTATGGAGAAAAGACTGGTGAAGCCACAGAAAAAGACACTCCTTCTTACAGACATTTATTTAGTCTACATTATTGACATTTAAAGATTCAAACAGCATTAAGAAGCATTTCTGCATAGCAGTACTATATCAACTGCATATCTGAGAAATGCATTACAAGTCTGACCTAATCCAGCATTTTCTGTAATATCAGCCATCATACCCATCTCACTGAGAGATGTGAGCGTACTAAGAGAGACTAGACTTCAAAGAAGAACATTTACCCCAGTTATATTCGTTGCACTGTGTTGTTGTTCTTTCCTCGAGAAAAAAAGAGATGCTGTCACACTACATATCTAGCTGTTGTAGCCAAGAAGAACACTTCTTTTGTATGGCATAACTTCTTTCTCTCACTTTTCTGTACCGCAGCTCTATGTATGTCTTTAGAACACGTATTTTGTTGCTGGTTTTAAGTTAAAAATTGGTCTGTTCCCTGAGGCTGGAAACTGAAGCCTGCTTTTAGGGGACTCCTGTTCCACTGCAGAGTTTGTAATGGAAGATGACGCTGAGTGTCCGGGGACTCTCCTTTTTTGCCTTCTTGGTACAGTGCTGGGGGATTAACCACAACACAGCACGGCCCCACTCTGCACTCCCTCTCCTCCTGAGACCTGTTTTCTGCTTCTCTTTCCTCCCACAGCTGAGTGTTTTTAGCCTCGGCACAGAGAGTCCTTCCCCAAAATGCTTAATGCTGCTGTGGAAACTGGTGACATTGTGAGAAACTGATATGAGAGGTTCAGATGACACTGCCCTTCATAATGAAAGGGTCTCACCCAATAAGTCACAGAGCCTAAGCATGGGAGAAAGGAAGAGAATGCAAACAAAACAAAACAACAAAACAAACAAAAAACCACACATACACAGAAAAACAAACAAACAACAACAAGAACAAAAATAAAAGCAAAACAAAACAAAAAATGACCACACAACAAAGTAGCCTCTGAAAACTAGGCTTTTCTATTTTTTTTTTCCTAAAAAACACTAAGAAAATGTGAACTCCTATGTGGAACAAGAGAAGCAAGATTTAACTGCAGTATAGTGTCCACAGATCTTGCCCATGGGACCCTTTTCACACATGCAAAGCCTAGAGGACAGATTCATCCAGAGACATTTTAATTTTTAATCAAAAACTTTCAGGCTGAAATATCATTATTGCAATGCGAAATGGTTCCATTTAAGCTATTGAACTGTTCTCCAAAACAGAACAGCATAAAATGCTCTTGGTTCTTTTATAAAATAATAGGAAAACTATATTACAAATAAATCAAAGTGCTGGGGTGTTTGTTAGCTGCCATCTTATTTGCTGGAGCACTTTTATATCTTAAGGTTGCAGTGTTATCAGCGCCTAACATGAGCTCCGGCAGGGAAGCTTTCTTGAATCATGTCAGCCTTTCAAAGAGTTCAGAAGCTGAATTTTTCTCAAGATGCTAAAATTCGCATTCAACCTCTTCTGGAAAAAAATTGTGGAGTTTGCTTTGGCTGTTCTTTGTTTGTTTGTTCTATTATTTTCTTACTTCATTTATTTTCACATCCTACCTATTTTATTCTTTTATTTTTTATTTTAAATTTTTTATAGGAGATGCTGTTTTGATTGCGTTATTGTAGCATTCAAAAATATTGCCTGTAAAAAGAATAATGTATCTTTTAGTGTGAAACTAGCTGTTTAGTGTGAAACTATATGTTTGTGTAGCAATCATGATAATTCATACAGGCATAACTAAAATTACAAGCCTATATTTCCATTTATTCTGTCTTTTTAAGGAATTCAACAGCTATTGAGAGCTCACCAGCAGGTAGCTCAGAGGGGCCGTTACATGCAGTTTGAAGACTTTGCTAACTTTCCAAGAAAGCATGGATGTTTTCAAGCATTTCAGTACAGAGTTCCTCTTTTCAAATATAATCCTGAGATAAAGACCTATGTACCATGCAGTTTCCCAGAAAACATCTGCACAGAACCACTCAGACAGTTTTTGCCACTGACTGCACTAGGACCAGAGTTTCAGTGTAACTACTATTTTTATTTGTCAGGAATAGTTTTGCACGTGTTTTTTCTGCAAGCCAGTAGACCGCTCAGTGCATTAGCTGGATCAGGAGAGAAAGCAGCAGTACCTATATTCAATCAACATTGTTTTGAAGAGCTCAGCTTCCCTACAGTTACCATGTACCATCTAGTGATACAAAAGGAAACTGCAATTTCTAATTCATTATTCTTTGAATGAAAGATGACAACAACATATTTTTGATATTTGGCTTTCCTTCCATTAAAATAAAATGTAGTCATGATAGTGCTATCTCTAATAGTTTTTCTATCAAGACTCTTGTGATGCCAGCTAGTTTTCAAGAAGATGTAACTTCTGAAGATGTCTGACTGTATGAGAATCTCAGCTTCAGCTAAAGTAAAAATACAGTCTTTTATAGCTACAGAAATACATGTAAAACAGGTGTAAAACTCAGAGGCCAAATTTAAAAGAAACCCGAAGTCTAACATTTTTTTTTAAACTTCATGATTTTGACGATCATGTTTTTTAAATACTAGATGAATATTCTCTGTTGATGGGAAGGAAGTCAAAGAGAAAGAGATTTTAGTGGTCTTGAGACTAGTACACACGATTCACTACTGGGAAAAGCGCATTTTAATCCTGGTAACTCTCTGCATGGAAAACTAAAGGATTTAAATACACTGTATTATAGGGCAGTAGCTGTTTTGTTGTGTTTTTTGTTTGTTTTTTTCTGCTTGTCTGCATCACCATATGGACGATTTCAATTCAACAGCAACATACACTGTGATCGGATTCTGACAGATGGGGTAATGGAAAAAGTCAACGTTTACTTACTGGTAGAAGAAAATTTTACCTTGCCTGCCAAATGGGACAATAAAATAAATTTGTTTTGTATGCTGTGTAGAATTTGTTATTGCTACTAAATGAAAGCAAAACATTCTGGATCTCTCCCTGGGAGTCTGCAGACGGAATGGGTACAGATCCACCGAGAGTCACAAGTCAGGAGAACTGAGAAATGAAACTCACGCTCAGCTTCTCTTCTCCCATTTCTCCCCCTCAGCATCATGCAACTTTCTTTTTCTGAAGCAAAATGGGAATGATCCCATCACTAAACAGTGCAATCCTTCCAAACGTGCGAAATAGCAGTGTATTTACCAGGCATTGCTACATATCTGCATTACGTAAGCAAAACACAGAAATTATACAAGGTACAGTAGTTGGATTTTCATACACCAGTTCAGGCCTTTGCACTGAGTTCTACAAATAGTGACTAGCGATCAGTTTAGCACAAGGAACGCTCTACAACAGTTTAGACGAAAGGAGTGCAGTGAGTGATAAGCAACAGGGCTTCATAGAACAAAAGTGTCCTCAGAATGCAATCAGCATTTGTTTTTAATACAGTTATGCTTTGGAATTCAACCCTCAGCCCATCCTCTGGCCACTAGCAAAGAGCCCAGGGTACACTGTCACTTGGGCGGCACGGTGGAGTCTTCACAGCTTCTGTTCCGTACAGAGGGTTTGCTGAAAGTGCAGGGGTGTGGACAGAGGGGCATGATACCATACATCGTCCACTCCTTTACTGCTAGCGTAACTTACAGCAACTCTGAGGTTCTCCATGCTAGCTCCCAAATCTGCTTTGATATAAACTGACTCAAAACCACAGCAGGAGGAAAATGCTTTCTCCCATCTCTCTCTAACTGTGCCAAGTGCAGCTAGGGTCAAGCTCTTGGTATATATAAGACATTAGCATATCTGCAAAGGTTTATATAGTATCACGTACATTTGAAGAACCAGAAGCAAATTCTTTATAAATAGAATCACTGAAATATGGATTCATAGTTCTCCATTGTCAAAGCATCAGCAAAATATTAACGGTAGTGTAGACACTTACCAGAGGAAGCGGTGTCTTTTAAAGACTAATCTGGTGAATCTACTTTTCAAGCCACTGTATTCATTAATAATTTAGTGGCGAGCATCAGACATCAATTCCAGATTGATGACACTGTAGACAATGGCAACAACAAAGAGACACATAAGGGAGAACAGAACTGTGAAGGAAGCAGATGTAGAAAGATAGAACTGAGGTGTTTTCTCGTGTTATAACAAACAGGTATGAACTAATATGTATTAAGGAAACCATCACTGGAATATATGGGATGTGTCCATGCCAAAGGCACTAGCACAGAAAAAGATATCATCTGCATTCTGACTGAAATAAAAGCTGGTAATAAGGACTGATAATAGTGTGGGTAACATTTTAGAACGTATAATCTTACTAGATCTTAAGCAGCTCATTTCACATCCCCTTATTCCAATCTGTTCAACTAGATGCTTTTGTGTTCCTTATTCCTTTAGTCCAGTGAGGTGTAACACATTTAAAAGTCTTTGGTTACCAGCTTTGGCACAATCTGCTATTGCCTTTAACTGCCATTCATGGAGTGTAAAATAAAACTGTGCATTCACTAGTGCATTTTCTCAGTCAATCTGAAGCTGCAGTAAACTGTCACAAACCTCCCGAACACAGGCAGGGATATTTTTTTTCCTAAATACAGTTTTCCAAGGTGCTGCTTCTCTTATGAAGCTGTATGCAATGACAGTAGCTGTGCTTTAAGTCCCTATATCCCCCGAGAACCCTGACTTGCTTTCCTTATTCAGGTCAGATTCCAACTGAAATCAACATGAATTCGGCCTCAGTAACTTCCACAGGATCGAGCTCTGGTTTGGTACAGGATTAAGCCTACTGCTGATGAACAAACTCACTGCCAGTAAAGGACTTTTCCTTTTTGATAATCTCTGTTCTTTGGCCCAGCACCAAAAAGACCTTTCTAAATAGCAGGATAGGTTACGGAATCACAGAATCACAGAACTGTAGGGGTTGGAAGAGACCTCAAGGGATCATCAGGTCCAACCCCCCTGCCAAAGCATGTTCCCTAGAGCAGGTTGTCCAGGTAGGCGTCCAGACGGGCCTTGAATATCTCCAGAGAAGGAAACTCCACAACCTCCCTGGGCAGCCTGTCCCAGTGCTCCGTCACCCTCACCGTGAAGAAGTTCTTTCTCATGTTGGTGCGGAACTTCCTGTGATCCATTTTGTGGAGCACATTACCCCTTGTCCTATCCCCACAGACCATCGAAAAGAAGTTGGCCAAATCCCTCTGTCTCCCACACCTCAGGTATTTATAAACATTAATAAGATCCCCTCTCAGTCTTCTTTTCTCAAGGCTGAACAGACCCAGGTCTCTCAGCCTTTCTTCACAGGGAAGATGCTCCAGGCCCCGTATCATCTTTGTGGCCCTCCACTGGACTCTTTCCAGAAGATCCCTGTCTTTTTTGTACCGGGGAGCCCAGAACTAGACACAGTACTCCAGGTGAGGCCTGACCAGGGCAGAGTAGAGGGGGAGGATCACCTCCCTTGACCTGCTGGCCACGCTCCTTTTAATGCACGCCAAGATCCCGTTGGCCTTCTTGGCCACCAGGGCACACTGCTTGCTCATGGCCAACCTGTCGTCCACCAGGACTCCCAGGTCCTTCTCCATCAGGTCATCCCCCAGCCTGTACTGACACATGTGGCAGTTCCTTCCCAGGTGCAGGACTCTACACTTGTTCTTGTTAAACCTCATTTGGTTTCTTCCTGCCAATCTCTCCAGCCTGTCCAGGTCTCGCTGAATGGCAGCACAGCCTTCTGGCGTGTCAGCCACTCCTCCCAGCTTTGTGTCATTGGCGTACTTGCTGAGGGCAGACACTATTCCCTCATCAAGGTCGTCGATGAAGATGTTGAACAAGACCAGACCCAGCACCAACCCCTGAGGAACACCGCTAGTCACAGGTCTCCAGCCGGACTCAGCACTGCCGATCACCGCCCTCTGAGCTCAACCAGTCAGCCAGTTCTCAACCCACCTTACTGTCCAGTCCTCTATTCCACACTTTCCACATTGCAGCTTTGCTAGCAGGATGTCATGGGAGACAGTACCAAAAGCCTTGCTAAAGTCAAGGTAGATGACATCCACTGCTCTCCCCCCATCTACCCAGCTGGTGATGCCATCATAGAAGGCAACGAGGTTGGTCGAGCACGACTTCCCCATGCTGACTACTCCTCATAACCTTTTTCTCTTCCAATTGCTTGGAGAAGGAATGCAGAACAAGCTATTCCAACACCTTTCCAGGGACAAAGGTGAGACTGACTGGCCTGTAGTTTCCCAGATCCTCCTTCTTGCCCTTCTGGAAGACTGGAGTGACTTTAGCTATCCTCCAGTCTTCAGGCACCTCTCCTGTTCTCCAGGACCTTTCAAAGATGATAGAGAGCGGTTCGGCGACCACCTCTGCTAACTCCCTCAGCACGCGTGGATGCATCCCGTCGAGGCCCATGGATTTGTGTGCATTGATCCCACTCCGACGCTCCTGAACCATGCCCTCCTCAACCAGAGGGGAGCTCTCCATTTTCCAGACTCTTTCTCCTCCCTCTAGGGTGCAGGAGTCCCGAGGGGAAGTCTTTGAAGCAAAGACCGAAGCAAAGAAGGCATTCACTATCTCCGCCTTCTCAGTGTCCCCCGTTACCAGGACACAAATTCCAGGTTGCCACATGTTTGTCCTTAGATGCAATCATGTCACATTTCCTAAAAACAGTATAAATTACAGGCAGGCCATTCTAGGCTTTTATAAATAACTCAGCAGCTTAACCAAATGTATTAGTTTTATAATTACTGATTAAATTTACAATTTAGCATTAGATTTTTGATATCTTATGTTCTCTGATACCTGTGATTTCTGTTTTAAAACATGAAAAAGTGCAGCTGACAATACTTCTAGGCCTAGAAAGCCTTTGATGAGACAATTTGCTCATTTAGTTATGGTGAAAGATTTAGTTTTGTATTTATGTGGAATGAGTACTCTGATGTGTTCAGCCTCTCTTCCTAGTATCATTAACTATCTGAAAGGAAGGTGTGGGAAGCTGAGGGTTTCCTGTTGACACAGGTAACTAGTGATAGTACTAGAGGGAATGAATCATAGAATCATAGAATATCCCGAGTTAGAAGGAACCCATAAGGATCATCAACTCCAGCTCCTGGCTCCACACAGGTCTACCCAAAAATTCAGACCAGTGTTAAAACTAAACCCAGGGCACAGGATGGGAGGTGGAAGTTAGTCCCTGTGGCCAAGGGGCAGCCTTTTTCTCTGGCAAGCCAAATGGTCCGGGGGAGCTAGCCTCAGGAAAGGGGCCCTCAGCCCCCCCAGCCCTCCTCCTTGTCCATGTGAGGGCATCTTCCAGAACGCTCCCAACACAGCTGCCTTTGGCCACGCGTGGGCCACTCCATCACAGAGGCTTGCTGAGGTCACAGTGGCCACCACTGCCCCGCCTTTGCTCCAGGCCCTATAAAACAGGACCCCTGCAGCTGGCCCACCACTCACTGAGCTTCTAGGCACTCTGACGGCCAGCTTGTGCGGCAGGAAGAAGTCCAGAAGCAGGGAGGCGAGCGGTAGGCCTCCTCGGTGTGAGAGGACAGTGATGCAGTCCAAGGAAGCACCGAGAAGGAGTGCACCTAACGAGAAGTGTCATGGGCAGAGGAGTAGTGCCTGCAGCACAACTGACACCAGTGCTCCAGGGACCTCTGGCGCGCAGCCCACAGACACTTACAGGCGGTACCAGTGGCACCGCAACGATGCGGGGAACAGGCCGCCCCCTCAGCCATACAGCGACAGGGGGCCTGGGCCTTCCCAATGGCACAACGTTGGCATGGGGTGCAGGCAGGACCATCAGGCAGACAGCCGCAGGGAGCAGAGGCATGCCCGTAGTCCGGAATGCAGCATGGGACCCAGCTGTGGCCATAAACCTGATGGCAGTGTCAAATCCACAAATGGAAATCAGCCGGACAGTGGCATGGGGCCTAGGGGTGGAACTGAACGACCCCCTGGTTCGGCACCCTGGCCTGAAAACATTCCTGATGGAAGGCATCCCGTTTGGGCAGTCCCTGGCAAGGAGTGGCTTATCCTTCTGCCAAACACCATGGAGCCCATGGAGGTGGATCAACAAGATGTGGAGGAACCGATGGAAGTGGATCCACCTCGGCCAGATCAGACCTGTGGCTACCCCGGCATGTCTTTGCTCTCTGCCATCAGAGCGCACCAACAGCGTTGCAGGAGTGCCCGGCGAGCTCCCTACTTGTCGCGCAGGCTCCACCCCAAGCATTAGGTTGGAGCTGCCAAACACCACAGACATCCTGTAGGCTTACCTGCAAGATGTCCCGGCAATAAAGAACTCTGTTGCCGATTCCCAGGGGTTGTGTGAGTGCTTCTTTCCCATCCCCCAGCCCTTGGGCGAGAGGTGGCATCCCTTCTGCACAGAGCCTCAAGGAAGAGCACAAGAGAGGACCCAGCTCCCTTCGGGCTGCTGCGCTGGGGTGACAGGAGGAGTCCCCGAGGGCCACCATGAGCCTTTAACATTTGTGAAAATAGACTGAGGGGTGAAAATAGCAGTGTGTAAGCGATTATAGGTGGCTAATTTCTTATATTAGGAGTGAGTTTCTATATCTGGATAATTGGCAACGACAGACATGGAGAAGGCTGAGGTACTCAGCAACTTCTTTGCCTCCATCTGCACTGGTAGATGGGCTTCTCAAGTCTTTAATTTCCCTGAACACGTAGATGGAGGCTGGGGGATCAAAGTCCCACCCACTGTAAGTGAAGAGCAGGTTCGAGACCACCTGATGAATCTGAACAGGTACAAGTCTATGGGACCTGATGACATGAATCCCAGGGTCCTGAGGGAACTGGCTGATGTAGTTACCAAGCCTCTCTCCATCATAGTTGAAAAGTCTCGGCAGTCGAGCGATGTCCCTGGTGAGTGGAAAAAGGGAAAGGTCATGCCCCTACTCTTCAACAATTAAAACAAAGAACTGAACAATGAGCACTACTCTTCAACAATTAAAACAATTAGGAGACATTTCTTCTCAGAAAGAGTGGTCAGGCATTGGAACGGGTTGCCCAGGGAAGCGGTCCCTGGAGGTGTTCAAGTAAATCATCAAATCATAGAATATCCAGAGTTGGAAGGGACCCATAAGGATCATCGAGTCAAACCCCTGGCTCCACACAGGTCTACCCAAAACTTCAGACCATATGACTAAGAGCACAGTGCAAACACTTCTTGAATACTGACAGGCTTGGTGCTGTGACTACTTCCCTGGGGAGCCTGTTCCAGTGCGCGACAACCCTCTCGGTGAAGAACCTCTTCCTGATGTCCAGCCTGAACCTCCCCTGTCGCAGCTTGACACCATTCCCTCGGGGCCTATCACTGGTCACTAAAGAGAATAGATCGGCACCTGCCCCTCCACTCCCCCTCGTGAGGAAGCTGTAGGCCACAATGCGGTCTCCCCTCAGCCTTCTCTTTTCCAGCCTGAACAAGCCCAGTGACCTCAGCTGCTCCTCATACGTCTTCCCCTCTAGGCCCTTCACCATCTTCGTAGCCAAGGAAAGGTTGGGCCTTGTACATAGGGACACGATTTAGTGGGCGACATTGGTAGTAGGGTGATGGTTGGACCAGATGATCTCAAAGGTCTTTTCCATCCTTAATGATTCTGTGATTCCATCTGAAGTGATGCATGGATTATCGTTTCACACCATGGTTTATTCATCTGCTGTTGACAAGAACATGGCATACCTTTCAATTGTTTCTGCTGGCAGCAGAAAACACACCTCTCCTTCCCATACGCTACCTCCAAGGCAGCAGCTGCGGTTTTGTGACAGCCCAGCCCCCAGCTACACCCTGGTCCCGTCCCACAGGCAGGAGGCCAGAGAAGCATCCAGCCCTCCTCGGGGCAGAGCTGGGGCCGTGACTTGAGGGAAGGCTGGACGTGGTGCTTAGGGACGTGGTGCTTAGGGACGTGGTGCTTAGGGACGTGGTGCTTAGGGACGTGGTGCTTAGGGATGCGGTGCTTAGGGACGTGGTGCTTAGGGACGTGGTTTTGTGAGTGACACTGGTGGGGGGGGCGATCGGACCAAATGATCACGGCGGTCTTTTCCAGCCCTAACGCCTCCGTGACTCTGCAGAGGTGCCAACGCCCGGCCTTAGGCCGCCATGACACCTCCTCGGGAGAGCAGCGGGAGTGGCCGCGCCCTCCCCCCGTGACGCCACCGGCGCGCGCCCCTCCCCTCCGCTTGCGGCCCCTCCCTCCCGGTCGCGTCACGGTGGCGCGGCAGCGCCCCCCCCCCCCCCCTGCGCGTGACGTCGGCGCGTCCCGCGGCGGCGGCAGGTGGCGGAGCGGCGCGCGCCGGGCCCGGCCCGACCCTGCGGGTGAGTCCCGGGCGGCGGCACCCCGGGGGAGGGGGGGGGGCTCCAACGGTCACCAACGGCCGCGCCCCCCCCCCCTCTCCCCGCGGCGGGGCCGGGCTGCGAGGCCCGGAACAAAAGGGCAGGCCGCGGGGTGCCGGCGGGGCCCCCACCGTGCCCAGGCCGCAGCAGCGCGGTGGGGAGGGAGGCGGCGGCCGGCAGCCGGCGGCGGTGCCCGGGGAGGCGGCGGTGTCGGTGTCGGTGCGGGCCCTGCGCGGGCCCTCGCGTTGCGGCGGGGCCGGGAGGCGGGCGGTGCGCGTCGCTGCCGCTGGAAATGGGGGGGGGATCGGGGCTGGGTGCTGCCGGCGGGGTGCTCGGGGGCTGGATTTGGTCGCGGTGCTGGAGCGGGGACGGGCGCAGCCCGGAGGGGAGCGCACCGGAGGTGGTGGTGTTCGTCCCAGTACCGCTTTTCTGTCACCCCCAGCGAGCAATCCTGTGCAGTTTGCCCGTGGTCCTGTACCACGGAACTGTTCACCGGTAATCCCAAGGATTAGGGAATAGGTAGGTAGGGAGGGCAGCTATAAAAAGTTGTGCTTTTGTCAGGTTTGTGATATGAAAAACACAGCCTCCCCTAACACAGGGGGTTGTTTAAAATAGGCCTTAAAGTGCCTCCATAAATGCATCACCAAAAACGGCCTGCTGTAACAGTACTGAGCGCCCGGTACAAAACCCTGGTATCGATTTGGTCGCTTTGAGTAAATCTTAAATATCGAATGTTTGCGAGAGCTCACTTGACAGTTCTGTGTGGTTAATGCTGTGGCTGCCTTCCGAGGGAATCAAAGTGCCAATTGTTTGAATCGCCACAGTGCGGAATCTGTACGGGGAGGAAGAAACAAGTTCGTTTTGTTTCCTTCAAAACCCGCTGCATCAGTTGAGATGTAACGCAGTTGTCATTTGCCGAGAGGGATGGAACTGCAGGGTTTCGAAGAAGTTTGAATAGTGGGCTCTTGGAAATGGTGGGAAAAAAACACTTTATTGGAATTGATTTTTCCCCCTCTCCTTCTTCTGTGCATGTTAATCAAGTCTTTCTGTTTAGAGATGTTCCTGTACTTAGTTTGCGTTTCCAAAGCATCGATAACTTCAGATGAACCTGTTCTTGCTTTGTTTTCCTACAGGAACTTTGATACTATCATTTTGCTTGAGTGAGAAGCTAATGTTTTGCTCTCTTAAATAAAATGAAATATATACTTCAAATTCAGTGGTCCAGTTGTAGCACAGGACAAGAAATTCATTTTGAATAAATATGCAGCAGTTCAGTACCAAAATGGTTGACTGTTCTGCACTTGACTATTTTTCTGTGGTTTAGTTCTAAATCTATACAAGGTGTGTTTTTCTTTGTTTTTGTTTTTTAATTAATGTGTAATGGCACTGCATAAAGAATGACAGGGAAGTTGAAGCCTCATCACATCACTAATTCCCAAAGATACTCTAATTTTAAGAGGTACAGAGAAGTCACTATGAACAGGAGACAGTGAAATTATTTATCTGCTGTGCTGTGCATTGCCTGGTGATGGTTTAAAAAATATCTGAAAGGCTCAGTACCTTTAGCTGACACTATGTTGACAATAACAGGCCTTCAGCTGGGAAAATGAATTTTTTCCCCTCCCCTTATTTAAAAAAAAAAAAAAAGGCAAAAACCATACCAAAAACACTTTACTTCTTTCCTCCTTTTCCCTGTATATTTGGCTCATGGTGGCTGGTAGGGAAGGACGCAGTTCTGTCCCCTGCTTCCACCTTCTTCCACCCTCCCTCCCCCAGGAATCGAGGTATGAGGTAGGGAGCTTGATGGAAACAGTCAAGTACTTAACTACGTAAAAGCATTTACCGTTTTTATTTTGTAGTGCTGTACCCGTTGATTTTTCAGCCTATGGGGACACAAAGGATTAGCTTGTGGTAACTAGTTTAAAGTAATCTGTAGAGTGCTGCAGAATTTATCATCTGAGGCAGGATTTAAATAAGGCTGTAGGTAACACCACATTTACATTCAGAACCTGGCTTCTTAAATACGTGCATTTCTGGGATATTTTTTTTAAAGTTATTGTTGCTTTTTTTCTTTTTGCTCTGGTCTCCAAAGCAAAAGAAAAATGGGAAAAAAAAAAAGTAGTTTGGGCTCCGATAGGTTACTGGGAATCTGATGTGCAGCAGTTAACTGACAAGAAAGGTTTCGTTCCGTCTTGGTCTAGTAAAAGCTGGATGTTTTCCTCAAGGAAGACCTTGGGTCACTTTCGGATGGTAGCTCAGGTAGGAGGTCAGCCACTTTGGAGTCCTAAAGCTGCATGGAAGAGGCTGGCACAACTTCTCCCAGCAAGCGTCCCTGGAGACTTCAGGGGAACAAAGAGCAGTCAGACACCGCCTGAGCCTCAGCGTGGGAGGAGCTGTTGCCCAGCGCTGATGCCAGGTCGAAGCCCTTGCTCCTGGGCAGTGGGATTGTCCTTCATCCGTTGCGTGTTGAGTGCGCGTTTCAAAATCGGCGTGTGATGGGACGCGTGGGTTTCGTGAGTGCGCAAGGGGAAGGGACTCTTGCAGGTTGCCGCAGTTAGCGTAACTCCCCATACGAGGTGCTCGTCTAACGTAGGAAGTTAATTGCTAAGTAGAGAACACAGCTCTTAGCCACTTAACTTCAAAGGAGCAGAGTCCGGGAAGGGGTGTGTGTGTAACCACAAGCGCCTTTTATCCCGTTTTGTAAAATTTTCATGGCTGGCTTATTAAGTAAATAACAACATAATGAAGAGTAGAGGTTACCTGAAGTCAGTTTGTGAACTAGTTCTTTTTAAGAGCTATGCAGCATTTAGAAAGTTGCCTTACCATAATCCCATAATTATGTCCTAATTGGATTCTTCCAGGTATAATTACATGCATCGTGTATGTGCGTGCGTTTTTTTCCTAGGAAATCTGTCAGAGCTGACCCAGTGTCCTTCTCCCATCTCCATGTAACATTTGGTCTTTGAATGCTCCACCTCTGACAGTGGATTGTAGGAGGTAGCAGATAAAACAGAAGCCAGGACCTGAGCTGAAGGGCTGGGCACCACACCCACAGCATCGAGCTTGTTGCAACCGTCTCTTTGATCGTAGCAAACACGGTATTTTGTCTGAGTGGATTAGTAGAGCCAAAATTTCAGTGGGATTGCAGCTCTCCATTTCAGATTAATGTGTGAAGAAAGGGGAAGTTGCTGGATTGATGAGGGGAGAACCGTCTCCCTTTTGAAGGGGTGCTAGGACAAGTGGATAGGCATGTTAATTTTTGCATTTTTCCTTTTGAACGCTGGCTAAAAATAGCTGGACTGAATGCTACATGGAGCTCAGCTATGAAGAAAATAACACGTTTGAGTAATTTATCTTGCACTGAAGTCATCTGAACATTTCAATCCGACATTATTCGTGATAAATGTTCAATCATTTGATGGAGCATAGCACAGAACACCGTAACACTAAATGCTCCATGTTCTTTCTGAGACTTACCACTCCTTGACTTTGCTCTAGTCGGTACATAAATTTGATCTGCACCGTGTTTACACTGAAATGATTCTTTCATTGAGCAAATTGAAATCAAATACGTGACATTCTTGGGTCTGCTTCAAAGCATTCGTATATGTAAGATTTTGCAGCAACTGAAAATTGTAATTCAAAATGCCTAAGAAACATCTTGAAAGCTACAGCCCAGAAGAGAGGAAGATACAGCTGTATGGCTCATCAGTCTTTGTACATACGATTCCCAAAATACTTTCTGTAACTAAGGGTGGCTCTTTCAGGTCAAGACCTTCTTGTTTAGAGCTTGAGAACAGGACAGTGAAATCTTGGTGGTCTCCCTGCTCTCACCCAGTTTGCAGATTCCTACCTGCCTACTGAAGAGTTATTTAGGTAATTGTTAAGACACTGGTTTCCAGTGACTACTTTGTATTTGTGAAATGAATTGGTTCAAATTCTGGTTGGTGACATACTGCAAAATGTATTTTGGCTGACATTAACTGGTAGCCTGAAGAGGGGCACGTTACCTCAGAGTCACAGAGCCTGAACTGCACCCTTGTCCTCTTTTTCAGAGATCACATATATTTGTTTCAGCACTGAACCTCAGAAGTGCTTGGCACTTCATAAAGAGGGCTCTAAGCTGCAGAGTGCTTGAGATGTGGACAGGACCTAGGGAAATCACCTGTTTGCATGCATGGTTTTCTCCTCAAACATCCGGTAACAGCCCCTGTTTACAGACAAGATTCAAAGCTGGATAGGCCTTTGGAATAATACAATATGGCTCTTTTTATATACAGGTTTAGGAAGCTGTTGTTACTTGTTAAACTCTCCGAAAACAGGAAGTCATTTACTAGAGGTTAAATATGCACAAACATAACATACTCCTAACTTTAGTCTTGTTTCTCATTTTGTATACATGGTTACTTTATGGAAATGAGGCAATAACTGTAGATATAATAAGATAATTGCCTTTTATAGTACTTTAGAAAAAGATAATTTGCATAAGTTAGACATCAAAATAATCGACATCAAACTGTAGGCCAAAATTGGTAATTGCAAAAAATACGACAATGTCTGATGGAGTCTGCATCAGGTAGATTAAAGGATGGTTATTTCCTTTCTGTAACAGGACCATGGCGTTGTGTTTTGCTCGCTCATATCTGTGTACAATGCTGTTGTAATGGTGATACTGTTTGCTTTCCATTAGTGTGCAGAGAAGCTGAAACGCTGCAGTGTACCGTTGGGCAGGACAGACAAGGAATGAGCCAGCCTTGGGAAGGAGGACCTGCCATCCTAGCTGGAGACATCTGAAGAGAGGACATCTTAGTCTCGTGGCATGCGTCAGTAGAAATTACTCAAGAGAAAGTAAGCTGCTGTTGTTTTGTTAATGGACTTGCACGTGCCAGCTTGTTGACAAACTGCTTAGTTGTAGCTAGAATTTGACCCGGAGTCCGAAAAGTTACTGTTTTGGGGTAGGGTTATGGGAATTTACTTGCTCTTTGGACAGAGTCCCAGAAGGCCTGGGGAATTTTCATATAGTTTTTATACATTACCTATTCCATACTTTGTGTGTTGATGAAGGCACTCTAGGCTATGCGTCGTAAGCTTACCAAATGAAATGTAGGTTTTAATATTAATTAAAAAAAGAGATAATAGAAGTGAGATCTGCCAGGATTGTAGACCAGCTCCTTCACAGTTGGCTTTAGGCTGTATTTATGTTAAAATGTAGCATTCAGATGCTTGTTGTTCCCTTTTTTTATATCTGAACTGATGATCCAAATACTTCAAATAACTTTATTTTTAGAACTTGTCACTGATTTTAATTTATTCAATAATGTAATTTTCCCTGTTAGCCAAAATTAATAAAGTAACCCAGCTCTCCAAAAAACAGAGCTTAGTCTTTGATAACCATTTTAATATGAAGCCTTTTTTGAATAAATCTTGTTATAAAATATTACTGTTAATTTCAGGGAAAATACTCTGCACTCAGATTTGTTTAGTTATTAATGCCATGAAGCTGGAATGAATGTGCTTCCACAGCCGTAACTTAGCAGAATAGCAGCTCTAGATGTTTTTCCTCTTTTCCAAAGGGCTTACCTGTTTGATAAAAATCTACATATATATGCCCTAGTACTAATTTATAGACAAACTCCGTGAACTAGATCTGATACTTAAAAAGGTAAACAATAAAGGATTAACTAGTATATTCTTTTAGAAACAAAAAGCGAAAGCCTCAGTTCAGTTGATCTAAATCTTTAAATGGATAATTGTCCTGCATTCTGAGCACATGCAACTGCAGTTGTGCTTGTCTTTTATTAAAAGTTTTATGTTGCAGGGTTGTGCTTGGTTAGAGATGAGGGTATTCTTCTAGCTGTATTAATTTTATGTTTTCCTCTAATTCGTTAAAAATCACTTAAGACTTTCAAAAGAAGACATTTATTCCTCCTTTCCATTCATATGCTGCATTATTAACTTGACCTAGTAAGGAATCAAAGAACCTTCAAATTAGTAGGTGACCTATTGAGCACAGCTCAAATATTAATGAGAACTCTCTCACTGCTTTTTGTTTACTCATGATACAGCATAATACATTCACTCATAATAGTAACAATACCAGAATTTGATTTGTCAAAATGGGTTTCATTTTTAATCCCAGCAGTCTCCAAATTCTTAATTATGATACACAAATTATAGAGAAGTTACTTATCTTCATGTTGTTTTTATCTTTTCTTTGAAGAGGATAACCTTATGAAATGTATTTAGGGAAAAGAAGCCTTTTGTAAAACTGTAGCGTGGAAATAAAAATCTCAGCTGCTGTGCCTTTCTGCACGGTGGTATGTCATTATGGGAACACTTGAAAATTCAGATCTTTTTTCCTCAGCCATGGTTGGCACAAACTAATCAATACATGGTTTTCTATTTCAGCTCTTCTGTTGTGAGATACTGATTGAGTTATGTTCGTGGGTATTCTGAAATCTGAATAGCTTTTCTTCTCTCCTTTTTCTAATAAGTTCCTCGTCATAAAAACCTAGTTTTGGTGTAAAGTTCTGCTTCCAAATATAACCTGGAAAGTGTGAAGCTGCCAGAGAGCAACTAGTTCACAACACTTTCAGAATGTGTCTCTCACGTAGATGTGCAAAATAAAGACAATTACCAGGTGGTAATGCTGTCTGTATCTGCACGCTGACTGAAGAGCTAGTATGCATATTTGTTCTTAATCTCAGAGAAAGAAGTTCAGATACAAAGGTGGACAGAGTTATATGCCACTTCAGAAATAACATATATGAACGGTAGAGCTTAAAAAACCCGACTTGATTAAAAAATTAGATTAAAGAAAGGCATTGCTCTTCTGAGAGGAAATTACAGTGACAAAAGGGAACGGGTAGCATATAGAGATGCATTTTTGTAAAGATAAATATAGACACAGAAGCATAAATGTGTTTTTTTTTTTTTCTAATCCCAGCACGTGTTCGTAAGATGCATAAAGCAGCAAAGGCTTTTACTGTAACACGAGGGATTTTCTCTTGAGGTAATGCGTTTTACTAGAAATATGTCTGATACTGGAACAGGCTGTCCAGGGAGGTTGTGATACCACCATCCTTGCAGGTTTCAAAAAAGTCAGCTAGACAAAGCCATGGCTGATCGGACCTGATACTGCTGATACTGCCGTGTGGAGCTGGAATCTGGGCTCCTGTGACCTCTAACGGTCCCTTCTGGCCCACCCTTCTGTGGTGACTTTGGATGAACTATGCTCTGCTGTTTGTACAAAGAGGACTAGTTACACTGAAAGGCTTTTTTGCTGAGTATCAGCCCTATGCTGCCAAATTCCTTGGAGATTTGAAATGAAAAAGGCACATTTTTAGGCCCCATTCCCCTAAAGCCCACTCTTCGCCCTCGTTTGATATCTGCTGGTTTGTTTTGATGAGAATAAATGAGATCATAACAGGAAAATAACCATGAAAAAGACTATGAAAGATTGCCGTAGGTAAATGTAGTCTAGCAGGCATTTGTATGTCTAGGCTAGAATATTTTGCGTATTGAAATCCTATAAAATGGCAGAGTAGCATTATAGTTGGTTATAAAATTTCTGTTTAACAACAGAGATGAGACACGGCCAGAGAAGGCACAGGCAATGACTTCACAAACAAATGATGGCTGCGTATTTCATCTCCTGTGATAGATACACTGCCCCTTCTGCTTGGCTGGAACAATTCCTTTTGAGGTACCCTCAGCTAGATCAGCAAGTTCACCTGTTTTTTAGGAAAGAGAAATCCAGGATAGCTTTTGAAAAAGCCACCTCAGTCTTCAAATCCAGTTCTTCCTGTAGCCCTGTGGTTGTTACAAGCCTTGTCTGAGGGCTGGTACGCTGTGGTGACTAAGAAACAGCGAGTGGGAATACTCCAGCCTGGTTCTGCTGCCGGGCATATTTTGTGCTATGGAAACCTAGCCTGAAGTATTGTTCTGGTAATCCCCTAGTCAAACTGATGATCACCAGTACTGTACAGATGGATTGTTTTGTGGGTAGGTCACCTCTTGAGAAAAGAATCGTAGCCTCTTCAGATTTTCTGAGGAGGCTCCAAAATAACAGGCTGGCTGGATGCTTTGTAGTACCTTTAGCCTGCATGAAGCTAGCTGATCAACACTGCTTCAGAAAAAGAAGAGAGGAAATTCCCAAGTTTGGCATGGTATTGTGTTAAAAATGAAACAGGAGATTAAAGATCAGCGATTGGGAAAAGAAATTCTACCAAAATTCAGCTTAGTTTGTTGACTCAGAAAACAGTGTTAACCTATCGGTTACTTTAAAAGTTGAGCTTCATAAATGATACCTCATCTTAACCCAAGGCAAGTGCCTCATTCTGTGGATGGTGAGGTAAGGTGCCAGTTTAGGTTGACACAGTAAACTGATTTACATCTCTTTGATCTTCTGCAGGATGGCTGGCTGCGGTGAAATAGATCATTCGATCAACATGCTTCCCACAAATAGGAAGACAAATGAGTCATGTGCTAATGCAGCACCTTCCTTGACAGTCCCTGAATGTGCTATCTGTCTGCAAACGTGTGTCCATCCAGTAAGTCTGCCTTGTAAACATGTTTTCTGCTATCTGTGTGTGAAGGGAGCTTCTTGGCTTGGGAAACGATGTGCGCTCTGCCGGCAGGAGATCCCAGAGGATTTTCTCGACAAGCCAACCTTATTGTCACCAGAAGAACTCAAAGCAGCAAGCAGAGGCAACGGAGAATATGCTTGGTACTACGAAGGTAGAAATGGTTGGTGGCAGTATGATGAACGTACCAGCAGAGAGCTGGAAGATGCCTTTTCCAAAGGTAAAAAGAGCACTGAAATGCTGATTGCTGGGTTTTTATACGTAGCAGATCTTGAAAATATGGTTCAGTATAGGAGAAACGAGCATGGACGCCGCAGGAAAATAAAACGGGACATTATAGATATTCCAAAGAAGGGAGTGGCTGGGCTTAGGTTGGACTGTGACGCTAACACTGTCAACCTGGCGAGAGAGAGCTCCGCTGACGGTGCAGACAGCACAGCGACCCCGGGGGCTGCAGCCGTACAGCCCCTGGTGCCTGTTTCTGCTAGGCCCCTGCCGTCACTCGATGGTCAGCTGATGAGTCCTTCAACGCCATCGCCTGATGTAAGCGCTTCTCTAGAAGACTCTTTTGCCCAGTTGCAAATAAATGGAGACAGTATGGCCGAAAGGAGCCATAGGGGAGAGGGAGAGGAAGACCATGAATCATCATCGTCCGGTAGGGTGCCGGCCCCTGACGCCTCTGTGGAGGAGACCGAATCGGATGCTAGCAGCGATAGCGAGGATGTGTCTGCCCACCTCCAGCAACATCCATCCTCTGCCCAGCAGAGACACTTGAATGCAAACGCAAACCAGTCAGGAGTGGATAGACCAGTGGCAGGGGGAGGGGTGGTAAACGCGAGCGTAAGGTCTAGAAGGCCAGATGGACAGTGCACAGTCACTGAAGTTTAAATCTGGAGCCATGCGATTGAAAAACTCAGTCCCGTATCTGTAAATTTTCTGTCCACATTGGCATTGCACTCAAACCTAGCAGTGTGTTTGGTGGGAGGGTGGGGTGAAGGGGAGAACCAGATTTGGCCTAATTTAAGTCTCTTTAACATGTCTCAGCTGGAAGACTAACTGTAAGAAACTGGGTCGTCCTGTTAATGGTTTGAAAGCTGCTTAGCAATACCCAGTTTTCTTGAAAATGTCTTGTGTTTATTTTGTAGCATCCTCCCCTTGAAGATACTCGGTCCCTTTTTGGCCAATGTATATCTACTGTACAACTTGAATTGTTTTCATTATCTGACTGTTGCATTAAGTGTCTTACTACTTTCTGCATGGATTGATGTATGAAAAGAACACTAAAGCAATGTGGGAGCAGGGAAGATGTTGGGTGTGAGCAGGATGCTTAATTTAATGTGAGAAAATAGATGTGAGTTTGGAGTTAAAATGTGTTTTTACTAGACAAAGAGCAATCATTTACCTTCCTTCAATGGAAATGTAAAAATGCTGTTAACTTTCGTTGCAAATTCTTACCTATACACTTCATGGCATTTTCACTGGCTTTGCCATCTAGTCCTTGTAGTTCTGTTTTTGAGGTCTTTCTTGATCTGTCTCGTTTTTGTTACGGAATTTATAATTTAATAAAACTACATTTTACCAGTAACAATCTTAGATATGTCTCCAGTTTAATTGAACTTCACTGGAGGAACTTTAAAGAAAACTATCATAAAACAGCTTCCTGTGTTTGCTGACAGGGAGGATTGGTATAGAGTGGTATCTAAGTTCTTAACATCCCTGACTGACTGTATCTCAAACAACACTGTAGGAGTGTGCCTATCTAAAGAAAAATCCTGAGTTACAGGCTTAATGTTTACACAGGCTTAACGCTCCTCATCTGAAGGGCTGATCAACTCACTTCACTGTTATGGTAGACAAAAGTATCACAGTCTTATTTATTAACAGCAGAAACATTGAAATAAAAGAGCGTGAATAATCAAACCTGACCTTAAGGTAAAAAACATGTTATGGAATACATTGCTATTTATCTGTTCTGCATAGCAAAACTAGCAGCAGCACAGAAAAGATAATTCTGGGCTTGTATTAGAAATACATCTTCTGGATACTACATCTCCCAGTTTCTACGAACTTGAAAATTACAACATTTTTTTTTTTTCTATGGCAGTTATTTCTCATTCTGAAAAATGGTGGTTGGTCAGCTGTTGATTTGGCTTAATCTTTAAAATAAAGCTAATTAAACCCCAATTCTTAGTACATATATCCCTGAATAGGAAGGGCCAATAGCTGAAATGCAATTATTTCAAATCTTGAAACAAAAGGTGCTAAAAACTGTACACTTAAGCTTCTAAGACATTTTCCTTACACTGGCTAAAATGCCTATTCATAGACAAAGCTGTGAAAGTCTTCCAGTTTCTGGGTTTTATTTTTGCCCGCAAGGTGAGACAGTGGGTCCAGTGAACAAAGGAGATGGCACAGGAGGAGGCTTAGATGGAATAAGGAGTGTTACTTTCTTACCACTTAATAGTTCCATAAGGCAATAAGCCAGTAATGTGAACTTTGGAAGGAAAGAACTTGGAATGTCTTTTCTTCCATTTGTTAGTTGTCACCTGCCTTTTTTCTTTCTAGTTAGCATGCGATGGCGCTAATCAAAATCTAACTGTGCTGTAAAAACACACAGTAAGGATGCTTCTGGTATTCGCGTGCATTTCACTTAATGCGAGGCTATGCACTGTTATAGCAAGATGCAAAATACAAGACTTGCTATATATGCTCAATGTGAGGACTTTCGGCACAAATAACATACAATGCATTTTATTAGTGGTTATCCATGGGGGTTCTTGTCCAAAGTAGAGGCAGATCTCCATTCAGGCCAAACACCCATGATGCTGCCTTTGGCTCCTGCTGGCTGACCGCAGCTGTGAATTACTGAAATTAGTTAAAGTAAGGCTGATAACTGCTTAACAGCTAATCATCAGGGTGGCAAATACACACCCCAGATCAAGCTAGGAAGACACAGTAACCAGTAATTCCCATCTTCTATTTAAATCATTACCATCAGTAGGATACTTGTTCTCTATTTTAGCCAAGCTACAGCCACACTGCATTGTATGTTTTTCTGTAACTCGCTGCATACACGATTTTTCAACTTGTAGAGAATAGCTATAGAAACGCAGAATAGAGAGGAAAGAGGATATTAAAATAATACTATAAAATCTGTACTGCATCTCTTCATTTCCAGAACAGATAGCTACAGATACAGGACTCCTCCAGCACAGTAAAAAACACACAGCAAACCACGCATTCACAAAGAACACCTCGGTTGCCCATTTGGTAAGTATATTCCTGCGGCAAATATGGGAACGTATCAGTATTGCTGAAAGTGACCCCCAGTGTGACCGTATCAGGCGATTGAACACTTGGCTCAGAATCCACACCCCCATTAAGTACTCAGGGTGTCCCAATACACAGAGGCAAGGAACAAGACAGGCGTTTCACAGAGTAATGTGAAACCTCGTTTGCTGAGGAGGGAGCTGGCAAACTAGCCCCTAGGAAATAGAAAAGCTAGCGCTCCATTTAATTAGGAGACTGGGAGGATCAATTTTGAACACGGGTTTCTAATTCATTCTGTGCATTTAGCGCTTGTTTGGTTTTAGGTCATTTCTAAAGGGGAACAAAAAAGTAAAGCTTGTAGTCTTTAATAAATTGTAACATATATACATAAATGCCTATTAGCTGCTGGTTACAGGTATTTGTCACTGTTAAGATGATAATAAAGTGATTATGAAATTGAGCATTTAGGTTTGCAATTGCTAAAATGGGATTCCATTTCATCTGAGTCTGGAGCCCTTGTGATATCACTCATGGTAATTTAGTTAGACTGGTTTTCATAATAAGGGCTACGCTTGTTTTTAAAACAGAAAAAAAAATTATTATAGAATACAGCATTAGGCTGAGCACAAAAATCCTTGATCAAAACAAACACCTATAATTACTTTGAGAATCTCCTATAGCAGTGTGTGGTATGTTTGCGATTCCAACAGATCAGACGACAAAATGAGATTCTGTAACCTTTTCTGAAAGTGTCTTAGCCATTTCTAGCACCAGTTAATTATTTGTGCTGTTATTAGAAGCAAACATTGGCTTTGATACAAATCAGAGAGGATAGCTGGAGAAATGCATTTGCTGAAATGAGAAGTAAACTCGTTGTCTACAAATTGAACTGGAAAAAGGTCCCCAGTAGATACACATACTAAGTTATACTTACTGTCAGCACAGGTCTGCTTCAAAATGTGCAAGTAAAACACACTGCTTCTCTGCTACAGTTTCCTCCCTTTCAAATTTATATCTCACAGTTTGCAGAATATGCTATTGGACCTTACAACCTGACACCTGAAAAATAAAAATATTCAAGGGTCTTGTTCAGGTTCTAAGTAATACTCACACCCATTTTAAAAAACATAACCACAATGTTAGTAATGGCAAATTTATTCTTGTTGCTATAAAAGACCTAACTAGCTGCCATTGAAAGTACTTTTTTTTTTTTTTTGACTAATAACAAAGTGATGTGCTACTGCTTCAAAAAGTTGAGTAGGAATTGGGTGAGCATGGAGTGAAACACGCTCTGAAAGTTCAGTGATGTTGGCAGTCTGGAATCCCTCATGAATCTTGATGAACTTCATGAAAAGCACATCAGCTTCATTACTAAACAGTTACGTTTTGCCTTACTGTATTAAAACATCCTTACCTCCTAAGTCATGGGTTTGAAATCCATCTGCACTGGACTAGCAGTGAGCTGTTGGATAGAAAAAAAGGGTGGAGCACAGAACAGACCACTACCCTCTCCTACCTGTTCCCATTCCTGTCTCTAACTTGGAAGTAAACATTGAACGTTATTGTTGGGGAAGAGAGGTTTGAAATCTTTCAACAGTTTCGGTTGCAAAGGCAGAAAGGAGGGATCAACAGGACAGGGTAAGTTGCTTATCTTCTGTGAGGTGCCAGCTCAGAACACATCCCTTCCTTCAGCATTGCTTCAGGCTATACACACTCCCTCCCCACTGTGAAAGCCATATAATAAAATACCCAGCGGAGCATAGCATATGCTCAAAAGCTTTAGAATCTTAGCAGGCAATCCAAGCCTAATTCCCATTGTTAATCTGCCCCAAGATCCTCACCATCTCAAACTCAGTAATTCTGCCACACTGTAGATACCATAACATGGATTTCCCTGCAAGGAATCACCTCATTTTCCTAAGGGAGCTTGTACCACATACCTGTTAGTTATGCCTGGTCACAGCAAGAATGCACGTCAATGCAAAACATCCCAGTTTCCTCCTTAACATGCTCCCTTGGGGGGGCACATGGGTCCCAGGCTCAGGTATTGACCCTGCTTGATTTAGAGATAAGCGCCTTCTAATCAACAATACAGGAAACTCTCAGTCATGGATATGTCTGTACATTTTTGCTACCAAATATATTTCATTTTAAATCAAGAATCATCTCCCAAAGCAGGGACTCAGTCTCAGTTTCTAATTTCTAAAGCGAAAACTGTCCCCACTGAGTTATCTGGTTATTCACACAGTCACTGCCATGGATAGCAAGTTCCAAGTTGTCTGGTCTTTCACAGCCCAAATGTGCCCTGTGAGTAAACGTACTTTAAAAGGCAGACAAGTCCTTCCCGAATGCTGAAGTACTGAGACCATCCAGTCAACAAAATACCATCTGGGAGCATTACGCATCGTGGCTTTCTAAGATTTCAGCTTGATTTTAAGTGAAGAATCAGGTCAGCAGCTTTGCATGTGCTCAGTATCAGATCCAGGCTGTGGGAATGTGCAGATACATATGTAAGATCGCTGGTTCCCAAAGCAGTCAGTAGACACCTAAATGCATTTAAAGATTTGGATCCATGTCAGTGAACAAGGGCTACAAGCTCTTCAATGAGCTAGAGCTGCTTCTATATAACAATCACCATTAAAAATGCCATATCACTTTCTCAGCAATTATACCCAGAACTGACTGAAGATGAAAACAGAAAAAAATATCATCTCACCAGTTACCATCCCTACAAAGTTGCTTTAAGACACTGGCCACATGTTTGGGAACTCAGGTTTTACAGCTTTAGGTGCACCTGCTCTGTAAATAAATAAACCTCTCATCTCTCAAGCAAATCATTTCCATACCAGTTAGAAAAACAAAATTAACTCCAAAGAAAATAATCTTCAGCCTCATTCCAAAAGCATTATAGTTCTATTCTCAGCACAGTATTTACCTTTACATACAAATTTCACTAATCTCCATTCAGCGGGTGATTAGAACAGTAAATTTTCTGGCAATTTCTCTGCGGTTGCACACCAAATATGTCTGCCAGACATGAATGACAGGAATGTTAAGAACTTGTTCATTTAAACTGGCATTAAATGATTCAGTTTTAACACCTGTTTCAGTGAAAGCTTTGCAAAATATCAAGAACATTCCTTATGCATTGACCATCATTTATGTTTTGGCCTTCTAACCAGTGCCTGCAAATTGGCAGGCCCACCCCACACAGTTCCAAAAACGTCCTTCTCTGTCCGTAAGGCATCTTCCAGAGGTAGCTCTCTTCCTGCTGTGACCACCTGTTTCACAGCCCGAATCACACTAGCTGGACCCTCTGTGTACTGACTCAGCCAGGCTCGAGCTTCTTCTAGGGATGCGCTTTCCTCTGAAGACAGCAAGGTTTCCTCCGAAAGCCCGAGGCGCAGCGCTCTTTCGGGGTCCACCTTGAGGGCCCCGCTCAGCAGGCGGAGGGCAGCCCCGCTGCCAACGATTCGCACCAGCCTGGCAGCTCCTCCCCAGCCGGGAACCAGACCCATGTGCTTATGGACGAATCGGATTTCGCTGCCAGGCGTCATCAACCTGTCAATGAAAAAAAAAAAAACAACCACAACACATTCAGAGGTCAGTCTGTGCACTGACTTTAGCTTTCAGCTCTCCGGCGTTCACTCCTCCATTTCCTCCTCCCCGCCGCTTCCAAAGGATAATCACAGAATCATTAGGGTTGGAAAAGCCCTCCAAGATCATCTGGTCCAACCATCCCCCTACCACCCACTAAACCATGTTCCTAAGCACCACGTCCAACCTTTAAATGCAACCTGACAGCATGATAATTAGAGCCGGAGCTATAATACCTTAATTTTTACATCATCCAGTGACTTCAGCTGCAGCTCTTGGCCCTTCTCAAAATGAGACCTGTAGACTGTCACAAGTAAAGACGCTTAGTGCCCACACCGATCCCTGTAGTCAGTTCTAAAAAGTGTTTGAAAGCAGAATTGCAGAGATGGAGGGTGCATTACACTTACAGTACTAGTACTGTCCCTCTAATTCATGCCTAAAGCAACACAGTTTTGGCTAAACTACTGCACAAAGCTTACTTCTTGAGGGGATGGATCATGCTCTTCTTAGTACTGATATGCACTAGGGGAGTTCTGTCAGCGCCGCGGTGCTTGATTATCGTTTTGTTGTTGTTGTTACTCTATTTTAGAGTCTGCCTGAGTTTGATTTTCTAACTACTCACTGCAGTAAGGGAAGTCAGGATGGATCTTCTATTTATGACTCCCAGCGTGTAACAGAATTGCTTTCTATCTATGCCTTACAGTGTGCAACAGAATTGCTCCTCTCCAGAAGACAGTCACTCTCCCGTTTTCAAAGATTTCACATCTTTGCTTCATTTCTGCCGTCTGTCACCTCCCCTGTTTAAGAACTCACCTTAGGGTTGATTAAGCTACCTCCCTGGAGGAGCTCTGCTCTGCTGCAGCGGGCTGTACTCTCAGTGTTCACATTGGCACATTAGGTTAGTGGAAAAAGCCTCTCAAAATAGAAACACACAGAGCAGATGTACAGAAGCAGACCAGTACTTGCTCTTTCTTAAGATGTTCTGTGCCGTGGTTAGCTGCTGCCGCTTCCAAGACAAGGGATGGAAATTCCACTTGTGAAGTAGATTAGCTTCCACCCAAGCACTAATTGGCTTTCTGAAGATAAATCATGTAATACTGAGATCCTACACTCAAGTCTGTTTCCTAACAACGCAGTTTTCTGTAATAAAAATACCAAGGTGAACAGCTTTAAAAAGGGAAGGAAAAGGAAACCTTTAAAAACGCAACTACTACTGGGAGCTCACAGTTCCCCGATCTGCTCAGTTATTGTTAATTGTAAGGTTTTTTGGTTGCTTTTTTCTTAACCAGAGCACTATCAGCATTCATGATGTAATATAAAGCGCCAGGGCTGAAGAGCTTACACTTTATCCCAGTCCCAACACAATGCACAAAGGCAACAGCTGACATGCCAGATTGCATGAAAGCCATTTTGTAGAGATAGTGGAGGAAGGTTATGTGACAAAAGGAAGAGAACAGAGCATTGCAGGGGAGGAAAGGTTTTTAGCTAACATGAGCAAGTGCTTCCCAAATGCAGCAAATCCCAGGGCGTTCAGGTCTCTCCTTTTCAAAAGGAAGGTTTTGCAGGTATTCCAAAACTCCTTTATTGGCTCAGCTTACTTTGCAATTCGCTGACACCCAATGTCCCACTGGGAAAACACGAATTAAAATGTTATTTAGGATTTAATTCTGGCTGTGCTGAGCAACTTAAAGCATTAAAAAAGAGTGGTGACATGCAGCTAGTCACGTGATGCTAGACAATTTGTAGGCAGTCTCATAACACAGCCCCAATAGATCAGTGAGACAGTGTCGTATTTGTTGAATACAACAAATTGATTTCCCAGATTGTCCCAGGCACCTGTGTTCAGGCCTTAAGGACAGCCATTTCAGTGAACATCCTCTGGAAAGTGCAGGGATTCACCTGGGAAGTTCTCTCGATGTAGCTGGAAGCGCACATGTGAGGTCAAATTTTACATTAGAAATACAGCCAATCCCTCAGTACCAACAAGAAAAAAAGCTGAAAGAATTTACTGTGTGGGAAAGGATATGTTACCCTGTTCAGTTGCCACTTACTTCAGTGAAAATGGAACCAAACATGCAGAAAGAAAAATAAATGGTTGACAGTGAAACCCGTAGAGAGCCTTGTGAGCCTGCAGCTTCCAGGATCTCATGGGAATTCCCCTCTCCCTAAAATGCACCTTTCAAAAAGCTCCTCAGAGAATAAGTGGTGGTCAATAGAAGATGCAAAGGTAATCTCTGGCTGTCTTCAAACTCCAGAAAGATATCTGTGTGGTTTTTTTTTTTTTCAGGCTTTTCAGCTACCAATCCTCTCCTAAATTATTCCACTTGTTACAGAAACCACCCATCACACTCTCCATTAGTTACACTGCTCACGTGCAGTCCCTATGCCCAGGGAAGCAAAGGAGACCTGAGCTCATTCCAGGAGGCCTTAAATGCTGCTGCTGAACTAGCCTGGGACCAGCCTTAGGACATCACCAGCTGCAGCCCTGCATAAATATTTCCCCTTTTTTATTCTGTGAAAGGAATTGAGTCTGTCTTCTGAGACATGACGAATCTGATCTACTATTAGATAAATTTATGTAAGAAAAGTACATCAAACACTGCTAAACACAAAGATGTAGGCATCAAAAAGCTGAAAAGACAGAAGCACCATTCTATTCTTGAGCTGCTTGTAGCTTATTCATCTAGTACTGGCCTTGTCTGAGACAGGAGAGTAGATGAATACAAAACGAGCCTCTGATTTGACGCAGTGTGCCTGTGCTTGTCTTCCAGGTCAAGAGAATTAAAATCTGGGTCTCCTATAACCCAGGGGAAGGTCGTACCACAGGGCTCCTGGATACATGCCCTCCCTGTCCTAAGAAAAACACCAATCTGTTGCATGGCACTACTGAAGGAAGGTTTATCAAACGTAGTTCACACACAGCGTAACTGAAGACCTTACAAGCTGAGAAACAGCCTTCAGGAACGTGAAGGGCAGTGAAATCCTCACGTCTTAAAAAGGAGAAGAAAGCTTAAGGTAACGTAAGCACCGAAGTGCAGCAGAAACCTTCTGTGAGAACACTGTAATTCCACGTTACAAACACTGCAACACCCCTAGGAAGAAAGCACAGCTACCATGGGAAGCATCCAATTTTGGGTTAGTCATCTGAAGCAAACAAGAGCTACAGCAAATGTTCCTGCCGTATATTTTAAAATGTTCTCAGATTCAGTAAATGTTACAAACCCTTCACCTTTGATGGAGGATTCCTTCGCTCTGACATTTCCTTGCGCCCACGAAGCGCTGACTGTCCCATCACTTCACTGACAGTGCATCTGAAAAAAAACCTCGCCTGCCATTAACGGCACAACCTAACAAACCCATACTTAAACAGGCCTGCTGGCGTCCTCAAAGGCAGCACTCCTTGTGAGCAAATGTCAGTGCTTTCCGGTGCTAAAGTACCTTCCAGCTACTCGAAGCTGGGGCACATCCAATGAAGGCTGAAAAGATAATGCAAACCAAAACGTGCCTTCTCAGTTTTTTGAATCTGCTTTTTACAGCACTCGTGTTACTGACCTGTTCCAACAGGTATCATCAGTCCCTTGGGCAGAACAGAGATGATATTAAGGTCTGTGCTGGCCCTCGCTTCCTCATTTCCTACACTTCTTGGGTCTGAATTAAACTCTGACAAGGCAAGGGCACTAATGACAAATGCCGTCTTCTATTTTACGCGTTTTAAAAACTCTTACCGCTATGCTTCTGAAAGCCATGATGGAAAGAAGGATGCCTACAATATTAGGCATGTTGTCAACAACCTGGATTTTGTTGCGATCCCTGTTTGGCTCCCAGTGTCACGTAAGGACACAGCTCCTTACTTCCAGTCTTCTCCTGTGATCTGGCTTGAGTCGGACACACCACGGAGGGACGCAGGCAGTATCACACAGTGCTGTAGCACCTGGTTCTCAGCTATGGTTATTCTGGAGCAGGCAGCCAGAGCTGCAGGAGATGACTTTCATCTCTCTCACAGATACGCTGGCCTCCTGCAGCCTCCCACCGCTTGCTCTCAAACCAGCAGCCAACACAAGTAATGGGCAAAGCTTATGCCTTTGGGTCGTGTAAGTTCTTTCATTAAATCTGCTAACTTCCTCTATGCATTTTGGCAACTTTATGTAATAAGTCTATAAATTTTGGTAAATCTATAACCAACACAAAAAAAAAAAGCAGTGTCAAAGGCCTTAGGATACAATTAAAAGGCATCCATAAGTTCAGCATGCTGTAGAGCAAGAGATATATACAATATAACAGCATATAATAGAATTAGGAATTCAAATACAATTAGACGTTTTTGCAAAAGGTCGATGCTAGACACCCAGACACATGAAAAGCAACAGTCATGGACAGCCACACAGGTATTTTGGCTGACTGTCATCACTCACAGAAACCAGAAGCACACAATATTGATATCTCAGGCTTTCAACCAACCATCCAAACCACGCACACGTGTACTTTAAGCACAGCAAAAGAGAGACATTAAAGAAAGAATAAAATTACCAAGAAAATGGTAACAGAATGAAGGTAATCAAGGGCCAAACATTTTTTCTAACCAGCAAACAACAGAAGAATAAAGTTCATGTACAATTCAGTCACAAACTTTTCCAATGCCTACATTTTCCTAATACACTCATCAATATGCCATCAGCTTAATTAACTCTTGTTAAATTAAGCAACAGCCGTGCTATGCTGACAGGTGGCTAAAACAGCTTTTTAAAATAAACACTGCTGGGGAGTGAAAGTTACAGACTTTGTTAGAGGTCATACCTTACATTATCTGTGGCTGGTGCTGATCATGCAAATGGAAATCGTTTTGCCAGGTGGGCATGAAACTTTGATGACCTTGCTTGCAAGTGACAAAAGCTCACCTGTAACTAGCTTAGGATTTTCCAGCTGTGCTTGGTGAGTACTACCAGGACAACCAGCAGTTGCAGCAGGTCTCAAATCCACACTGAGCAAGAAATCCCGTGTCTATTCCCTACATCTTCCCTGTTCTACTGCAGCTTCTCAACACTCAAAATACAATCCCTGCCCCATCACTTCACCTGCACATTGCACCCCATCCTCTCTACCTTCCTAATGCTTCTTCGTCACCCCAAGTGGCACGGGGGATCCCAGTACCGGTGGTGGCTCCTTGCAGCAAGTGATTGTGGTGACTGAGGCTGCAGAGACAGTTACACAGGTAATATCCATAATCCAACTTCCCTTCTCCACTTGCTGATGCATGCAAAACCCACCAAAAAAAAAATTTAAAAAAAGAGTGCTACTCTTAAACACAAAGTGCTGCTGAACACAAGCAATAGATAGGGTGGTTTTACTCAGCTAAGGTGTTATTTGTAACCGTAAGCGAAAACAAAGCAAAAGAGATTTGTGTCTGTTGAATTTATAGCATCAGGGTAAGAAATAAACTACTAGTTCCTTTATCTGCACAACAAAAGCCCTGATTTGTGAACAGAAGCCCTTTATTTCAGCTCGGTCCAGCACACCACATAAATAAAATAATATCTTCTAGGCAGCATACTACATCTCTGGCTTTGCAAAGAAAATAGCTTTAAAGCAGACAAATGAAGAACATTAACCGTTCAGATGAGGTAAAACAGGGCAGCAGGATGCAAGAGCATTTCCTTAAAAGAAAGAAGCCAGTGTGTGCCTTTCATGGGAGGCAGAAGCACTGCCATAGGTCTCTAGAGCTCAGGACAAGCTACAGGACCCAAGTAGCTGGGATCTCCCATACCGTCCGTAATGGCACATAAAAACCGAGGTCGATCTGTGCCTGAGGAGATGCAAGTGTGTAAAAAGGCCTTCAGCCAACAGCAGGATGAAGCTCTTCCCATGGCTACAAAAGGACCATGCAAATCTACGATCAGTGGACGCGGTACATGCTGGGAACACCTGCCCTGCCCCAAAAACCAAGTCCCGGTGGTCTCTGAAGAATCCTGCCCTTTGCTGCACACATCCAGCCCATCCTGGGGCTTTGGTTCTTTGGCTCGGGCAGAGCTGCCAAGGGGTCTTGTTGTAAGGAGCAATTGCTTTGGCATTCAGGTGCAGCTGGCCTGAAGCCTGGGCAAGGGCCACCGCACCAGCATCAGGCACTGCCACCACTGCACCCTACCTTGAGTTGCTCCTGTAATGCCTTCTCCCCTTCTTCTTTGGCATGGGAGACAGCCCTGCAAGTCTTAACATGTATCGAGTGCTCAATCCTCCTCCGACATCTGCATTCCAGATCTTACAGTCAGAAAGATACACTAGATACCATGTGCCTTCCCATTTAACACATCTGAACCCTGCCTTCCCCACCACGCACATACAGGTGGTTAAGCAGGTAAGAAACTGCACAGCTTTCTTACTGCTAAGAGACCTCACTTTCAAATTCTTGAGGACTTTTATATGCTCTGTGGTAATTTGCTGTAAAACTCATCTCTAGCTTCTCCAGAATCTTGTAACAGCAAAAGCAATTGCTGAATATAGCCCTGAAAACAAGACCTAAATATGAACCACTGCCTTCACATCTTCACAAAGCCACAGAAAGCCTGAAACGAGAGTACTGTCTAAATTTAATCAGTTCATGCCAATGGAGACCTAACCTGGAAACCTAAATATTGATACTTAATTGTATTACAACGCTGTGCTCTATTAGTGACAACTTGTCTTGTATAAATATTTAGTCTCTCAAAATATTCTTAGGATCATAAATCTTATCAGAAAGGCTAGGAATATTTTCATCGGTATTTAATTGCAGAGTGTATGGGGTTTTATTTTTAATTAAAAAACAAACAAACAAAACTAGTTTTAGCCTTGTTCGGAAGGCACAAGCCTTCCATGGTTATTACAGAAACTCACCTTAAGACAACAAACGAATTAACCAGTCATTTTTTCAATCAAAAAGACGTTTTGAAGCAGCAAGGTACTGTGTGGAGAACATTCTGCAGAAGAAATATGCAGTACTACACTAAAATAATTGAGGCAGTCAGCAAAGCTGCTGATGAGCAGTTTCCTGTCCTTACTTCAGTTTTTGTGACAGATGCTGTTAGAATTAGACCCTCAAGAATAAGACAGTCTCCTCCAAAAAAGCAAGTTGGGACTAATTAATCCATCTCTGCCTATGCAGTGCAGTGTCTCTTTTATCACTATACCACCAAATAACTACCCAGGCACTCTGTAAAGTGATTATCTAGATAAAACAGCTAAAGATTTTTCTGAAATTCAGCTATTTTACTACATTATCTATCACCAAAAAAACACACACCGTAATTCTATGAAAATACTAACAAGTGGGTTCATCCTGAGTTAGTCATAATTTCACCTGTCTTTCAATCCCAATTGGATAGGCTTTAAAGGGCTCAAAAAGCCATGACTATATACTTAATCAACGACTCCTTGCTAATTATATTTAGCAGATTATCAAACTGTAACAATGCAATGAATATCTGCCACCATAACTGCTCGGTGCTTTCCCAGCACAGCTTGCAGTACTAATTCCCCTGCTCCTCTCCCATACCTTCTGCCTCATGGAGAGGAGCCTCTCGTGTTTCTGACCAGCGCACAGAAAGATTAAGACAATGAGGCATCACAGCAATTGCTGCTTCAGAGCCGCGGCATCACGAAGTGAGACTCCCAAAGTGAAAATAGTGTAAAACTTACAAAAGGAAGGAATTGTCCACGATAGTCCGTGCGGACTGACATCATAAAAACAAACTGACAAATCTTTGCTCTTTCTGAAAATCCTTTAGTCACGAATATCCACTTGACGGACACCTAAATGGTAACCACTACAGAACATAAAAATAAAGAGAAAATGGTTTAAGAGAGTTTGGGGAAACTATGGCCCTTGTACATAGCTTACATACAATCGCACAAAGCTGCTCCGCAATCCCAAATTTCACTAGGGTAAGAGAAGATCGTGTACATTAATCATCCCTCCTATTTATAAACTTTAATCTGTACTCTTTACTACAAGACTGCAATGGAAAGAAGTAGATCCAGCCACTATTTTAATAAGCCCATTAGAAAGTCAGCCGTCTCAAATCCTTTCAGTGATTTAAAAAAAAATACACAAATAAATAAATAAATAAAAACCCTACCTTCTCTACTTGAGATTTAAATAAATTAAAACTATATCCAAGAACCAAAATTTAAAAATTCCCACCTAGTCTCCCAAGTACAGAGTGTTCTAGGCACCTTCTAAAACTCAGTGTCAAAGGAGTAGGCTTAATGCCAGCTTACGAAATCTCACCAACACAAGAGCTCACTTTCCTCTCAGCTCTTTTCAAACTGCACTGCAGATTATATGGGATTTTATTTATAGTTACTGAATTATTTTGTAACACTCTCAGTGCATTCATTACGCCCCCCCCCTCCCCCAAGGTTTACTTAAAGTAGCCTAGGAAAAAATATTTCGCTTCTCCCCAGCATCTATTGCCTTTACCTTTCATTGCTGCCCTCCAGTCAGATTTTCCTGGAAAACCTGGAAACCCCAAAGAATTAGGGTCAAAACCTGGACTGAGAAAGAGCCTCCTAATGACAGATGTATTTTCTTAAGGAAGAGCTAACATTGTTCTGGGTTGGCTGGGAAACCCAAGCCACTTCCCAGAGGGGAGCAGATGGACCTAAACAATGAGATGCACATTTGAGGGGGAACCTTAAAATAACCATTTATAACCGTGCCTATCGTGCCTTCTAACATCAACCCAGAATCAAATAAAATGTGGAAAAAAGAACAAAAAAGTCATATTTTCACTTAAATCACAAAACATTTGGTAGATGCTAAAATCCTGAAAAGTGGAGTCGTGGATCAAAAAAAGGTGAGGCATGGTAATGAAGAGTTGGAGGTAACAAAAAATTCAGGCAGAGATGGAATACAGAGAAATCGAAGCAAAGACTGGTAAACAGACATAAGGCATTTTAGGAGGAATGCAGTCTCTCTACTGCCCAAACTTTGAGGCATTCAAAGGAAGGTGAGCTCCCAGAAGGCACAGAGTCAACTCAAAGAGACTGCAAGATTTCCAATTTCAAATGAAGCCACTCCAGGGAAGAAGCACAAAATAATACTGTTTGCTAGAAAAAGATCCACTGGATAACAGGATTTAAATTCTAATAAGCAGATTACAGAAATCAGAAAAACCAGCACCTCCTCAGTAGCAATGCCTGCACACAGAAAAACTCTGAAAATGCCTATCAGCAGTAAAAACTTGTGCATTAAAGCAGCAGAACACACTTTGCGTGATCTGGCAAGAACCAGACTAAAACTGGTCCACAACGTGGCTGTGTGAGAACGACCAGAGCACTGAAGGAGGTTTATTTCTCAAGCACTTCCCTGATCAGAGGAGAACTGCTAAAAACAGGGCCAGAAAGACTGTTATGGAAGGAAAAAAACAGAGGGAAAGAAGTTGTTGCTAATAGCTCACAGGGGGAGCAGGGGGGCAGCCTCAGCCAAGAAAAGGTAGGAATGGCCCCCTAAAAGCCTCCTGAGGTGATGATGCTCATCGTAACACTGGCTGCGATCCATACTGATAGCTCTTCTCATCTCTTTCTGTACCAGGATCTCCCAGAAGTCAGCTAAGGATGAAGGCTCTTCGCCCAGCAGTTCTGGATTAGGGTTTTTTAATCTAATTCTTTATTTCAGGCTGACACTTCCTTGCCTGCGGCGTCACAGAAAAGAGAAAGAGAAAAGTGTGCTATAAAAAGTCACATTTCTTCTTAAAGGGATAAATTAAGCTGAATATTGGAAGTTATAGCAAGACTTTTTTCTGTAGCAAGAATGAAAAGCTGGATTAGATGACAGATCACGGGGCAAGAAACAGGTGCCCAAAAAAGCATGACTGATTAAAACTCCACAAGCACTATTAAGGGAAGTAAGATGATCCCTTTTTGTTTGTTTTTTCGTCATTTTAAAAAATAAATAATAATAAAAAAAAAGCAAGAAGGAAATTGATTTGGCCTAACTGGCCCTGGTGCTCCATGGTGCCCGGTCTGCTTCCCTCCCTGCAGCCATAGTGCAGGAACCAACGGAGAGCCACTGCATTTTTCCTTCCTTTCCAAGTCCCGATGCCCTTCTCGCCAACACTCCTCCAACTCCCAGCTATGACTTTATTTCTGTTCCCTGTGTGCCAGTGGTCCCAGCCACAGACACGCCGCAACCTCCGCTACCACACCATTATTTTCAGAGCAGCTTCCAACCTGACACAGCACTTTGTCTTACCCACGAAGCAGGTATCGGCTACGCTTTACAGCCTGCTGAAGTCTAAACACACAAGTGAGTGAAAGCCAAAATAAGGCTCACACAAAAATTACTCATGCTGGAAATCTAAAATGTTACATGAGTCTTCCCTTCCAGAAAAGGAACTGCAGCCATTTGGATTTCGTTCAAATAAACCTTTTCAACAACACATATGCCTTTTGGACTTGAGCAAAAATTTCCATTAGAAATGGAGATATTTTCCAGATTTTTCAATGAAAAATGACCATTCGCGGGTAACATTCTTTTGCAGCATATATACCTGTGCTAATAACCTGTTTCCCAAATCTTTATTTCTGTCATATATGTTTATCAAGACCAAAGAAAGCAGAACAAAATCCTCCTGGACCAAATTCAAGAGCCTCTTAAATCAGGAACATTTCAGTCATATTCTTTGCTCGTCTCCACCTGCTGACACAGACAGGGGAGGGGAAGTTTTCCCAAAAACCTGGCTCAGAGATTGGTACCTGAAATGTCAAATAGGCAGAGATCACTTTGCTCTGCTGAACTCAGCTGACTGGAAAGTAACAACATTTCTTAACATCAACCCTAAGAGTTGCAAGATCCAACCTGCTCTATTACTTTATGATGTGTTTGAGATATCACATTTCTGCAACCCACGGCTTTAAAGGATTTAAAAACCACCATAGCATCACGCTAACAAACCTTTGCAAGAACTAGGGTAACAAGACACACATCGAAATTCAACCATCTCTGTGTGCAGTGTTACTGATGCTGAATTTGCACATCCTACACAACAATTTCTGACTACAGCAGAAAGATCATTTGAAATCACTGCTGGTGAAATTATGACATGATGCCATTTTGTCGGGTTACCAGATTAATGAACCCATACCATTTTTTTTTCCTTTTTAAAACAATCACAGTGGCTGTTTCAAGTTTTCCAGATACATTTATATTGGTTATATGATTTCAGATCTTTTTTTTTTTTTTTTTTTTTTTTTGGAGTGGGGAAGTGGCATCACAATGGCATATCTCAAAAAGGCTTAAATGGGATGGAGAATTTAAGATTAAAATTCCACATTACAAACAGTAACCAGCTTCTTCACCTTTTCAACTTTTCAGTCTAGCACATTACCTATATTGATGGGGAACTACAGACAGTTTCAGCTCACTACCTGGTGGTAAGTTCAAGACTAGCCAGACAAGGCACAGGCACATTTTCAGCAAGCTGTTGGAAAACCTCCACAAACATGCCTAAGCGTGTGACCATTTCTCTTGGCACCAGAAGTATCATTTCCCCTGGTATCTTTTTATTTCTGATTTTTCTCTCTCTCTAACACAGACAAATCCATACTAACTGAAATTACTGTTTTTTCCTCAGTCCATATATTTGCTTTTTGTTTATGAATGCATCAACATATAAAACAACTGGGGGATAACACCTAGTGACATACCATGGATACACCAGGAGTTCTTAAACATACAACAGTTTAAGTAAAATAGGAATTTATTTGATGTAAGTACTTACAATTTTATTTATTCTTAATTGCAACTGCTGAGTTACAACAGCAGCAACTCATTTCTTACTAACTACTTACTAGAAGATTGTATTCCCATCCCCTCCTGTTCTTTGTTATCCTCTCCCAGACACTGAATTCCTCCTATATATTGATTCTAGCCATTACTAGCCTGCTGAAAATCACATAAAATCACCAGAGGAACAAAAAATGTCCAACCTTTCTGTTGCTTTTAGGTTTGATAATTGATTCATACTGGTATTTTCACTGGTGCTTTGCAAACCAGTAAGCAGCGAGCTGGGAATGGCAGCAGGAACATCGTCATCCAACATTAAGGTGAGCTGTTCAGCCAGTTTGCCCTTCCCATGAAATCACAGCTCAATATAACCCCACCTAAGAATCAGCAGACTTGAATATGTAAGTCCTTCTTGGACTTTACATTAACCAACTTGCGGAGCAATCTGATATTAAAAATAATTATTTTGGTAGTGAAGATCAGCAATTGAGTGTCACACCCAAATACCTGGAGGGAGTTTATCTAAACTGGGGCTGAGTCACTTTACAGATGCAATCATAACGGCTGATTTCCGTGCATTTCTACTCTTCCTAAACTAATTCTCCATGAACCTCGAATGCTTCCCTACAGTTGAATGACAGCCTGGTGTCTCAGCAGGAGTCAGCATGGATCCAGCTCTGCATTCCCTAAAATCTGTCTTATCTAGATTTTCCATTATCTGGGCTATCTCTATTATTACTGCGCAGCAGAGAATCTACTGCATACAGGGTTATTCAAGAGAAAGGACATAAGGTTGCATGGTAGAAGTGGTCAAAAAGGTAGATACATGCTGATGACAAAACACTCAGTCTTCTACAATAAGATAATTTGTTTTCCCAATGGGGAAAAAAAAAAAGGATGAAGTAAATCCCTACCAAAAACAACAACAATAAAAACAGCCTCAAAAAGAAAACTTCAACTCAAATTCATGTTCTGTTGCTGTTATTTACATTTCCAGTAAAACCAAATGGTAGTAAATCTGAACTGTAGACTGTATGCAAAAAAATCCTTTGTGTGGAAGACTGTAAACACGTGAACTTCAAAAGCCAATAAAAACTGGTAATAAAGAAAAAGCAATACTAGTCCATAAACATAATTCCAAAAATATAGGTTCTCAAGTCCATTTCTAGCAGTGCTGTGATTACTTAACCAGACGTCAAGTGTGCCAGGTCACACAGCCTCCTTATAGGCAGGTGACGTGAAACTTTTAAAACCATAATCCATCTCTCTGAAAATTCGTCAGAAAATTGTACTAACAAAGCTCCCAGGGCTCTAAAATGGAAAGTGATGCATGACTGCAATGAAATTCTAAAATTACCAACTGATTTGAAGGAGGTTTTATGTGTAGATACACACACACACACGTTCCCTCTCATTCATTATATATATATATCATTCATATATATATATGAATATATATATATATATATATATGAGAGGGGAAGTTAATACAGCTAAACGAGTGATTTGTGGCATACAGCAAGCACCTGAAGTTGTCAGAACCCATTCCTAGACCTAGCTACCGATTCTGTTCCTGACAACGTGCAGCGACGTTATGGAGTCACTTCTGATGAAAAGTGCTGTGTCAGCCTGGACTTTGCAAGAACTCGTGAATATGTGAATTCCATCCCATAACATTCATATCATGCTCTGCACAGAGAAAAGAGCTGCTATGTACTGAGGTCCTCTTTTTTTCAAACGGCAACATCCTGTATACCTAAAAGCTCCTTCTGATAAAAATGAAAGCTGAAATCCTTGCATACAGCAAAATATTTACAAAGAAGCTACTGTGTTGTGCTCTGACATTCTGAAACCAATTCTTGGAAAAGCTTACTGTAGAATATTAACATTTCTAAAGCCTTTTTCTTTTTCCTCTCTCTCTCTTTTTTTTTTCCAAAGGAGCAACAAATGAACTGTAGCCTAATAAAAGGATGACTGTCTACAACCGAGAAGTCAGTCATAGTGGGCCTACATCTATGTAGCACTTGTACTTTCTTCGGCTCCTGGCATTTTGTCTGTTACATTTAATGCAATAAGCATATGCTTGTAAAGTATATAAACAAGTCGTCACAAACACAAACAGCAAAAGTACCTCTTTGTTTGACGGAACACATCTATCACCTTAATATAATAAGAAGCACGCCTACATGTTTCACAAAAATGCAGAAAACATTTAATTCAAATGCAGCAAGGCCAATTTGATATCAATGCAGTACTGCTAGGATAAAGCTGCCTCCCGTTAAAAACTTCATTCTGCCATTCGAGACAGAGCAGAAGACTGCTCAGAACGCAAATGCTTCTTTAAATCAATGCTGCTTTTTACAAGATAAGATACTACTCGGCACAAACAAGAGTAATGAAATTGGCCCTTTGTAATTTAACTATGAAACATCAGTGCCACCTGAAGAAATTATAGTTGATTTATTTTCTAAAAAAGAAAATAATACTTCTGCCTCTACTGATGAGCCCATTTTGCGGTCAATATTATGAGAAGGGTGTAGCTTTCTATCTTGGTACTCTTGCCCTCTGCCCGGAGACACCATCTTTTAAATTGGATTCACAATTGACTATTTTGACTGCAGTAGTATTAGAGAAGAAAAAGGGGGGCGCAGGGGAAGAGACTATATTTTTCAAAAGCACCAGGTACAATGAGGTTCATTTGTCAAGTGAGATAGGCCCAGATTTTCAAAGCTGCTGAGGTGTCTAAACGACCTACAGATTGCCCCAGTGCGATTTCTCAGAGGCATCAATGTGAAACAGAAGACAAGCCTGTTCAGAATTCAAAGCCAGTTGTTCCGGCTATTGGCTGGTAGCCCACTGATGCTAATATGCTCAGAGATCATTGTGTTCTGCTAATTGCACAGCCAGATCCCTTATCTAACTCTTTCTGCCCCGTATTTAATTTTTACTTCATTGCCCAGCAAACCACTATAATTCTTGTCCAAATTCCTTAACCAACCCTGTAAACTCAGCTCTCCTTAAACTCATGCACTGGGCATACAAAATACACTTCAGGTTTCTGTACACAGAGAACTCAAAATGGGTATTTCATTTCGCTTTTTTGTAAAATTGCATCACTGAATCAGGTGAAAGCCGCCCCCTCCCCCCCCCCCCCCCCATCAGCCCTCTTCTACCTCCTCTTCCCAGCCAGCACAGGGGGACAGGGAATGGGGGCTGCGGTCAGTCCCTGACGCTTCGTCTCCGCTGCTCCCTCACGGTCCCTCTCTGCCCCTGCTCCACGCGGGGTCCCTCCCACAGGATGCCGTCCTGCCCGAACTGAGCCTGCGGGGGCTGCCCACAGGCAGCAGCTCTCCAAGAACTGCTCCCACACGGCTCCGTACCACGGGGTCCATCCCCCAGGAGCAAACTGCTCCAGCACGGGTCCCCCACGGGCGGCAGCTCCCCCCAGACCCCCTGCTCCTGCGTGGGCTCCTCTCCACGGGCTGCAGCTCCGGCCCGGGGCCTGCTCCTGCGGGGGCTCTCCATGGGCCGCAGCCTCCTCCAGGCCACATCCACCTGCTCCACCGGGGGCTCCTCCACGGGCTGCAGCGTGGAGATCTGCTCCGTGTGGGACCCATGGGCTGCAGGGGGACAGCCTGCTCCACCAGGGGCCTCTCCACAGGCCGCAGGGGAACTGCTGCTGCCTGCCTGGAGCTCCTCCTGCCCTCCCGCTGCACTGACCTGGGGGTCTGCAGGGCTGGTTCTCACTCCTTGCTCTCCCAGCTGCTGTTGTGCAGCAGGTGTTTCCCTTTCTTAAACATGCTCTCCCAGAGGCCCAACCAATGTCACTCCCTGGCTTGTCTCTGGCCAGCAGCGGGTCCGTTTGGAGCCGACTGAAACTGGCCCGTACCTAGCATGGGGGCAGCTTCTGGATTCTTCTCACAGAGGCCACCCTTGCAGCCCCCCACTACCAAAACCTCGCCACGCGAACCCAATACACGCAGCCATTTGTGCACTCCGCTGAAATGGCGGCAGCGTCATGCAGAACTGCAATGTACACTGACATTTGGTGGCAGAATCCCACAGCCATCTTTGCAGACTCAGAAAAAATACACAGCAGTGGCACACTGAAAGCAGTCTAGACTTCTTGAAACTACCAAAAAAGCCTTGCTGCCAAAACAAGTTTCATACATACACTGTTTTATGTTACTCAGATTTACAGATATAATTGAGATTAATTATAGTGTCAGAAGCCTTATCTTCCCAACTTTCATATCAGAAAAAAGTCTGAAAGGATTATAATTACCTTGCACTTGTCTGGAGAATTATTTTTTTAAATCATTTGTTTACAATCTTTTAAGGACCTTCCTTCTTATGAAGAGATGTACTGCAACAGTCCATAAAGTAAGATAAGATTGAAGATGATGTCTTGAGAAGACATCCTCTTCCAAACCGAAGTGGAGTGACTTAAAATGCTTCTGCTTTTCATCACTGCCCTTATGTCAGCAATAAATGTGCCAAAGTTCATGCAAGACCTCCCTAGTCCGATTTTACATGAGCTGGCTGAAAAGAGAGTAAGAGACAATTAACCACAACAACTGCCACTGGAAGAACAGTGTACTACATCAGTAACATATTAAACCACATCAGATATTTTAAAATTGAATTTGTCCACACCTCTGCTCCAGTATAGATGTGCATCATGCTGCCAGAGTGCATTTCTGAGAAGGTACGTAAGTCATTTTAGTTCAAGTGAATCACTTCAACAGCATCAGTACAGTTAATGCAGTACTAAGGTAGAGATGAAAATAAGAAAGTTTTTCAGGCCAGGACCAAGACCTTTATTAGTTTAACATGATAACTGTGAAAAATAGAAGTGGATTTGAAAAATTAAATCAAAAGCAGCTACAACTCACTCACCCTCATTTAAAAAACAAAAACAAAACACTGTAGTTTATTGAAGGAAGAAAACAAACCTCTCTGATCTCTGTTCTCAAGTTCCTCTTTTGGTATCTAGTGATTCAGGACAAAATTTCTGTTCCACAACTATCTGTTCATAGTCCTCAGAGAACTAGGATTTTGTTGCCCAGTATTAAAAGCCTCAAATTCAAGTGCAATAACAACAGCACAGAGAATGTTTCTCTATCTTGTTTCTGTTATTAATTAAGTCCCATTTGCTTCTTCTGAATTGCTATTATGTGATTGCACTGGATGGGTGTGTTAGAAAGCAGTGGAAGACAGATCAACAGCTGTAGTTATTGCGAAAATTATGGCAGCACATCAGAGGAATTGCAGCTGCTCACTTCATGCAAATAAGAGCTACTTGACAATGATTATAATTATACAGTATGTCAAACAACATAGCTGGAGTAAGAGTAGAAAGTATATGTTTTAGAAAGGCAAAAGATTTCCATCTCATTATGCTCACATGCCTTAAACTCCTCCTTAGGGATAACAGGATCCACTTTCTGTCAGTGGACTCACAGATACAGTAAGATCTACTAGATCTCCCAGATAAAACTGTCCGGTCAACTCTACAGCTATCAAACATGGCACTTCTTACCAGGTATTTATAGTACAGCATTACTCAGAGGCCATAGTCAGAGCTTAATGCTTCTTCATATCTACACTAAATGCTGTGTAGACATGAAGAAAGATCCAGCTGAATGTAGTTTCAAAGCAAAAGTTTCAAAGCCATTCACTGCTTCTGAGTGGCTCAAACAACATGGATGCCATCTCCTCTTTGCAAAGCCTGGTTTTGATACCTGGAACAGCATTAATAGTCTAAATTATTTTTGCAAGTAAGTACTTTCAGCTTTTGGCCAATTTCTTTGTCACTTCAGGCACCAAGGCCCTCTTAAAGAGCACATTTCTTTCTCTTCGATAAAAACTTCACTGAAAGTTCCTCATTTTCAGAGAGGCTGTGTGCAGTGCTAATCCTGCTACATCTGTAGGCTGTCTGTCTGCACATTAGCAACTGTTTAAATAAAGCGACATTTTATTATGTTAGTTTCCTCCAGTTCCTGTTCTGCATTCAGCCTCTTTAATTAAAGCCCTCTATTTTTGCTGGTTGTTTCATGCTGGCAAATCCCTGCACCTGCATGGAAAAAAACAGGAATAGAACCTTATTTGCTTTCCTCTGCATCTCAAACCTGTTTCAAAAACTGTACGACAATTATGCTGCAAATAGTAATTCCACAACACTAAATACAAGATAAATGGACAGTTTTATTTATTTTTACTTACAACTGCAACAAAAAGAGACATAAGGAGATATACAATTATGCAGTCTTCCTGCCTCTCACTCACGTACAAGATCTTGGAACCACTTTGTCTGTGACAGACAGTTGCTAAAGTTCGTCACTGTTCTTATTTTACACAGGTTTTTCAAACTGTGTAACTCAGCAGTAAGTAATCTCTCATTTGTACTATCATACGAAAAAAAGTTGGAGTTTCCAGAAGTCTGCTGACCAAGGCCCAATTCCAAATGTCTTGAAAGGCAACGAAGCTGGTGAAGGGTCTGAAGAACAAGTCTTATGAGGTGCGCCTGAAGGAGTTAGAGGTTTTTTAGCCTGGAGAAAAGGAGGCTCAGGGGAGACCTTATAACACTTTACAATTACCTTAAAGGAGGCTATAGCAGGGTGGGTGTTGGTATCTTCTCCCAAGCAACAAGTGATAAGACAAAAGGAAATGGCCCTAAGTTGCACCAGGGGAGGTTTAGGTTGGATATTAGGAAAATTTTCTCTCTGAAATAGTTGCGAAGTATGGTAAGAGGCTGCCCAGAGAAGTAGTTGAGACACCATCCCCGGAGGTCTTCATTTAGATGTACTGCTTAGTGACATGGTTTAATGGTGGATTTGGCAGTGCTCGGTTTAAGGTTGAACTTTTATTATTGATATTGTTGATATTAGAGGTCTTTTCTAACCTGAATGATTCTATGATTCTGTGATGGGACTCCAAGTTAAAGTGGTACCTAAAGCTTCCAACTTTTCATAGGAACAGTCATTAAATCACTGATACAACGTGGTGGCTACTGAAACTGTTAATCTTACCTGAAATCACATGCTGTGGTAAGCTCTGCTCCTCCTCCAATAGCTTTTCCTTGGATTAGTGCAACACTGATCAATGGCAATCTACACAAGAGAATTTTGCAAGCAAAATTCATTCTTTTATTCTTAGAAATGATCAAAGACAAACTATCTTTATAGTAAAAGCTCAGAAAAACATTCTGTTCTAACTCATTCAATCTTTGAATTCAAATCTATCGATTTTTTTCAATAACGTCTTTGCAGGTTAGCAGCACAATACCAATTCCACTTCCACTAAATCCATTATTTCATAATTAATATGGGAGCCATGATGCAACAGCAAGACAGAAATATCTAATGGAATCACAGTAAAGCAGATCATGTACTATATTATGAAAAAAATGCATGCTACGATTATACCTGAGAAGACTATCTACAAGAAGGAACGACAGGACAACAACACAAGACTCTACACTAAGCCAGGACAATACAGAGAGCACTAAAAAGGGACCCTAAGAACTGCACAGCTCGGTTATTGAGAAACAATGAGATTCAGCATGACAACTTCAGCAAGCTTCTTCAAACAGCAGTGCTATCATCTCAAACATCAATAAAACTTTTTTCGGAGGACAAAACTGGCCTTTGAGGATAGCAACAATCCGCTACCTCTGATGGTGTTGTATTTAATCATGTTCAAGGTAATTCAAAGGACAGAGGAAAGGAAGAGTATGTGGGGAGAAACTCGTTTCCTACTGTCATTGTGAAATCAATATTAATAAACAGTGACTGACTTAGGATAAGGCAAGTACCCTAAGAAAGGAAGACAACTGGTCAGTCCCAGACTTGTGTGCTGATACATCTTTTACTACAAAGAGGAATTTAACTCATTAAGCAGTGTTAAAACTACATTCAGAAGTCAGCCTCCCAATCACAATCTGGTATTTGGTTTTACTTCTACTTTAAGAGAAGCACCACGAATTTCTTATGGCCCAAGTCCACTTGCCAGCTGCAGCACACTTAACACGATTTGTGCAATGGTAACCTCATTATTCCTACGGTCTGTGGGGAACCAGAAGATATGGGTCCAAGCACTCTACATCCACACTTATCTCATCTGTTTGAGGCACCTCCTTCATGATCAGAGTTTGCCTCAGCTCCCTCTGAGGGAGAGCGATCCATCTAAGATAGATCTTTCCAGAGAGCAATTTAGTGCTCCACCTGAACTACAACTGGAATACAGTGCCATATACTTTAAGTTAAGATACCTGAGGTGAGATTTTAATCTTCATACATCTTCCTCTTTGCTTTGCCACATCGCTTTTGATTATACCAAGGCCAAATTATACAAATGGATTCTAATTCTGCTCCTGAGGATTCCTTCCAATACAGTACTACTAAGAATAAGTCTCCAATCTCCTGGGCAGTTTTGCAGAATAATGTTAGCTCATAACATTTTCTCATGTATACTATTTGAAAACATAAAATATTTATCTTAACAAAACCCCAAGCAGTCAAAAAATGGAATCTGCAATACATGCATGTAATAGAAACGTGATTTCTTAAGGGAAGCTGAATCTAAAAGAAAGGAAAAAAAAATCAGGAGTACCAGATGGTAGAACTGAATACATTCCTCTTATGAAGTGGGAAGATTAAATAAATATATTAAATAAATGTTACCTGCGTGGGCTGCATAAGCTAGCCCTGCTTGCTTGTTAAGAGCAAGCAATTTCTACTGAGTTACAGAAGTCAGCTTCAGAAACATTAAAGGCCTATGCTTTCTTAACTATAGTTATCTCCCATCTCTCCACATAGAAACCTATAGGTATTTTTCTGTTCCAATCTCTGGAAAAGTCTAATAATAGTTGCAAAATATCAAGGCCTAATTTAAAATCCACAAATACTTACATCATTAACATATGCAAATACAAGGTCTGGGATTCAAAATTTAATATTTAAAACATCCGATTAAAGAGTTAGCCAAAACATATTTCAATCATTATAATTACTTCATAAAGAAGGGTAAAGAAAATATATTACCTCATGAGTCTGGTTAAGGTGTTTTGCATAAACATGCACATATTCATCCCATCCTATAAAGAATGGAAAATTTAAAAATGTTAATTGGTTAACCTTGTCCATATTCCAGTCCAACCCCACTAAGCACATATAGAAAACCTAGTATAGATTGAGTTAAAAAACAACCACCCTCAATCATTTATTAGAATTGCAGTTATAATTAAGCCACTATAAAAATAATTTCAATACCAACTTGCTGTGATGTGAAATTTTACATCCTTTCCTCTGAATCTCCTGTTCTCATTCCTCCCAGATAAACACCCATAAAGATGAGCTTTAAACATTTGTATAGGACCACGGATGGCTGCAAACTCCATATTGTTCTAAATCCACACAACTTTATACAAGTTAAAATTTACCAGCTTTTTATTTTAATCATTTCGATCAAAAGCATTTCAGACCAAAGAAAAATGAAAAAAAGATTATAAAACAAAAAGGAGGAAAGAAGTAACATCAGCTTGCAAACAGTAGCAACTAGGGAATAATTGTTCCTTTCTCTTCCAGTACAAGAACAAAGGCTTTAAATAAAATCAGTTGCTGCCAGGTTCAGAACAAATACCTCTTCCTACAACATACACAACAGAACACTTTGCAGCAGATTACTGCAACCTTTAAAGGACTACACGAATTCAAGAACAACTACATAATCTCACAACAGAAAAATCTGCAAAAGGTTACTAAATACAAGGTAACACCTTTAGCCTAGTCTCATGTCATAAATTGCTGGAGACTAAGAAAATATACTGATTTAAAATCATTATCTCTCTGCCTTCCCTGTTCTTACATGCCTCTCCAGGCATCTAGTGTTGACCAGGAACAGACATACATGACTAAGCCAAATGATACAGTATGACGATGATTGTATACGTACGTTAAATGAATTGCACACGTGACATTTAATCCAAATTAAGAAAAATAATGCTTGGGTAGAGTGAAAATAAAATAGTAATAATAAAGTAGGTAACAATTCCAGCTTGTCTTCCAAAAATGGCAGGAAGAAAAAGAAGAAACAACATATCTGTATTGGTATTTACTGATTTCTAATGATCAGTTTTACAGGGGTTTTCATGTTAAAGAATCTGCCTTAATTAAAAGTTTCACTCATACCTCTGAGAAAGAAAACATGCAGTAAATCTTCAGCACCTCTTGGAACAGGAGCTTGCAACAAGAATAGGCCAATTTCAGCCAATTTATTGTTAATTTATTCACGTACTCCCAAAACCTACTCTGCCCATAGCCAACCAGAATTATGGTATTCAGGGACAGATTTCTGGCAGACAGAAGGTGCCATGACAGTGGCATGAGGAGTGGCCAGCAGGCTGAGGGAGGCGATTATCCCTCTCTGCTCTGCCCTTGTGAGGGCCTACTTGGAGTGCAGGTCTGGGTCCCCCAGCACAAGAAGGATGTTGATCTGTCAGAATGGGTCCAGAGGGCTACAAAGTTGATCAGAGGGCTGGAGCACCTCTCCTTGGCTAAGAGAGCTGGGGCTGTTCAGCCTACAGAAGAGAAGGCTCTGGGGTGACCTTATTGCAGCTTTTCAGTATTTAAAGGGGGCTTATAAAAAAGATGGAGAGCAAAAGACATCGAGTTACTTGAGTCCTGGACAACATACCCTTCAAGTCTTCCTGATAAGAAAAATAAGGCTACTAGTCAGAGTATTTTTTATCTGAATAAGAGAGATATTCACTGGAGTCTAGTGGAATAATCACATTTTCAGCTCTAATATAGTCCTCAGAGTCAGAAGCAAACTAGAGAAGAAAGGCAGGTGAAATACAGTATGCACTACATACAAAGACAAAAAAGGATTAATAGTTTGGGGTGCAGCTGGGAGATACAAGGAGAAAGAAAAAGTCACCTTCATAAAGTAGAAAAGGAAGCTGTACCCCTGGCTCTTTTTGTTGCAAGAACTTACGGTCATAGAAAAAATAGAATCATCTAGGTTTGAAAAGACCTTCAAGATCACCAAGTTCAACCATCACCCAGATGTACTGAGTCCCATCACTAAACCATGTTCCTTGGTTCCATGTCCACTCGTCTCTTAAATACCTCCAGGGACTGGGAACTCCATCACTCCCCTGGGCAACTCGTTCCAGTGCCTAATCACCCTGTCTGTCAAGAAATTCTTCTTAATGCCCAACCTAAACTTCCCCTGGTGCAACTTGAGACCTTTTCCTCGTATCCTATTACTTGTCACCTGAGAAAAGAGACTAACACCACCCTCAATGCAACCTCCTTTCAAGTAGCTCTAGAGAGCGATGAGGTTTCCCTCAAGCTTTCTCTTCTCCAGACTAAACAACTGCAATTCCCTCAGCCACTCCTTGTAGGTCTTGTTTTCTAGTCCCTTCACCAGCTTCGTTGTTATTCTCTGAGTACACTCAAGCAACTCAATATCCTCTTGTATCGAGGGGCTCAAAACTGAACACAGCATTTGAGGTACGGTCTTATCTGTGCCACATACAAGGGGACAACCACTTCCCTAGCCCTGCTGGCCACACTATTTCTGAGGCAGACCAGGATTCAGTCCGCCTTCACAAACCATTTCCATCTGCTCAGAAGTCCTCTGCTGCTTACTGCTTAGGAACCTCTGTTGTAGGGTTTCTAGACAGAGAACAAGGGAAGCAAAAACCTCCTTCATGCCTCCTTCCTCTTAGTTGTCCTTTCAAGAACCTCTTCTGCTTTTCAGATAGCCAACTTTTCAAGTTTCACTCCAGAATTAGGTTACTGTTCTTGGGAACCAGGTTTACAAGGACAGAAAGAAAACATTTTTCTTTAACAATACCACTATTAATTTGCCTGCTATGATTTGGTCCCCCTAACTTTAGCACTCACCAAAAAAGAGCAGGCAGGGGATCTGGGTTTGTTTCAGGATTAGGAACAGATGAACATGAGAGGAAGAGGAGAAAGAGGAAGAAAAGGAGGAGGAGCCACTCGGGGGTACAAAAATACTTCAACATTCTTGGCCATTATTTTGCTTTTCTTGCACCAGAAGGAAAGGCAGACCGTATCGCAGATTATGACAAATACCATGTTCATCCAGCCAATTGGTTGAATAAAATAAAAGTGATTTCTGTCATTACTAAAAGCTCTTCAACCCCCAAATTACAGATGACTCCTCTAACTGGACTACGAGATCATTGCCAAAGCTCAACTGAACAAGAGTTGCGTTTGTTCTTCCATTTTATTCAGGTCCAGACACAGCGTTGACAAAATTGAAACCTTCTTGTAATAGCAGCCACGCTGCTTAAATTTGTTTTTGACTTCAGAATATATAAGAAATGATTACTTGTCTTTGCTTTTAAAGGTCAAACTAATGAAGCACAGGTTATTTTATGTGTAAATTCACCATATACTGTTCTGAGAAACTGAAATGAGATTTTTAAAAGAAAAGGCTAAAAATAATAAGTCGTGCAGGAATTCAGAGTTATGAATCAATTACAGTAACACTTAAGCCATGGCTTAAAGTGGCTGCCAGCATTTTTTCAACCATTAAAAGCTCCATCCTGTGCTTTGCATGTAAAATTGCAGCATAAACACAGTGAAACACCTCTGTCTGATAGGGATCTCTGAATATCAGAAAGCTCTTTTTTCTCCCAAAACTTCGTATCACTACTTGCCTGGCAGTTGGATATTGCTTTGACAGCATTCAAATCAGATCCTGAACAGAAAGTATTTCCTGCACCACAGATGATAAGGCCTTTGCCATCCTTCCAGTTTTCCAGTTCAGCTACCTTCTCCTGGAGTTCTAGCATCATAGTGCCTGTTACAAGAGATGAGAAGCAACGCTTAGAACAAAATGGCTATGATCAGCGTATTTTACACTACATTCTTCACTACCAAAATCAAGTCACCATTAAGATGTGATAGGCTTAAAAACACAAGGGAAAGCATCACCTTAAATCACCCCCCCCAGCATTGACATATGTTTTTAATCCAAAAATGTACTTCCTGAAATTCTGATGAGTATTCTGCAACTTGCATTACACTTACCAAAACAAAATAAAAAAGTGCAAGTAGTGCAAGCATAAATTCTACCTGAGTTATTCTTGTTTGTAATTGCATACATTCAGGACACATAAACTTCTTGTGTCTATCCAGATCAGTCCATCGAGTCACTTTCATGTCACTGCCATTTCACTTTGCATATTCAAATGAAAATATATACAAAAAAAAAAGGCAGCAGAGTAAACAGTGTTGAAGGCCAATAACGTTTAGAAGTGTCCATCCAAAAGAAAACAGATTTAAAAGTGGAAGCAAAATATCTTTTCCTTTTTTAAAAGAACAATAAAAAAGGAAATTTCTCTGAAACACCTCTGATTCCCTCCCTGGTAACTGTCTAGAAAAGCTGTCTTTACAAAGTACATCCTAGGCTTCAAACGTATGGATTAAATAGTACCATCTTTTTACTTCATATATTCTCATATGTTCACTTAAGAGCTTTCTCATACTATAGACAATTATAACTGTGCTAATCCCCAGAGTTACACAGCAGACTTTTTTGGGTTACTTTATTTCTGCTCTAAAGAAACTGGAAAAAAGGATGAAAGGAAGAAAATTATCAGTGCTGTGAGACAGCTATGTAAAGCTCACATTTTAACTGTGGAATTGAGAGGCTTGGACACTTCAGACATTTCATCATGAGTTGCTGAGAGTAGAATCTAGTTTGTTCAGTGAAAACTTATTTTATGTACTGCCCAAAGCAACTGCCTGAACTTGCATTGGCAGGCAATTGGCAGGCTTCCAGAGACCTTTGACCACACCTACCTTTCTTCATCAACTATATATGGAATTTGAACAATTATTGCAACAGTCCATGCCCGTGATTCTTTTCATCTTTTATTGCATAACACTGAGGTGTGAATTAATATCTGACATCCAAAAGTATTCATTCCTCAGCAAGAAAAAAATTCTCATCCATTTACAGGTCTTTGTTTTTAATCTATTTCACATTATAGAATATCCAAATTGGAAGGGACTCACAAGGATCACCAAATCCAACTCCTGGGTCCCCAGAGGGCCACCCAAAAAAATATATATATATTAAAAAAAAAAATCAGACCATGTATCTGAGAGCTTGTCAAAACACTTCTTGAAGCTTCTCTGAGCAACCTGTGCCAGTGCCTCACCACCCTCTGAGTAAAGAATTTCTTCCTTATATCTCATCTAAATCTACCCTCCTTTAGCTTAAAGCCATTACTCCTTGTCCTGTCTTCCCAACCAACTGAGCATACCCACATTAACTTAAAGCTCTTCCTCTGTGAAGGACTCTCATATGTTCTCAAGAGAAAAACATTTATAGGAAGTTATTTTAAAATGCAGCATACCTACAGGCTGATGATGCTCTCAGCTCTACCCTCCTTAGACAAGGATGTACATGGACAGACGTACCTTCTTCAGATGTAAATGTGCTTTAGATTAGTATCTCAAGGAATCTTTCATTTTTTTCCAAGTCTCTTATTTTTTTGACCCTACACCTGTACACACTGAACATTTCCTGTCCTAAAATTGCCCGTTAGCAGCCATCCTAACATCCTGAGATTTTTTTTCTTTCTACTTGTTTTCCTTGCTATTCCTTATGAAGTATGCATCCCAGCACCAGGTCAAGAACAAATGCTTTGTAAAGGACCTCCACCTTGGTCTTGGTCTCAGCCACTGAAATAGCTGAGACCATGTTCCTGAGGAAAGCAAGAAGTACGTGGACATTAAATATTATATACCAGAACAATTCTGGGTTTTTATGACATACTATATACCAGAACTGCACTTTTACCAGTTCCTTTCCATTTGCTTTTATAATTTGCTCAGGCTTTGTGTGTTGCACATTACATCTGTTTTCACTGAATTTCACCTTTTTGATCTTGAGCTCTTTGTACCACTTAAGCAAGATTACTTTGAATTCCATTCCCCTGCTCCAAATAACCTTCTTGCAAGTTCTTCCACTCCGGGGTCATCTGATAATTTCAGAAGTTCACTTTCTATTCATCACCCAAGATACGAATGAAAACACTGAGCAGAACTAGGCTAGCAGAGGCTTCCACGAATCTTCACTTGAAATGCTTTCCCAGCCTGACAGCATATTCAATGTCTTTCCTGCAAACACTGTTCTTTAAATAGGTGTGCTTCAACACCATGGATTTTGCTTTTTGTGTATTTCTCAAGTTTTGTTACAAGAAAGGTATTCAGACTGGCATCAAAGCTTTGCCAGAGCCAAGACATAGCACAACCATTGTTTGTGGTGCTGTTAATAACAAAAGCAATGAGGTACTGAAGAGTCTTTCCATAGAGTATTATGAACCAAAAATCTAGGTAACCAAAAAACTGAGCTTATAAAAAGGAACTGTACGAGACAGCTGCATGCAATAGCAGGTGGGGCAAGAGAAGGAGGTGAGCGCCTGTCCCCTGTCCCTGACAGAGGATTCCCTCCATTACTGTGTACACTAACAACACCTAATTATTATTTCACCAACAGACACATCTCAGGATGTCTGATACAATGATAAGGACACAACAGTAAAGTAAATCCTCGTTCTGCCAGTCTTGGTCCTTCAGCACATGATACCAGTAAGTTCATGCTCCTCACAGCACTGAATGTACTTGCAATAATTCATCTGTTTGCACCCTAACTGTTATCTAAGAATAAATAACTTATTTAGAAATAACAATAAATTATTCTAGATTCTATATTATAATTCTAGAAAATAAGTTTATCATCATTACCTTCTAGTTCTTGCAGTCTGGCTTCCTTCTCTTTTAAATAAAGTTCAACTTTAGTTCAGCAAGAGGTTGGGTTGCTGAAATTGGTTCCACCAGGCTTAAACTGACATTATTAGCATTTGTTTCCAAAGAGACCATTTCAAACAGGTGGCTATCAGATTCCAATTAAGAAGAGAAAAAAGGCATAACAACTTCCACATTGCCCATTAGCAATTTGCCAACAATTTTGTTCTGCTTTCAGTTCCATGAGTTGCTCAAGCTTTGAGCAAACATAATTCCTCTGAGATAAAAAGCTGCTGTGTAAAGTAAATGCCTGGCAAATAGAATTTCTCTCAGCAGTTTAATGATGTTTTGCAGCTTTCTAAAGGAAGCGTATATGTATATATAAATTCATATCTGCCACTCTCAAGAAGCTCTGAGACACAACGTTAACAGAATTTCTTTGAGGTAGGGTATTTTACAGGCTCTGGCAAATGAAGTTAACCAGGTCTTGCTGGAGCAATTTAAGGGTCGTACATCCTATTCCTTTCCACACTTCCCCTGAAGGGTATTACTCAATACACAGCAAATGGAAAAAGATCAAGTGCTTGCTAGTTCCTCAGCACCTATGGTTTACAGACAATGACGTTAAATTGAAGTGCAGTGTAAATTAACATACCATACCATCACTTGTTTTGGCCAAGGGGCCAGCATGACTCTGCTTCTACTCTCCTTGCTGCAACAACAAAAAAATCTCTAGCAGAGGTGCACAGTCGAAAGAAGCAGTTATCTCCTAAACTGCCACTGTAAGATTTTCCAGAGCAAATTTCTGCGGCTATTACCTAGCAAACTGGAGTACTGCTCTCTAGAGGGCTCTACACACTACTATAAAACAGAACTGTCTGGTCCCATGGATCATTTGCTGTATGCTAATCAGGGTCTGCAACAAAGTCACAACTATTAATTTCCTCTTAGTTTTTTGTAGCTTCTGTTTGCTACCAGAACATTTAAGTCATTCACATTCACTAATCATTTATTTTCACAGCAGTCATATAATGTTACAGACCACCAACTAAGCCAGAGAGAAAATACCTGCTAATTTTGAGTGTCCAGTTTGAGAGGTCTGATATGATTTCAGTACATTAACGTTATATAGCACTCAGTATAGTCACAGCACAGCTACCAGTGGCCTAAACAGCGGTTTTGACTGCTCAGCACTTCTGGAAATCAGTTCTAAGACCCTCCCTTCAAGCACCCAGAAAACAAGGAACACAGTTTTAAGTTCAAAGTTTAGAATCATAAAATCACAGAATATCCTGAGTTGGAAGGGACCCACAAGGATCATGGAGTCCAACTCCTGGCTCCACACAGGACCACCCAAAAATCAGACCATATGTCTGAGAGCGTTGTCCAAATGCTCCTTGAACTCTGGCAGGCTCGGTGCCATGACCACTGCCCTGGGGAGCCTGTCCCAGTGCCCGACCACCCTCTGGGTGCAGAACCTTTCCCTAACACCCAGCCTGACCCTCCCCTGTCCCAGCTCCATGCCGTTCCCTCGGGTCCTGTCGCTGTCCCCAGAGAGCAGAGCTCAGCGCCTGCCCCTCCGCTCCCCTCGTGAGGGAGCTGCAGGCCGCCATGAGGCCTCCCCTCGGCCTGCTCTGCTCTAGGTTTAGTTTCAGCAACTTGACTTACATTACATCTGATTCCCATAGCAGGCTGGGCTTTATCTGTCCTTCCTCTTTCTGCTATTATTGCTCACTTCTCATGACTCTACCAAATAAAACAACAAAAAAGCTACGAACACCCAGCCCACAAACTGTAGTTTGCACAGCTCTATTTTAAGTCAAAAAAAATGAAAAAACAACCTGTAGAAAAAGAGCAAACAACAGTCTAATTATGATTGTATAATAACTTGTATGCTGACAGGGAAGTATTCAAAAAGACAATCTCCATGCTAATGTCTTTTAACTACAACTTCTCAAGTTAGGCAATGATTTTACACATGAGCTTTTAAGAAGAAACAAAAGAGCAACTGCAGAGACATCTGGGTGAATTACCACAAATTCTGTTGTTCTGCTAGGTTTTCTTCCTTTCAGCTAACAATCATTTGTGGACATTCTCCATGTAAACAGCTCTATGCTTTGCTAGTGTGTTGCAAACTTATTTGCTGACAGCAAAGGAACAGTGAGGACTGGGCAGGAAAAAAGAACAGCAAAAAAGTAATCAACAAGATGACAAACGTATCCATTTCAAAATATTAAGAGATAAAGGCATTCTTACAGGCTTATGAACAGCTCAAGTTCAAGCACATGCAGACCCTGAACTTGTGCCACTTATGTCTGAAGAGAATTGAATAAATTGGAATATTCCTAGACAGTTAAAGAGAGAGAGCAGATACACCTATCTTGGAGATTAAAAGCTTCTCATTGTACAAGACTAATAAAATATAGTACCTGGTTTTGATAAGTATTGTCCAGTGTAAAAGCATATAATTAAGAAGATTCCTCATCTGCAACACCTGAGAATACCCAACTCACCAGATCTTTCATAAATATCAGTATTTAAGGTACAAGACAAATGAAGAAGATATAGAAGCCAGTCTGGGAAACTAGGAAATACCAAATTGCAGAAGCTCAAGTTAGAGGGAAGATTTTAGGTAAAGAACAACATAATAAACTGGCCCTTTCTACACCATCTACAAAACAAAGATTATATCTTCCTATCCCCATAAAAATACCATATATTTCCAGAGCAGTAGAGGCAAAATAAAAGGAGAAATAAGCAAAAGCACAGTAGTAGAATGGTCTTCACTGAAAAAAAAAAAAAGAGGAGAGGTATGTTCTGTGAGACATTCTTTAAGTCATTAGGAACTTCTTGCATTTATGATGTTTAGGGCAAAAGTACCATGAAGAAGAGAGGACATTTACTACACCTGTGGTTAAAAATCAAACCTTTCCTCTTTTAGCTAAGGAATGGTAAGGCACAGCTTTTCACTTTGTTTATGCAAAACCCTAGAAGAGCTAACTGAAGGGGGGTGGGAGGATCAAAAACAAACAAACAAAACCCAGCATCTCATCTCCATTAACTAATTAATACCTGTGAAGGCATTCATTAGCTGTGGGTTGTTCAAGGTAAGTATTCCAATGCCATTATCTTCTTTGGAAAGGTTGATGGATCCACCAGCAAACTGTTGCAGTTTCTTCTTTATCAATTCTTCCTCATAGCCATGAGCAACATTATACAGTGATACCCTTCTCTGCTGTAGTATCCTTTCCTTTGTAGTCTGAAATATTTTTTTCCATAGAGAAACTGCCATTTCTGGGGAAACAAAAAAAAAGGAAATTTTGCTTTGAGATCCAGCGCAGTTTTCTTTCTGAAGGAAAGAGAAGCAGGACAGCAGAAACTAATATCAAGATGATGGCACCACAGAAGTCTACAAAAGTTTGCTCATTACAGACTGTATTCACAAAATTCTTAGTTTGAAGCTACTCCCACAAAGTTAACAGCTTGAGTTTTATGCAGTGGTTTTAGCAGTTAAGACAGAAATTACCATCTGTTAAAATCTTTTCTTGTAAAAATTACCCCAAAGTATTTGGGTACAGAACACGGAAGAGGCTCAAGAAATGTAGTAAAATACTTGCATATTCCATTAGACCAACATACTCTGTACTAATCTTCCAACCCTCTTCCACTCCAAAACAAACAAACAAAACACACACAAAAAACCTACATCTGTGTTGGAGAAGAAATCCTACCGAAACCTCTAGTTTTCAGGAAGAGGACTTCCTGTTTTTCTGTAAGCAACTGTTACAATAATACCTTCCTGGGAGAAATATTGAAGAACTCAAAAATTAGGAACCGAAGACCTTTCCCACCTTCAGGTCAATTCCCTGTCATCTAATTCCATTAACCTATTTATCATGTTCCATCTTAAAACTAGTTAGATTGCCTAGCCCCTGAAAGCCATCCGTATGTTTTCCCAGTATCTCTTGTTGCACTTGGAATTGATCTCCTTCGGACACAGAGCACCAGAACCTATGCAGAACCTATCCAAAGGAGGAAAAGCGTAGAGCAGTATTATAAATTGAGCATTGCCCTTGCTTTCTACAGAGCTACATAATATTGGTAGTCTACTTCCATGTACCAGAACACCCATGGCTCATCCCTCCACTATTTCCACTCTACAAAGTAACCACGTACACCAGGACATAACAAGGAAGTCATTACAAAATATTATTATTTATCTTTTGTAATTAAAATTTAATAAAGTTAAAATCTGATTGAATACAAGATCAATTAGTTCATATTTAACATCAACCTACTGCTCTGTATCTATGCAGATTCAAATATCTGCAACATCTCAGCTATCATCCTTCAAAGCTTTTAAAATTGCTTTTAATTTTTTTTTTTAACAGTGGAAACATATTTCCAAAGGCAATTTCTTAGCCAAATTCTTTGTTTGATATTCAGGCTCTCGGAAGAGAAACAGTGTTCCATTTTCTCATATCATCTAGTACAGCAAGGTGCCAGAACACTAAATAAATAAATAAATAAGCATAAGGGAGTAAAGTGACAAATTTATTTAATTCATTCAACTTTGACTTACAGCAATCCACGCAAAGCACTGAAAGCAAGCTGTTTCCCTAAAACTTTATTCCCCAACAGACATTCATGCAATAAAACCTCCCACCCAGCTACTAATTTTTGGTCAAGAGAGAACAAACGCTAAAAGCATGGATAGGTGCAGGCTCTTGCTGCAAAACGCAGCTTGCACTATGCTTGATTCAACACAGAGCAATTAGTTTCCCAGTTTTAATGAATACAAAGCCTCCTCAATCCTCATAAGAAGACAGATGAGACTTAATTCTCTAGGAAATCACAATGATTGGCTTGATAGGAAAAAAAAAAAAGTCTGTTCTTAACCTACTCCCTTGCCAAATTATACTTGTTTGATCACTTTTATACTACCTAGATGTTACTTGTCAAAAAATGTACAGAGCAAAACAGCTTTAAGATATGGAAATTTCATTCCACCAAAAAAAGAGTCTGTCATTTTTAACTGCGTGGTTATATGCATTAACAGCTCTTTAATATTATCACTATGGCAATAAAGAGCATCAGCAAGTGCTGGATTAGAAAACAAATTGGACATCTTTGCCTGCTGATTGTGACTCATGATTAATGACTCATGCAAGGTATTATCATTGAATTACTTTTTAAAATCCATCTCTTACAGTGCCGGTCGGTACCTACTACTTTTTTAATAAATACAGGATTATTTTAACAGCTCAGTTAGAGAAAGCTAACCACTCAGGAAAAGCATGAGGTTTAAGCTTCAGTGCTCTCAGACTAAAGGAATTTTTTGCTGATCTCTGACAAACAACACTCAAAATTTCAGTAAGTATAGAGCAATCCACAGCATGACCGAGATTGAGTTTTTGCACTGCAAGTGAAAGGAATGCAAGAGAAATCTGTTGCAGTAATCAGCACAGTGTTGTAGGACAAGCCAAGAGATATATTGTACTAAAATAACATAAAATAATTGTCTATTTAAATACATTCACAGAAATCAAGTCTTAGTCTAACATGCTCTATCCATTAACATCGACAGCACACACAATTTAAGGTGGCTTTTATAATGACCAGATTTCTGACAGCACAGGAATAACGAACAATATGGACAATTTGCATCTTTCAAATTTTGAAAACTGCTAGAGCTTTAATGTATCGCTGGTAACACGGAACAGATAAGCTGATAGTATGGATATCAAGAGTTGCACATTCCACAATCTGTAGTTACATCAGTAAGCAGGTTTTGTACCTCTTACATAAAGCAACAGCTTAAATTCCATATGGTACTCAAATGACTTTTTTAATACACTCACACATGGGCTAGAAGATCATGGGTTAACATAAACACATGTTGGAAGTCAGTACCAAAGGAATGATACACGATGTGAAGGTGCCATATACACACGTATATGTAGAGAGTTATACATTTTCTGTGTATGTATATATATCAGAGGCCTTCTGAACACTTTGGTAACTGCCTAGTTAGAATTCAGTTCTCAAATTAATATAAAAAATAAAATAGAGAAAATATCAGCATCGATATTCCCTCTCTAGTGGGCAGATTCCTTGGGAAAACAATAAACCCCAACTCTCAACTGAGTATATCTGTCCTTGCCAAAAAAACACTATTCTGTTGCAACCCTAATTTTTCTTTTAAAACACATTGTATCGAACAGCAACCTTAGTCAGTATTGCCAGCTGCAATTGCCAGAGAGCGTAAAGATGGCTGGCCAGAGCAATGGTTAAAGGATACACAGAGCAACCTCCTGGATGGGCAGAACTAAGATAAACCAGAGAACTGGATGCTGGGAACCCAGGCGAGAATTCAAGCTGCATGCTCAAACAAGAAAAGCTGTGCTATAGAGCAGCTACACAGAAATAATCTGCAAGTTAAAATACGCAAGCAGGGAAAACTCTAACACCAAGATAGTGTCTGAATTACTGACACAAATCAGGGAAAAAGAAAAGGGGAAGAAAGGATGCAGGGATGTGCTATCACCAAGCAGCTTACAATGACTGGCTGTGATATATCACAGAAATAAGGATGCCCTTTCCTTTGGGTCAGGAAGTCACAGGTGTGAAGTGAAGACACAGACCTGTGCATCACCTGCAAAGAGACATCAGCTGAGTTTCTGGTTTTGGATAAAGGTATCCTGAGATAAAGTGTAGCAGGAAAAAAAAATGAAAAAATTTATAAAGTCCTTAAAAATATCAAGAAGAAAACATTCAAATCGCATAACAGAAGAACAATGGGAAAGAAAAATATACGACACTGCCAAATGTGTTAAAGGCAGCTGACAGGTCAAGAAGCACAGGAGAACTTGACCTGACAAGGACCTCCAGCAGCTGTAATTTCAGTGACAAGCACAGAAGCGTGAAGGCAGGGCGTGGAGAAAGGGATAGAAAATGTAAACTGATGATGATCGTGAGATGATTCACAGCTTAACCGTGCGTGCGTGTTACCAGTCATTGTCAAAGGCATCCATCTGTGCTAGGGAACAGCGAGGGCGACTGATGGGTGCTGCACTGGGTTCCCTCAGTGAGTGACTACTGAATGGAAGGCAAGTGGCGAGCCAATGCTGAGGACCAGCACAACTGCCTCAACGGTGTGAAAGCAGACAAAAGATCAGAGTGAAGGGGAAATACAACCAAAACATGAAAATAGTCCATCTGTACAAAAAAGGTAGGTTGAAAGTGAGTGATAATCGTTAACACCAACTGACTGAAACCTGGGACAGCAGGCTGGTGAGTGTTGGAGGAAAAGAAAAAGAAGAAATTCTAGTGTTGGAGGTGGGGGTGGAATTCAGAAACTGCAAAGAGGGCCAGCCTGGATGAGAAACCAAGACGAGGGCATGGGCCTCATAGTGAAGGCCCCTCCTGTCCCCAGACCCTGGCTTCCAACACAAGAAAGGTGAAGGCAGGAGGTATCACCCCAGCACTGGCTGAACAGGCTGCTGATAGCAGCTGCTTGTCAGCACCCCTCACCTGAAGGTTACAGAGCCCTCCATCTACCTATCTCATCTGCTTATGCATCACTCCTGTTTCCTTCAGTGATGCATGGCCAGGCAAACTTACCTTATCTGCAGGTTCTTCCCATTCCAACAACTACCAGCCGAGACAAGCTGAGGGCAGACACCTCTCCGGCTGGCTTTACTTCAGCTGGAAGAAAGCAGTGAGCAGATCTTAAGCAGGCCGAGGGATCAGAAGCACAAAACCTACCAACAAAACATAACTTACAAATACAGAAAAAAAGCTTGGGAAATTCTACTGCCCCACGAAGGAAAATACACCTCATCTGTGGCATCTCTAGACAAAGCAGGAACTCCCACCAAGTTCAACGGGAGCTGCCTAAGGCTCATGCCTTTCTCAAGATACCTGAGAACTTGCTCTCAAACCTGCTGAACCTTGTTCAAATTTTTAGGACGTTGATGCTGGTACCTACATTGTTGACAAATTGGGCAGGATCAATAATCCCTGCAGTTCAGTGTGAAGATCCTTAAAGAGCTTTGCAATTCCTCTAAAATCAGACTTCAGAAGTACCTAGAATTAGAGAGGACTTTTTTTAGCCATTATAATACTTTCAGAGAACAAGCAGTTTGGGCCTCCCAGTTTCCACTTGTCAGCATTAGAAACGATGTTTACCTGTCCAGAACTGAGAGAACAGGATGTGAGACATCCAAATAAACTAACTTAAGATGCTTCAAATAACACACCATGAAATAAGTTTTGGAAAAAGATTTTTAACATTGCAAGTTATAAAAAACTTTGTCGGTGGTTTTAGTTTTAATATGGTTTACCCTTTGCATCTCTTTCCTTTCATACTTGCTTTTATGCTTTTTCTCTTTTCAGATTCTACCTCTCTTTTTTTCCTTGTTTTTCCTTTGTTTCTGAACAGATCAGTTTGGGGGATGGTGTGTGGTTTCCGAATTATTTGTTCTCTGCTTAGTATTGTACTTTTAACAGTCCCTGCATGCTGTTGGACTGAAATTGTCTCTCTGTTCCTAACCAATTATATTCCCTTTTAATCATGCTTCAATTATTTTTAAGATTTAGTAAACAAATCGCACAGGAAGTTACTCAAATCCAGTGAAAAATAACAGCCTTCAAGGATGCAAAACGGCTGACAAAAGAAGTCCTTCCATAAATACACGTGACAGTACCGAATAACATTTGGTTCTGGTCCCATGGTGAGCACAAGAACTGAGTTTCACAGCAGAGGGTGAGAGCAGGAACCTGTTACCTTCTGCAAAAAGCACACAGACACCTCATTGCTAATGCATTGATCTAAAGAGGTCTGTTTGTATAGCAGTGAGAGAAAACTCATTGTAAGTTCACGTAAAGCTCACTGTCCGCTAGGTGTGTTTTGGACACCTTTACAGGGAACAGATGCACCACCTCACGGGATCGGAAATGACCGCAACCAGCTCATCGCTCGCCTTTCAGCCACCGAATCCTGACCCACAAAAAGCACAGCGGTGAATTCATTCTGGCTGCCACCTCTTGTGACGCTTTCCCGATAGGCCTTGAAAATCACACGAAGTTTCGCAGCCAAGCAGCGCTCTAATCCCACGTAGCGCGGGTTCCTTGGTGTCGCCCTCATCACCACCACCACAGCCAGCAAAACCGCACCAGAGGTCCGCAGGAGGCACGCAGCAGCGGTGTCAGCCCCCAGCCCCCTGTAGCGACACGGGGCACTACCAGGACAGCGGGGCAGCTCCGTGGCAGGACACACACACGCATTTCAGACAGCAGCCGTCAGACTCGAGGGGGTGAAACGCCTTCCCCAGCAGGGGCTTCCTGCCGCCCGCCACGCGGGAGCGCGCTGCAGCCCTTCACCTGACCTAGGCGGGCGGTTTTGGCACCGACATTTTCTTTCTCCTTTAAGACCAGCAGCCGGTCTCCGCGCCGCGGAGGGCCGAAGGGGGCGGCAGCCGCTCACCGAGCAAGCCCCGAGGCCTGCGGGCTGACGCCGGGCAGACGGCGGGACCCGCAGCCCCACCGGCACCATTTGCGGGCAGCGACACGCCGCGCCGCGCTGACAGCCCCGGCACCGGCACCCGGCCCCGTGCTGCCCGCCGCCGCCCCGAGCCCCGGCATCCCCCTGCGCCCCAAGGCGCCGCCGCGGCCCCGCTCGGCCCCATCCCCGCCCACCGGGGGAGGCAGGCACCGACCTGCCCGCGGCCCGGCCCGGCCCCGCCGCTCCCCTTCCCCCCGCCGGGCGGTGCTGCGGGGAAAGCGGCCCCGCCGGGAACTGCCGCCGCGCTGCCGGGGGCCGCTGCTGGCAGGGCAGTTCGTTTTTGTCTCCTCCAGTAGTAGCGTGCATTGCTGGAAGCCGGGTTTTCAGCCAAAAACCCTGAGTTCCTGCCCAAACCGGTGTGACGGATGAGGTTCAGCACGGCTAAGTGCCGGCACGACAGCCGCACGCAGCGCTACAGGCTTGGGGCAGAGTGGCTGGAAAGCTGCGCAGAGGAAAGGGGTCTGGGGGTGCCGGTTGATGCTCGCCTGAACACGAGCCGGCAGTGTGCCCAGGTGGCCAAGAAGGCCAATGGCATCCTGGCCTGTATCAGGGATAGCATAGCCAGCAGGAGCAGGGACGTGATCGTCCCCCTGTACTCAGCTCTGGTGAGGCCGCACCTCGAGTGCTGTGTTCAGCTTTGGGCCCCTCAGTACAAGAGGGACATCGAGGCCCTGGAGCGTGTCCAGAGAAGAGCTACGAAGCTGGTGAAGGGCCTGGAACACAAGTCCTGTGAGGAGCGGCTGAGGGAACTGGGGTTGTTTAGTCTGGAGAAGGAGGCTCAGGGGAGACATCATTGCTCTCTACAGCTACCTGAAAGGAGGATGTGGGGAGCTCGGGGTCGGCCTCTTCTTGAAGATAACTAGTGATAGGACTAGAGGGGATGGCCTCAAGTTGTGCCAGGGGAGGTTCAGGTTGGAAATGAGGAGACATTTCTTCTCAGAAAGAGCAGTCAGGCATTGGAACGGGTTGACGGGTGGTGGAGTCACCATCCCTGGGGGTGTTTAAAGAAAGGTTGGACATGGTGCGTAGGGACATGGTTTAGTGGGTGACATTGGTGGTAGGGTGATGGTTGGACCAGGTGATCTTGAAGGTCTTTACATACCTTAATGATTCTGTGATTCAAGAAGTTAATGTCCCTGTCCCCATCCATCCAGGATGACACCTTGCACCGCAACACCTGCTTCTGCCCCCAGAGCCCTGCCCGCAGCCAGGCTTAATTTAAATCAGTTTATTTGGATGTCCCAACCCCTGTGGCCACAGCCCCTGCCCACGCTAGGCCTGCCCACCACACCCATGCAGCTTATTGCCACAGACCCTGCGCTGCCATCATAAGGAGCAATGCCCACTCCCCATGCTAACACGTCTGGTTTACGTGTTGTTCTAGGTGTGAATAGCTACCGAAAGGAGGGCTCCTGGCCGCTGCCACCCCAGCATCAGGTACCGCTCACTGGCACCAGCGCTCTGCAAGCTGTCCCTGCATGGAAAGTAATTCGTCCTGAAGATTCGATGTAAACTTAGAGCTGGCATGAAATGGCACTGTCATATACAGGCCTGCCTGCCCTGTCCTTCCCCTGGCTGTTGGTTTCACCTTCTGGGGGGATGTGTGCTGCCCCACCAGGAACCAGATTGAGGAAAATAAATGCATGTTTCAATGCGGATCACTTTGAATACACAACTGCTTTGTGTATTCAAAGCAATATGCAAATGTCTGCTGCTCTTTATTGCTAGTCTTTGTTAATATACATATGTAAGATGACTCACTTCTAAGTATTTGTAGCCTGGATGAAAAATACGCTTGGAAATACTTCTCCACCTTTATTAAAACTGTTTTTCAATGCAACTGTCAATACAAATGGCATAAAGTTGGTCTAGTTGATTAAATATTTTGATTGAACATGCAAAGGATTTCAATTAATCATACATTTGGAAAAACAAAATCTTTGCACTCTGAACAGATATTTCTAATTTTCTGTTGTTAAGAGATGCTGTAAAAATATGAAATATTCTGGTCTCAGATGGCAATATCTTCATAGAACAGACAGTTTCATTTTTCCTTATTATGACATTCCCAGTGTACACAGAAATATTACAAGAGGTGAGCTTGCCTCTTATTTCAGTGTAATGACTTTTTTCTCTCATTTGCAGAGGAGAGATTTTCCCAGCAGGATTCAGTCCTGTATTTATTTCTGTAAAACCTCAGTCCCAAGTCAGAAATCTGCGTGAGTGAAGCAGCTTTCAGCATGTCCTGCTCCAAGGCCTTATCCTCTTCTGACGAAGCAATGTCCAGGCATTGTCCTAGCTGTCCTAAGCAGAGGAGAGTGGTGGTGGTTGGAAGCTCGTGGTTTTCCAGGGAACATATTGCCACCTAGCAGCGCTCAGAGAAAGTAGCACAAACCTGACCTTAAGTTTCATAGTTTGTCTCACTTGTTGTCATTGTGTTGTACCATGTATAACATGATGATTGGAAAAGGATATATTTAGACTACAGAGTGATGGCTCGAGGAAAACAGACTAATAGTACCCTCTTCTGATTACTTATGTGTTGAAAATTCCAGCAGCAGGACAGCGACACTAGTTCCTGCATGCTTTAATATACAATAAGAAAGAGAGAGAGAGAGAGGCACACAATTCTGTAAATAGCTTCTTGTTCTTATTCATGTAAATAATTCCACTGATTTCAATAACACTTTCTCCTTGTAATGCTAAGCCAGTACTACCATAGGAGATCCACGTCATCACCTGAATTATTGAGTATGTTCCCGTTTCCTATCACTGACCCCAAAGCAACTTCATTACAGCTGATGACTGTGTACTGGCTAAAAGAACAAAGCCTCGCTCTCAGATCCAAGGCTGCCAGACTGAAATATTGAATTCCAATATATACAAAGCTCCATGGTACTATTTTTACAAACTCCTTTCAGAGTCATTGAACAAACCAATGACAGATCGGGGCTTACATCTTAGGAATTATTAGATACTAACTGACACACAGCCCCATGGTCAATTCAAAACGAGTCCCTTAACTGTAATTTTCAGGATGAAAATGTCATCAACTCTGTTTGGAAAAATAACAGGCCAATGGTCTAACATATACTCCAGAGAGTAGATCCACAAAAATGACTCAGTACCTGCATTCTATTTCTAAAATCTTTCTCAAATTTGAAGTTTGAAATCCAAAATCGTGATGCTCTGTTTCTCCTCCTCAAGCAGCTGTCTAACTTTGGAGGCTCTCAAGTCCCATTGGTGCCTGACAGCCTCACTTCATGAGAAGAGACAATTTATATCAGACTGGCTAACAAGACGAGCACCCCAGTTGTCTCTCCTGTCCTCACTGCAGATACTTGAAATACCCCTGAGCTGCTGCAGCTTTTTATACACAGCCCCACGTGCCCCCCACGTGCCAAGTTAAATTTGGTTTGATTTTGTTGGGCTGGGGCTGGCTGGGGACAGCGCAGTCGCTGTGCATACTTCAGGACTGTAACCTTATCAGTCACTTGTATGTCAGCCTGTCCCTCTCATGAACCAAAGCCACCAGCACTCAAGACTAGGGTTGCTTCCCACCTAAGATTCTGCCACTGAACATGTCCACAAAGGGCTCAGCTCTTTCTGGTTAGCTCCATACCCATCCCACCATGGTGTGTTGGTTCAATGTTGTCTACCTATGCCATTTAAGGGTCTCATCCTGTGGGCAGAGCTGACCTGGCTCCACCAAGACACAGCTGGAAGAAGAGGTGAGGAAGCATCTGCAAGGAAGCACTTGCCTGTTGTACAATGACATGGGGACCATCACCCATCAGGGCTGAGTGCCCTCTTGTGCCCCAGAAAATGAGCTTGTTTCTCTGATCACCAGTCTCTGCTGTGTTCTAGGGAAGCTGAGGGAGACCAGCCCAGGCCTTCATGCCAAAAGCTATTTCACTTGCTGTAGCATAATTAAATATTCATTAGGCCAGAGAGAAGGAGAGAGGTTCAGCACGGCCACAGCTTGGTGTTTGCTCAGTCTCTCGGTGACCCAGCAAATATTGATGTATTTAAACATTAATACCTACTGTAAGTTATTACATGCAATATTGAGCAGTTCGAACAAGCATGATGAAGCAAGTTCTTGTTCTCTAAAGACCTCTGTCTGGTTATGGCTCAGCACTGGAAGAGCAGGCTTGGTGTGGCTGCTGCCAGAGGGCCAGCGAGCCCCTGCCATGTGGTCCCACCTTTCGCTGTTACCAGCACCATCATTTGTTGGACATTCATTTGCTGGCATGAAGCGTACACCATACAAAAATAAGCTTGTGTGGGGTTTACCTTCCTACACAAGAGCTTATTTCCCAATACTGCTTAATTTACAGCACGCCTTGAATTAGCAGCTCACCCCCACAGGAGGATGGTGGTCCCATGCTTCTTTCTCCTCCTTTCTTGGAATATTGGTGACCGTACTGTGAGCCAGCTGAGCTCACCCAACAGGCAGAAAACTGTTTTAGCACAACATCTAGTGTTTGGTTTGTTTCCAGGGCCAATGAACTGAACCAGACTGGCTTGCTACCAGGTGACCCTCAGGAACACAGAAATAGGGGAAAGAAGTTGGAGGAAACCTTAGGCAGAAGGCTGTCCTGTTTTAGCAGCGCTGAGCTATCAAATGGGCTCAGTCGTGTTTTTATTCCTGGCTCCCGTGGTGGACAGGGCATTGCCAATTTGAGGAGAGGGAATGAGTTAGAAAATATGTGCCCCAAAACAAAGCTGAGAGCCGTGTGAGCATCTCTGAGGGGCAGCTAGTCACCGCATCGGGTGAATGGTACCGGAAAAGCTCAGCCTAAATCCCTCTGAAGATCCAGCTCTATTTCTTCCCTCTTTCTCAGTTGTCTCTTGCCACTGTGTTCTACAAAATTTAATATTAAAAAAAAAAAAAAAAAGCATTGTACCTTTTTCTCCAAGAGCCTTTGAATCGCATAGAAGTAGGCCAGGTGATAATTGCACAGCACATTGTAGTGCTGCTTAAATGTCAGCTGTTAATTAAAAGACTTCTCTGAAAATGGGCCATTAATTAGGACAAAAGCAGCCATCCTTTATGGGTTCTGACTAACCAGTGAGGAAAAAACAAAACAAAAAAACATTATTTTAAAATTGATATTGGAGTTGTTAACTTTTATTTGATGGGGTTTATTTACTATTTAAAGAAAAAAATAAGAAAAAATATAACTTACTGAATTTATTGTTCCTTCTTTTAAAGAGAGTTTAAAAATAGATATTCTGGCACAAGAATATTCACATGTGCACAGATTGTGATAGAAAATATTTCAGTGTTAGGTCCAGATGTCTCTAGCAGTTGTATAACCTTAGTAGGAATGCTAAAACAGTGTAGATATTAAAGCACAACTCTAACCTGCAAAACCGCCCGTTTTGGCACTTAATGCATGTCTTTCTGCTCACAAGCAAATGGCACTATCTGCATGAACAACGTTACACATGCACCAAAATGTTTGCTAAATCAGGGCCACAAAGTAAGGCACACATTTCCTCTGAAGCTTTTCTAAACCACCCTGAATTATTAGGGAGAATCATCGTATCGATAAAAGGTCCACATTTCCCAGGCCAAAGAGTCATGCAGCTTTAACCATTTCACTTTTTTTCCCTCTCTGGCCCAGGTTCAGCAAGGCAATTAAGACCCTGAGTAGTCCAGTCGATGTCAGTGACACACAAGCACTTTGCTGAATCAGGCCCATCCTGCCTGCCAAACCTCATGCTTTCTCTCCTTGCAGTGCATTAAAGATTTCCAAAGAGCAGTTGCAGTTTTTATCTGTAGCTGCAGCATGAAGCCACGGTAGGTGTTGGCAGTTTCGTGCCTATGCCTCAGGTCCATCCACCAGCAACCACGGAGCGAGCTGGTGAAAGATTTCGGTCTTTTGCAGCGGTGCCATGGCATTTGCATGAACTACATTGAGGTACATCACTGGAGACGCATAATAACAACAAATAATCTCATTTGTGACAAAGGCTTTATCCACATGGTGGCCAAATCTTGTAGCCTTATCTCACGTACCAGCTAGAGCAAAGGCAAGCACTTGCTTCTCCCGAAATCTTCCCGCTCCAGAGGAAAAACATGATGGATGCAATGCTAGGGTTGCTGCTAAATGAACAGAATTGGATGCTGTTTTAAGGTAGCACCGTTCCCTACTTTCATTTCCTTTTTCATTGGTTTTCATCCTTCTTGCCTGACCATCATTCTTTTTGCTTACCGTATTTTCATACTTCGCATTTTATAGATCAAGAGCAAATTGTAGCTGTGAGAATTAGGCAGCAGCAGGAGCTGCAGAGCATTTCTCTTTAAAAGCAGAGGTGTTTTTATTTGTCTGAAGTGCATGTTATGTAAGTGTATCGCTTCTGCAGCTGAAATATTTCAAAAGATAAATAAGGAGCTTCTCAGCTGGGCTGAGGCGGAGCAGCCTGCCTGCTCCTATGACCCCGGCCCCACTGGGGCTGCTAGGCCTTGTGCTGAGATACTGACCAGCTTAGAGCTTGCCTGGTAATAGACCATAATAAATGGAAACACAACGCATTTAAAAATACTACAGTGGTAGAAGAGGAAACTGATAAAAGGAAACTTCTGACTGTCTTCAGAGATTTCATGGTAACCCATGAAGATTTTTAAAATAGTGTTAAAGAACTAATACTGGCTGTGATCAAGCTTCTGAATAAGTTAATTTAGGAATAAACTCGTACCTACACGTTAGAGTTTTTTTTGTTGTTGTTTTTTGCTTTTTGGGAGGGGGTGTATATATTTTTTTGTTTTTCACAAGAAAAAGCTTGAATATCTGCTGTTCTTAAAGCCTTTAAAGATAACCAGCACCTGCATTTTTCCTCCAATGAAAGCATAATCCTGCACACGTGTAACATTCTAACTCATTACCCTTTTTATAATGTTAACATTTACTGCTTTTGTGGTATAACTCAAAGCTAAAGCCAAAGGCAGAGAGATCTGGAGGCAAAACGGACCTTTTGTGATTCCTGTTCTGTCACTGACACTGCACTGACCCATCTCTCCCTGTTGACAGATAACAACTGGATAAACAAACAAAATCTCCATTAACTGACTTTTTGGAAGTAGATAATTTAAGCCCAAAATATCACCGAACCCAAATAACACAGAGACATAAGTATCTTTAAGTTACCTTGTAATTTGTGCTATGTTTTCACTGGCCGTTCAGTCCATCCATATCTTACTAAAGTCAATCTAGGTAAGTGCACAGTGCCAGCTGGCCTAAAGTAGCAGGGGAGCCAAATCACTTGATTACCAGTGGTAATTAGGGGAACCTGTGCTAACTAGCAGGCTGGAGTCAGCCCGACCTTAAATTAATGTGATCTGTGTCACTGCAGCGGGCTGCTCCTGCTTGCATTGGTTGCATGTCATCTGCTTGTACCTTCAGACACCTTTACTGTGGGATGCTGCTGAAGATATGACCAGCCTATCCTGAACGGCACAAAGCAATGAAAAGATGATTACATCACTTTTATCATCTGTCTCTATTGCCTTTCACAAAACATGTGAATAAAATTGGATTTAAATTATTAGCAAAAACTGTTGATCTTCATAGAATACCTTTCTTTCTGCTATTTAAATAACATTTTTCCCCCAGTAATATAGTAAAATAACAATTTTTACAAGCTTTTAGCTGCTGAATCAAGCAAATAAATCATAATTTAGAATGCATTCAATGCAGACAGTTGTTTTTTCTGCTTCTACAGAGGTAGTGATGAGGCACCATGCCGCCATTTCAGAATGTGGTTAGGATTTGTGTGGTTTTTCCCCCTGCACTTGTTAGCCAGGCGTTACTGGCCGGCTGGGTCGGTCTGCTCAGATGGGAGCTGACGTGTGCATGCGTGCATGCTCGCAGCGCTGAGCACGGGTCTGGGAGCAGCTTCGCAGGAATCCAGAGGAGCTATGTGACCTGACAGCAGGGATGCTCTGCCGGTGGGGTCAGGCTAACATCTCTGCTGAGAGCAAGCGAGCATTCCCCATCAGTGAAGAGAGCAGACACTGGCAGGAGGAGCCTCCTGCCCTTCCATTCACCTCCCTTCCCTTCTGCATAATGAGAGAGAAACAGCTAGGCAGACATCTTTTATAAAGTGTTTTGTAAGACTAGATACTGGTATTATTACTTACCGAATACGATCAGGCATTTGTGGCCATATATATTTCAGCAGCTTCTGATCTGGCGTGCTGTGCACTATTGCCTTTGTTGTTTCTTCATCAGTACAGGGTGAGATAGGTATGGAGCATCATCAAATCTTTATAAACAAAAACAAAACAAAACAAACTGGAAACTAAAATAATGGAAATGAATCTTTATATGGGTCATACATAAAGATGCTGTGTAGGGAATTAGCCTCAACTCAAGCCCAGGTGGTGAAAAGCCTGCCTGGGATCTGGCACCCAAACTGCCTACAAAGTACGAGTCCAAAGCACTGCCTTAAATGCCTATGATTCAGGCCTTTGAGACGAAGGTGGAAAAAAGGGGGTTGAGGCATGGGACAACACAAGCCTTTAGGATGTCTTCTGCAGCAGAGGCCAACAGTTCTGCAAGAGTTTTGTTTCCCCAGAATGTCACCCCAGAAGTTCAGAGAAGCTTATAAAATGGGTGAGGAGGTATGGGTAAGTGCACGTTAGCATGTACTTCTTCTGTGGTGCTGTAGGTTCAGGGAAATCCTGGTGGTCAAGCACCTTCTTCCCTGTATTTACAAGGAAGAGTGTTCACTGGGAGGGGTTTATTTGGGGCTGGCATCCCCACTGACAGCTCCTGCAGCTGCTGTGTCGCAGCCTGGTAGAGGAACAAATGCTCGCAGCCTCCAGGGCTCCCTGACACCGTGGCTGGTGCTGCAAGAGGAGGTCAGCAGCAAGCGTGGACCTGGTAGCCCACAACAAAGGGGAAGACTTGGAGAGAGCCAGATCGTCTGGAGTAGAAATTTGCTTTATGCTTTTTTCCCCATCTCTACCCTTTCTCGATAACTGACTTGATTATGGCATCAGTTTTTTCTCCTGGCTCCTTCAGTAAGGAAGGTTTGCCTGTCTTTGCTTTGATTTTGAAGCATAAAGATGCTTTTGTAAGAGCCCACCTGGCCAGATGGCTGCTGCTGCTGGTCTTAATGCTTCAGTAAGCGAATGCAAATTGTTAGATTACATCGCCCTCTGACCATACATGAGTTTGCATGCATTGCTTGTTTATGGCATAATAACTTCAGAGCTAATCGGCAATGCAGCGAAAGAAGCAAGGCCCAGGAATGGGGACCACCAACATCTCTCAGTATATCTTGTCTTGGGCTACAGGCTCATGATTGTGTGCTGAGCTAGTGTGGATTAGAGGCATCGCACTAGTGTTTCTTTGTGTTGGAGAACAGTGCTGCTGAAGTTTATATGCACTCCATCCTCCTCTGGGAGCTCACTCCTAACTCTGTGCAACTTCCATCACATTGGCACAAGGGTTCGTGTGTCCATATCATGAACAAAGACAATGTTTTGGTTTGGCTAAAAAGTAACACAGCCAGGTAAATAAACGTTGATTTTCAGAGAGATGAGCTCTCTGAACTAGTCCATCCTATGACTACACACTCAGTTGTGCCAGACACAGCAAAGGAGGGAAGTGCAGTGTAGGAAAGAGACACCAAGTGAGAAGAAAGAAGGGGTCACTTTAGCAAGCACTGCAGCAGAATAAAGGTCCATGGAGCCATAACCCAGGCTGCTTTAGCAGAAACTATTATTTCTGATGATTCCTGCACCAAGTTATCTCCAGTTTTGGTAGATTACGGAGACACTAACCCTTCTCGGCATCTTTTCAGTCTCAACATTAATGTATTGTCTGTTACAATGACACAACATTACCTAGGTGTGCATCTGAGCTATCGTAACAGCTTTTTAAAGAGAATAAATATAAAATGTCCTGCTTTCTCGGGTCCCCAGCATGTGAATATCCTTTTGACATTTCATCTGCATTGACCTGTGCTCTGAGATTCCTTTCTGGACCCAGTCTGTCTGATATGTGGAGCTGCACGTACCTTACAGCCATTCATACCAAGGAAACCTCTGTTTTTTCCTACACAGGCAGTCAGATACAGCAGCTATTAACACTGTTTCTGGCACGTATAGCTTTTCTTTGGCACCAGGCTCACACCCATATGCACTGAATCATAGGGCTGTATCCGTATCTGTCACCTACAAGCAGAATGAACCCAGAGAAGGATTTTATTGTTGTAATATGGTCATCTGCCTTATATATTGGAGGCTTCCTGACACACTTTCCCAGGTTTTACAGCCCATGTGATGTGGGTAGTCTAAGGACTTTGACTGCCTTGCCTGATTCTCCCAGGAACATGACAGCAACGTGGGGAGTGGAGCAAATCTATACAGACTGCAACCCATGAGCAGTTGAGCTTTCATCCCCTCATAGTAATAACATTTATTTCTTTTCAAGGGGCTGCTCCTCTCTTCTTTCCTTATAAAGTAAAGCCAGGAAGGAACAAGGAGCAAGACATTAATAACAATGGCAAGTTTATACTGTGAAGACAGAAGGTAAGTGTCAGAAGAATAAAAAGGAGGAGGAGGGGGAGAAGACTGGTGAGGTGTTGTGCACGGAGAGCTTGCTTGGCCTGGCCGAGACAGGAGACAATCAAACCTATTTGCAAAGACGGTGTTGGCAGGTCAACACTTTTGATATGAAGCAGGAGTCCTTTTTGTGGCTGTGGTTTTTGAGCTTTGCAGTTGCAGAGCTTATGCTGACAGTTGAGCACAGTCTGTGTGGCATATCAGCACCCAGGTACCATCCTGTCTGGGGTGGCTGAATGACACAGAGCAAAATCCATTTATTGAGGCGTATCTGGGAGAAGCAAGATGAATTTCTCTAGCGTTTCTTCATGGTGACCCATCTGGAGAAGAAACTAGAAAGCAATCTTTGCTTTGTTTATATAGATGGATAGGTGTGTCTGTGTATACAATTTATATTGGTCCAGTTTGAAAGAGTGGCATATTTTAATAATCCTGAGGTATCTAATCTACATAGCCTTGCCTTGGCATAAAACCAAAATGGTAGTTTTAGTGGTGGGAAACTGGTCTCAGACCTCTCTCTTTTGAGGTAAGTTTGGATGTGGAGAGTGGACACAGAATTATTGTCCAAGCACACCCTTCAGCAGGGGCTGCACTGAGTTTCCAGAAGAAAACATGATGAGGGGCTTGGTTTAGTCCCGGGCACTGGAAGGTCATATAAACAGCAGGATTCGTGGCAAATATGATAAACGGGAGAACTCCATGACTATAGCAGAACAGAGGAACAAACGGCATAGCTAGCACTTTGGTGACGTTAATGATATAACTCCAGGAAAGGCAGCACAGCACTCAATATGTATTTTGGTCTGGCCTGGTATTCTTGAAGCAAGTTTGACTTTAAGAAGGAGATGCAGAAGCCTTGCATCTTGGGCTTACCTTGGATCATAGACTTCAGGAGTTACAGCTTCTTGTTAGGAGAATGCTTCAACTTCTCATTTACTGCTGTCTTCAACTCCTTGTGAGGGATACCAGGCTTCCCGCGGTGGAGATGCCAGAGGAATGACACCAACAGGCAGGCCCTCAGGCCCTGGCAAGGACGAGGAGGTGAGGAAGGCAGTCCCGGTCTGCAGCATTATGCTTCACCACGAAGGCTCACGGGAGCCTCGCGCGTTACATGTGCCTTGGCTTTATTTCATCAACTGGTGCCCTTGCAAGGAGAAGCCACCAGCTTCCATGGGGTGCTTCATGTTGGCAGAGAAATACTGTGATGGGAACCAATGGCTGAGAGTTAGTGCCAGGTGAGACATCTTCCATGCTCTCACGTGAGAAAATAGATGCCGGTATTTTAAGCCCACATGGGTGGAGTGAGGAATCAACCACAACAACAAATGCCAAGTGAATGAGTGGAATTTTTAGCTCTTGGTGTGCATTTGACTCAAATGTCTTCCAATCAAATTCCCAAGTAATTGTGCTCTATGTAGGAATAAATGGGTGAAATCATAGAACCACAGAATGGTTTGGGTTGGAAGGGACCTTAAAGCCCTTCCAGTTCCAACCCCCTGCCATGGGCAGGGACACCTCCCACCAGAGCAGGTTGCCCAAAGCCCCATCCAGCCTGGCCTTGAACACCTCCAGGGATGGGGCATCCACAGCTTCTCTGGGCAGCCTGTGCCAGTGCCTCACCACCCTCTGATGGGGTCTGTTTTGCTCAGCTGGTCAGACTGTCCCGGCCTCAGCGTTTATAAATCAGGGTCGAGTGCCATCAAGTGCCATCCTGAGTCAGTGTGTTGCAGAAGGCCAAATGCTCCCTGGGAATAAAAACAAGCATTTTAAATAATATCATTGTGGGCAGGGTGTGTATTATGATATAACCTAAACTTCAGTCAATGGTGTCACAAAGTACAAGATGTTGTGGCTGTCCTACCAAGCCCATCTCCAGCTGTAGCTGCCAAGGTGGGAGCTGCCAGCTGTTCCTCTGTAATCCAACAGCCCAGCATCACGCCCTCCCGCTGCCCTGGCTCCAATCCTGCAGCCAGAGACAGGCAGCAAACGTTGAATCGCTGTAATTATAAAACGGCCTTGACACAGTCAGAAGACAGAGACAGATGTGTGTCCACCTTGCTGTGATATAATCCAACACGTGCTGTTAAATGTGTTTTTAACTGTGTTTCAGGAGGTGGTTTCCCATTCCTGTTGAGTAAAGAAATCAGCTGCCTGACAGCCACAAGCTGCTTTCTGAATGTGGTATGGAGAAGGGGTGACTGGGCCTCATCAACAGTGAAGAGGAATGGGCGCTGTGTGACCTGGTTGAAGCTGGCCTTGGCTAGAGATGTGCAATGTGACTGGTTTGAGCAGCTGGTCCCACCAAACCAGGCTGAAGTGCCTCCAGCCCAGCCTTGTTCTTTTTCCTGATCGATCCTGGCGATCGATTAACTGGCGGAGGAGCTGGCCGAGCCGCTTTCCATCATTTATTGGCAGTCCTGGCTATTGGGGGAGGTCCCGGTTGACTGGCGGCTAGCCAATGTGACGCCCATCTATAAGAAGGGCCGGAGGGCAGACCCGGGGAACTATAGGCCTGTCAGTTTGACCTCAGTGCCGGGGAAGCTCATGGAGCAGACTATCTTGAGGGTCATCACGTGGCACTTGCAGGGCAAGCAGGCGATCAGGCCCAGTCAGCATGGGTTTATGAAAGGCAGGTCCTGCTTGACGAAGCTGATCTCCTTCTATGACCAAGTGACGCGCTTGGTGGATGAGGGAAAGGCTGTGGACGTGGTCTACCTTGACCTCAGTAAGGCTTTTGACACCGTTCCCCACAACATTCTCCTCGAGAAACTGGCTGCTCGGGGCTTGGACTGGCGTACGCTTCGCTGGGTTAGAAACTGGCTGGATGGCCGGGCCCAGAGAGTTGTGGTGAATGGAGTCAAATCTGGTTGGAGGCCGGTCACTAGTGGAGTCCCCCAGGGCTCGGTACTGGGGCCGGTCCTCTTTAATATCTTTATTGATGATCTGGATGAGGGCGTCCAGTGCACCCTCAGTAAGTTTGCAGACGACACCAAGCTAAGTGCGTGTGTCGATCTGCTCGAGGGCAGGAAGGCTCTGCAGGAGGATCTGGATAGGCTGGAGCGATGGGCTGAGGTCAACTGCATGAAGTTCAACAAGGCCAAGTGCCGGGTCCTGCACCTGGGGCGCAACAACCCCAAGCAGAGCTACAGGCTGGGAGATGAGTGGCTGGAAAGCTGCCTGGCCGAGAAGGACCTGGGAGTGTTGGTGGATAGTCGGCTGAATATGAGCCAGCAGTGTGCTCAGGTGGCCAAGAAGGCCAACGGCATCCTGGCCTGTATAAGAAGCAGTGTGGCCAGCAGGTCGAGGGAAGTGATTGTGCCCCTGTACTCGGCTCTGGTGAGGCCGCACCTCGAGTACTGTGTTCAGTTTTGGGCCCCTCGCTACAGGAAGGACATGGACGTGCTCGAGCGAGTCCAGAGAAGGGCGACCAAGCTGGTGAGGGGTCTGGAGAACAAGTCTTACGAGGAGCGGCTGAGGGAGCTGGGCTTGTTCAGCCTGGAGAAGAGGAGGCTCAGGGGCGACCTCATCGCTCTCTACAGTTACCTGAAAGGAGGCTGTAGAGAGGTGGGGGTTGGTCTATTCTCCCACGTGCCTAGTGACAGGACGAGGGGGAATGGGCTAAAGTTGCGACAGGGGAGTTTTAGGTTGGATGTTAGGAAGTACTTCTTTACCGAAAGGGTTATTAAGCATTGGAACGGGCTGCCCAGGGAGGTGGTGGAGTCACCATCCCTGGAGGTCTTTAAAATACGTTTAGATGTAGAGCTTAGGGATATGGTTTAGTGGAGTACTTAGTGTTAGGTCGGAGGTTGGACTCGATGATCTTGAGGTCTCTTCCAACCTAGAGAAATCTGTGAATCTGTGAATCTGTGAATCTGTGAATCCAGCTGCTCATGGGGCCTAAGTGATTTGGCCACAGAAGGTGAGCAAAGAGCCAGTTTCCTAACATGGTGTGCGGAACACACCTATTTGTCACTTTAAGCTGAGATTTTTCAAGCTCCCCCCAGCAGGACTAGATCCCTCTGCATCCACAGCCATACTCAGCCAATGGCCCAAGCCTGCTAACGCGCAGCAGCTACAAAGCAAGTTTCAGGTTCGTGGCCACTGGTGGTGTTACAAAACAGCTGCAGCAGACTGATGGATCTGGCCAGCATGGCAATCAAATATTCGGGAACCTGTGTGGGAACAAATGGGAGAGTGTAAAAACAGTTGGCTGTGGGAAGGTTTTTGTGGGAGAACTGAGGAAAAAATATCCTGTGGTGGCAAAGACTGATGATATTTTGAAATTGCTCATTGTGAAGCTCAGTTATTGCTCTGCATATCTGTGCCAGGGAATACTCTATTCCCTTCCGTACAGTTACCAGGGAAATTAAATAGGAGGTTGCTACTATTTCAAGGCTCAGAATGAAAAATAAGAGTGCTGGTTTGCTGCAGCAGAGTGAATTTACAGGGAGTTTCTGGGACAGGCTGTTGAACCAGACTGAAAAGTGCCCAGGTAACTTTATTTTTCTTGTCAAAAGCAGCCCAAGGCTGATTGTCCAAGCAGGACAAATTACAGTGGATGTGTGCACCTCTCACCTTGCCCGCAGTGCAGAGGGACAGAAGTTGGATGTGCAGATGCTACTCAGTAAAGCACAGATCTGCCTCTGTTAGAGGTGTTGCAAAGATCTCACTGGGGGGAGTGCTTTTCTGCTGTTAAACTACTGCTGTGCCTCACTTATAACCTCTGGTCGTTCCTCTGACAGCTGCATGCAGATACAAGGAGGTGGCTAAGAGCGGCTGAGCACTGCTGACGGGGCTCAGAGAAGTGCTGGGGCTGAAATAGCGACCAGAGGAATTGCTGCGGCACGGCACAAGGGCATGCCCGCCCTTCGCCAGGCAGTCTGCTTTATTTTTCCACCAGGAACCCAGAACAGTTCAAGTGTATATTGATACAGGGATCTGGCATTAACAATGAGGATAATGCACAGAAGCAGAGATATTTGCTATATGGATTATTTATTTATTTATTTATACAGCTTCCCGAGGAGGAGAAGCACAGAGGGAGGTGCTGGTCTCTTCTCCATGGTAACTGGTGGCGAGACACGTGGGAACAGCACAGAGCTGCTACAGGGAGGGTCAGATTGGGCATTAGGGAAAATGTCTTTACTGTGAGACTGGTCACGCACTGGAACAGGCTTCTGAGAGGTGATCGATGCCCCATGCCTGTCAGTGTTCGAGAGGCATTTGGACAATGCCTTCAATAACATGTTTTAACTTTTGGTTAACCCTGAATTGGTCAGGCAGTTGGACTGGATGATCTTTGGAGATCCTTTCCAACTGAGCTCTTCCATCCCATCCCATCCCATCCCATCCCATCCCATCCCATCCCATCCCATCCCATCCCATCCCATCCCATCCCATCCCATCCCGTTACATCAAGTCACTACAGGAAGAGCAGTGGCAAGCAAAATTCTCCCCTAAGTTATACCCTGATAACGTCATAAAATAAGACATGGTACAAAAGTCTGAAATTCCCTCGTAGTTCCTCCAAAATGCTCCGTCTTCCTCTGTGCTCTGTAATGGCACATGAATAATGCATCCTCTGCCATCAGCACTCCGAGTCAGAGGGATGAACAATCTCCTATGAGAAACCGTGTCTTCATTTCATTGACAGTGTATCGAGTGCCAAAAGTCCCCATTGAGCTGCAGAGCATCTGTTTGAACAAATGACAGGGGATCAGGGCACAGAAGAACAGGATGTTAAGCAGACAGTGCTGAGCGGCGCCTCTTTGCCACTGGGACAAGCTGCACTGGCTGACTCCCATGATCGCTGGGGCACTGTGAGGTGAAATGGGAGAGCTCTAGACCCCTGAAAACAGATCAGGCCAGACAACGCTACACCTCGAAGTATGGCACTGCTGTGCCCTGAATTCATGCCCAAAGTGACAGGAGTCATTTTCAGATGCTGCTTCAGACCTCTGCTCTCCTCCTCGCTCTCCCTGCCTGTAGCTACAGATGTCTCAGTTCTCCCCTCAGTGACACGCAAACAACTGGCCATGTGTCTGTCAGATTTGTGAAATATTTACCAAAAATATCACAACTTGTGGTTTTGCTAGAAATGCCACAAGGGGGAAGAACTGCATTATTTACAGGGCAGCATTCCTATAAAAAATTTGGTCTGTGCAGGCAAATGAGATTGCTCTACATACCCTTTGTTGGGTGAGGCAGGCAGGGAAAGAGAAGGAAGGACAAGACCCAAGAAAAACTCAAACTCTTCAAACAACTCTGCTTCTCTAGCTTGGCCAAACTGACAAGTTCTGCATCACACTGGGGTAAAATAAATAAATAAATAAATAAATAAATTCTGGCCTATATAAAATCAATCTCTTTCAAAAGTATTCTTAGCTTTGCTCCTGGACAAACTGCTTTTGCTTACATTTTTCAGTAATCTGTTCAATGAAAGAAGATTATAAGGGCTCAGTTTAACAGAAAGTCCAGGTCAACGATTGACTAATCCCTCTCCTTTTAGTAATACATCACAGAAAAAAAAAAAAAAAAGCCCTAATATGGTTAGTCAAAGTGCCTGTAGGCTAACTGGATATGATTTTCATTTTAAAAAGTTGGGCTTTGTTTTTGCCTTTTTTTTTTTTTTTCATCATTCTAATGATGTCTAAGCACCTTGGTGAAAAATGAAAATCCCAGTCATGTTTCAGGTTCATTTCAAAGCACCAGTGCTTGCCTAGCATGCAGAGCTGCAATTTTTGCTGACACAGAGCTCCAGAGCACATCTGTACGATGGCGGGGTCGTGGGTTTTACAAAAAAGAAGCAGAGGCCAAAACAACCTGCTGCTTCAGATTAGCACATCAGCTTTGCAGCCTATGAAATGTAACTGCTGTAAATGTATGTATACATGTATAAGCATCGTTATGCTTATGGATTGACATAATAAAGACATGCTTGCATGACGTCGTCATTTGGATGCTCTCAGGTAACTGAGTAATGAGGTAGTGTAATGAAATACAAAGTGCAAATTGCTTTAAAATATTCTGGGATGTTCCCAAACTTTTACACGAGTGGTTTGACTGTAAGAACAGAAAGAAGAGAGGCACTGAATTAGCACTCCTAGGAAATGAATAAACTGTTACAGCCAGAACAGGAAGACTAACATAACATTTTCTCTTCTCAGGAAGTAACGAAAGCTAAGTTAATACTGCAAAATATAACAAGGACTGTTTGTCGTAAGTTAAAAACAGTGAACTACAGCTGTTCTCATGGTCCTGGAAGGTTCATTTTCAATGATAAAATGTTTCTTCTTGCAGGAGCATTCCAGAAAAGAGATTTCATCCTGTGACTGTGATGAGAGTCAGATTGTATGAGACATAGGTTTACAAGCTAGTAGAGAAGCTCTCTGATGCCCCATTAAAAGCAAAAATTGAACATGCCAAGTGAGGATTTTAGCCCAATTTATAAAAGATTGTTACAAAGAGACTTGCCTCTTCTTTTGACTAGAGGTTCAGCCTCTATTATGAAAGCTGTCTCCTGGCTTGCCAGGGAGCACTTTCTATTGCCAATCCACCATGCTGAAGCGTCCTGGGGACAAAATAACTTCTGGCACAAACCAGGCTAGCCTTAGGGTGTCTAACTAGTAAAACTTTGGACTGTCTAACTACAAAAGTATCTCACTAACCAGAACAGATCTGTCATTTGGACTTTTTTGTCTTCCAGTCCAAATCTGCTTCCTCTTTACTGTTCAAGAAAATCTGCTGTTTCAGTGCTTTGCCTCTGCACGGGAATAAAAGATGCTTTAAGTCCTTTTGAAAAGGAGTTGCCTCAGTGGTAGAAGTCAGTCATGTTAAGGATCTGGATCCCCAGTTCCGCTGTGATCATAGATTATTCCTTATGGATATGGAAACAAACTTGTGTGGTGGTGAGAGGAGAAAATTAAATGTAAACTGTGCACCCAGGCAATAAATCTGACAGAACTCCCTTTCCTTTTGGAAACATGTCCCACATAAAGTCTGTTTGGATGGAAAAGAAATGATTTCATAGTTTCTGGAGTTCCTCACTACTGTTTATGTCAGTTCTCCCAGGAAAAAAGAAATCAAAACTGTGGTGAGATTTTTAAGTCTGCCTTCACCTGAATTAGAGCCAGCCAGCCAGCCATCAGAAACAGTCATGTCACTTCTGAGAGCAAGCACAGAAAAGAGCAGTGTTGAGGGGGAATGGGTTTTGTGTCCCCCTCACAAGCTATAATAATGCCAGCCGATGAATGAATTTAACCAAAATCACACAGGAAGAAAGTCACTTGTACTGCAGGCAAATTAAGATCAGATCCACAGAGTGGTTTGCTAGCTAGCAATCATCCACACATATTGAGTAAATAACTAAATATGTGTAAATAACTTCCCTGTGTTAACAGGAAAGAGAAGTCAGTGGAAGTTAGAGTTACATATTTGTTTCACATTCTTCTTTTAAGATATGTAAAATCAAAATGGGAAAGCAGTAATAGGTAGAAACTGCTGAAATTTCCTTCTATCCAGAGTTCATTCAAAGGATGCCCAGCTAAAATGGTTAGCGTAAGACAATGCTGATTTCACCCATTGAAGAATTCAGATGTTAAAAGTAGCTTGCACATGTGTAACTTCTCATGGTTTTTGAAATTCTAAAAAGAGATATGACCTTAACCTAAAACCTCATCCAACTGTGTAACACAATCCGTGTTGAAAAAACATTCCTCTTTTAAAAATGTGTACTACTTCTCACTCTTGTAGAAAGATCTGTGTGACCACATAACTCAAACTTTCTTTTTTTTTTTTTTTTTTTTTTTAAGTGAAGAGTCATGATTGAAAAGTGATTTACCTTGGGAGCTTCCACAAACCTCAGCATGAGTCTGTCAATAGCCACCATTTTTGTCAGGGACCAAGAAGTAAACATAAAGTCACTGCTACTAAAATTGGTGGCTAGGCAAGATGAAAAAAAGCAGGTAAATATCAGGCTAAGACTGTCAACCGTAATGATCTCTGTCAGTTGTTGAACTGGACCTATTCAATGACAATGGCTTCAACAAAAAGTTGCAAATTATCACGTCAGGGAAGAAGAGATACAAGCCAGACCAGCAAACTGAAAGACACTATCCTAGGAAACAAGCAAATAAACAAAGTGACCTAAAGAGTTTGATCATGAAAAAGGTGACACGGTTACAGCACACTTCATGAAGAATTCTGTGTAGTTTAAAATATCTCTAAGTGTATAGACATGGTGTTACAAAATCAGTGTCTTGAAAATTAAACCAAACTCATACATGTGAGAAATTACAGAAATACCTATACCTGCCCCTGTGTAAGTGTGCAGATGTATGTATGCATATATAAACCCAACAACAAAGATCTTACTGAATGGTATGCCAGAGTCCCCATCTCTGTCATCTTTAGTCCCTTTCTAAAGGGAGTAACACCCTTGGAGTTGGTGATGCTGGAGGGGTCTGGTTTGATGGGAATATGCAGTGCAGGATATGAGCATTTGAAAGAGGAGTTTGTCAGGGCAGGAAATGGCTGAGTGGTGAAAGGCCAGGGTTGAAGCTGGAGTTCAGAGGCAGGCAGTAAAAGCCAGCAGCCTGGAGACAGAGCAAATTCAGAGCCTGCTTCCTCACACCCTCATTTTCCTGGCTGCTGGCTGCAACAGAAAGTGAGGAAACTTATCTGGCTAACAAAGTGAGAAAGGAGCTATTTGGGGTGTGACAAAACACAAATAGGTAGTAAAACTGTGAAAGTTTTACTTAACCCAGTCCCACCTATTTTTGTGTTTTACTCTAAATAACACACAAGTTCACAGACATTTTCCCCACATCAGAGCCCCTCAAGAAGGACATGCTGTCAAAGCCAAACCCTCCTGCAAAACCCACTGCCCAGAAGCACTGCGAGACGGCACGTGTTTAAGGCCAGCCACCATAGTGCTGACAGTTTTGTCCTGTTGCCAAAAAGCTGTGTTACCAACTGCTTGTGGTGCAAGAACCCAGCGTGACCAGAGGATGGATGGAGCTCACCCTAGTGATTGCAACCGGCTGCACTGGTTTGTCTTGGAGGCTATATTTTTTTAGCCTTCTGTTCAAAGGCAGTTTGACCTAACTTACCTCTGAGCACATTTCATGATCTGGGGCTGAGAGTGCCGGAGCTGCTTCTCCACCCCACTGCACTGGTGGCAGCAGGGGGAGGTCCTGCTACCCATACACCAGGACAACTCTTACCAAGCTGCACAGATGGCAGCTCTCACATCTAGGGCAGAGCTTGCGCTTGCAGGCTCAGCAAAGGAATAGAGGACATACTGCTGACAACAGGGAGATTCAGGGCAGGCTATGGCACTTATCCATGGCTAGACTGAACAGAAACTTTGTAAGTGCAAAAAGTTCTCTTCGCAGAGGTTTGTCTCAAATCCCCAAAATACTTTGGTACCTAATTTCCAAGGAAAGAAATAGCAATTAAATATCCTGCTACATGAAAGAAGCAGGAGGGAATCACTTCACCTCTGATCTCAGAATTGCTGTATTACCAAGATGCAGCTCTGCGAAAATCTCACCAACAGGGACAACATTAAAGGAGGAAAGGCAAATTCTAAATGAATGCTGTGAACAGCTTCTTGAGATCCAGAGGTTGTCTCCCAAGGGCTTCACACCCCAGAACTGTTCTGGAACAATTTGAAGGATGTTGGGTTTCAGGCTATTAAATTCCTCCTTACAGGTTTTGGATGCAACCAATTCACAAAAAACAGAAAACATTCATATTTGCCTCACCCTTGCTACTACATAATAGTTTAAGAAAATGAAAATGAACAGGGCTTAATCAATTCTTCCCACACAAATATTTACTGTTCCGTCTCCTCTTTCTCCAGATGTACGTCGGGATCTTCCCCCAGCAGGACATGGTGAAGCAGCACAGGAAGAGTGAGTCCCTCCCTCCCTCCCTCCCTCTCCCAGTTTTCTGAGCTGAAGACAATGCTGAGTCTGGCTGCATGATTTCAGAGCCTTGCCTTCTCATGGGGCTGCCATTTCTGTTCGTATTTTACTGATGTGCTCAGTGGGTCTTTTTGCCTTTGGCCCACGGTGTGCTCGGGTCTCAGCTTCTGAGCCCTGCCTACAGAATCCACAGGCACTTGGAAGCATTAGCACGCAAGTAGCTTCACAACTTAAATCTACTTTTACTGTGGGGCCAAGTCCTTTAGGAGAATGCTTCAGCTTACAAGAGAGAGACCGAGGAACTGATTTGCACTTCTGTTTCTAATTCTGCCATGGGAGGTCCCACAGAGCACAAACACGTGAAGGAAGGATAAAGTCCGCTCCCAGAACACATTTTGTATGAGGTTATCATGGCTTAGCAAATGTAATGCTTGTTTACCAATGGGGGTGTTTTCCCTTCAACACAGAGCTTGTCTCTGCTAGCAGATACTGAAAGCACCTGGGAGCACTGGGCATACTTGCTGTAAATCGTGATCACAACGGAGAAGAAAACAGGGAGTCTTTGGTTCTTCCAGTCCTTTGCTCTCCTCTGTGCTCACCCTAGCAAACCTGATGCCTCCCCCTGCTGCTGGGGCTCAGCAGAACTGCCTTGGTTTCACGACAGGCACCAGTTTCCTGCAGGCTGCCAGACAAGCCCACTACCCACATATCCCCATCATCACCCCACTGCCTGCAGAACAGGAGAAGTATTACCCATCTTATGCACTTTGGCCTCTTTTTCTCTCAGCAATGACTAGGAAGTGCTTTGGATGAAGGGTTCATCAAAATACTGGGCCTTATCCTTACCACACCAGTTTTGGTTACTTATCCGCAAATAATTTTATCTGGAGTTTACCATTGTTCCTCTTTTACTTATTCCCTGAAGGTTAGCATTTTCCCCCTGCATCTATTTTACACCTTCATCCTCTCTTTTAATAATCTTGTTGTCCAGTCACTTGCTGTGCCTCAGGACTGTGGCTTCATGACAATTAGTACCAGACCTGAGCACTGCCTAGCCTAACAGGACAAATGAGATCAGACCACCCCATTCCCCCAAAATTAACCCAAGCCCACAGCAGGTGTCTGTGGTGACCTGAAGATGTCCATGAGCAGCAGGAGAACAGATGATACCTGATGTGGTATGAAGTTAAAACAGCATCACAAAGCTGATAAAAGCATCCGTGTTTGTTGAACACGTGGGAGCTGGCAGGGTGTATTGCTGTTGGACTGGCTGCCGGTGAGGGGCGAAAACTCTCAACAGATCAACCCTCCCGCTGTCCCTTTGGGAACTCTGGTGTTTGGAAGCCTGTTACGTCCATGCATAAAAAACATTTTGTCTTCCCTGATGGCAGCAGAGCTCTGGGACTAATATTGTTACTCAAATGTTGCAGAAGGAGGGCTCATACACATTGCCATTTTCTGAGTCCTGAAAACCTAGTTGTACTTAAAAGGAAAAAAAAATTGCAAAACCACACAGCTCGTATGTATTGTAAAGATGGATTTTTAGAGTGTAAAGAAAACAAAAACAAGAGATAGGATTTAGGGCCAAGAGAATAATTTTCGTATAGATTAGCTCTATGGACAGCTTTGTAAGTTTATGTAAGAAGTGAAATTAATCCATTCAAGATGTATACTCAGCCCTTTCCCACAAATAAAATAAAGCACCCAATCACATTTTGACAGTAGGAAGCAATATGCGTGTTGCAAGCTGGTCTGGCTGGGACTGAGTTAAATTTTAAATTATTCCCATCTGTTTCATATATCCTGATGCATTTATCACAGTTAAAATACTTAAGAGCACCATTTCATGATAACCCAAGAGAATAAGCCTCCACTGTACCTGGTTCTATACACTCACTCCCCCCATTTCCCTAACTCATGAAACTCCCTTTACAATCTTTATGCAAAGAAGAAGCCAAAAGCCAACAAAAATGTGTGTATATTTGGTAGAGGAGCCACAGCGTGCTAGGGGGATGTGCAGAGAGTTTTCCAAATCCCTCTGGCCCTGCTTGTGTTCTGATAGCACTGCCAGCTTAAATGCAGTACATAAGCTTGAGCAAAGGTCTGGTCTAGAGCTTGTGCAGGACCATGTTCAGCCTCTCTACAGCAGGGAGCCTTTGGGCAACCATTTTCTGGCAGCGTTCAGACACAGAGGGAACAGCAGCATGGATAGGACTGCCCTGGAGTAGGATCCCTGGTGTGAAGATCTGGGGGACGAGAAAGCAAAAGCTGAAAGGAGAAAGGGGAAAACAGTTCCCCATGGCAATGGTGGGTAAGAGAAGAAAGAAGGGTTTCAAATTAAGTGCAGCATTGGAAGTCCTGTTTAGCTTTTTAGAAATCTCTCCAATGGCAGGGATAGCAAGGCACAGGAAGGGAGCTCTCTCAGGGACTTCAAGTCTGGCTGATCTTTCCTTGGTATTTGAGAGACGTCCTGAAGCTGCTTCCATCTCTCTCATCATTTTTTGAACTATGCCAGACGGCAACTACATTTTCCTGGGATTAAACTAGCCTGACCAGAGAAGTGTTCCTCAATTTCAGGCCTTACATCACAAAAAAAAATATAACTTTTCTTTTATTAAAACTCTGGGCATCTGGGAGTTTCCCAGGCTATTCCAGGTGCTAATAGCTTTAGTGCCATTTTCTTATGCGCAGAAAAGGCATGTAATTCCCTGAGAATTCCTGTGTTAGTAGGGGGTCTCCCGCATCAGCCAGAGAAAGATAGTCCATAAGAGATATAGCTAATGGCTATATCATCTATATATGACCATATAGCGTGTGTGTGTGTGTATATATATATATATAAACATAAATAAAAGGTGTGTGTTTTGGAGGGAGTGAGAAACAACAGTGGTAGCCCTATATCTCACTCTGGCAAAGCCATAAGGCTGCAAACATGCAGGCAGTCCTTGCTGAAGACAAGCTAAGCTATCCCAGTGCTTTCCACCTCTCTTTGTTTTCAGAACACCAGGCATTTCCCAGGGGAGAAGCAGACCTTTCTTCTCACTTTCCTTAGCTTGACTTTTGTTCCACAAACTCCTTAAGGTGCAATCCATGCACACCGTTGGCCACAGGTACAGCTATGGGAGACAGCTTGCTCAGGCTAAATTTATAAGGTAATTGGAAATGCAAGGGTGCAGAAGGGGAAGGAATGGACTGGTGGAGTACTGGAAGCTTGGCAATTTTCATGGCAATTCACTACCCAATTAAAAATAATCAATCAATATAACGACAGTAACAAGTAGCAATTTGTTGTCATGGAGTACAGAGCAGGCCCACAGGGAGCAGGTTCCCGTTGCCCATCCTACACCAGCAAGGTGCTCTTGAAATGTGGAATTGGGGCCAGCAAAACATAAAAATCCATTTGACCTGATTTTTGAAATGTTAGTACACCCACAAGTGTTCCTGACGTGAGAAGGAATTGTATGTGTCAGCATCTCTGCAAAACAAGGTCCTAACAAGAGCATGTATGAGTGCAGCGGTGGGATGTGGGCTGTGACAAAAACCAGCCTGCTGGTGCTCAGGTTTATTTACAGTCTGTTTCAGTCAATAGAGTTCTGTTTCTAATGAGATGCCATAACCCAGACCATTTCCCAGGAACACCTAAATCACTAAGGAAAGACCTATAAAACTGGATGATGCTCTCATGAGGTTTCTTTTAAGATGTTATAGCCTAGAAAGCTATAAAGTAAATAAAGCTTTTTTTCACATCTGTAAGCAGAGATTTTGAAGAGTCAGATACATTGAGATTATCCGGAAGAGAAGAATTTCTATTCTTAGTGCCAGGTATTCGTACTGTTTTTTCTTGTCTGTGGAGTTCATCTAATACATGCTCTGTTTTTATGTCTTTAAGTGATTCTCATTACATCTTCACGGAACAAAAGCCATTCTCCAAAAGAGCTTGCTGCTCAGGCATGTCTGACTTTTACAGAATTCTGCTTTATTGCTCTCTTTAATGGAGCTGCTGCTATTGGCAATGCCTCCCCACTTAGTGTTGCAGGCAGGCTTCTAAAGCAACCCTCTAGTAAGTTTGCAGCGCTAATGCACAGCAATTATTTTGGTGCACACTCACTTAGATACCACTTTGAATGTGGTATTAATACGTGGCTCTCTGATGTAACACGTGGAAACAAGATATTTAAAATGCTGGTGAGTACTTAACTGCTCTATTTGCTAATGCATTCTTAAAGCTTTCAACACACTTTAGCATAGACAAATTCCCAAGCAGGAGAGCTGCAGTGCATGGTGCCTGCCCGTGTCATCTACCGTGCTCCTTGGCCCTGGGCATCCTCACCAGCTAGCACCCCAGGTGCTAGCACACAGACACTTTGTTAGCAGTGGGCGTCTTTGGGGCCACCAGGAGAGCAGCACTGGCACAGCTGGGAGCAATGGCACTGAATCAAGTTGGCGGGACCAGGCAGGGAAGGCTTCTGCTGCACTCAGTTCTCGGTGAATGCATAGAATCACAGAATGGTTTGGGTTGGACTGGGCCTTAAAGACCATCCAGTTCCATGGGCAAGGACACCTCCCGCTAGACCAGCTTGCTCAGAGCCCCATCCAGCCTGGCCTTGAACACCTCCAGGGATGGGGCATCCACAGCTTCTCTGGGCAGCCTGTGCCAGTGCCTCACCACCCTCTGAGTAAATAATTTCTTCCTTATATCTAATCTAAACCTACCCTCTTTTAATTTAAAGCCATTTCTCCTTGTCCTGTCACCAAACTCCCTGCCAAAGAGTCCCTCCCCAGTTTTCCTGTAGGCCCCCCTTAGGCACTGGAAGGCCATTATAAGGTCTCCCTGGAGCCTTTTCTCCAGGCTGAACAACCCCAACTCCCTCAGCCTGTCTTCCTAGGAGAGGTGCTCCAGACTCTTGATCATCCTCATGGCCCTGCTCTGGACTTCCTCTAATATGTCCATGTCCTTCTTGTGCTGGGGGCCCCAGAGCTGAATGCAGTGCTCCAGGTGGGGTCTCACAAGAGCAGAGCAGAGGGGGAGAATCACCTACCTCAAGCTGCTGGCCACGCTTCTGTTGACACAGCCCAGGACATGGTTGGCTTTCTGGACTGTGAGTGCTCATTGCTGGCTCGTGTTGAGCTTCTCATCAACCAACCCCCCCAGGTCCTTCTCCTCAGGGCTGCTCTCAATCCATTCTGCACCCAGCCTGTATTTGTGCTTGGGATTGCCCTGACGCAGGTGGAGGGCCTTGCACTTGGCCTTGTTGAACCTCATAGGGTTCACACAGGCCCACCTCTCATGCCTGCCCAGGTCCCTCTGGATGGCATCCCTTCCCTCCAGCGTGTCGACTGCACCACAAAACTTGGCTTGGTGTCATTGGCAAACTTGCTGAGGGTGCGCTTGATCCCACTGTCCATGTCACCAACAAAGAAGTTAAACACTGCCGGTCTTGATACTGACCCCTGAGGAAAACCACTCATTACCGATCTCCACCTGGACACAGAGCTGTGGGCCGTAACACTTCGAGTGCTACCATCCAACCAATTCTTTACCCACCAAGCGGTCCATCCTTCAAATCCATGTCTCTCCGATTTAGAAACAAGGATAGCATGTGGGACTGTGTCAAATGTTTTGCACATGCCCAGGTAGATCATCATGCCAAAATACCAGGTAGATACCTTGTAAAGCTCACAAAAGCAAGACACCTGGCAGAAAGACTGCTCACCAGTCCCAGCCTTGTTCTCACGGCACTGCTTATCCACAGTTAGATCCTCTGCTCTGAGGCTTTGGCAGTAGTGGAGGATGTGGAGAGGTGGCTGCTTTCTGCACTGGATTCCCTCACTTTAGTTCAGCCTGGGCAGCGGAGGGAGCCATGCCCGCGGGAGCTCTCTGGAAAGCCACCCCTTCCCACCAGGCTGGTGCCCAGGCAGAAGTGGGGCATCACTCCCACCAGGAGCATCCTGCTCCCTGGCTACCGCTTCGGCAGCACGGCCCCTCCTCATCCTCACAGGGATAAGGGAGGAGGCTCTGACCAGAAACCCGTGAGCCTTATATACAAGGGGAGGCTGCCACAGCCAACACCAGAGAAGTCTGACAGGGCTGGGCTGCAAGTCACCACAGCCGTGACTGAAACTGTGGCAAGGCATGGTGCAGAGTAGTGCAGCTTTATGCTCCGTGCTGCTTCAGCTTTTTTTTTTTGCTTTTTTTTTTTTTTCTAGCATTCGTTGTAGTACCAGAAGCGTGTGACAGGTTGCGCAGTTGTCAGCACGCTGCCAGGTGAAGTGACGTGAAACTTGCAGTCACTTCAGCACAACAACAGCACGGGTTGCTCCAGCCCCAGGCAACCTGGCCCCAAACCACCTCAGCTGTGGTGGCACCTCACTCGTGCTGCCCTGGGGCCACTTGGTGGGGGCACCTGCTGTGCAGCCGTGCTTCACACTGGAAAGCACAAGGTCACACAGAGACCAGGTTCAGCGTCCTGACCGAGGCGCACACAGGCCTGAGGCTCAGCTGGATGCACGCTGATGGCCGTGCAGAGGCAGAGCCAGGCTCAGCAGGCCGTCTGAAACCCAGGCTGAGACCGCACCCCAGCTCCCCACCTGCTGCCACGTGATGTACAGCATAGGCATATATTCTGCGGGATACAAGCACGGCTATCCAGCAGCAGGCAGTGCTGCAAACACAGGTTAGTCAGTTAATTCCTTACTATTCTACGTCCCTTTTTATCCCCAGTGACGGTTAATAAGCAATAAAAAAATAAATAAAAATGCTATGATATTTTAAAAATAGATCTACTGTGTGAGCATATGGTTGTAATTACTTTCTTTATGAACAAGTCTATTATTTTTCTTTCCTTACATCTCCTCCTTGCTACAGGAAGCATGCCAGTTTTCAGGCATCTTGCTTCATTGTTATTGGAAGGAAATTTCCAAAACGCAGTTTGTTTAACAAAGGCTCCTAAGCCTATCCTAGGAGTCACCCTTAAAAACTGGGCTGAAGCAAGCCTGAATGAGCTGAGATCTCTAACAGTCATGGGCACGTCCTTGCCTCTCCATTTTCATTCTTCATTGCTCTCTATTACATTAACCTCTTGCATGTTTTCACTCCCTCTTTTTTTTCTCCTGATTCTTCTTCCCGAAGCCCAGCCTCCCTTCACCTTCTCCCCATTATGTTTTCTCTGGCTCAATCCCTCTCCTGCCCACAGCTTTCCCACCAGCCCTCATGCCATCCCTGATGCTGTAATGCAACACGTGTCCCCCTGTGGCCCCGGAGATTTCCCTCCATTTCCCGGTACCTCAGTTCCCTCACAGGAGCTTGAAGTCACCCTCTCTCCTCATTTTCCCTCCTTGCCCTCTTTTCCATGATTCCCTGTCTCACTACCTTTTCCCTTTCCATGATTTCCTGTACCTTTTCCACATCCTAGCCCCCATCCTTTCCCAGTCCCCATCTCCCCTTCCCTCTGCCCCCCTCCATTGCCTCTGTCCCCCCCAGCCCTCCCTCCTGGGTCCCTCGCCCACCCCCAGAGCCACGTCCCCAGCCGGCTGTGCTCCCACGTCAGCTGAAGCTGGGACTTGGGATGCGCAGGGGGGCTGCGGCTGTGCCGGAGCCGGGTCGGGTGGCTGCAGGCGTTGGCAGGCTCTCTCCACCTCTGTGCTGCTCTGGCTCCAAGAGGCTTGTTTTTAATGAAAACAATCCTGCTGGATTAGGGGAAGCTGCCTCTTCCAAAAAACACATTGGATTTCAGTACTAGAAGGGGAGAAGTGGCCAAAGTAACGTGACCCATGAAATACCTTTGAACTCTTGTGTTCCTGGCACACCAGCAGAAGGCATGGCGTTGCATCCAGCCACCAGAGCAGTCCTGCTTTCGTGGCTAAAACCACTCCTGCTACCACTGTGAGGGCAACCGCACAGCCCTGCCTCCCAGCCGAGAATGTCAGAGCGTGACACAAATGTTAATTAATGAGTTGTCAGAACACTGTGAGCAGATAAATGTTGTTCTTGTTCTCTCACACAAGAATCCAGATCAGGCATGGTGACCTAGTGTTTCCAGTGCCACTTGGCACCTTCATTCTCACGTCCATTTGGTACCAGAAAGACAGTCCAGCTCGGTATCCAACGTTATTTTATTTTGTGATATCATTTATTGCCAAATAATTGTTAAGATCAAAGTCGGTTTGAGTTTCAGGAAGGCTTTTTGGCCACTGAATGTCCAATACCGGCCATTTCCAGCCTGCACACATACTGACCTTTCAGGCCAGTGCTCAGAGTTTCGCTGCAGCTCAGAAGTGCTCCTAGGAACTGGGTAAGCACTCCAGTTCGGGTGGGTGTACTTCAGCATCACCCAGGGAGATACTTGCAGGACCAAGCCACATGTAGACCATGAGTGAGTTTGTTGCATTAGAGTGAGTGTCCTCCCTGCAGGTGAGCGGGAAAGAGGGTTGTACAGGGCTGTTCCCCCACCCACCGTGAGGTGCTAATGCAGGAAAAAGATATGGGGCCTGCAACCTCTTGAAGATGGATCTTCAAGTGCACCAGTCCTGATGGCCTCGTGACAGTTTTGCCTGTCCTAAAATAAGCCTGTGTTGCCTTTGAAAGTGGTGTTTTAACATGAGAGACATGCCTACCAAACCAGAGATTTGGTGCGCCCTTCTCCTGACTCACAGGGAGCAGCCACCAGCTGCTGTTAGCAAAACCTCACAAAAACAAGAGGAGAACCAGTGAAGGCTGCACAGCACATTGTGGTGCTGAAGTTTGCTGAGGCACAAGCCGGGGATGAGCACATGAGCTAAAGGCAGTGTGTTGACAGCTGAAACCAAAGAAAAAGCATCATGGACTTCTGAGGAGCAACAGAAATCAGGCTTCATGTGCACAGAGCTCACTGGCGCGGCAGACTGGGGGATGCTGAGCACGGGAAATGCCTGTTCCTTCCAATAGTCCTTGGGAAATCAAGCTTTGTGCTTCTGGGTTAAGTAAGATTACACTGAAGGACACTTGATTCATGTAGTTGGTAATTCCTCCCAGTGGAAGTGATCCTGAATATCAATGGACTGCTCCAGCTGGAGAAGACATCTCTTATTTCAATGTCTGCTGGGTACCGACAGAAAGAAAGCCAAGGAAGCAAATCCATTGCATTTTCAAATTGCAATTTTTTCTTTCAAAAGAAACTGCAAAACATTAGTAAGATCACACGCTGGAATTAAACTTGTCCCTCACTATATTCACCTGTCACAAAACCTGTCAGGAAATGCACCATTTCAGGCCAAACAGTGGGTCTGTTGTCTTTTGGGGCGGCTGTCCCGGGGTGGGAGCCTGTACAGATTTAACTGCAGAGTGCCACAGTCACTGCCCTTACCCCCTTGCTTCCACCGCTTTCTGATGATTGTCAGACCCTGCACAAAAGGCACGTCAGTGCTGCGGCCCGATAGAGGATAATTCATTTTCCTGTGATGGGTTAATTAGCTGAGGTTTTAATGTGCTGAACTGCTCAGCATGGGGTTGAACAGACCCAGAGCCACTGCAACAAGGGGACAGACATAGCTGGGAAGGGGAAGGAAAAAAGAGAGAGATGTTGGGCCAGCCAGCAATTGGTCTCTCACCAGCCTAAAACCATCTACGTACCTAGGGGGAGAAAATTCTTCAGGTCTAATGCTCATTTCTATGTTAGTCTAAAAGGACAGTCCAGATAATGAGCAGTCTCCTTGAAACAAACCCTCAAATCCTCCTCTAGGTCTGACCTGCATGAACCAGACTGGGTTTTTGTGCGCAATTAAACAGATACAATTTCACATCGTCATCCAAAAGGACACGACTGGCCTGCTGCACACTCCCAAAGCCTCCCTAGCACCGAGGTGGGGACAAATGGCAAAACGAGTCAGGGAATGTCTCAGTCTGGACGTCAGATTTTATTTTTCCCCTGGGCCTGTTTGCAGCTGGATGTCTCCCCAGATCCTGCCCGCCGGGTCAGGGCACAGCGATGCTGCTGCGAGCCATCCTGGGCCACGTGTGCTGAGCTAAGCGTGCACATATGTGTGCATGACCGTGTCCATGTGTAGATCCTTTCTCACAGACATAGCGGAGTTTTCTTCACAGGCATGGAAACTGGTACACACATGATTTTTGTCGACTTGGCAAGGCTTCCCCATCTTGCTGCCATTAGTACATTTTTTCCTCTCAGTGGTCCAGCCCTAGAGACCACCCCGAGCTCTTCTTGGGATACGTTTGGCAGCTAGAGAGGTTTGCATGCCAATTGGATTATATTTTATACATCAGCAGCAGTGCCTGGAACAGCGCCTGATCTTTTGGCTTCCTTCTGTGGTGACCTTCTCTTTCGTTCGACTGCTGCATGCTCCGAGGCCTGTCGGTCTGCCAGGTGCCAGGGAAGCAGCAGCAGGACAGAAATCCTCCAAGCATGTACCTGCCCTTCCCACATCAGTATGGGCACTACAGGAAGGCTCACGAGGAGCAGCCTGTGAGCAGTTCAGCTCCTGCCGGACAGTGTCCTCTCCGTCGAGCAGTGGGCCAGCAGGAGCTCCTGGGTTTGACAGCTTTGGCTTGTCTGAGTTAACAGCCACGCAGTCAGCCCAGCTCTGGCCTGTAAAAGACAATGAGATCTCCTGTCACCCCCTGCAGATGATATACGTCCTTTGGCTCGTGGCCATGTGAAAGTTTGTGCGTTTGTACCGATCCTGCCCTTGCTATACAGCAATTTGGGTGTGCTCTCCAGCGCTCTCTCAAGCTGCTGTCGGCCACCTCTTTATACCACACAGTGCGTAAGATCAAACTGGTATCCCACACCATGTGGACCAAAGGATAGGGCCTACCTTTTCGCAGACCTCAGGATACTGCTAGCATCAATATGTTCCCTGGGGATGCTTAAGAAAGGTGCTATTCTCTCACGTAGGTCTGCAGACTGCACAGCACAACCTCATGGACCACACTTAGCGAGGAGTGGGACCACATCACGTGCTCTCCTGGGATCCACGGGAGCCTGACATGGAATGACCCAGCTGGGCTCTTCCCCTCCTGCACTCCCTCCTGCACTTTGACCTCTGCATTGGGAATATAGTCCTCTGGCTATACACTTTGCTTTCACCCCGGAGACACTTTAACAGCCAGGAACTCATGGAGGACCACGGCCTTTGAAGGCTCCTGCAGGGAAGAGGCAGGAGCACTGTCCCCTGGTCCTGCTCATGGTGCCACTGCGGCTGCGGGCAGCACAGAGGAGGTCAAGCACATCACTGAGGAGTCTGTCTTTGGCTCCAGAGGACTGATGTTCACTGGCACCGTGGGCCTTTCACACAGTGCAGGAGGCGTAAAAGCCCTTGAAGTGAAGTCTGTATCAACTCGGTGTTTTTACTGCCTATTCTGCTATAAATGAGAGCCGGGCCCCAAATTATCCCAGTTAATGTATCATATCAATATGATTTCATGTCGTGTCATACCATGAAGGACAAATGAAGGGTCTAGTCTTGCAAAAAATATTTAGTACCTACTGAACACTCTCAAACAGCCCTCGGTGACTATTTATAGCAGGTGTGCATTGCTCCGTGGTGCTCTGAGGTCTGGGGTCTGCTGTAGCAGACGGATGCACAATCTGGAGCAAGATGTATTTGCCCGTGGCTAGTAAATAACAGAGTTTGCTGTAGGTCTTCTTCCACTGCTGTTTGCCTCTCACTTTTAAATGCTACTCACTTTCTCTGCCAGAAAAGTAGATTACTACTAATGATCAGAATAAATTATGTTCCTAAAGTAATCTCCACTGAAATGCAGACCCCTCCAAGGTGACTCTCCAGCATAGCTCTGCGTGCTATGTTAGGGTGCAAACAGGGAAAAAGAAGAATATATCTGTAAATAATGAACTGAAAGAATTGTCACAAGCATTTCCAGTAACATACTTTTATTTTTTTTTCAGATGTTCCTTTGCTATCACCTTCTCTTTTTTCTTCTCACCTTTGGCTCCAGTTCAGTGAAATGTTTGAGCACATGTTCAGCTTCAAGCAGTTAATCATGTCTTATGTGCTTTGCTGAATTTTGGCCCCGTTATTAGCTACCCTCTTCGTATCACTAAGGAGAGTCCTGTATTACACTAACAATCTGCAGACCTCACCTCGGGCTCTGTGAGGTTACTTCAAACATTGGCCCAAACAGACGTGTTCAAGAGCATTGCAAGTTGCTGTTTCCCCTGGGAACACATGGTGCCATCACTGTCTGTCTTGGCCAATGTGTGCCTCATTCCTGAGAGGGCAACCTTGCGCGTCCTCTGCAGAAAGCAGACTCTAAATCAGCGGTTTCATGTGACACTGCACTGTCACCACCTTGCAGCAACAGCACTGGAGACAGCAGACACAAAATTAAACTCTCCATGGCATTCACAGCGAGGGGTAGGAAGAGTATACTGTCGGCACACGAGTTTCTCTCTAATTGTGCGTGGACTTGCACTGCATTAGCCTAAAGGCACTTTCCTGCTCACATGCCCATTAATATATACCTCATTCAATTGACATCTGCTTCTCTATTTTTGCACTACAGCTTAAGGTAAAGTGAATCTGGCAGAACACAAACTTTGTTTTCCAATTCAAGCCCATTCGAGAAAGGCTTCTCCTGGGACTGCAGGTTCATGGAGCGACTAGAGGGAAAGCTGCAGAGCCAGGCACAGAGCCACTTTTGCAGGGAGAGAAGACTCATGTAGTGCCATCTGCCCTGTAAATGCTTTTGGCAGTGCAAACATACATACCATGTCCCCAGTGTGTAGCACTTCCCACATAGAGAAAATTAACATCCCTTGATAAATCACACCCCTCTTCCTCTGGATTTCACTCTACTTGGACAGATTCTTACAGAAATGCTCCTTAAATGCTACATTCTCAAGCTGGCTTTAGTCCCTGTCGTTTTATACAGGCATGAATTAGTGTGCTAACAGGAATGCATGTTAAATGCTTTGTTCATGATTGAGCAATAAGGATGGAAAAGCTGTAATGACTGTTCCATGATGCAGACACTATAAATAGAGTGTATTAAAAGAGGATGGTCTCTAACACATTATGTTCTAATCAATAACAACAGGCTGACTCCAATTATATTTTATTGTGTCTGATTGAGAGAAGTATTTACACTGAAGCACTAGTGTGACTCACAGCAGTGGTTTAGTTAGAAGTCAGATTCAATTAGGAATATTTCAGACTAATGGCCATTGTTTCCTGCACTCAGCCACTGTCCCATTCACAGGTCTTGGTCAGTCAACATGGTTGTCCCTTCTCTGAGCTTGCACTACCTGCATACACAGCTGTCTTCACAAGAGCACTCTCTAAGCTCATTGAACCATAAGATTCATATCCTAGCTGGATGCAAACCCCAGCAAATGGAAGAATTCTTTGTATAGGGAAGTCTACAGACCCCGAGTGCACATGATCCTTCAAGATTTTTTAACCAAAGTAAACAGGAGAGAGGAAAAAGTGCGAGGAAAGAGAGGAAGATGACAGGTCAAAACAATCTGCCCAAAGCTGCACAGCAGATGAGTGGCACAGAGAGGAAAAACACTGAGTTTCCTAACTCCTGCATTATTAGATCTAACTGCAGTCCTCCAGGCATCAGGTTTTATTTTCACACAGGTCTGAGCTCTGCTGCCTTACCTTGTAAGGTACCCAGGTCTCACTGACACATGGCAGTCAGTCAGCAGTTCACATGGCAGAGACCTCACGTGCCCACATAAGCCTGAGGAAATCCTTCACTTGAACACGACCAACCTGCAGACTTCAAATGCTCAGAACACAGGTAAATTAAATCTGAATACTCATTAACTGTATTAACACCTAATGAGAACTGGACCTATGATAAGCACATGACTTCAACTTTCAGCCATTTTCCCTCCTCAAAAATGAAGCGATGGAAATACTTAGCAATGAGAATAGTGCATGTTTTATCTTTCTTTCTGCATTGGGTTTATGTGGCAAGGTTTGTTAGCAGGCAGGCTCCATGGGAGGTTTCTGTGAGAACTGACCAGATTTAAAGCTTGGATAATGCTGTAGGAAAAACCTTTGATCACATACTGCATTACGATGGCAAGTACAATGTAATTATTGCAATTTCATATATCTATTTTACATAGCAGCAATTACATCCCTACTTAATACTTTCTGACATCTTGTGAAGATGACTCGTTGGGAGGTGAAAAGCAGGGAGGCAGAACACAGTAGAGCATTTGTATCTGTGCGGAGGTTGCCAACGGCAACTAATAGCATAAAGCTCATTTCTGTCTCCTTAAAGTGTCAAATCTGAAGATACCGCTTGTGCTTTTTTGCCTTTTTCAGCTGCCAGGCAAGGACAGAAAAATGGAAAGAGAGAGAAATAGGTAGCAATAAAGACCAAAATACCTGGTGGTGTCAAAGATAAACCAGATTTATTTGTCTCTTAGACGTTGTTATGATCTGGAGAGAGGAAGCCCACTGCTGTCAGTGAGTTACAAAAGTTGGAAGCCGGGACTGAAAACATCTATTAAAACATCATTGGAAGGCTAGATCCCAAAATAGCTTTGCCTTTGAGAAGTATGAAGTTTGCTTTCTATTATTCTACACCTCTTAACTTCCGAGATTATGGGATGTGACGACATCTTTGGGAGCCGTTAACGTCTGCATCCCGACTTCCAAAGAAACCGTACATTATTGGGATGGACATTCTGATCCATCCATTCTTCGGAAGCGAAAAGTCATTTCTCCCCCCCTTTGGAAAGTCTTGGTAGTACTCAAGTAGCCAGAGCAGGCACGGGTACCATGTCATACGTGTACTAGGGATGTACAATGGTTATTCTGACACAAAATGTGAATTCACGTTGCCAAATCACTACTTCCCAAGGCTCTGGGGATCTAACATGCCGCATAAGCATCATGTGTGCTAAGTTACCGTGGTCAGTTGGTGACATCCTCCTCCTCCATTACTGGCAACACTATCCAGTTTCACAGGCAGTACTGAGGCCCATAGGGACCGAATGACTGCAGCCATGTAAATAGCATCACCAAGGTAAATATGTAGACACACACAATGTTAGGAGGAGGTCATGCTCGATACTTTCAATACCAGACTATAGTTAGTACCTCTGCTATGACCTAGTCACTCAGAAATGAGTTACTGCTGATCTCTTGAAACTTGTTGAGCCTGTGGGCTCATTTGGAAGATTTATCTCATTCCACAGTAAAGTGTCTCTTAATATTTGTCTGCACATTAATAAGAAATGTGGGGTTTGGGATGCCTCTTGATGTGGTAGATTAGACTAGAGCATTTGGAGATGCAGTTGTAACACATATTTTGGCTATAACATTTCCAGAGATAGTTTCCATCTGATTCTGCCTACAGCAGGAACTTTCAGCACAAGGACATTTTTTTTTTTTGGTCTCTCCATCTCTCACATTTGTTGTATATTATTCATGCTCACGAGTTCTGATCAATGTGTGTTTGCATGTGTCTGGCACTATCAAGCCCTGTTGCCTCTAAAAGGTACACCACTAGATTTGTGTTTTCCACATTAAAATGCATGTTTATTATTATTCTGATGTTTTTAAATGATTTCCCAGCATATCATTACACTCTGCTTTATTTTGTCTACCCTACTTTAAAGGACATCTTTTTCTGAACCCTAAGTTTGGCTGAACACTAAGCACTTTTTTGCAGTCTAAGAGAACGGTTCATTTTTACTGAAACAAAATTATCTATTTAAACACTTATTTTTTTTAATCAAGCCAGGGATCACGAGCACTGGCCAGTGCTAAGCAACAGGCCTTTGTGTACTGCCTTTGTATGTTTTAGCTAAGTTACCGTATTCTTTAAAGGAGGAGAGGTCTGTGTTTTACCAAATGAGAAAACTAGCAGCTTTGAGTGAGACTGTATCACAAAGATTTCATAACAGCATGTTCCAGAGCAGGGGCTAATCTGCTTTGTACCGGTGTTGAACTTGCATCCCTGCTTCTGCACACAGCCTGAACTTAGGCTCCTTTTAACTATCACTCACCCCATGGCAGGTGGCAGCTGTGCAAGCCCAGCCAGTGAATTTCTCGTGAGCAGGACTAACTTTTACATATATATCTGAAGTGCAGCTTTCAGCTGGATTTTTCCCTATACACTTTTACTGCTTGTCTGTCCCTGAGGAATGTCTAGTATTTCTACTAGTCATTGGCAAAACTCCCGGGGATTTCAATGCAAGCTAAATTTGGCTGCAGAAAGAGACATGTCATTTAGTTTGTGTGATGGTTTTTGGTCTCTCATTAGCATCTGCTGCCCACTGCTATACAAAACAAAATGACCAGTTTCTAAAAAGAAAGATGATTCTTCCGTATGTGTGTTTTCTAACGACATGAGTAATATAGTCATGGTAATTTCATTGCCTGCATGTGAATGTCTGAAGCTTCTAGAAAATCACTTTTCAGAGCCACCAAGTGAACCTGCAGGTCTCCTTAGCTGTGACCCAGCTGCTAATTCCATATACAAGCACTACTTAGTGACTCAGAGACAACCACTAAGTGACATTCAGTGGCTTAGCAGCTCTCAGGTCAGTGCTTGCCCCAGCTCCACTGTGTTGTATGGACATGCCCCAGGGCATCCCTGTTAGGAATTAACTTGGTGTTGGCATCTGCCTGCTTTGCAGTAGCGGTGAAAATAACTAATGCATGTCAGAATGCAAAAAGAAGGGGGTGGAAAACAGTATGAAATATGCTCTGGGTCATTTGATAATACAGGGAGAGTTTCTTATCCAAAACACAGTTTGCTCCTGCCTATTTTGTGAGGACTGGATGGTATTAGAGGCAATTCCAAAGCACAATTAGAGGCATGGCAAAATTCCCCATAAAGGATTCTTGAAGAGTTTGGGGCAGTTTCTGTTGGACTGAGTCAAAAAAGGTTTTGTAAAAAGGAACAAGACTAAAAGCACATAAAATGACCCAATCAAGAAAGTGGATGAGGAAGTTACATTTATTCTTTCTTTCATAAGAGCATGGGGAGGAATGAAAGAAAAGCAGTTAAAAAATGTACATTTTCACCATGTGCATAGACAGCCTATGTTCTCATTAAAGCAGGCACCCCTTAAGACAGAAATGCAGGTTAGGTTTGCTTACAGCTGAAAGCAATTTCAAGAGCTATAACAGTACTAGTATGCAGGGTCCAAATCCTAATCTTAGCTGGTGGGGATGGTCTTGCACGTGGCTGTAATGGCGAATGTGAGAGGTATGGGTTCAATTTCCTTCCCTACCCTGCAATCTCAGTTTGGTGTGGAGGGAGGAAAGACAATAGAGGGCCAGATGCTTAAACGTGGTTTGGAAACCAAACTCCCATGAGAATGACACATGTCAGTGCCTTTAAGACATGGGTCTCTCTGTGCCTCTGCTCTCCAGCTACAGAGCACAAACAATGGCATTGCACTCCATCCAAAAAACACAGAAGGGCCAATCCATCAAGGCTTAAGAAGTGCACAGATACATATTCCTGTGACCAGGGATACGAGAAATATTATCTTCAGAATTAATTCAACTTTCTAATTCTGTGGGGTTTTTTGTTGTTTGTTTGTTTGCTTTTTTCTCCTTGTCCCAAAGTACACGATATTGCTGACCACTGCGAAGGTCAGACTGGGCTAGTACAGCAGCAGTGGTCCTCTCCTGGAGGGGGATATTCTGATGCCACAGAGTTAGGAGAGCAATAGCAGTGCTTGATGAGTCCTGCCTGTGACTCAGCACCCCTCTCCCCTTTCTGCGTTCTTAAATTTTTAGCGACTGAGTTTGTATCCGTGCCTTTGCTCCAGCACAAACCTTTGATGACAAAGCATCAATGAAGGTGATGAAAAGCAAAAGTGAACTCAGTGTGAACCTTGGAATCAACTGTTGGCAACTCTGGGATGAACCTTTACTCCTCTTCCATACACAGGTACCGTGCTGAAACTACAAGACCCAGCATGCAATACCTCATCTTCATTGAAACAGAATATCAGCTGCATAGGAATTAAACATCTTGGTAACAAAATATCTCCACTTATTATTGTGTGGGCAAAAGTTTTCGGATTTGGTCTCGCTGCCCCCAGGAACCCGTGTTTGAGGTATATGATACAGCAAAGTTTGGAAGCCAGCAGGTTCAAAGCACCCCACAGCTATTACAACTCCACCAGAGGAAGAAAAACGGCTATACAGCACTTTTTGACTGCATTCTACACAGAATTGGTATATAAAGCACATAACAAATATCAGAAGATGGACTTTGGCATTATATCTGGCCATGCTTGAATAATCAGGTCAGGCGCATTTGTTTCTGTTCCAACCTCTCCTGCAGATACTGGCTTCCGTGTTTTATTCTGGTTCATGCAGGCCCCGCAACCATCTGCAATTTGGCAGCTTCTGCTGAGTTAGAAAATGTCAGCGGGAGAGGGGAGGGGTGACTAAAGAGAAGAGAAAAGACAGAAACTTTTCCAGCCATCAGCTTGCCTTTCTTTTCAGCATGGTTTGTGTGAGCTCTGCTGGCAATACCTACAACTTCTTTCTTTCATTAGGACATCTGATTGTGCTAACTGCAGCTGCCCACTGCTTGATTAAAGATGTGCTTTTAACTGAGAAGAGTGCAATTAAATGTGGGAGTTGTATGGATCCAAGACCTTAATCAGGGGCAGGAGAATAAAGTATTGCAGACTTGGAGCATACTGCCTGGAATCTGTTAACTCAACACTGACAGGCAGAGACCAGCTCAGTTTTGAATCCAATATGCCTTATATGGAAGACTCAGCAACATTTTAATAATTTTTATCCACTAGGCTGATAATAGGAAGTTCTTCTGATGACACTCTGTGAGACTTGTCCGCTGGTCTTTGGGATGCCCACAACAATTTTCCAGAACTAGGACAAAAACTCAGCAAATTTTGCCAAAGTGTAATGTGGAGATACTTGTTAATTGAAGAAAGGAATTCTCTTTGCATCTTTTCATGTCTTTCATCCATGGCTCCTTTCCAGATTACTCCCAGAAATTCAATGATAGGAAATATTAGGTGAAAACTGATCTTAAACATACTGGTCATGATTCAAGACAGAAAAGACTTCTAATGATTTCAGTGGATTTTGGATTTGTTGCTCTTTGTTTTACCCTGAAATAGGGAGTTCCTGCTGTCTCTCTGCTATGTCTGCAGAGTGACTAACATAATCTAAACAGACAAGTCAGCCAAAGAAAGTATTATTATAACCATTATTTTGCAGAAGGGGAACGAAAGTCCAGACCTGCAAAACTATGCAAGTGCTTCACTCACTCCTGCAGAAACAAGCACTGGGTTCCTCTTTGGTAATCTGACCCAGTGGTTTGAGCGAGATTAGCCAAATCGTCTATTGGTACAACAAGAAACCTGAGCATAGATCCCCACAGTCGCAGTCCCATGCACGATCTTGATGCTGTTTCTGTTCTTGGATTAAGATGAAGAAGAACAGAAAACTAATAGTAAACATTAAGTGATTAGGCCTGAAATGTAAGTACAAGGATGAAGCTCTACAGAACGCTTGTACATTTTAAAAAGGGACTCTTCAAATTGTAAATATAGATTTACAGAATTACTTACCCAATGTTACACAGTTCACTGGCTAGAATAAGCTTGACATAGTTATCAAATTACTTGAGATAGTGATCAAATTTCTAAATAATTCATACCTTGCTAACCTGTGAAAGCACATAAAGGCTGTACCCAACGAGTTACTCTCTGTGAACTGAGTCTGAGCAGAACAAACGCTACCTCCTCGGTCTTCAATGAGATCTACAGTTAATATAACATAGCTCTGACCTAGTTCATAGATCGATATTTCACAATGGCATGATAACATCACTGGACTGGAGCACTCTTCTGAATACAAAACCAGCTAGATTTTCCCTTCCCTAACATTAAGTGAGATGACATCAATGACAGCATCACTAGACTATGCAAATTAGACTAATCTGGGAAGAAAAGGAAAAAAAAAAGAAAGAAATAGGAAAAAAAAAAAAGACAAACTGAACAAATTGGACTAAACCAGAGGTCTGAATCTGTCCAATTTTGGATGAATTCAGTTTGGACACAGTTTATGTTTGACCTCTGTGTGCCAAGTGAATGAACAGAATTTCCCCAAATCATCCTGAATTGGGGAAATCTTCAATTTTATTCCAAGTCTTTTTTCTACAGCCTTTCTCCAAATCACAGGAAAATGTACATTGGGAAAAATATGAACTTACTCAAACTGGCCCTATAGATATAGCAGCAAACCTATAGTGTTAGAACAAGATACCACGAGAAAGGATTAGGACTGCTTTAGCTGAAATGAGTAATAAATGACTCGGTCCTACTCCCTACCCTAAAATGCCTCAGCGTTTCCTTTCACTGGGGTGTTGGTTGGGATTCCAAGTCCAGTGTAACGCCACTGTTTGTTTCAGTTTAGCTAACACTGATTCTAACTGTGTATGGGCCCCACCGTTGCTGTTTCCATACAGTGAACTAAGAGCAAAAGCAAGGAGGAAGCAATAACAAATAGATCAGTGTGTATATACACGTGTTGTGTACATGTGCTGTGTGCATGTGTATACACACATAAAAGCAAAGCAAGCACTCTGAACTGGTGAGCTTTGATTTTTCTCAAACATTACAGAGCCCCAGAGGTGGTGTCTCCAGCATTACATCATCCTGCTTCTCCCAAACATATTTAAATGTATAGCTCCTATGAAACACAACAGCCAAGACCAAAAGACATATGGTCTGGCACTGAATGGCACCTCCTAGGAAAAACAAAATATCTAACACATAACTACTCTTAGGAGCTTGTACAGGCAGCATAGTGATGCTTAAATCACAAGACGACTGTTATCTTAATTCCTGAATATTGCAAATTACTCCCATCGTCCACTTTCCCCTCACTAAGAGAGAAAAAAGTTGGTTTATTTCCCAGAGACAAGAGTAAAGGGACAAATCAATTCTAAAAACCTTGGTGGGCTGGCAGCAGATCACTGGCTGGAGATTTTTAAACAGTTTTAAATTCTTCTTGGCCCTTTATACATCTAGTTCAATTTTTGGCTACCTTTCAATAGAGAATGAGGAATTCTTCACTTTCTGTCCAAACTGCTGTAAAGTTTTGCTATAAAAAGAATTAAAATTGCAGAAGCCCATCCAAGAGGTGGTTGAGAGAGACAGACTCCTGCACAGAAAAGCAGAAAACAAAAGCTTTCTCCCCAGTACAAAAAAAACAACCAACCACCACTAACAACAAAAAAATTCAGCCCCGAACTGGCTGCTTTAGAGCTTGTTGCAGGCAGACCACAAATGACACTTTTCTCTGGCTTCTCAGAGACAGGCCATGGAAACCTCTTGTGTTTTGCAGGTCTGGAGGCCTGCAGAAGAGGAGCTGGAAGGTTGAGAGAAACTTCTAGGCAGCCATTTTTGCCAGGCCCTTTTCTCTTCAGTTTGGGTTGCTGATTCTTCACCTCCCAATGGAAGGAGAGCCAGGGAAGGAGTAAAACTATGGAGGGGAGAAATGGAGGTTCAGCTTCTCTGCATGGACAAGAATGTGACTTCATTTCTTTAATCTTAAACTGCCAAAGCACTACAAAAGTCTCCAACCCATGCAGTGTCATTTTGCAGTGCCTAAGCTAGAGGATTTTTCTAACTCTCTCTATTTCCACTCTCTATCCACCTTCTCCCCCCACCCTGCAGTACAAGAGGCAAAATTAGGATCAGAGCTTGTAGAGTAGGCTTCCAGTATTTGGAAGGAAAAGGTGGTATGTATAAGCACATTTTTTTCATTAAAAGATTTGACTGTATTTACTTACTTAAAAGAAAATGAGCTTTCAGAAACTGCTGGATCCCATTAACTGACATGCTGGTTTTAATATGTAAAGCATGTCAGTAGCATTTTTTGGGGAGCAGTCTGTTTACTTACAATATTGGAGATAATTTACCAATGTTTAATATGAGTCTGACCGTGGTACCCATCTATACACAAAATGGCATCCTAGAGCCAAAACAGCTACACTGGACACTGTTAGACTTCCTGGAGGGAAAACTGTTAACATGTCAGTTTGGACAATATCATCTCACCCAGAAGATCATACACTTTTACATAGATATATGTATAGACAGGAGATGTGGCAGTGTAAGAGCCAGCTTGTGAACCTCTTACCTCCTTTGGTAGCAGGCTACTTCTCTGAGCAGGCATTTTGGCTTCAGAAGAATTCCCTGAGGGACTTCTTACCAGGAATAGCTCAGGTAGCTCATCTGCCTTCGGGTGATTTTGAAAACTGAATCTCAAACTCCCAGTGAGAATGCCTTTGTGGAAACTACAAGGATTCTGCAAAGAAACAAGCAGTCCATATGTACACATATATTTGTCTGTGGTGCATTTCCATCAATAATATCTTAAGCAGCTCTACATCATATATGGTACCAGAATTGTCGAACTACTGCAGATATCTCATGAGGTAGAAGCAAAACTCAGTATGATTTTCTGTGTCACCATCCAAAGTGCACATATGAATGCAATTTTCTTTAAAGAAAGTCCTTTTCTTTAGTTCTTCTCTCTCTCCACAAGTATGATTTCTTGATGCTACGAATTCTTCCAGTTGCAGTAAACTGCTTTAGGGAAATCTAAGGGGCACTGATAAAAGACTATGCAGGCACATCTGCTACATCCCTGTGACACGCTACCAAGTTAGTAGAAGTCCATGCACCCACTGAGACCAAATATTAAAGAACCTTTGCCTTTACTGGGGTGACTGGTCAAGGGACTTTAGCTCACTCGTTACTATCAGCCAGTACAACTTGCTTACCTGTATTATACAGCTGTGCAGTGCTTGCTCTCTTCCCTCCATTTCATATTGGGATCACATCTACTCCCTAGTAAAGGGAAACATTATCTCATGCAACACAGCCCAGATATTTTGGGCTCACACATTAGATGAAATGACATAAAAGTAAGATGTAGGGATTTTTCCCTATGATGTCATTTTTTCAGTGATTATTGGCCACGGTGATTGTTCACCCACACAAACACGCATCACTGGGAGGAATCAGTCTCTGGAACTTCCAACAGAAGCACTGTAGACTGAGATTACTGAAGAAAAGGCTTAAATCAGCAGCCTCTGGATAGGTACCAGGAAAATTAGTTCCTATAAGAATAAACACTAACTAGTAGTTGCATATTTTTTTCACTGCTCTTTTACCTAGGGAGTAGTAAGGGATTTAAGACTACGTGAAATGGATCTGATCCAAATTCATGAGATGCTCCGTCCCAGGACAGGTGCTACTTCTCCTTCATTCCCCAGATGTCCTTAGAGAAGGGCATCCCCCCAGAAAAGACCATAAGACTGAAATTTTTGTCCCAGTCTGGTGAAAAACATCCTGTACAGAGGACTGACGTTGCTTGTACTCTCATCAGGCTGCCTGGCATGACCCATGGAGCTGAGGTACAGCCCAGCTCTTGTTGTCCTCAGGCAAAAGGCTGATTTACATTTATGTTTCAGGAATCTCCACATTTCAACAGTGTGACAGAGTGTCCCCTTGTTGGGAATCCTGCGTGGGTAGAAGATACAATCTGCTGTGCATTCAGTAATGTTCATGCTACGAGCACTATCATGTTCCTGGTGGTAAAACCAGCTGCTGCCAATGAAAGGATTAACAAATGAAACAAGCATTCCTCAATAACCACCACACCATCAGATATGGGAAGAGGAAGGATTGGTGTTAATCTGACATCCATTTCAGTATCTCTTGCTATTATCGGCTCACAGAATGGGAAAAGGGTACATACAAAGATGCTGACTGAGAGAAGACAGTACATTACGGGAAGTTTCAGGTGGTATGAAGCAGGCAGCACACAGACATCTTCCATTAGAAGCAAAGAACTATCCACAACAATTACTACAAGTGTTACACCCTCCTATTTGATTGATCTGTTTCCTTTCCAGCTTTTATTTGCACACTTTCACTTTGATCTTATTGAGGGTTCAAGTCTCCTTACACCACTAAAAAACCAATACAGTTCTTTGTAGAGTAACATAGCTTGCAAGGCACCCTTAGGTATGAGCTCCCATAACCACACAGCCACTGAACGAACCGTACATATCAGGAACACATCTCTGCTGACACAAGCACTTTGCAAAACAGAAAAGAAATGTGGGTAAGGGGTAGAAGCAAACCTCACAAGCAGATCAATCATCATTTCAGAAAGCAAAAGCAACAAGTTTTATATAATGTATGCCATTAACAGTTGATGAAGAAACTGCATTTTCAGTAAAGCGAACCAACAGATCAACTTCTAATATATTTGTGAATGGCAATAATAATATCAGCATTTTTAAGAATAGGCTGTCCAAAAATATTTTGATGGTGGTACAAATAGAAAGTCCTGTGGTATGGCATATACATAAAGAGCAATGACAATAAACAACCTAAAAATATACATCCACTGGGAATCGCGGAGGGATGGAAAGGCCAGAGGCAACAAGGGGCTTTGATTTAGTGCACCAAGAGGAAATGCATTCTGCCTTCCAGTTTAAAGAGCATGTACGCAATCAGAGTCCACTACAGATCCGTTCAACAGAGAATATCAGCAGTGTAATTGCTACAGCTGTACACCGCAGGTCTCAAAGCCAAAGGAATTCTTTGCATAGCAGCACTGTGAGAATTGCATAAGTTCTCTCATGCTAGGAAATTTAGGCTCGGTCCAGAAACAACAAAACTTTGAGGGAAATGGCCTACCTGCTGGGCTGCTGTGGACCTTGCTAAAATGCTGTTGAAGACATTTGGTAGAAAATTCCTATTTACAGGTACAAGTTCTTAAGTAGACAACTGGAGCAATAAACTGGTGCTCTGAGTGCTCTGGAGAGTTATATTACACTGATTGCCAACTCTTTGCTATACATAACAGTTAACTCCTTTACAGTAACAGTCAAAGAGAATTGCATTGTTGATGGAGAACAAGCAAAGTTCATCCCTTCAGCAACGTTTTAAAGATATATAAGATGTCTATCACTAACACTGTAAAGATAAAACATTTAGGGGAAATAAACTCTGTCTTTGAGGAACAATATCTGGAGGTTTCAAGGTAACTTTTTCCCTCTACTCCTTCCGCCCCCGTCAGAGGTTCTGACCCAGCCTGGTTTTGCAGCACTTGGGTGGCCTGCTATGTTGTATATGGAGGCAAGGCCTGGCCAACTCTTCTCTGTGTTTCCTCCCCACTGTGCTACTCCCTAAAAGAGTTTGATGATGTCTCCATCAGTTTGCAAATATTTCGGTGGGCAGCTGATTTCTCAAGTGCGAGAGGCTGCCCTTCAATGTGCCTGCCCTGTTACCTAGTTTAAGGTTTTTACGCTTTGAAAATTCGCGGCTGCATTTATTTCAGTGCCCCTAAGCATACACTAGCAAGATCCTAGATTTGTTCAGAGCACAAGTAAGAAGACTCTGTATCAACATTAAGACTTGAGATGGCATGTGGAAGAATAACAAAAACTTATTTTAAAAAATGGCTTAGAAAACGATCAGCTTCCATAGGTGACACCCGCATTACAAGTAGAGTCAATTCTACCTAGATAATTTGTGGTTCTTTTACAAGTGTGTCTGTGTGCATGTGTATAGAGCCTCTTTTCCCCAAGAGCTTCCACGATAAGTACATTTTCCTGTCATATGGGGGAACCTGGAGCTCTTTCCTCCTACAGTAAGTGCAATGAAGCCGGTACTATGGTTCAGTAATCACAGTTCTGGGAACTAAAAAACTCACAGCAGTGCACTGGCCTTGTCATGGGTATGACTGAAGAGAATATTTAAATAGCTTCAGCAGCAAGTTTCTAAAATTGGTATATTCATCTAGCCACCTACAGACCTAAATCACCAGTTTTGATACTTTCAGGCATCAGAATCAATGTCTATAATTAGATGGACACAGAAAAATCTTGACAAAATGGACTTGTTCTTTATTTCAAAAACCTTCTGTTCATTAAACTTACATACATCAGGGAATGTTGTAAGTATTTGATCCTTTCTCTGTTATTCGACAATGTGATATATGTCCAAAGTGATCAAAAAATAAATAAATAAAATTAAGTGAGCTAAAGAAACAACTTCACTGATTAATTAAGGGAAACTGTTTCATAGTTACATTCGTCAAACAAAAGTGCACCACCATTTTTCAGAACAAAACTGCTTAACATTACCATGAAGGTAACTGAAGGAAGTTTGATTGCAGTCAGCACTCTGAAATTAAGAACCATAATTTTACAGTTCTGTCATATTACCTTTTCCTCAGCTTTAGGCATTTAAAGCTGCTCAGCTACTTAGGCATTTGAAAGGTCAATTTGCAAGGCATTTCAGTTTGCCAGTTTCCACAGTTAGAGAAACTTTTAAGCAGTGTTCCCAATTCACTATAAATCATTTGTAATTTTTCTAGTTCTAAGGAAGTTAATGGAGTGCAATCTCTAAATTAGGTCAAACAAGGAAATTTATAGTACTCTTGATTTTTCACTTGAGCACACGGATTTTTGTGTCTGTCCGAATTGTATATTTTCTTCAAGATTCTCTGTTCTTATACCATTTCCAGTAATTACTTTGCAATAATATCCAAGTGAATTTTGATGAATTGTTGATCTGTTTGAAGCCTTCATATATTGTTATGGGGTTTCCTGCCACTCACACATAGAAAGTACCAGGAAGTTTAGATTGGGCAAATTATTCTGAGCATGCTTTTGCCAAGCAGGCAGCCACAATGGTGTGGCTAAGGTTGGATTTATGGCTCTAATGCCTGCTCAATCCAACACTGGCTTGCCCAAGAAGTTATTGGTGCTACCTTGGAGGGTATATTGCTCAGAACAAGCTGTCCTCTGCTTTCTCTCTCTGCAAAACTATAGTCATGCAGAGGAAAGAAGAATAAGGTCCTAAAACGACGCAAAAAGGTGTGGATTCTCATCATGACTGGAGTAAGACAACATATCACTATCAAATTAAGCACAACTAATTTTCCCTATATTGCCACACAAACAATTCACTAGGACAAAAGCCTATACTCTCTCTGAAATCCTTTTTACATTCACATATGAAATGTGCACATTAATGGATTCTGGGATGATATCTGAAATTCCTTTGAACACACTATGTTTCTCCAGGAGAAGAAGAAAAGTTGCAAGACAAGATTAGGCTGATGTTGAAGTGCCTCTTTACTCCTTTTAACCTAGACATGTTGTTTAAAGGTAATATTTATCATCTTTACCACACTACGCATCCAGCAACAGCCTAGAAAAGGGTGCAAAAATTCCAGGATGAGGGACACCGTCTTTTCAGCAAGAGTCTGGGTAGTATCTGTATTTCTTTCACACTGTGGGAAGGAACAAGCCAGGCTCTGTACACGTCATCGCAATGGCCCATAATGCCGAGCCAGGTGATAGCAAAAACACACTTCCAATGCCATTTGCCTGGGATTTCTGGCACCACTGTGATGATATCTCGATGCAGTATTTCCGTACTAGATGCAGCTTGCTGCCAGAGTGCACGTAAACTTTGTAACTGACTGCCACGAGTCAGTCAGGGAGCGGTACGTTAGCAAGTGGCTCAGGCACTCTAGTCTAGGAGGAGAGTAAAAAAGGAGTGTGTCTGCAGCACTGGGAACAACAACGGTCCTTGTTCTCCTGCCTTGAGTGAAAGTAAACAAGTCCATTGTTCTCTGACTTTGCCAAACCTCAAAGTATAGCGCTAGAAGGAAAAATAAGTTTCACAGAATTGAGCATATACAACCCTTATCTTCCCTTCATAAACTGTATGTTATGCTAGTTGAAACTACCGAAGTGTTTACAGTATGCTATATATATAATGGCACATTTAAGCTTTTTAAAGGGATTCGGTCATTTCAGGAATGTCTCTGGTGCTGAAAAAGGTTAATGTATTACAAATCATATAATATTTTAATTCAGAAAAAATACGTCTGGGTATTTTGACCCAGTATCATAAGGGTTAGGAAACTGAACGAGGATGCCATGAAGCATGACTGACAAATCAGTCGAGCTAGTCTGCTTCAGATACATATTGTGCAAGGCATTATCGCTGCAATCAGTCACAAAAATGCATATTTAGTTTTTGTACATTAAATACTACACCTGTGAACCTATGTAAAAGATATACAAAATATAAATGTCATCAGGACTGTATATTTCAAACTTTTTAAAATAAACACAAAGTATATATATATATGTCGGCATATAGGTTGTAGTTTCAATGTCAACACTAGCACAGTTTTTCTCTTCTAAATACAGACCTGTATACTTCCTAGTCCAACACATGCACCTACAAACACATGATCATGCATACAGCTTTACGTTCTGCTGTTTGCAGAAGAGTCAGAATATACAGCACTATACATTGTTCCAACTCAAAATTGATTGGCAAATTAAGGAAGATGCCACTCAAAATAAATTCTTTGTGAGCTAGTACTAAAAAAAAAAAAAAAAAGAAGAAAACCAGGGGTATAGTTGTTCCATCTTAATAAAAACACTGAAGACCATGATGATGACCTAAGATTCAAAACGTTTTGTCTGGCATGTGATGGGGTCACTCTTGGACAAGATAGGACAGGGTAGAACTGGTCGCTGTGACACATGTCGAACACAGTTACAACGAGGTGCAGAGCTTTCACACCACCACCTAACCCATCTCTGGGTTCAGACTACTGAGGTCTCTGAACGAAAGGAGACAGAGCAGTTGTACGCCGTCCTTCTCACAGCAGGCGGTGCTGACGGTGATCTCGATGCCCATCTGGAAGGTAAGCGTCGATTTGCTGGTCGGGCTGGTCGGGAGAAACCCTTCCCACTTGAACATTTAGCTGGCACAGATATCTGCAACAGAAAGGCAGCTCCTTGCTTTAACACGTTAGGGCACAAAAGTCTTTTGTGGAATGCAATAGGAATGTAGGAAGACATTTGGGGTGACCGCAGAGCAGGTGGTCTGAAGCTATTAAAGGAACGCAGCAATGCACAGAATGCAAAAGAACAGCTACTTCTATGTATAGGGATTCTCACATCAGTTGCAGTTTAAAATATGTGGAGACAAGTGTCAGACGCAAGGAAAGGGACAAAATGTTAATGCAAGACAGAACTGAACATTCCCTGTTAATTTTTTTTCCTTTTTGGAAGATTTGTGAATGAACTCTGTATACTGTTCTACACACAGAAGTCAGAATGCCATCTTACATTACTGGAGTCTATGTACTTTCAAGCACTTTTTGATAGATCCTATTTCAGCAGTCACATCTTGCTAAGAACTATTTTTCCATTAGCACAGCATGAAGCTGTTTACTCTCGGTAAATAATTCAGAATGCTTATTTATTAATGCAGTGTCATGTCTGCATGCAAAGCCTTATATACACCAGAAAAACAATAGGCTTTGATATTAGCTACAGTGATGTAAATCTGAAATAATGAAAATAAACCAAATTCCTCTGTGCCTCATGCCATGTGTAACTCTTTATACCTCTGTGACATGAATGCTGCTGGACTTAGAATGGTACCCCCTAACCAGGCAGTATCCTACACTTTATACAACGTAAATGGCCACATAAAGTGTGAGCAATTTAGAGTGGAGAAAATGATCCAATTGGCTTAGTAAAGTTATTCTTGGCTGACATCAATGTAAATTCAGCCATTATCTGATCATTATTTCTTCCCTACATACTTATTGATGAAATTTCATTTTCCTATCAAACTTTCACTGGATAAAAAAGAAATCAGAGGTTTTCCTCTATGCTATAGCAAAGGTGTTTCTGCTAAGCAAGACGCTGCATCACCGAAAGGCTGACATAAAGACAAGCAGTAGAAAATCTATATGGTCAGATTCTCAGCTGTTTAAATTCACATGGCTCCACTGAAGTCTGTGAATTTTTGACAGTTTAAGGCATACCAGCTGACAGTCTAAACCCATTTAAGTTTCTCAGCTCTGAACACATTTGCCTTATCTTTTCTGAGATGCTAAGGGGCATGTCTATTTGTGTTCTTTGGCCAAGAAGCTCTTCAGAAAAACTGATTTTTCTTTCTTTGTGGCCTTTCATAAAACCTGCAACTTATATTATATTTGAAAAAAAAAACAACAAACACATCTGTTTCTTTTCTCATTAAGAAAGAATGTTGGCAAAGATAATACTTCTAAACTTTTGCAAATACATTTCTGCCAAATATAAATTAATTAGTTATGCCATACTCTTCTGTTCCTGTGAGTCTATTCTTGAATATATAGGACAAGCCTGGAACTGAGACATGAGTAAGAGGAGGTCACTTTATTACTGGAAGCTTTAAGGAAGCTACAGCACCCATTTTCAAATGCAGTTCAAAGAAAATCCTGAAACAAGCAGCACCCAGGACTGAAGAATCCTGTCTCCTCTAAGATTTTGACATTACAGAGTGTGTTTAAGACTTTTGGGAAGTCTTATGAAACAACTAGCCAGCTAAAGGAAGAGGGGAGGGAGTTAAAATCTGATTGCAATTTTCATTAGTTCAGTCCTTGAATAACTGCACTGCAGTTAAAATCTAGTTTTACGCAGCAGCAGCAGAGAGGAGAATCTGGCACACATCTTCACTGGTCATGCTTACTTACATGCTTCTGCCTTCTCACAACTCTATTATCTTCAAAGAAAATCCTCCTGATTCATCCAGATCCTGGCCTAAAGTATCTATTTTTATGTAATTATTTACACTATCATGTTAGCTTGCCTCATGTTAGAATCTGAAGCTCGGTACAAAGCTGAACTATTTTGCTCTTGCCATTCTTATGAACCTTACCTCTGGTAACTTCTGTCTCTCCTTTCCTTGCTTGAGTTGCTGCCCAATATGCCTGGCTGAATTCCTCGGAAATTCTTGCTTTCCTTGCTCAATCTGAAGCATTTCTAAATACTGACTCAACGTCTCACAACCCCCATCAGTAGATTCAGTGTTTGCCCGTGTCCATTTATCTTTGCAGCGTTTTTCATTACACGGAGAAGTCACTGTGGATTTTTCATAGTTTTTCAAAAGCTTTTCAACAACACCATAGTTTGACCTTGAGTCAGCTGAGCGCGGGCGACCGGATAAATTACTTGGTCTCCAGTCATGCTCGTGAAGCATGTGTCTATAACTGCTAGTATTTGGAAGTCCATTTACTTGCTTTTGTTGCCCTGTTGATCTGACAGCTTTGCTGGGGTTGCTAGTTTCTTGTTCCTTTGGTGCAGAGAATTTAGGATTTGAAACACAAGATGTATCTACAGTTTCTGTCCTGCTAATAGCAGAGTCACAAGGTGGGCTGCAGGGTTTGTGATCTTCTGATGCTGTTCGAGTCACCTGGTTTTCTTGCAAAGCATTGCTACGTTTATCTGTGTGAAATACAGTCCGGTTAAACTCATCAATCTTTGCTGCTAAAGTTTCATTTATTGGGGTCTTTCCCAAAGTATTCCTAGAGTCTCCCAAAAGATCACTGTGCAGGGCAGCAGGGGCATAAAAGTCATTACTGTAAACAGGACTGCTTTGACACTTGGGATTTTGTTTCTGGTGCATCTTGTTGCTCTGGGCCATATTTCCATCTGAGCAACTTTTCTGGGATGACAGTGGGGAGGACTCACTTTTACTGTCTTTGCCAGCATCATATGCCCACGTGTTGTGGCAGAAACTTGTTGGTACATTGCAGTCATTTTTGGTTACAGGTATTGCAGCAGTTACCATCACAGGACCTTTCACAGTCTGCCCTTCATTTGTCACTGCAGTTTCATTTAGTTTTATAGGCAAAGGATTCACCAGTTTCCTTCCACTCCTACAGTCCTGAACTTTGCAAGTGCTTTTGATGCCTGGATCTCTCACAGGTGCTTCAGAAAGCTGTACAACTGCAGAAAGTGAGTTTGCTAGGTGTCGAGAAGTGCTCCGTGGAGGAACTGGTGGAGCTTCTTTCTTTTGCCAAGGTCTGAAGTCTGCTCCTCTGTCACCAATAAGACCACCATAGGACATGTCTTTCAGACCCTTGGTGGAGCTCATCAGATTCTTCCTATTATTATGCTCCTCTGTTTCAAAAGCAACTGAAGTCTGTGATTCACTGCTGGACACATGGTTCATCTCAGGCAGAATAACTGTGTTTTGGGTTTCTTCAAATTCCCCCAGGAAAGGAAGTGACTTCATTCTGGACATAAAAGAAGAGGTATTTTAGGAATGAGCAATAAGGGTTTTCCCTCAGGACCTCAGCATGGATCCATTCTCTCTGAGAGCAGGTGTTTTAATGCTGGCTACTTAAAAGGATTTGGGAGGGGTTTTGCTGCAGCTGATACACACAACTTATTTGAAAAATACGTGAAGAATTTGAAGAAAGCTCAACCCAGGGAATTTTGTGTTCCTTTCTCTTGACACTAAAATTATTTTTCTGAGTTTTTAGTGATAGATAGTTAGATGACTAGTTGTTTTCTTAACTGTCCTATAGCAAGGATAGTGGCATCTTGTGAGCTTTAATGACTCCAGTGAGAGTCTACCTAACTATGAGCTGAATGAGGAAAACCTGAGTACATAGTGCATCCCTTGTGTAGGTTTCCTAACATCACACGTCATGGTACAAGCGTGTCTTGAGATCTGTTCAAAAATCACCCTTCTTGGCCTGGATTAGAAACTAGGCATCAGCTATGAATCTAGTTTCTTAAAAGATGCAAACGCTAACCTAACTGCAATAAAATCTTAGTGACAGGCAGCACATTGACTGTATGGTTGCATAGAGGAGTGTAAGGAGTCCCTCTGCTCTTTGGGTGCATGTGAGCTTGCCACAATGCAGATTTCCTAGGGAGCTCAGCAGTCATAGCTTAGACATAGCCTATCTCAGTTTCTTTCATGATGTGTACCCCGTCACACCATGAGTAGTCTTACCTTCTGAGCATTTATGCACAACTCAAGAGGAAATCTGGTGTTTAGCTTCCTAAAGGAGACCACGAGCATTGAATTTTTAACAGATTGTGGAATATTCATTTACTGTACTTTTCAGGGTGTGGTTTACCATCTTTCCATTCATACAGATGTAGGGTTGCTCTTCCTTCTCTTGCTTTCTTTGCAGTCTTGGATTGTAATTCCCTGACATATCTCCAACATTTAAGGCTAAATCTGGGTTTTATGTAAGAAACCTCCCAGCCTAATATACCCATACAGCATTGTACAGAAATGCATGGAAACAGCACCAGGGCAAAGAGAAATATCTATTTACTTCCCCAAACCTCTATAAAGCCATTAGAAACACACATACAATGTCATCTCATACAAGTACTTATCTCATTTTGTAGGTTCTACAGATAAACTCAATTCTTCTAGTAAAACATGGCCTTTTATTATATTTCAGCAAATTTAATTTGAAAGTTTTATGCACTGAAAGACTGAGAGGATAGAAACTGCTCAGCTGCTAATAAATTCAAGAGCAAACCTCCCTTCAAAGTGAACAGGAACACAGCTTTATTATTAATTTTCTTCCTCTAAGATAAAGAGTCCAAATATGTTTTTACCTTCTGTGGTTTGACTTCTTTCGAATTTCCTCTTGATAGCTGCATAATTCTTCACTAACTCTGGCAAGTTCTTTTAGAGCCTTTGTAAATATAAGAATAGTCTTTTAACATAAGCCTTTAAATGGTATCTCCAGAATTATTTTGAAACTTATGGTGATTTGAATTTAAGATTCACAGCAAAGGGAATTAGCAAAGCGAAAGATATTAAAATGCCCCCAGGTTAGGAATTGATGTAAAGTGCATGCTGTTAACACATTTAAACAGTGGGAAGACACACAACAATGGCAAACTGAGCAGGAAATAGAGGAAATAAAATGCCTGTAAAAATAAAATCTGGAAGATCAGTTCTTTAGGTTAACCCTGGCAGGCCAAAGCTCTCAGTATTTTCCTCACCCTTGTAACTGAAACATGCTAGACTTTACTTACTACATTGAGATCACCAATATAATTCTTAGCATTTTTCTTGGAAGTTCTGATGCTGATACTGTCTTCAGGTTCCTCGTGGTTCTCAAAGGCCAAATTGTCCATTAGCAAAATATTGTTCTTGCTCTTGGCTCTGGTTTCTTTACATTCAGGTCCTGTTTTACTGAGCAAACTCCCTTTTTCCATCCTGTCATTTACCACATTGTGTTGATAGTTCAGCTCCACTGTGTCACTCTCTTCTGAAGTAGGGGAATGCATGGACAGCTGCAGCATCTTGCTCTGAATGGCCTTATTATCATGGACATTCATACTGTTCTCCCTTCTAAGTTTTACCTCTTGGTAAAGCTGAAAAAACAATAGAACTTTCTATTAAATCACAGCACTCTTCTCTATGACTTAGTGATAAGTCCAGAATGGCATTATTTGGCAATGTGCTGTCACCCCCATATTTTCTTTCACACTGTCTGCTAAGAACCAGTAGCTTTATTAGTAAATGAAAAGGTGTTAGTTCCTGTTACCCAGCACATCAAAACCAGGGAACTTTGACAAATTATAAAGTAGAAAAAATAGCAACATCATAAAAACCTCTTCTGCTTACAGTATCATTTCTTGTGCCAAGAATACCATGGCTCTTTATAAACATTCATTGTTAACTTGCTCTTATGAAGAAAGCACAAAGCAAGCACCTCTGGACAGCCATCTGCCTGCTCTCTCACAGTGTGTAAGGCCAACCCAACAGCTTTTGGAAGGACAGTGAAAAAGAATGACAACATGAAGAACGTGGACATTTCACGGGTAGTGCTGTGGATCTGAAGTGTTCTCATGTTCAGAGACTTGACACTTGACCTCATCCTAAACTCTCAAATTCACTCACAAAGCCCAGCTGCTCATGAAACCTGAGGACTAAACTTTGTAATTTCCAAGAAATGACGGCCTCATATGGGTTCAGCACAGCAACAAGAAGGACGGATACTACCTCGTAACTTAGCAATACCATCTCCTAAATCACATAGGTCTTCCTGGAGGAATCCACGAACCAAGTTAGTATTTAGTGGGCTAGAGAAAACTACCAAATGAAATTACAAGCTGATAAGGTAGCACAAGTTTTGTTGAGGAAAACCTTCTACAGATGATGGCATTTAAAAGTCATCTCCCCTTTTCTCCACCCTTGTGGCTTTTAGTGAAGAAACATCAGGCAACTGATATCAAAGGTAGCTAGTTATAGACATAGCTTAAGAAGGGACATTAGGATACCAATAAACTTGGGGTATCATCTCTAGTTTTGTCTGGTCCTGTAGTACGCAGCTATTTGCCTCATCCATTCTCTTCAGCTCCATTCCATTCTTTATCTCTTTTTCTGTCTCTGTCACATTTTCGTAATCCATATGCTAATAAAAAACATTGAACAAACATGGCCTTCACTGCCATTGTCAGGACTACTAATTATCAGAATACCTTTTCACAACACATTACTGTCATTCCAAAACAGGTCATAAACCTAACAAGCTTATTTTCAACTACATACACAGACCACATTACTAACTTTTGAAGCCCCCTCACTTTGGTGGTGAAATTAGGTAAGACAGCAAAGAAATGTCTTAACACAAAGGACAAAATGCAGCAGAGACTGTCACACCAAAGTCTGTAAAAATTGTAGGTAATATAGGGGAGAGCTGACATTATGGAGTTATGTTGCATGCTGAGGGCAGTATATGGCTGCAATTCATTTTCCTTCTCATACTTCCTTGTAAGCAGTCTCTGCCATACATTCCTGTGCTGCTCAGCCACAGGGAGGTGTTGGCAGAGAGCAAGCAAAACTACTCCGTGTGTATATTAGCATGAAAAATGTGGAAAGCTCAATGATGAAAAAACTTGTCTCTGTATGTTGCCAAAGCAGATTCCATTTATGCATTTCAGGGTGTCAGAGGGTTCTGTTGAAGTGACAATTTGGAGATAAAAGAGTAACAAAAAATTACCTAAACTATTTCTGGAAGGAGATGCCTTAGAAATGGCACAGAGTGAGTATTTGTTAGTATGTGTAAACACAAGTGGTGTCAGGGCTTTCATACTATTTATTGTAGCCGTTTTCTCTACTAAATGCTGTCCATAAATGGAGCAGGTTCTAGCCAGAAAAGTTCTGCATCATACAGCGTTTGATGTATTACATTTTTTTTAACATTACCATTTATCCTAACAGACCTGTGCCATGTAACTCCCCCCCCCATTTTTTTTTTTGGCCAGAGAATTACGATACCTAGATTTTTTTGTTACTAAATATGCATTTTCCTAAACCCCATACATGCAGATCTGTTCAGCATGTCTGAACATGTATAAAATGAGCACTGTGGCTCATGGCCAGAAGAACTGGCAGCAGTATATATAGCCAACAATACAGCAAACTTGACAGTTACATTAGTTACATTTAACCTCCTACATCGTATTTGTGAGTATTAAATGAACAATTACAAATACTGATTAACCCCAGGCTTCATATCCTACCATCAGCTATTACAAAATCCCAGTGACAGATAGGAGATAGGATATCACTCAGAGAAAAATAAATCGAAGTGACCTCTAGTCATTGAAAAGACTTAAGTAAAAATGTCAGTGTTCAGAGATTTGTTTAAAAGTACCTCTTCAATTTTCTTCTGCATGACCTTCCATTGACATTCCCATTCTTTCCTTTCATTGTCAAATCTCTCCAGCAGCTCCATCTTCTCCTTATTCCAGTTCCTCTCTGTATTCTCCAGTTGTTTACGCAGGTCCATGGTTACAGTCTGTGTAACAGCAACAAGATAGCTCTGCTTTTTTCTTTCTTCCCTGAATGTTTCCTGAAAGTTTATCAGAATAAGTCTTACTTGTCTTTAAATCTAGCTTCCAGAAAAAACAAACAAGCAAAAAAACCCAACCAAATAATTAATGGAAATGCACTTGCAGAAGAGAGCAGCACAAGATTGCATGATATATATCTGCAGTATGGCTGGAAGATGAAGAACTAAGCGTTATAAGACACAAACCTACGGATAGACAGGCCCAATCTGAAAAGAGGAGGGATGCACAGCTGGCATCACGGGATTCACCATTGTCTGCCGCAACAGGCTGTGTACCATGGCCACTTCACATCTTTGTTGTTACTCCTCACTATAAACATGCTTTCAATGAAATTCAAGTCTATGTGATACTGAATGGCACTTCTGGACCTTGGGATCCTGTGAGGTCTGCCCTTGAGGGTGAAAGCTATATTTACATTTGTTCAAAAGACAACTGCAGGTGTAAAGGTATCATGTTTGCTGACGCACTCCTTTCACACATGCATTTAGCATGGAAAATACTATGACATTCTTTCAGCAGTTAAGACAGTAAACGATACATGAGAAGAAAGTTCTCATGGCTATACGAATGCTTTAGAACACACAAAGGAAAAGTCAAGAGAAAAGCAAGTATTAGGTAACAAACACACACATAGCATAAAGCATCATTCTGACTGTAGGTCACTCTAAAGAGTTCATGTATTTTGGATTCACGAATCTACATCTATAAATGTTAGTTCTAGGACCAGCACAAAGAAAACTGGAAACTGTTTTCCAAGAGCACTAACTCAAATTTATTTCAAAACCTTGCTCAGAATATTTCACTCATTTGTGCTTCAGTTTCTCAATCCTCTTCAGAACTCTTTGGTTTCCTTGTATGTGTGAATGAAAAAATATTAACAGAACTACTAAACACATATTTTAAAGGAAATATTTTGGATCTGCTCATTTGACATTGGAGCAAAACAGTTACAGATTTACTGGGCCTGATATTCCTCCTGCTTTGTTAGGCTTACAATGGAAACTCCACTACCGTCAGCACACTTACTATGCCAGCTAGGCCGAAGTAACATTCATTCATTCAGTTACAGTGGATTCTGTGGTATAATAGCTGGTACATACACACTGATGCTTGAGTTGTTAACTTTGTCTCTCAAGGCATGCTGTTGTGTTAGTTAGGTGGACCTGGAATTCACTTCTAGTCACAAAATGCCTCTGCATTGCCTTGGTCTCCCACCAGAAACCAAGTGTACAGGCAGGCAAATGGCTTATCAGAGAGTTAACTAGAGGTAAGCCCTAGTTTATGTTACTGGAATTTGTCCATTTCCCTGACTGACAGTCAGTGATTGTCAGCTCACAGGAATAGCCCATTTTACCGCCCACATTTTCTTTGATGTAGTGAAAATTCACCCTTGAGCTTCACACAGTTCTTCTTCATCCCGTATTTTATTGGGCAAGTCTTGTTGATTCAGCTGTGGCTACTATATAATCAGTGCTTACCAGTGTCTGCATTATTTCAGCTGACTGGTAAGCTGATGCCAAACTTGGAGTCAGCTTCTTTCATCAGCAAGTGAGCAGAGAGCTCTGCTGAGCCTGGTGTCTTTGTGTCAGAGGAAGGCCTCCTACAGCATCTCCCACCTGACAGCCATCTTGGGCCCAAACCTAACCCCGGGGTTGCAGAACCATTTACCCCCAAACAGGTTGGGATTGAGGACTGAGAGAGTAAACTAGCTATTCTCCAGACATCTCTGCTAGCCTGTTTCACAACAGTGTAACCAAGCCATCACATAACCTGGTACTGGAGCTTACTCTTTCAGTCTTTGGCTCACACCTGCCTAAGAGCTCTGAAACGGCAATCTGTCCCTCAACTATTTACGAACAGATTTCAGGCCCTTCTTCTTCCACCTGCCTAAAAATGTGTGGGGCAGTTTTACAAACACATAAAACTTGCTGAAATTAAGAGCTGCTCAAAGACAACACAGCCTTCTCATCACGAAAGAGGTCAAGCACTGGCTCGGTTGTGGCTTCTTAGGGAAGGTGGCCAGGCTATAGAGACTGCAGCTCTTCAGGCCAAAGCTTTGTGCCAAACTTCACTAAGTGTTGACCAAAAACAACTTACAAAAAAATTCTCACAACTACAAAGCAACAAAAAAAATCTTAAAACAACTTACAAAAAAAAAACAAAAACAACTTAAGATCTGTTGCAATCTAAGCACTTCTTGTTAAATAACTTTATAACTGCTTCAATACTTCCTCACTTCGTTAGTTCAAAGGTCATAACTTTTAGTAGTCTTTCTTTTTTTTTTTTTTTCTTTTTTTGGCTGCATTTATGCCTTTATTTCTCAAGACACCTCAGAGAAATAAACAAAAGTCACCTCCCTAGTTATTCTACTCCACTGGAGTCCTTTAAATACGTGTCAGAAAGAAACAGAAATGTGCAAGCACTGTAAAGTTATGAACTAGAGAGGCAGAAAGAATCCGTATATATCTTGCAGAAGTGGTGATTTTGCCAGTGTACTGTAAGTACCAGTGGCCATGCTTCAATTGGCAGCATATTACTAGTAAGAAACTCAAGACTATACATCATATATATATATATATATATAAGAATAGATGTGTACTCCTTTCAAGCACGCATATATCATTAAAAAAGCCCCTGGTGATTTCTTTGTGCTGGGAACTACTTTTGTTACGTTTGCATTCATCTTAACAATTTACAAGCTGTTTCATATGAGACTGTAATTATAAAAAGAACCCGAGATGATCAAAATGCAATCAAGTCTTGGAAGAGGTGAAGAGCTTAGCGACAGAAGTTACAGACAGTTACTTGTAGCTCTAAGATCCACAAAAACCTTGTATTGCTTCTTATGTTTCTCTGATATCCTCTTGACATAAACTCTGAGAAGAAAACTTCTGCTATTGTACAGTGGGTAATTTCCTCAGATAGTTTTAACTCCTGTTTCTGTGGCTCTATTCCCTTTTTTTCTTGGTCTTTGTTTATTGTTTGTTTGTTTGCTTGATTATTTTATTCCCTACTAGCAATAAAATCCCATGTGTAGTTCAGGTAGTATATCCTCTCTCTGTATGGTGTACCCAGATATCCTGAGGAATATTGCATATGGCTTAAGCAACACAAAGGGATGAAAAATTACACCTTTTCATCTGCTGTGTGGATCAGAGCAGTATCTGTGCTCTTGCAGTATTGGCACGTTCTGCATGTCCTGGACAAGGTCAGAAGCTCATTGCAGCAATCAGCTTCAAACAAATAATCAATTTTGTCTACATCAGCTGTGTTTTCCCTTAACTTTCCTTTAGCCCTCCCTCCTTTCAAGCAAAAAAAATGTTTTAAGTTATTATTTGACATTACTGTTACTATTCCCCCACGTCTTAACTGTGTCTTTTTTATCTACCAATTAAAAATGCAGAACAGTTTGAAATCAACCTCTACTAACTTCGTAAAATAATCTGCAGTGACATCAGCTGAGGAGACGTTATTTTTCAACAGAGATTAATTAGACTGGATGTGCATGACCATTCAGATACACAAAACTTCCACTGATTTTACAAAAAAAAAAAAAAAAAGCAATTAAATGATATTTCCAACAAGGTGCTATATTTTGGACGACTAAAGAAACCATAAAGTAATTTATTTGTTCAATTATAAAAGAGAGTCAGGTGCCACGATACTGTGCACTTTATACTTGGAAAGAAACTACATTAGAGAGAGAGAAAGAGAGAGAGAGAAAGGGGCAAGGGGAGGGGGAAGGAAGGAGGAGAGAGAAAATGAGAAAACAGAGAAAGTGAGGAAAAGAGAAAGAAGGAAACAGAAACTCCAGTGCTCATATGATACCTGTCATCCCTGTTCTGTTGATATATCTGTGCTTGCACTAAAGAAATTGACTAAACTAATTCTGAGTCTTTATCTAAGAATAAAAAACATGTGCACCATACATAAAACACCATATAACATATAAATAGAAACATCAGAGAGATGTTTAAATAACTGTTTATCATATTAGTAATGTGCATTTTTTAAAATTATGTTAACTGTTCAAAGCCGTTCAAAACTACTGATTTCAAATAAACCATAACCATACCTTTCATGGAATAAGAAATCCTTCAGAAGTTTTTCAGTCCATTTCTAAACAGCAGTGAAAGCAATGAAGCGCGTAGCTAGCTGAGATCCAGTTCTGCAAATCCTGATCTTGAAAAGAAACGAGAAAGCTAAGCAAAGCACAACCTTTCACTTGGGGCAGCATTTGCAACTCTCTTCGAATAACTCCACAACTTTTGCAAACTGAAAAACAGTTCCGCTCAGCATCATCCCAGCAGCTGGCTTCCACGTGACGTCAGCACACGGAGGATGGCTTTAAAGCCATCTCTTCCAACCCCCAGCTCTGTAACTTTATATCTCCTCATATTTTGTGTAAACAACTCCAAGTCCAGGACATTTTTAGGTTTTATAGTGCAGTCCAGTCTTTAAAGCTTGCCAAAGCAGCCAGTGTTAACATTACACTTATGACAATAGGCAATTTTAGGTTTCTTTTATTAGCGTCCATGTTGTGAAGGAAGATTCTTCTGTCTCCCAGACCCAGTTTCCACGGTTATATTTTTTAGTACGATCATTTTGAGCTTTGCAATTTGACCCTCATAAAGTGCTTTGTAAAGGGAGTTTGTTTAAAGAAGCAGTTTAGTTGGTTAATAGCTATCTTAAAGAACTAAAAGCAAATGACTCCTCCCTAAAATCTTTTTCTGCGTTCATATACTATCACTTACAAAGTGCAGAATTGCTGGGCATTGTGTAATCCAACTGTCCCGCATTCTGGGAATGGTGATAATGGTTTCTTTGGGATATGCCCAAATATTCCTGCTACTTTATAAGCTTTCTGGATCAGATTCCCTGGTCTGTTAAGATACTTTTTGTTTCAGCAAAGTGCTTGAAAGCCAACGGAATCTCCTTTGCACAGGGAAATTCATCCCTGGCATAAGGCTAGCAAGGAAGCTCCAAAAGCACCTCAGCCTGGACGTGAAACACTGGGAGTGCCCACAGCAAGTGTCGGCACAGGAAGGGACATGGAAAGGGGAAGGAGAGTGTGACAAGAATGACCAAGAAAGTGAAAGCTTGCAGGAAACCCTGAAGCCACTCTGCAGCACGAGGAGCTCTGGCTGGCTCCTTGCCTCCCTGCTGACCACCGCACCTGCACTGCCGCACGTGTCACACTGCTCTCCTGCGGCACGGCCAGGGAGACCCCAGGCAGCGCTGCGCACACGTACTGCTGACCCACCGGGTACTTGTGCCTGTGGGCAGTGATTGGGAACAGCCACAGCCAGAAAACTCACATTTCAGGGAGCGTTTGTCCCCGTGTGGGCCCTGAGAGGTGCCACCACGTACCTGCCTAAGGGAGCATAAAATTCTGGGCAAATTGACCCATCAGATGTTTGTCTTCAAATGCACCAAGCAGAGGTGATGTATATTTTTGCGGGCAGGGCAGCTGATGACAAGAGGATCTGCGAGACGGAGGACATGATATGAGGATTCACACCTCCTTGCTCAGTCAGCACCCTCCTCCTCAGGACAATAAGATGCATGTGTGATAAAATCTACGCACAGCACAAAGATTTTAGGTCTGGGTGCATTTTATAGTAAATACCAAAGCAGGTTTCAGGGAAAACACATTTTTTCTCCTTATATGGTCTAGCTGTAAGTCTCAGCAAACACATTACTTGGGTGCTTATTCTGTCCCCACATAACATAAATAATGGGACTTGGGCCATTTGTGAAAATTTTACGGACAATCTAAAACCAAACAAAGATCCCCAAGTATGAGACTGAATGTTCCTGGAGAAAATCCTCAGCCTCTAACTGCTGAGGAATTACAGTTTTCCCGTTCACAAAGCAAAAGTGTGACTTGTTTGAGGAGGTTACTTCCAAGCAGGCCAGCTGCCATGGCTGGCAGCGAAGCTGAATGCCTGGGGGCAGAACGGAGCACGCAGCTGGAGGCTGGGTGCCACAGTGCTGCTCCTCCCTGCAGCCGGCACAGCTGCACCCCTGCAAATGGAGACAATATGAAGGGTTTTTTTTCCTTTTTTTTTTTCTTTCTATACATTTCCCATCAGAATTGGCTATTATCCTTGTGTATTTAATATTGCTAACTCAACATCCCTTATCTTGCTATGAGAAGTCCTGGAAATACAGCACAGCAAAAGCAAAGGAAACAATGGACTAAATCACAGCCTTGAGTTTTCACTCAGGCAAAATCGTACATTTCTGACAGTGAGAGGAATTAGAAATGTGTGAGACTGAGGGACTCATGCGTAGCTGGACCCCACTCAGTTGAGTGGGGCTCTCCAGGTGACACTGCAGCTTCACGTCTGACCTTTGCTGAGATGGGGGGATCTGTATGAGGGTGTAGGTGCTTGGCTTTCACTAAGGAGACAGAGGGCTTCATTCGTGAGGACCATGAAGGAGCTCTGCTCCCTCATATCCTGGGCTCCCTGAAGTTAAACCCGCATGGAAGCCAGGCAGAACTGCTGTCCTGGATGGCCACAAGCTCTATTTCACTCACACTATTTTGTATGATGACACTTGGAGACAGAAAATTTCCTGACCTACACATAGCACTGGAAGGACAGTTCAGAGACAGCTCAAGGCTGGATAGGGAAAACTAAATGCTTCTGTGCATGAGTCAAATGGCCATGTTAAACTTCTAATACGGGAAAGGCAGAGCAAAGTTAGGATAAAAAAAAACAACAACAAAACCCCACAAAGTGAGCTATTAAAACCTGGGCTCATTGCTCCTCACACCCCTAAGTGGAGCAGTAATGGCTTTTGCTCTGGGGGAAAAGTCATCCAACAGAAACTGTCCATCCTTCAGTATCACCAGAAAAAGCAGCAAATGTAGCTTTCTGGGCTCTGGTACAGGCAAAATAAGCAGGAAGGCCATTGTAGGTTGATTAATTCTGACACGCTCCTTCCATAGGCAAAGTGCACTTTGTCCATGCCTGGTATCAGCTCAGCTCCTGTTGGAAGTCAGCACTTCAACAGAACAAGCGCAAGGGCATTTTAATCCGCTCCTTTGCTAAATTTCTCTTCATCGTACAAGACTGAAGACAAAAGAGGGCAAGTTTCAGCATGGGCTCTAATCTGATTACATACTCAGTGTGTGCTGTGGATAAGTCTGTGCCCAAGACCATTTCAGAGCACCTTTAGTTCTGCTCTGCTAGCTTGGTGACAGCACACCCATGTTGTTCCGTCAGCATCAAGTGGGTAAGAGGAGGGAAGAACAGCACTGCTGCCACTGCAATCAGCCCAACCACTACATCGGATCCCTGAAATGTTACAATTTACACCTCAATAATTTCGGCAAATACATCTCAGCTGTGGATATATCTCAGGAAATGGGCAGAAAGCAGTACAAATTCTGCCTCCTCTAACCATTGTGCACTTCTGCAATCACATCTGTCTTAACGGAGAAACAGAGCCAACAAAGTGTTATGTCATGCCAGTTCTCCAAGGGTACATTGGAAATCGGTGGCAGATACTTTAGATGTTTACTTTAAATAGAGCCACTGTAATTTTCCCCATAGGCAACTGCATGTGTAATGGCAAAAGTTGGGTTTGAATATCACTTCCCTCGGCATTAAATCAGAGACAGAAATGTAAGCCAATGGGAGCTGGGCCCCTGATACTGATGCCTTTAGAAGTCTCCTACTCACCTATCAAATTCTGGGGTGATTAAGGGGAAGGACATCTAATATCCTAAAGCTCTGCTTGTTTTTGTAAACAACACCCAAAGTTCATGTGCAGTTCATCTCTTTTTATAACACATATTTAGACAGCCATGTTTTTGGCAATTTTCTTTTTTCCGACTGCCAGGCATGTTTCTGCACTATAGCACCTGCTCTCTTCTGGTTTTGATTCTGAAGCACTGGTGACATGTGTCAGCAGACACTTATTCTCTCTCTAACTGGAGCTTCAGGCATGGATATTTCTGGTTGAAAGAAATATCACTGATCCTGGAGAAGATGATCTTTCTAGTATCATGGGAATTTTTCAGTAAGAATAAAGAAAATATTTGTAGAGGTATTTTCTCAGGGTATTCAGAGCTGACTCGAAATAGGAAAGAAAATTAATTGTATTTCTCTGTTTGCAGTGAAGTAAAAAATGCATCTATATTCTAAGTGACATAAAAATTCATCTGATTTACTTCCAATTTATACAAATGTAAAAATATCAGAATTAGATCTACATATGCAAGATCTCTTCTTTCTGAAAGAATGTGGAACGAATTCCCTGGGAACACAGGAAACAGAAATTTAATATTTCAGAGAAATGCAGAAATAAGGCTATCTTGGGGCTGAAATTTAGTAAAGTTTTTTGCAAGAATAGAATATTAATCCCAGCATCCAGCCGAAATTCAGCTTCGCATTAGTTCTATCCACAGAATGAAACTCCTGCACCCATTTAAAACATGTTGCTTAATTACATCCCCTTCAGCAAAAGGTTGTACAGCTTTTCTGTGCACTTTTAAATCAGATTTCTAACATTTACTCCCTAGCATACTGTGTTACCAAATTCATTTTAATAGCCCTATTAGCAGCAGTAGATACTGTATCTCTCAGTTTTATAGGACTGCATACTTGCGCAACTCCTATGCTGTGCTTCAAAGGAACTGCATTTCATCAACTGATGAAATGACTTGGGGAGACTTGCACAGGGTAACTGCAGTGGTGATCTGTGAGAGGAAACATACTTCATACAAAGGTTGGTTAGCTTTATGATGCACATCGACCTCCTTAACATCTAAGTTTTATGCTATAAAAGAAGACTTCAAAATATTAATCCTACTTAGGGAGAATCTATGCTTTATTGTGGAAGCGCTTTCCTTTCACTTGAAGAAACATGTATAAATTTGGGTTAATTTAGCTTCCTCTCATCATGGGTTTTAGAGAGCAACAATAAACATTTCTTTAGTCTGCGATACCCACTGTGTTCCGCTATTGCAGCATGGTCTAAGAAGCACTTCTTTGCTTCCAGAAGGGGATTTGTGAATCTCTATAGGTATAACTGAGATTTTAACTGATAGGTAATGTGGCATATCTGGCTTGTTGCCACATAAAAGCGAAATCTTATATTCTTCTTATTACTGCTCTTCAGAATTAGGTGCTGTGCGGCAGACAAGTTAATGAATCAGCAGTGTGCTGTCTGGCTCTTCTCTGTCTGACTCCCACGCACTCCTGCTAGAGGATGCGGACGTGTTCAACTGCATTTATCCGCTCACCTCTGAGGTGAACTTTGCCCACCAGGCCAATAACTGAGAGGAGAAAATCTGCAGCCTTTCTTGGCAAGTGTAACTGTCACATTTCTTTGTGAGACCAAGCTATTTCAATTTAGCAAAGCACAGAACTCTTATTTTTTTGGCTAGATGTTATCTTCTGGCTATGGGTCCGTACTGATTTTATCAGCTTTCTCAGAGGCTTCTGAAATAGTGAAAAATGGAGGGCTGTGAATTTCTCTGCAATATCCAGTGTGAAAGTTAAGCAGCTCTGATCACTCCCTTCAAGCTGAGTGCAGCACATGAAGAATGCATTTTATTTCATAGAATCATATGGGCTGGAAAAGACCTCCAAGATCATCAAGTCCAACAGTTAACCTAGCACTGACAAGTCTACCATTAAACCATGTCCCTAAGCAACACATCTTACACTTCTTTTGAAAATCTCCAGGGATGGTGACACAACCACTTCCCTAGGCTGCCCATTCTAATGCCTCACAACCCTTCCAGTGAAAAGTTTTTTCCTAATATCGAACCTAACCCCCCCCTCCCCGGCACAACTTAAGGCCATTTTCTCTTGTCCTATCACTTGCTGCTTGGGAGGAAAGGCCGATGCCCACCCTGCTACAACCTTGTTTGAGGTAGTTGTAGAGTGCGATAAGGTTTCCCCTGAGCCTCCTTTTCTCTAGGCTAAATAACCCCAGCTCCTTCTCTGTAGTTCCTTCTCTGCACTGAGGTTTGCAGAGGTCCTCACTGTTCTTGCTCATCGCAGATTCAAAGACTGTGGGGACCTTCTAAAATGATTTTGGATGCTTCAGGATCCTTTAATTTCAGATTGTAGCCTCTACAACAGCTCCCTAAATGTCCCCAGAAGTCTCAACGTTGACTGGCTTTCTTGATGCCTGACAGAATTAGGATGAGGAGTCCAATTCACGTAAAGGAAATCTAAAACTACATGAAACAAAAATCACTGTGACTAGTCAGTGGGGTTATAATTGCCAGTTCTGTGCAGAGGATTTCTCGGCCTCTTGACTCAATAGGTTCATGGTTACTTTTCTGATTTCTGAGAAAGACGCAATTTTTTTCCAAGTTATTTCCAAGATATACTCAATGTATAAATTCAGTGTATTAAACTTTCCTACTGTTTTACAGTAGCAGTTACTGATCCACTCAGTGTAAAGCAAGCTCTCTCTAATCATCTTGACTACATACAAGGCTGAGAAAGGCATAAAAAAGTATAGGTTAAAACCTGAGCCCAGAACTTCAGATCAGGTTTGAGCATGATTTTTCATCCTTTATGGGACTGAGCCTCTAACATTTAAGAAAAAAAAAAAATCTTTTCTTCTCCCAGGGGCAACAGTAAAACAAAAAGAAACTCAAAAAGTCGGTCTTGCTCTAAGATTTAATACGACAAGCTGAAGCCTAGAACTATTATATTTTAATATCCAAATGGCAAAGCCAAGAGAAAAAAAAAACAACAGAATTTCTCAGACAGTTGCTGCAAAATCTGACTGTGACAAAAGCAGCAAAAAGGCCTTTGCTCAGTGATTTGAGAACTATCTTTAAGGTTACAGAAATTCATTATGAAGGTAGGTTTTGACTGACCATATCTTGCTGTAATAGTTTCTAATATGTGTAACTTAACTTTTAGGCAACTGAGCATAAATTAGAGCTTCTTAGAAACTCTTCAAAGTTCCCCTGGGCCTGACTTTCTCTTTAAACAGGACACCAGATGAAGTTATCAATTAATCTCTTTACTTACATGTTGACTATCATTTCTTTTACCCATATCTTGATAACTACAAAATAAATAAGAACAACAATATCCCCTGATAGGAGTAAGTATTTGCATTAAATTAAGGTTAAGTGATTTAACTGATCAGTGTTACTACACCTGCAGAGAGTACACAGGAGAGCTAGACAAATACGGAGAAAACTAAGAGTTTTGTTTAATACTGAAAGTAGTAAGTTTACTATCTTTTTTGTTCTTGTAAAATAAATTCTATTGTCCAACCTCAGCTTACCTATAAGGGGTTTCTCTAAAGACATTGTCTCTGCTATTTCAGGTAGTGGGCTACAGCCCTTGGCAGGATTCTGATTAGTTGGAGAGAGGCACGGAGGTGAACCCTTCTCACATATGAACAGGTTAAGTGAACAGTGCTGCCATGGAAAGGAAATCCTTATTGCCAGCTATAAAAGCAGCTGCTTTATTCACTACCACTTATTACTAGATCCTTTATTAAGGCATCTGCACAAGACTTTAATTAATACACTCACTTGTACATGATCAACTTTGGAGAATTCAAGTTTGTGTGACTCTGGTTTCAACACAGGTTGAAAAAAAAATAGATAAAACTGAGCTCCACTGGGGCACTTCAAATGAGGTTTTCATAGTGGAAGATCTTGTGTTTGTAGTAACTGCCTATGTTCGGCGTTATAGGAAGATCATGAGTGGCTTCTGCTCTCTGTGCAGCCTCTTGTAGTCAAGACAGAAATATTCAGTGACTGATGATGCACACAAGCCTCCCTACCTATGGTTGCTCACCACCACCCACATGGTTAAACAAGGGTCACTCAGCTGGCCAAGAGTTACTGTGTTCCTTCATTCCCAAACTGGAGGGAGAGAATCCAGAGCCCTGGTAGCTACAGAGTACATGAGAAAATGTTATCTAATGAAGTAGGTTGCTAGGAAAAGATAATTGGCATCAGAGAAGGTGACTTCACCATCTTCAGTTCAGACTGTATTGTGACCACCTTTCTAGAGCACACACGCAATGCAGACAGCCTACATCTCTCAGAAGAATCCTTGCCTGCTCTGATACCTCCTCCTTGTGTATCTCATTCTCAGGGCTCCAGCTCCTTGCCACATTTCCACACCAGAGTGTCCTATCTCCATTCTCGTTTTGTCCCTCCCTGGTGTCTAATACATTTAATACAGTGCTGAAAAGTATTATCATCAAAACCAGACAAAATATATACAGGCTGTGAAATATAATTGCAGAACACACATCAAATGTGGTTTCACTATTCATAGGTGGCTAGAATACGAAATTTTTCTGAGAGTGGGAAGACTCTTCACACCCACTCTGCATATTTCTCTTTTGCTTCTGATTTGGTACAAATTAATGAATATTAAATTGGTTCCAGACACTTAAGAATATTTTATTCAAAAATGATAAAAAGTAGGCAAAGTGAAAAATATTCTTCTCTGTTTGCTTACCTGGAACACTGTGATGAGCAGTCTTTCTATTCAACTGGGTGATTTTTAGTGTTTTTTTGCAGTTTTTTGGGGTTTGGTTTAGGTTTGGCAAACAAGTAGTCTTCAGTGTTTTTACAGCAGTGGCTATTACAGAAACTATGTCTCTTGCACGTCTTATCTTGGAGGGTGGACAAAATAAACAAACTGAAAATAATACTACAATGAACAGTAAATGATGAATGGTTTACAGTACAAAAAACAGTGTAAAAAGGAAGACAAGTTTAAATATTGTTGTGTATGAAAGGGATGAAAATAATACAAGGATGAGAATAAGTAAAATGATAGGCTGGAACATCTGGGAAAGTAAATACAAAGACAAAGAGAACAGTCAATTAATGGAATAGCAAGTCCAAAGTTTTAACAAAATAAATAGTGAATCAGACTATGCTTGTGGAGGGACCAAGTGCCCATCTCCCATTGACATCAGTAGGAGTTCTGCATGGTCAAACCTTGAAATGCCAAATTTAATTATTACTGTTATTTGTTCAGACCAATTAGATTGCTTTAAATTTGTATGAGCCCATGCAGTGCTCTGCCTCTAAGTTAATGGGAGCTCTACAAGCTCAGAGGTATTGCTAAATCAGAAAGTGAGCATGCCAAATGTCTTTTCTGTTTGATTTCATGCAGTACATGTATAGTAATTGATTAACTTCAAACTCACTGCGTCTGTGACTTTCTGATACAAGGAAACAAAAGACTAATTAGTCAGCATACGGATAAGAAATAATAGCTTTCAGCTTCACCTGGTAACTACTTTGACTGTAAACTAGCAGGACAACACAAGTAAATTAACATAGCAAGAGACTTACTAAAACATCTGGATAATACCGTGAGCAATAACAGCATTTGCCAACTATAGGACTGCAATATAAGATAAGGGTAGGTAATTTTCATTTTTCATGGCAGAAGATCTTGAGTCAGCAAGGAATTTGCTCCCCAAAACCTCTTTGGAACAACTCTGCACGTCACATGCAGGATGCTCGTTGGCTCTTTCCTTAGAGGATGAGAGAAGAATAAAAAAGAACTGCATACAAGACGCTAGTCACTGTTGCATGTAAGCAGTGACCCACAGCCTTTTAACAAAAGATACAACCAGTTACAGCAATTCCAATATTCACACACTACTGTGTGGCTCTGTGACTTTATAATTTTTCATGGTTTATTTTTCTCCGTGGTTTGTCATATTCTTTATAATTTTGGAAATTGTATGCTTCCTCCTGTTTAAAATTAATACATTTTGGTTTTATTCATTTAGCAGGTACCCAACCACCAAGAAAATAACCATGCTCATTTATGTGCCAAAAATACTATCATACACTGCTTTAGAAGGCACAACTCTGGCAAATGCAGCTGCAAAGCCAGAAGGAGGAGTAAAATCTTTCACCTCCTACAGTACATTATATTCTCTATTATACCTAGAGTATAATTCTTTTAAATTCATGCAGACCAGATTTATTCACTGTTCATGAGTAGGCCCCTTGGTAGAACAAGGTTTCATATGGCCAAATGAGGATTTTAAGTAATTTAAGAAATAGAGACTTTTGTCCACAGTTTAGTGTAAGAATTTTAATATGCCATACATCAAATTTTAGGCTTAATTCATTTGGCCAAGCCTTTTTACCTGTAGGCCGTAATAAGTAAAAGTCTACCTGACTCACTGACAAAGGTTCGTCTGCACTTCGATCATCTGAAGACTTTGGAACTTCAAGTCTGTCGATGAAAGTCTGGAGCTCTTTCCTGAACGCCTTCATCTGCGCATTGATCCGGTAGAGAAGCTCATGCTCACGTATTCTGCTGCCATCGTCTTCCTCATCCATCAGTCCAAACAGGTCCCCATTAGCTACGTAAATTCTTGCCTCTGTTATGATGGTGCTTGTGTCAGAAATTAAGCGATCTATTGTCTTGCCCAGTCGCTCAGCTTCACAGCGAATGTCCTTCATCTGCTGCCTGTCAGTGAAGCTTTTCTGCCATCCAGACGGTGTTGGATAAAAAGACCTCGTGGGTGTCAGGCACCGGATGTTTCGTACCTCTTCGGAGTCACTTTCCCCACCAATGGGCCCTTCCCTTTTGCGGTGAGGGGGGCGGGAATCGTCATCACTCTCCTTTTTTCCTGCATCACTTTCTGCATCACTGTCTCTGGGGCTGCCACGGATCCCAAGATGAGAGGCTAAATCATAGCGCTGCATGTTGGACATGAGAACTCTGTTCTCATATTGGAGTTGCATGACTTTGCCACTCAGCTCATTGATTTGCATTCGTGCAGCTTTTAGTTCCTCCTGCAGTGCTTCTGTCTTCGCACTATCATGGTGCCTGGAGCTCTCATGGGCCCCAGACTTGTACTTGTATTTGTTCAGCTCAGCCGTTATGCGCTTGTTTTGTTCTTCCACATCAGCTAAATTTCTCCTCAGCAATTCTGTTTCATCTTCTACTAGCTGCAAATGCTGTCGTAATTCTGACAGAGATTCACTCTGTTCTCCCAGGAGCGGATTAGCGGTCCCTGAGAAATCATCTCCTCTTAAATCATCAAGCTCTGCTTTCAGTCCTCGATTTTCTACTTCTAGCTCCACTATTTTCCTCCCAAGAATGTTAGCTTCCTCCTCCACAAGTCTCAATCGAAGCTTAAGTTCAGCTTCTCTTGTGGTAGGTGGCCCACCTGCTTCACCTTTTGGCAAGGGACTGTCCAAATCCCCATAAAATGATCTGTATTTTTGCAGCTCATGTTCAAATCTGTCCTTCTCCTTATCAATCTTGGCCATTTTCTTCCTCATCAAGGCTGCTTCTTCTTTGACAAACTGTAGCTGGCATTTCAGGTCTTCATTGTCCTCCTTAGAAAAAAAAAGGAAAAATAAGTATTTCAAGAAACTTGATGTAAAACAGGAGACCTCCAGTAGATGGTCTTAAATTACAAGATCAACAATCACAGGTACATGGCTTTAGAAACAAAGAGGATTTCCTGTGATCATTTTTTTCACTGATCAGTAGGCAGAAGAGAGGGAAATAAATATTTCAATTTAAAAGAGGGAGAAAGCCTATTTTACTTGCGATGAAAGTCTGCATAGTCTACAGAAAATACCGTTAGGGGCACCTTGTATTTTCTAGACTTGCAATGCTGCAACAGGCTTTACAGTCCTCAAATACCCTGAAATCTCTACACAAAAAGCCTATAATCTTGTTCCACTGGTGCTTCGTTTACTTATTTTGCCTAAAATATACAGAGCACATGTAAGCTGGTGGATTCTGTTGCAGCACCAGTGGTTCATTTAGGTGGTCCCTGACATCACGCCAGCTGACTGCAGGTATGGGGTAAGAGTTCTCCATTTTGCAGCATATATGTATAAAGAGAAGACCAAAGACAGCAAGCAATTGAAGTGCAAAACTGCATGTCATATACATCATTTCTAGAGTGTCCCTGAAGCCTACACATGAGGATCCAGAGTACTGTTATTTCGACATACCTCTGTTGGTGTCTGCTGTGACTTTTTTTCTGATTTTTGTAGGTCTTTGCTCCCTCTTCTTTTCAGTGATTGCTGCAACAACAAAATGAGAGGCACTGAATATTTCATTAAAGATGTATATAATTTAGTCATTCTTTCTAAACAGTGAAACAAATGCAAACATAAAAGCAGTAATTTCTTTTAATCCTTGAGATGACGCAAATCACATAGGCAAACCACATAATCAATGTCAGTGACATCCCACCAGCTGACCTGGGCGTACATCTACAAGCACATCTTTCTCTGTGTCCCACCCACAGGCTTCAAGCTTGCAGTGGACTACCATTGCACCTCTCCCAGGCCTATGCTGTAGACAACTCTGTGCAGACAAACACATAGATCTGGTCACTGGGGTTGTTCTGTTCTCTGAACATATTCAATAAATGTGATTTAAAGCTGCTCAGATTACAAAGTCCTACAGAAAGTGAATTAGCTTATGACCAGCACCACACAAACACATCTGTGTACCACCATATGAACACGTTTCTTTGGTATTTTCACCTGTGCTATGTAGCCAAAGTGAACAGAAAAGAAATTCCTGTTTTTAGAGCAGGATGCACTGGGTTCAAAACCTACTGGAAAAAAATCACATAATTGCTAACAATAAAAAGATCATTAGCAGGCAAGTGGTAGCAGTGGAAAACAACTGCAACCATCCCACTGTCAACACTCAATACAGATCATCAAGAAAACAGCAGGAGAGAGGAAAGTGCCTGAGAAAATATGTTAATACATAACATCCCACTTGCAGCTGTTCCCAGTTTTTATGCTCCCCAGGTAAAATGTAGCCCCTGCAGCAGGGCAGTAATACAACTGTCACCAACTCCTTCTGAGATTATTCTCTGGTAAAAAGAGCCTTTGTGCCACTGAGAATTGAGAAACATGCATTTCCCTGCACCAGCCAGGGAGAAAACAGCTGTATCTAAAAGCCATCCAGTTCTATATAGTGGGAATTCAAATCTGTTCATAATCCTCAAGGAACAGAGTACAGTGGGCAAGTATGCTGTACGTTACAATCCTTTCCTGTATTCTATTGGTACCTATGCTGGTACCAATTGTTCTCCTTCTTCTGCAAATCACCTTCCTAATGAATATTAAGCTCTGTGGACTGCTCACTCCAAAGGAAAAGGCAATGCCATAGAAGTGACTCACATGTAAATCTAAGCAACCTTAAGAGATGGTTTCTTATAAGGCTTTTTGCTCAAAATCCCTATAGAGTTATACAAGAATTAAAATAAGCTCAGATTCGGAAGAAGAACTAAAATTCACAGATGGATTCACCAAGAACCAGAATCAAAATTTTTTTGTCTCTTGAAGAAATGCTGAGTGCTCTCAGTAGATAAAACAATAAAGCCAAAGATGATTAGTATCTCAGCTAGATACCTGTGGATCACAGGATTCTAGAAGAATCTAGAAAAGGCACAAGAATAGTTAAATTAATTCACCTCTTCCTTTAAAAATAAAGCTAACTACTTAGGGACTCAGTCTTATCCTGTTACAGAATTGGTATGTGCATGTAGAAGGCTTTTTGTTGTTTTTCTTTTTGAATTGCAAATCTATAAAGAGTTAACCTTTCAGAGATGCACCTTCCTCCTATGTATTACCATTAGTTATACCACTATAAAAAGCCCCTTTCCAGATCAGTTATCACTGCAAACTTTTGCTTGCACCAGATTCTTGCCAATGCCACCCACTGATAAAGTAACTAAGGGATAGTTAAACTATATTTCTGCTTGATTACATAAATTCCTTCTTGCCAAGCTCAGCATCTCTCCACACATAATGAGGTTCTGAAATGCTAAGCTACATCTTCTTGTGTACCCTACAACTTTTCAGAAGATATGAGATATATCTGAAACCTTTGAAACTTTTTCATGACCAAAAAAAAAAAAAAAAAGAATCCTAGAGGCAAAAAGTATTTTTACGGACTTGAGATAAAACTAAAAACTTGTGTTTCTCCTTTCTCCCTATATCTTTTTTTTTTTTTTTTTTTTTTTAACGTTAAAGCCCCTTTTGATACAGTCAGGATAGTACCATTTTAACTACAGCAATAGTTGTGGCTATTTAATGACTAGGCACACTTTTCTATTCTGCTCTACTTGAATTACAACAAACCACGCACAGAGCTTATATTATTCACCAATGAAATGATGGTGTTTAGCAACATAATTTCATAGCAGAAAGCAATGAAGAACATACACAATTCAATGGGCAGGATGATTTGGGTAAGTAGGTTAGACTCAGCGGGAATTTATATAATCTCTTTTCTTGTGAAAAACACCAGGACACAATTTCTGATCACTAGAGGTTACGATCTCATTTACACACCTCAGCTGACAGATGGCATCTTCAAAATCACAGTGCCCCATAAACATCATGTTAAGACACTGAGGCAATACTCATACTGAATGAAGAATGCCGCATATCAAGCAGTATATCCTGCTATAAATAATCAATTTTGAGAGATTTATTCAGAGTTCAAAAGTTGTTTTTTCAAAAAGCTTTGTGTTTGATCCTCTTTTAATATAACTCTCCATTTGCTGATCCTTTTCCCGTGGCACAGTGTACCACAAAGCATATTGTGATTGTCCCTAGAGGCCACCTCTACGGTTTCTCAACTACAGCAAAAAAAAACTGCCCCTCAAATTTTAGAACTGGTTTTGAGAATTCGTTGCAAAGGGTAATTTTAGGGCTCAGAAAATTTTTCTTCCATATTTTTTAAAATTACATGCAGTTCAGTCTATTTAATGACTATGAATTTTAAAAAGAGAAAAAGAAAAGTAATAAACACAAGACTGCCTTTGTATTATCTGATCAGTATGCTACCCAGACAGCTTTATGGTTTTAATAACCTCAAACCAAGCTACCCATCTGCAGGAGAAAAGAATAAGCAAAAAATGCCTATCATACTGTTTCTACAATGGGGAGTTTGCTAAACTGCTCAAGTAGTAATGAAATATTTCAACAGTGCTAGGGGTAATAAGAGCAGCAAGTGGGGCATATATCACTGTATTGTATAAGCTCTGCTTACCTCTGGAAGAAGGAGGTACAGCCAGGTTTGAGCTGACTATTCCAGCATTCGCTGTTGTGAGCGCACACAAGGCTGCATCAGCGTGCTGGCAACGCTGAGAGATTTCCACAGTCTAGATAAGCCCACAGACAATGTCTGCATTATGTGCACACCAGATCACATGCAACGGGCAATTCTGTTGCGATGTTCAGCAGCACCAGTTCTCCAGTGACCCCTCACTGGAGTTTATCCAATGTCTTGCTGGAGATGCTAAGCACTTCTCAGGACCAGATGGCAAAATCCTTCTCTTGCCAGCCTTAAGCTGCAATCCAAATGTGCAATCCTAACCACCTGTAATGCCGAGTGCTTCATGGATACAAAAAGATCTGAAATTTACTTTATAAAAACACAATGTGATGAAATAACAGCACCACACTCCGAGTAGCAAAGCTGTAAAATGAACTCAGTTCTCACTACCTGACCCTAAACTACAGTAAATCTCCTTGCAATTTATAAAGAAGCCCTGAATAAAACATACCAAGATTTCAAGACACTTAGGTTTATTATTGAGGGTAAATAATCTAAAAATCAATGTATACAACCACAGGAGGAATTCCTTACACATAAAGGGATCTATGGGCGCGGAGGGCTCCCCAAGCAGCCCTTATCCCTCTTCATAGAGCAGGACAAGGCAAAGGATGTGCAGCGTCTGAACCTCCACAGCTGCAACTGGCCCCTCTCATTCCTGCACAGTTGCACTGTACACACTCACAGTTAGCTGCCTCCTAACTGCTGTGACAGATCTACAGAGCTTTCAAAAATCAAAGCAAACCTAACACTGCCTTTACAGTCCTGAAGTAACATCTTTACAGTCCTTGAGCAACCTGGTCTGGTGGGAGGTGTCCCTGCACATGGCAGGGGGGTTGGAACTGGATGGGCTTTAAGGTCCCTCCCTACTCAAACCACTCTGTGATTCTGTGAAAAGTCACTGAATATTGAACAACTTTGGGGCAGCACAAACTTGCCTCTGGTGCAGAGTGACCGTGATCAGGGAAATGGAAATTTGCCCTAAGACTCTCACTGTACTTTCCCTTCAGGCAAGTATGGTTGGCTAGCTCATGGATCTGGATCAAAGCAGACACAAGACAGATTTTTCAGCTTACTACCACTGAGTCTAATTCAACATATCAGATTATGTGGTAAAAAATAACTGGACACTCTCCACGTTGGCAAATTGAAAATACACTGTCTCCTGAAAGCAATCTTTGTTTTTTAAAATGTCTCCCTTATTCTGCAACTCTACCAACCTTTTTCACATACAGACTCCATAAAGTACCAGCCACTTTGGCGGCTGTTTACCAGTAACAAACTCAAGACACTGGCTTTGTCTGTTGTTGGCACAAGTATGTAGAATCACACAAACACTTTACTCCTTCCACACTGTTTCAAGGGCAGCAGACCCAAGTATTTCAGTATTCTACTTGCTTGCAAAATTAAGGCGAGAAAGTAAATGCAGGGGATGTGGGAAATGCAATGAAGCAGAGCACCCAAGTCCATGAACCAAACACAGAGCTGTGGGTCTAAGCATACCCCTAATAGCTCTAGAAATGTTCTCTTCATATTAAAACCGGTGTATTTGAAAACACTGCTGAAGAACAATATGAAATGAGAGCAATCAAGGAGAGAAAAATACATCTTTAGTCTTTTGAACGTCTTCATATTTCAGAAGAGAAAAGAGCAACTATCCTTAAATATTTGTATAATTTTATTTGCATTTATGAATTACTTCACTTATCATTTTCAGATCCTTTACCATTATTCATTTGTCAATTAAAAGAAAAAAAAATAAATGAAAAGAGGGAAAAAGACACACATTTGCATTTTACCTAGAAAAATCCTTTACATTTTGTATGAAAAACACATTACTAAAACAAATAACCAATGAATAATATAATGGTTTGGATTGGAAGGGACCTTAAAGACCCTCTAATCCCAACCCTATTGCCATGGGCAGGGACACCTCCCACCAGACCAGGTTGCCCAAAGCCCCATCCAGCCTGGCCTTGAGCACCTCCAGGGATGGGGCATCCACAGCTTCTCTGGGCAACCTGTGCCAGGGCCTCACCACCCCCATAGTAAAGAACTTCTTCCTATAATATAATTATATTATAATACAATTATAATATAACTTCTTCCTATAATAATGATAACTCTGTGATGCAACCAGATAAAAACATTCTTTGCAATGAATAAAACAAAGCAGCACATTTGCTTCCATTACACCTGCTTCCTCTGTTTTCCTATTTGAAGAAAGTCCTGAGCAGTAGAAGATGAAAGTTGCCTTTCCAAAGCTCTGGGTATGACCAGGTCAAATAGCCAACCAACTCTGATACTTTTTCTGTGATCGCACACTCCCTCATCTACCAGGATATCTGAAAACAGTGAAAGCATATTCCTGAAGAGGAGGATGCCTCCTGCCATTTGAACCCTTTAAATGATGAATGAGCTAGACATGCTTAGTTCCCCAGCACTATCCAACTAGGCTTCATTAGGGATGCAGAAATCAGAGTCAGCTAACACTCAGCTCCCTAATCCTGAAATGCAAGAGTAAATCTCAGAACACAAAACCTTTGAAGTGAAAACAGTGGAATAAGGTATTTTGTTGCAGGGTGATTCTAGTTAAATCTATTTCCTAGTGCTTGTCTAAGTTGCTGTTTATTTGTCAGCTTAGTTATTTACGTTTTCTGAGAGAAAAGAGTCAGTCTTTTCGTCAGGGTTTGCACAGTGCCCAGTACAATGCACCCAGTTGTTATCTGGGACTGCCAGTATGACAGACAGTATACCAACACAGTTCAAAACACCACCATACAACAACAGCAAGGATCATAAATCACAGACATGGCAGTTATCAGTAAAATACATTTTAGATTTTACCAAATCAAAATACAATTTTACATGCACTGCTCACTAGAGATGTACACAGAAGCCAGTTCTGCAAAGCTGGGGGCTGACCACAGGTTTACAGTGGTTCCAAGTTCATTTTATACTGAAGAGTATGCACAGTCAGCTCTTAAAGTCACTCAGCTGGATTCACAAGGAATGGTGGCATCACGAACATGCACATGCACAAGAACGTGTTTAGGTTTGTAGGCACACAACAGAGAAAGGAGCTTTGCAGCTCACCCTACAAGTCTGTGCACCAGAGACAGCACTTCTGGTTACAGAAGAACTCACATAAAAATCAAATTTTACATTCGAGAGGATGCAAAAATTTGAGATGGATTCAGTTAGGAAAAATTCTGAAATTTACACTTGGTCTAGAGGTCTTCGCAGTGAGGAGGAGATTTTCTGTTAACAGGGGAAAGAAATCCATTTCTCACGTCAGCAATCACCACTCTATCTTCTCACTAGAAAGAGGGGTCTTCTTTTTCTCTTCATCTCTTTTTTGTCTTCATTTCCTTGGGGAAGTTCTATTGTAAAGCTAACATTCTGCAGATTGGCTGAGAAATATTTTCTACAACATGACATGAGGGGAAGTTTTAAAGGTTTTTAGGAATTCAGATTATTGAAAACTGAAGACCGGATTGCAGTGCTCTTAAGTTATGCCAGTGTGATCCTGCCACAAATTAAATCTACGTTTTGTTGAGCAGCTCATGTCAAGAATGCACACCAAAAAAATAAACCAAGGAGTCTAGAGTCTAAAATGGAGGGAAGACATTTTTGCAGTTTGGACATCCCCACACCCACCTTTCTCCCTCTATCTTATGCTCTCTGGTCTATTACACTCATAAGCCTGCACCCAGTGCTTTTCCCAGTATTTTTACCAGACAAAGATGGAGATGAGGGGAAGCAAAATATTGCAGCACTGGCTAGAGCAAGGGACCAGTGAAGTCACTCACTACAAAATGCTGAGAAAACCCGTGACTAGCTCCCATGCCTCTTCCTCTTAAATGAAACTTGCTTAGATTTTTAAGGGAGATGCTCATTCCCAGCAAGGGAAGGGGCTGTAGATTGTAGGCTGACTTAAAATCTTCATGTAGACATTGCCTTAAGACTCTCATTTAAAGGTTCCCTTTGTTAGGAATGAGGAAATTTCATTCTAAAACGAAGTCTTCAGCTCATTATAAATATTTGATCACTGGGATGCATTTTTAACTAGCCGTCATGAGCAAACATCCACTCTTCTGCATTTATCATAAATGTCACTGAACCAGCAAATCACCTGCAAATTAACACCACAGCAGTCCTAATGGGGTCTCACAGGAATCAATTCTTGGTCCTACCCTAATTAACATTTTTCACTCCTGCCTGGGAAAAACATAAAATAATCGTGGATTTAAACCACAGATAGAGGTTGGAGAAATGTTAAAAAGGAGAGTCACTCATACAACCTAGGTGCAATGAAATAACATCTGTTTTAACATGACTAAATGTGATAATACACATGTAAAAACAAAGAGTGAAAGCTATGCTAAGACAATAGGAAAACAGCCTAGACAATACAGAAAGAACCTGAAAAGCTACATCTCTGAAACAGACTACAGGGTCAAAGAGGATAATCAGCTGAAGTGATGTTCAAGTGTACTTTTGTGACTGTGAAAGGTTTATAAATCGAGGTTTTTGTAGCGGGGGGCTGCAGGGGTGGCAGAGCCTACCAGTTGCCCCACGTCAGATCAGAGCCAGCTCCAGCCAGCTGCAAAAGGGACCCACTGCTGGCCGGAGATGAGCCAGGGAGTGTCACTTGGTGGACCTCTGGGAGAGCAGATTTCAGGAAGGGGGAAAAACAAACAAACAAACCAAAAAAAAACCATGACTGTGTAACAGCAGCTGGGAGAAAGGAGTTGGAAAATGTGAGAGAACCAGCCCCGCAGCCCCCCAGGTCAGTGCAGCAGGAGGGCAGGAGGTGCTGCAGGCATGCAGCAGCAGTTCCCCTGCGGCCTGTGGAGAGGCCCCTGGTGGAGCAGGCTGTCCCCCTGCAGCCCATGGGTCCCACACGGAGCAGATCTCCACGCTGCAGCCCGTGGAGGAGCCCCCGGTGGAGCAGGTGGATGTGGCCTGGAGGAGGCTGCGGCCCATGGAGAGCCCCCGCAGGAGCAGGCCCCGGGCCGGAGCTGCAGCCCGTGGAGAGGAGCCCACGCAGGAGCAGGGGTCTGGGGGGAGCTGCCGCCCGTGGGGGACCCGTGCTGGAGCAGTTTGCTCCTGGGGGATGGACCCCGTGGGACGGAGCCGTGTGGGAGCAGTGCTTGGAGAGCTGCTGCCTCTGGGCAGCCCCCGCAGGCTCAGTTCGGGAAGGACGGCATCCCGTGGGAGGGACCCCGCGTGGAGCAGGGGCAGGGAGGGACCGTGAGGGAGCAGCGGAGACAAAGTGCCATAGACTGATCAGAGCCCCCATTCCCCGTTCCCCTGCGCCGCTCAGGGTGAGAGGAGATGGAAGAGGGTGGACGGGGAGGAGGTGTTTTTAGTTCTCACCGCTCTAGTCTGTTATCAGCTGGCAATAAATTACATTAATCCCATTATGCTGAGTCTCCTTTGCCTGTGACAGTAACTGGTGAGTGCTCACCCTGTCCTTATCTCAACCCATGAGCTTTTTTCATCATGTTTTCTCCTCCTGTTCTTTTGAGGGAGTGTGAGAGAGCAGTGTGGTGGCGCTGAAACCACCATGGTGACCAAACGGCTTAATTTAGTCCTAGGATGTAGATGTCAAAACTGAGGTTCCCTGTGCAGTCTCTAGAAATGGATGTTCCTCTCCACGGAGTCATGCCGCCCTCAGACCAGTGGAATGAACCACTTTCAAGCAGTGCCTATCTTTCTTCTCTGAGGGAGGCCAAATTCCTAACTTAACAGATTAATTTTTAGATGGCTAAATGATGTTAACCCTAAGCATGCAGATTAAAACAAACAAACAACAACAAAACAAATAAAGAATTGATGCTGGACTCTTGAATTTAGCACAGTAGCAGGAATACATGTTGCCTGGCTGGTAACTTGCTTTCAGCTAATTCAGATGAGAAGGGAGGTGCATAATTTTACCCATTACAGTTCAGGAAGAGTTCAGGAAGAGTGCAACAGTTCAGGAAGAGTTGTGGTAGGCTGTTTGTAGCTGTCAACTTTCATGGAAGACCAGCAACTTTTCCTGAAAAGTAGGTATTGTTTAAATAAAATGTCTTGAGGTATTCTATGACCCATGGTATTCAAGAGGCCAGACTGGCTGATCATATTATACAGTTCTGGCCTCAATTGCTGACTGTATGAAACTGTACCAAAGTCTGCGAACTCAGCAACACCACTTGGAGAAGCACACCACAAGGAAAATGAACCTTCTGAGTGTATCTGTGTATCATCAAGGCAACATTCCAGTTCAAAACTCTTCCAGGGGCACTGTTACTGGTGCTTCTAATTAGTCACTTAATCAAAGATCTAAACTGCAAGCATCTGTAAAAATTGAAATAATTCAGCCAAGCCTGTAATACAAAACACTCTTGGTAATTAGGCCACTTTGATGTCATCATCAGTCATGCTTTACAGGGACATAGAAGCCTCTCATTATACACAACACTGATGGAAACAGATGCATGGCAAATACATTGTAAGTGCAAGTATTCATCTGTGACCTGAGCAAAGAGCTTGGTTATTATCCTAACCTGAACTCATGGCTGAGAGTCAAATTCAATCAACACAATCATACAACTAGGATCAGACAAAGAAAAACAGAATTGATATCCACTCACTCTACACATCTCAATAAGTGCTATTGATAATTTAAAAAACAGGAAGAAAAAACATAATATGCCAAAACATCTCAGCAGAAACAAACACTTCAAAAAATTTACCTGCACCTACAAAAGGTTAATCCACTGCCCTTTACTTAAGATTAATAAATGCAATGTTTGCAATTTGTAACTGTGGAGCATTATCAAGACCTGGATCTTAAAATGCCAGAGGGTTGCATTTCATGATGTTACAAACACTGCAATAAGAATAAACCTCCACGTTGCAGTGAACAAACATCATAAGCTTGGTGTTCTTGTTCCTGCCTAGTACAATTCATAAGAGCAGTGTGGCTGATCACAGCACACAGCACACCCTATAGCTGGGTGCTCTCCCTGTTAAGTGGCTCACCTCCATACACCACAGAATATGGCTGTAAATATATGCAAATGTAAGAGTCTAAAAGAAGGCAGCTCAAAACATGCCATTCTGCTCTCCTAACTGTAGTACAATTACAGGACTGTTAAGAGATAGAGCACAACTATCACACTGGTAATCCATGAAGAATCACGTTGCACAATCAGTCTTTACTGTTGTACAGCCCAGCCACAGAAGCTATTTGTTGGGAAGTATTCCCCACCACTGTGGCAGGTATAATTCTTTGTTATGCTTCATTTTTCATACATCACTCCCCTTAACGCATGTAAGGTATCTGTCTGATGGAAGGTTTAATACTCTGAGAACACACACAGAGTTATATTGCACAGAACAAACTAGTTGCACGAAACAGGGGGCACATCAGAGCAGCAGGGCAAATGCCCTGCTTGATGTACCTGCATCTGATCTCCTCTTCAGTGGCCGGGTTCTGCGTAAGAAGACAACTTTACAGACTCCAAAGTCCTCTGTTTAACAGAAGTAACCTGGAAACCATTTCATTTCCTCCCTTCCAGAACTGACCTTTTCTTTTTGCTCTGCCGCAAAATGAGATCTTAGATTATGCTTGTTATTGCCAATTACAGACAACAGAAGCGAGAAAAAAATCAAAGAATCACAAAATAGTTAAGGTTGAAAGCAACTTCTGGAGATCTAACACAACCCTGCTCAGAGCACAGTCAAATAAAGCAGGCTTCCCAATGCCATGTACTGTGGGGTCTTGCATATCTTGAAGGATGAAGACTCCTTCCTCTACAACCAACGTGTTCTAGTATTTGATCACCTTCACAGCAAAAATGTTTTCTTATGCTTAAACAGAATTGCCAGCACTGCAATTTGTGCCTATTGCCTCTTGTCCTGTCACTGGACACCAATGAAATAAATCCGACTCCACTTTCTTCCTACCCTCCTATTAGGTATTTATATATACTGATATGATTCACATGCATGTACGCACACCCTTATTCTTCTCCTTCCAGGGTCCTGAGGGCACCCAATGATCTGCCTTAGTGGCTCTGACCACCTTCACTCACATACTCTGCCCATGGGCCCAGGAGCCCCATTTCAGCTCAGCCCAGGGGCTTCAGTCCCTTCTTGAGCAGTGTCAGAGGAGCACAGGTTTCCAGGTCACCACAGCTGTACCTAGCCATGGACCCTATTGATCCAGACCCCTTGGGTACTGCCAGAGGCCTGAGCATGTTAATAGGCCTTGATTACCCTGACGAGCTTCACATGGGGCTTCCATCCACACTCCATGGGTCCAGGAGCTCCACCTAAGCTCAGACCTGTGCCTTGAGTCCCTGCCTCAGCTATGATAGCTGTACCCATCTGGAGCTTTGTCACTGCTGTGCTTGGCCACAGACCCTGTCGATCTTAACCCTGACCTGTGGCCTGAATTTCTAGGTTGACCTTGCTCTTTCTTCGTCACTGGACCTGATCCCAACCTGTGGATTGACTTCCCCAACTAATTTCAGACCTGCCTCGTCACCACAAACCTGTCAGATGATCCGGCCTCAGCTGATGACAGCTGCCTTCCCCAGGCCTGTTCTGCTCTCCATGGTCAGGCACTTGAACTGGTCACTGGTGGGGCTCCTGCCCTCTCAGCTGTGTCATTGCACATGGCTCCTGGCTCCCACTCATTGTGAGCAGTTGGCCCTTGCTGTTCCCTGAGAGGTATGCCACTATGCACCTGCTTCCAGATGGACTTTGAGCTGCTGATTACAACTGTTTGAGCCTAGTAGTTCATCAGCCAGTTTTCAATCAACCTCACTGTCCAGTTATCTATCCCACACTTCATCAGCCTGTCTAGGAGAACATTATGAAAGATTGTTGAAAGCCTTACTAAACTTCAGGTAAACAACATCCAGTACTCTACCCTTATCCACTGAGCCAATAATCTCTTCATAGATAGCTATCAGTTTTGTCAAGCATGATTCTCCCTTTGTAAATCCATGCTGACTATTCCCAGTCACCTTCTTGCGTTTATTATGTCTGGAAATAGCTTCCAGAATTATTTCTCCATTGCCTTCCCAGGGATCCAGGGAACACACTGCACAATCTGATAAGTGCACTGGAGACAAACACAAGAAACATTATCGAGCATTTGCAACAAAACATTCAAGTTGGATTGCCTCTTTCTTTTTTGGGGACAAGGGGCAGGGGAGGGGTGGCAGGGTGGGGAGGAAGTGGCTGAGACAAGAACTTTGAAAGAAAAGGACCAAAATGTATGGTGCAATCAAAAGTGATTATCACACTACATCTTTTGCTTCTCAGAGTAATCAGGCATTGACGGGTTGCCCAGGGAAGTGGTGGAGCCACCATCCCTGGGGGTGCTTAAGGAAACGTTGGACTTGGTGCTTAGGGACATGGTTTGTGGGTGAATGTAACACAAAAAAAAAAATGTTTCATGTGGGGTGGCTGAAGAACTCAATTTAATAGTTGCTTCAGTTGGTGTTTCTGATTCTGTAACTACCAAGCACTTTATGCTAGCCACCTAGGTTCACATCATTCTGAAAAAGTAATGAGTAACATATTGAATAGTAAATTCTGCAATTTCTTTGAGAGGTTTTCTGCATATGGCTGTCTTGTCCATTTTCCCATTTGAGGTCTTGCCAATCTCTTTCACCTGCTTTTACACTGGAAACCGCACTGACATTACTCCCTGAGGGCCCATGACATGCTTCACAACAGCCATCTGTATTATGACATGACAAGGTTCTTATTCCTCATGCTGGCAGCTGAGTTCAGCCAAAACACAGAGCAGTGCTTACCTCCACGGTGCTACTTTCTGCTTACTTTCCTAAGGCAGAGAGAAACGACCCATGGCTGTGAAGCTCTGCCCAAAAGCCATTAGGAATACAGGCACCTGAAAGATGCACTGGTAAATTCCATATGCAGAATAGCTAATAAATCTGCTAGGTGACAAAATGACCAAGATTTTTAACTGTGGACTCACTATCAGCACCAAAGAAAGCAACAAGAAAAACTGTTTCATGTGGGGTGGCTGAAAAGAACTCAATTTAAGACCATGAGGAAAAAAACCCTGAAGACAGCAGCAAGTACATGCGCTGAACAAAAACAGAGCCATTGTAATATTCCCTTCAGTCTGAAGCAACCTCAGCTTTGACCTTTATTAACACAGTGCAAATGCTCTGTTTTTCCAGGTGTTTCTTTAAGGGACTAGTGCACTTAAGCGGTGGACTGAACACAGTGGTATAAAAGGCAGAAATCATTTATTATTGTTATTCATCAAAGCTTTGGTGAGACTTCCAGTAAGACTATGATACTTAGTGTATATTGATTCTGTACTATAACATATATCTAGACCTCTGGTTCAGCACTCAAAAATGTCTCTATTCTGCCTCCATTCCAGCTGATAGAAAGTACTTTTGCAAAGTCATCTGGATTTCCTCTTAATCTAGAGAATCCTGGTCTACCTCTATAGTCCCCTTCATGCTTCTGTAGCAATATAAAGAGGTTGAATTTGGCCTATTACCCAATTTCTTTCCTTAAGAAACTGAGAAAATCACACATAGTGTCTTACAATTAAAAAAAAAAATCCAGACACCTGCCAAAAATGACAATAGATAAAAATAAAACTGCAGTTGGAATTTAAAAAGCATAATATATTACTTTTAAACACTTAAGCAAAACCAACAACAAAAGAACCAGTGTGAATTATGTACAGTCTATGCATACAACTATGGATACAACTGTGAAAGGTAGCATGACAATTATTGAAATGCCAGCTAGAGCAGGGAGCTCATTTTTACACTTGGACTTTAAGTTATCTTCCATTTGAGCAGTCAAGTTTGTACCTCTATGTTTAAATTATATATTTGGACACTTAAATGTCCACCTGAGTAAAAAAAACTGAAACCGGGAAATGCAAAACTAAAAACTTGTCATCTGTAATTGAGGACCATTGCAAAGTCCTGTAAAATTTCATGTCTTTTCCTAGAAAAAAAAGTAAACTTCTCAAGCTTACAAGCAGCACAGTGCCAGCATGAGATTACAAGATGACTGAAGGCAAACCAAGGAATAATGGATTTCCCAAACCTTCATTTGTTAACATAGTATGGTATTTTGAAGACCTTACTAACGTCATTCGCAACATTGCCTACTGAGATAGAGATAAAAAAGCCCTTTCCTCTCCTTCAGATCTCAAGGAAGTCACAACCTAAGGTCTGTAAGTAACATAGATGTATCTTTTCCAGCCTTCCCCTTTGTGAGTTCACACTCACAAACCATTTTCTCTGATAACCAGTTACCTGAGCCACAGTCACCACACATTTATTTTACAAATATAGTTGTTGAATAATGGAAGCAATTCTGTACCAAAAGCAACTTTGAGAATCATGATCCAAACAATAAATGATCTCAGGTGTTGACTTAAGACCAGGATGTAGGGGAGTTGTGTCCTTTCCCTAACACATGGTTTCTAAGTGTTTGGAAGCTTGTCTGTTATTCTGTTTTCATTCTGTGCCTCCATTCAGTATAGTTTTATTTAAGACAGCTATTACCTATTTTATTTTATTTTATTTTATTTTATTTTATTTTATTTTATTTTATTTTATTTTATTTTATTTTTATAGAGCTTAATAAAAAGGGACACTGATTTTACCTGTAGTATCAATAATAATATTTTTGACTGGAGAACTTGCAAATCTAAGGCTGCTCATATCCATCACAGGAAAAAAAGGCAAATAAAGTAATATCTTGCCAAAAGGAAGGAACTCTCTTGCCTCCATCAAGGCAGAGCACTAGCAGTATGTTTACAGACTCAAAAGTGTTGCTCAAACTTAACTTCATTTTGTGATGGTTAAATTCTCTTCTGTTTTATACATATGCCAGATATATTCTTTTTGACTACAGATGCCACTTTTATTAATGCTTTCCCATTAGCAAGCAAATCACCCACTCCTTTTGCATGTCCTTGCAAGCTTTATGCTGATTTAATAAGAAACCACAAAGCAGCACGTTAGCTTCAATGACTCTCCAAAAGAAACCCTTCTAGGCATCTTTCCTCACAAAACCTCTTCACAATGAGATATCTTTCCAGCTTTATTCTTTTGAAATCTTTCTCTATTTATTATATATGTTTTGAAGTTTATTATTATTGACAATCAGGCTGTTTATTTTCAGTTCTGATAAACTCTCTTTGAAGCACGCAGCTCATGAATTGCTGATGGCTAGCACATAATTAAAATGTAATTTTATGAGGTTTAAGTATAAACTGCTTTGCAAATGTACTTTTTTTCCCCCTTGTGTCATGACATTTTCAGAGAATTATTAATACAGATTTTGTAACAGAAATTAATTTATTTCTCCATTATTATTCTTTTCACATGCTCAGAAAACTAAACTCAAGTAAACTCCGCTTATCCTGCTCACTGTGAAATCAGTGGAACTGATCACAGTGTGCTCTGAGCAAAGAAGTCAGAATCACACCCTCACAGATTATGAACAGTATTCCCTGCCGAGTACTGTTTGTAAAGGAACAAAACATTTAGGCAGGATACCAAATGTAATAGAATTCCACATAAGCAAGTCTGACAAAAGTAAATGGGGATTCTGCGTCTGCAGGGATGTGACACTTAGAGAATAACTGAGCCAGGTTTGGAGACACCGGATTTTGTTTGCTTTTTCGTGCATAAACCAAGGCAGAGATTTGTTTCTAATCTTTTTTAAAAGAAATTTCATAATCATGCTGCTGTTCACCAAAGCAACTTGAATTTTCATGAGGCAACAAACAGACTCCAGATCACTAAAGCACTCTGCTTAAAGGGACCTCTAGTAGCAGTGCTGCCGCAACTTATATTTGAGTCCTCCAAAAAACCCAGGGAGGAACTGGGCTTGTGAAAGACTTATTAAAACCTACCCTGCTGCCATCTGGTGCCAGGAGCAAGTAAATTACTCTTCGAAGAATACTGGTTTACTACACTGATCCTAAGAAGCTGATCAGCTCCATCAGCAGGCGTAATAACATCTCATCTCTCTCTCTACCTTGTCCCTGCTCCCTCCATTGTAGCTGTTTGGAAAGACATTAAACTTGAAATGGAAGAATAGTGGCCCAATTAGGAAGTTACTGGAGGACAGCACGATAGAGGACTCAAATGTTCTCCGTCAAAGCAGCACAACCAGGTGACTATCTCCTGTGACTTGTATGCATGCAGCATGGGAAAGAAACACAAGCTAGAAATCCACACCCAGTTACAGAGCTATGACCTTGCCGGGATCACATGGGAGACAGGACGGGATAGCTCACATGCCTGCTGTGTTGCCATAGATTGATACGATCTCTAATGGTGAGGGAAAAAAAAACTTTATGCAAAGTTCAAATGCATTGCACTGTTATGGGTGACGGGCTAGCTACAAGCTATGGGTAAGGCTCAAAGGACAGAGAAGCATGGGTAACATCTTTTTGGATATTTGCTACAGACCATCTGATGAACACGAGGAAATAGATGAAAGCTTTTTCACACAACTAGAAGACGTGATTTCTGCAATGTGTTGAAGACATTAACATTGTTAATATTTTAGAAAACTTCAGCAAAGTGATTCTCTCTCCAAGAACAGAATATCCTGGTTTGCTCATATTAAGTTATTCTAGCAACTGTTCTTTTGAGAGGTTCCAGTATGCATCTGTTCTTGAATATTTTTGTGTCAATATACAATATATACTTTGTGCTTTTGTATTTCATCCAATCATGACTTGCCCAATAGTATTCCTTCTAAAATCTTCCATTCCTATAGATCACCAGGTAATTATTTCTTGGAGTTTACCAGCTTAAATTGCAGAAAAATCTGTATTTATAAACTATCACATACTCTCCCTCCCTAGCTGTCAATCTGTACATTTACTCAAGCTGACAGATTATGTTCCAACTCCAGAAGACAATGCCTAACTACTCCTGCTACTATTGCTCCATATTGGCCTAAGAAAGGCTGAAGCCAGGCATTACAACCAGAAACATTTTCTCTTGTGCTCATAGTTGCTGATATAATTGATATAGTTGCTGTTTCACAGTAGAGTGAATGACCCTCCACTGCCCTCAATCCAGATGCAAAAGTGAAGAGTTAAGACTTGGAAACAAAGGAAGGGTCAGAACAAACCAAAGAAGCTGAGAGATTGATGTGAGCAGGCAGAAGAATCAGGGGGAAAGAACAAATTTTGGAGAAGAGAGAAATTGTAAGAAAAGGGGATAATATATTTGCAGTAGAATATGAGGAAACTGAACTGGAATAGTCTTAAAATACAGGGGGTGGTTGGACACTGATAAAGAGTTGGAAGGAAGAAGGGAAGATGGGAAAGGGAGGGAAAAGGCTAAGACTGGGACTTAAGAACCAGAAGACAGAAAAACAGCCAAGCAAAGGCTCCATTACAAAGATCACACATGGGGGGGGAGAAAGGGGGGAAAGAGGGGGAAAGACATGGGATCAAGATCCGGAAAGAACGTAAAGAATCTGAGACTTCAAGAGTTATAGGAGACAGAGAGATAGAGTAGAAATCCGTGGTTGTGGTTAAATGACAGAAGAAGAGACTTAGAGAGAAAAATAATGAGAGATTTTTATCAAGGAGACATAGTGGCTGATATTGGTGATCAAGGGGACTGGGATGAGATTATCCCTTACCAGTTCTTTTCACAGCTCTCCAGTTTTGTTTTTTGTGGTGGTGGGTTGTTTTTTTGTTTTTTGTTTGTTTGTTTGTTTTGTTTTGTTTTGTTTTTCTTCTTTCTTTCCTTGACAGCAGCTTTTGTTGTGAAATCTCCAGCTACTGTCCTGATTTCTGCTCAGCCTGAGCACTCAGTGATGTATGGAGATCTAATCTGTGCCCACAGGTTACATAAACAGGGCAGAACAAATGTTGCAAGAGTAAGCAGAAAGGTGTAATTACTTTCCTGTGGTCCCGCAGCCAGTTTGTATCAAAATCAGGAACAGAACTCAAATTCCTCCTTGCAAGTCCAGTACCCAGCTCCCTAGATCATGCTGCCTTCTTCCATCTTCATGCAATGTACAAAACAGACTGACAAGACAGGCACCACTCCAGGAAAACACAGATCCATGCAGAGAGATGTAAACTCCTCTGCCTGCATTCTGAATTGACTGGGCACAAAATGCCTCTGGTTCATGCCATGTAGCAATGGTTGTCTCAAGCTCTCTACCTGAGCCAATAACCAGAGCTTAGAAGAAGAAAACGTCATCTTGATGACATTACTCTAACGTGGCTGTAAGAACTGAGCTATCTTGCATCTGCCCAGCTTGGAGCACTAGCAGAGCAATCTATTTCTATCCATAAAGACGTATGTCTCTGAAAAAAACACTGTGCCTCCTGCAATTACATATCTGCATTGCAATGAGGATTTATAAAGCCAGGGTCCAGTACATCTGTCATACTCTCCCCCTACTTCATTTCTCTCACAACAAAACTTCTAAAACACGGCTAACTGGGCATTTCCTATATATTATATGTTTCCTATAGCAAAGGAATGAATTCTTATTTTGTGTTCATATTTCATCATTAAAAGGTCTGTAAGTGTTAATTAGGCTTCAACAAATGCTTACCATATTTTGCATTATTAAGCTTCTGTCAGTAGGAGTATCGTTGCCAATTTGAATACTACTTACTTTTCTTACTGCATATCTAAAATGAGTGTAAGAACTAAAAACAAATTAATGAATATGTTAAGGAATGTAAGTCATTAACTTTTTTTTTTTTCCTACATTTAAAAATTGCATCTAGCTACAGTTGCTTTCTCTTTCTTTCAGGAAACACTTTATTTCTCTAGTTTGTTCTTAGTTTCCAAAAAAAAAAAAAAGCATTACAATTAATAATATCAAACAATAAAGAGGAAATCAGCAGTGGTTGCTAGAAACAAATTCTGAAAATTGACAACCTAGATTAAAAATCTTGTGTTTCCATGTGGATGCACACAGGAATAACACTGCAAAATGAAATACCTGCAGGTTGGGGGACTGCAAGTAAGGGTAACTGTTAGAAAACATATGCCTTGCTGGAACACCTTCCAAACCTTGGATGCTTGCAAGCTTCTGCTACAATCAACAACAACTTCTGTTTGTCATGATATATATATATATTATATGCATATATATTTATATATATTTCCAAAAGCTCCAAAGCAGGAAAGGAAATTGCAACTATTTCCTACCTCTCTGTACTAATACATTCACAAGTCTATATTCACCCCAAAATGTTCAGTGGAGACCTCTGGATTTGTCTCCACACTCTAGCTTTGTCTACACAAACACATCTGCTAGCATTTATATTATAGACATGTTTGCGGTCAAGTCTTGTATATTAAAACAATATAGAATCTACACAGAAAGCTTTGGCTCTGGTCACACTCTGGAGACCAACTGACAAAAAATGCTGTTTCTGCCTCCAACATTTTCTATTAAGTCTTTCAACCTTTCTTTGCTACCTCACACCATTCATCATAAAAGGAGAACAAATTTCCCATGGCAGTTATAAATAAATAGATTTTGAGAAGAATGGGAAGTTTTATCAGCTGGTGCACAAAATTAGGTCTGTGTTTCTGCAGTACACTAGGTAACATAAAAGTACAGAAATCAGATATATATACTCTGAGCACTGCTACTATGCTGTAAAATCAAAAAGCTTCATTGACTTTAGAGTGTATTCTGCCATTAATTCAAAGCGCAGTAAAGTGAAGAACACAATCCAGACAAAAGGCCTTGACTCTACATTCCTATTTATGCTGATTAGAACTTACTTGAGGAGGAGGTTCCATTGGTTATAATGGGTGTACTGAAATAAGATAGGGTTGTAATACTGTGAAACCACAGGAAATAACTCACAAGCACACAGGTTAATGTTATGACTATCTGACAGTGACATACAAAACCTCCAATTGCTGAAGAATAAGAAAAAGCTTTTGTCACAGAAAAAATATAATTCACTTTAGACTACTATGGGTTGTTTCATGTTAACATTTTCATAGTTTTTTCACAGATTCTAAATTTCAAATTTTTAAGCATTAGTGTTCTTCATCAGCATCCTTCCGTTGGCTCCCAAAGTCATGGCATGTTTGCAAAGTGCATAATAATTTGCCTTTGCTTCAAACTTGCTTTTCTCTGACTTGCATCTCCTCAACCATTCTCCAACATCTCCCACCCTGTGCCTGACAAATAGCCTCCTCCTGCTCACTGAAACTCAGCAGCCTCTGTGAAATATATAAATGAAAACTCCTGCCTAATTCTGATGACACACATAATAACTGGGCATGGCAGCTCTCCCCAGATCAGTATAAGGATGTATTTCTGACTCTTCACCAGCTCCACCTCTACTCTGGTGTAGAGTCTTAATGTATTTCTGAGCTCTGGCTCAGTGCCCCCATTCTGTGCCAAAGGGAATCATTCATCTGCTTCAGCTTCAGGAAAATAGTATCATGTAGAAGAGCCCCTAGCTTAAATGCAACATTTTTTGTTCTGGAGCCTGAAGTATCCTTCCATTGATGGCTCCCGAGGGCAAAGACAGAAAGATGCAAATACCTAAGCTAAAAAAGAAGTGGAATATGAGAACAGCAGAACCACAGTTCAGCCTAGTGGGCCAGAGGGAAGAGACAGGATAAGGAGAAAAAGACCTCTGATGAAAGAGATGAGGAAGCCTAATTATTGGGTTAATTTCCTGCAGCTACATAGCTCCCAAAGAATGCAAGGTATTAAAATGCCACTACGTTTCACTGTAGTGCAAAGACCCATAAGAAGAAGCGAGGGAAAAGCAAATAAGCTACCTGTGGTACAACCCATCACAGAGCAGGAGGAAAGGATTCAGAAATAGGAATCTACAAGAAAGTAGAGTCTGAAGGACAAGAAACATTGAAAACTTGGAGTAAAGTCAAGCTTAACAACAAGTTGTAAGAACAATTACAGAAAGATCATGCTGTCGTAAATAAGATGGTCCCGGAAACTGAGTGGTATTTGACGGCATAGACCAGAGTGAAAACAGAAAAAGGAAATCTCAAGAGAGGAGAGGAAGCTAAATAAGGCTCAGATTTCATGCCCTTTTCAAATCTGCAATTATCTGGAAAAGCAGCAGAAGGTGACAAAAAATAACCACCTGTTTATCCTCTACTAACATGGTTGAAATTCAGTTCCTGTAAAGGAAACATATGAAAATTTTTAATACTATATCACTTAGAGTAAGCATTTGCAATTCTTAAAATACTGTAACTTATCATACAACTGAGAATCTCCTGTCTTTCTTAACAACTGAAATACATCTCTTCTGCTTCATGTAAGATCAAAGTAGATATTGGCATTTCTGTTAGGGAATATTACTAAATGTGAAAATCAGTGTCATTCATTGAATTTTAAATATTGGACATGAGAGTTGTTTCTAAAATCTGTTCCGAGAATTCATTCTTATTCAACAGTTTCTCCTTTTACTGCATGCTTTATTATCTCTGTCAGCCAGGCTATTACCACGGTAATACAATTTTCTGCTTACTTAATGGGATGGTATCTAGCATCTATCTAATGGCAAATGGAGTAATTTTGTAGATGAATTAGATGTAAAATAAAATTATGCTAAGACTGAAAGGGCAGGTAGAGTCCCCCACTCTTCAGTACTCCAAAAGAGCATGCCTGAACAACATGGAGATGTCTCGATTCCCTGTCTTAGTGTGCCTGCCAGTCCCTTGCAAAGGGAAAATACTGGTCTTTGTAAAAATGTGGGAGGAACATCATTTGTGAAGTCAGATGCCTTTGACTCCTTTCAACATTCTATCCACACGTCTTAACTTAAGCACAAAGTCTCAAATCTTCTGAACTCTGTTACTATCAGTTCTTTATTTCCCTCCCAGCCTGAGAAAAACAAAGCCACAGTTTGCTTTCCATTTCTTCCAGAAATCACTCAATATTTTAGTTCATTCTCAACTTCCCAGTCATCAATCTGTATCTTAGCACTCTTTGCTACTTTCAACTTTTATCTGTCATATTTTATGCCCCCCAAAACAAGTTACAGGAAGAAAAATGATAATTTTAACAATAAAAATTTGAGAACTTCAAATACTTTGTGTAGAAGTAAATAGCAACACTAACCTCTTTCATTTTTTCCAGTTCATTCTGTAGTGCTTGTTTTGCAGTTTCAACTTCTATAAGCTGCTGCCTTAATTTTTCATTTTCATCTTCTGTTATTGTACGTTTCTCTTCCACATTTTCTAACTCATGATGAAGTCTCACTGATACATCTTTTGCAACCTAAATGAAGTGGTATTTCAAAAGAAAGAAGAAGAAGAAAAAAAAAAGAATTACAAAAGAATTAGTGCTGAAGTGCTTAGTGTCTAAGCAACCATTTACAGGTCAATTCTGATGTTCTTATGGAAGCGGCACGTAAGGAAACATGTAGAAAATGGCATACACAGATAGAATTCCAAACGATTCAAAATTCAAGACAATTCCTACAAAAAGCTGGCATGTTCTTCTTGCGGACTTCACTGCAACCACTGGTAACCAACTATTTCTTCGTTTCTGTTACATCAACAATGAAACAGTATCTTCATTATTCGTGGAAACAGTGCAGCATCTGTTTCCTTTCAACCACTGCCAGCCCGTGCTTTTCAATGCACTAAGGGATATGCCCTTCAAACACTTGACATGTGGAAGCATCAGGGCCCACCTTCTCCAGGCCTACTGTACCTGTCCATTGCATAGAACCACAAATGGATGAACCTTTATTTCTACCCTTTTAGTTTCTCTCTCCTTCACAGACAGATAATCTATTTGGCATTTAGTACCACTGGCTAATTTAAACAGTAAAATATGAACAAACAACATTCTTACAGACCTTGTATTTCTCCAAATGTTGTCAATATTTTTAAATTAAAATGAATATGAGGTGGTTTTCTGTAGTTGTTTTTGGTTGTTTGTTTCTAACTTGCATTTTCACAGGAAGAATTAAAAGGAACATGACAATATCTAATTCCTTTTCCTCAGGTAAGGTAATAAGAATTTTGCCATTCAAGCTATTTGCATTGTATTTGGTGAAACCACTAGAAACTACAATCATACACTAAAAATGTTTAAATATATGCTAATCACTGCTATGATGGTGATTTAGACATATAATTTGAAAAGGCAAATTTCATGCTTTTTTAGAACATCAGAAAGTAAAATTTACCCTTCCTAACATTATTTAGGGGAGCTCAGAGAGCTCGCGTTAGGGCTTTCACTACAGCGATCCTTATGTCAAAGAACTCTCTTTGACATACTAAAGCTCTAAAGAAAAAATAATAACTGTAAGCAAGCAGTCTAGAAGAATCCGATCTATCAGAAAACAGCAGCAGCTCGTGAGTCAGCCTCCCCTGACAAGAAACACAGTGTGTGTGAATTACTGATACAACACTGCAGTGTGGCACAAGACCATTCAATAACCTCCCCCACTGCACACACACTCAAGACACATAATGCCCAACAGAAAGAGAGGGTGGAGGGGAATTTCAATTATAAGCATACTCCAAAGAGACTGCAGGATGAGATGAGAATCACACCACAGGGCTGTATTTTGATGGCTTTTCCCATAGTCAGTATTAAACTGCTCATGTAGTTGTCCAAACAAAGTAAATGGAAAATCATTGGGGAAATATTTTTAACAGCATCCTATCAGAATCTGTCTGCAGCCCATAGTTACACTCTGAATCAGTAAATACAATGAAATAACAAAATCCTTACTGGTAGTGATGTTTTGCAACAAAATTTGGCGGAGTGGTAATTAATGCAGGTAAATCCTACAGAGCATTCGAGATCACCGGGGAATTGGGGCTTACTTATTCAAGATGCATTTTAACACAGCTGTATGCAAGACCGTACCTCTGAAGAACCAAGTCCCGTAACATATCACCCTTGTAAAATGGAGAACGTTATTTTGGATAGAAATTCTTCAGAAGCAGATTTGGGATCACTACAAAGAACTGCACATGAGTTACAAATATGGCTAGCAAGAACAAGAAATTCAGTTTGGTAGAAATATAGCACTTGACAAACATCCCTACCCCAAAGCACAACACAATCATCAAATCATTATTCCTTCCCAAGTAGTAAGTTGCATGGTTATTAGGAAAGACACAGGAGAAGTCCTAATTGAAGAGAGTCCTTTGTTCAACCTGAGGCCTTAGCTGGTACCTCCTATGTGGCAGGTGAGCACCTAACTACAGAGTCAACTTCCCTCCCAGCCCTCTGTTTAAATCACTTGCTAATACAAAGTAGCATAGAGCCAACAAAGAAATCAACTCTAGAAGCTGGAATCACAATGTTCACTTGGGACAGGAAGGTTCCCGTTCAAATTCTGCCTGCAAGGTGTGTAGCACAACGGTTCACATCATTTTGAGCATGCAAAATGCCCCTTGTTTTGATCAGAAATTCTACCTGACCCCTGAGTAGGGTGCATCAAAAAAACATTTCACTAGTTTTATTTCTGAGCAGGAAGGCACAAGGTTGTCTGTAGCCACGTGAGCAGCTACTTATACAACTGTCATGGCCAAAACAGCAAATGTGTTTTTTTAATGTGCACAGAAAAGGAGTATCAAATAGAAATACTGAGAAGTATATTAACATTTTTAATGGCATTAGCAAGAAAATTACTGGAACATGCCTTGGTCTGGTATCTATGTTTCAGTAAGAATGATGACAAGCTGGAAACTTTTCAGAAAAGATGATCCAAGTCTGAAAAACAGGGCTGGGCATAACAGACTCTCAATCCATTGCATTTATCAGAAAGAAGTTTGAAATTGACCTGTTCATGACCATGTACTAAATTATCATTTCCAACTGCAGTCCACAGAATTCAACACAGGTGACTAGTCCCAGGCAGCAGCGTGGTCAATAAGCTCCAATTTGCTGTAACAGAAGTCTGCCTTTCCATGAGAAATGCCTGGTAGACCCATCAACTGAAGAAGGTTTAGAAGCACTGATTCAGTAACAGCCTTAACAAAATCTACAGTATGGAAGCAAAAATTAAACAACTTCCAACTAGCAAAAGAAACTTTTTTTTCCCCCTGTAATTGGAGCAATCTAGAATGAAGATGATACATTATTTACTAATGTCAGTCTTTAAACAAAGACTGAAACTTGTCCTCTGCAACAGGCTGTGGTTCATTCAGATGCTATGGATTAAATACAGCTGATGACACACTGAAGTTTGATGGGCTGCATCTACAGTTTCAGGTGGATGTGGAAAATCCTGGCTTCGCTGAAAATAACAGTTTTTCCACTGACACCCACAGAGTCAGGATTTTATGTATTTAATATAACAGTCCTCTGAAATCTTTACAAAAGAGCACTGCAATCCCCTACAACAGTGGGGCTGTTCAGTGAGGCTGATCTAATTTTGTGTGGTAGGACATGGCTTGTGTTCATCATAAAAGATCCAAAACTCTAGACCCCAATTTGTATTTGAGTCACTTATTGCACATTACCTTCACGAAAAATGATTGGACCAAAGCTGAGAACAGCCTACCCATGAAGCCTCACCACCGGGCCACTCACTGAAGGGCTTCTATTACTACAGTAGGCTTGGCCGCTGCAATCCTACGTGCCGTGTGGGGTGCGCGGTGTACAACAGAAGGGATGGAAACGCCTGAGTCATGAGGGCCGAGAGCACGTCCGTGTCTCCGTCCCTGGCGCACCCTCTCCTCGACACCTGCTCACGCCCGTACCTTGAGGTCCTGCTCCATGCTGCGCAGGAGCTCGCCGTCGATCTCGCCGGTCTGCGCGTAGCGGAGCCTCTTGCGCTCGGCCTTGCGCAGCCGGTACTGGAGGATCCGGCAGTTCTTGTTGGCTCGCTCCAGCTCGTGGCGCATCTCTTGAAGCTGACAAGCGTCCTCCTCGAAGAAGCTGTCCCTCATCTCGTCCATCTCGGTCCTCAGCTCATCTATCTCGTTCTGGCACCGGGGCGAGAAGGGGCGGGGACGCAACAGGTGGGTCAAAAACACAAACGCCAGCAAGCACGGGGGGAAGGCGGCCAACACGGAGCGTGGGGACCGGCCCCGGTCCCCGCGGGGACACCGCCTAAGTGCCGCCGAGCTCGTCAGGAGCGCCGCAACCAAGCAGGGAAGCGCGGCTGAGAGCCCGCCAGGGTCTCAGAGACCCCGCGGGGAACAGGGCGGCAGGGAAGCCCCCCAGGCCCGGGGCTGTGCAGCGCGGCTCCCACCTCCCACTACCCACCACCTCCCGCCCGCCGGCCCCTCACCTTGAGGCTCTCGTTCTCCTCCCGCAGCTTCTCCATCTCCTCCTGCATCTCGTCCTGCAGCTGCGGGCTCAGGGAGCCCTCCGGGGTGCCGCTCCGGCCGCCGCCGCCCGCCTCGCCCTGCCGCAGCCCCTCGGCCCCGGCCGCCGCCGCCATGGCAGAGGGCGAGGAGGCGGAGGATGCAGGGGGAGGCTCGGCCGAGGCGGCGGCCGCCGGGGAGGCGGAGGCGGAGGCGGCGCCGGGGCCGGGGCCGCCGCTGCCGTGGTTGCTGCCCTTGGTTTGCATCTGGGCGGCCGCCGCCAGCCCCTTCCTGAGGTGGAACTGGATGAGCTCACTTTGCAGGCATCCCTCCCGCCAGAACCCGCCGCCGCCGCCCGCCGCCCCGCGGCCCTTGGCGGCGCCCGACGAAGATGGAGGCGCCGGGGCCGCCTCCCCCGCGCCCTTCAGCGGGGACCGCCCCGCTTTCCCCCGCCACTGCCTGGGCGGCGGCGGCGGCGGCGGCGGCGGCTGCGGCTGAGGCTGCGGCGCCGCCGCCCCCTCCCGCTCCCGCTCCCGCTCCCGCTCCCCCCCGCCGCCGCCCGCAGGGGGCGCCTCCTCGCCGGGCTCGGCGGCGGGCGGCGCTTCAGCACCGGCTCCGGGCTGGACAGCGCCCGGCGGCGCCGCGCCCCGCCCCGGCCGCTCGGCGGCGCGGCCCCGGCCGCCCCTCGGCGCCTGGCCCGGCGGCGGCCGCGGGGCCCCGGCCCCGGCCTTGGAGGAGGCGGCGGCGGCCGCGGCGGCGGCGGGCGGGGCGCGGGCGGCGGGCGGGGGTCGCGGGGGGGCGTCGCGGGCCCTGGCCGGGGAGGAGGCCCGCGGCTGCTTCCTGCCGCTGCTGCCCTCCGGGTGCAGGCGAGGCTCGGCGGCGGCGCCCCCTGCGGGCGGCTGGCTCATGGCGGCGGCTATCTGCGGGGAGAGTCCATCGCCGGCGACGTCCTCCGCCTCCTCCGGCCGGCCGGCTGCGGGAGGAGAAGCGGGGAGGACGGTCGGGGGGGGGAACCGGGAGGAGGCCCCGGCCCTGCCCCGCCGTGTGCCCGGTGCGAGATGCTGCTGCACCTGCCTGCGTCCCCCGGGGCCTCCTCCTTCAGCCTTGACAGGGCCTCTTCGGCACAAAGTGAGGCCTGCAAGGCACGCGAACCAAGAGCAAAAGGGCCACTGAATCAACTTTTACACCCATCTTTGCATCAGTTTGTTTCACAGAAGCATTGTCGAGACCTAAGGAGCGGTTCAGGCTTGCTAGCGGTTACACTGAAGCAGCACCGAGGCAGAATCCCTCCAGCACATTTCCAAAACATAGGGATTAAGGAAGGAGTACACCCCAGCCCGGCACTAGGTGTGACACGGTATTCACCTGCGGGTGCTCAGGTGGCAATTTTCCCCCGTAGGGCCTAACCTAGAGTTTTCATGGCCACAGCAGATGGCTGAAATGGGCTGTTAGGTGCCATACCGTGCTGCAAAGATGTTCCGTAAGGCATTCTAAAAATAATAGCTATGATCCATAAACTGTTTTCACATAGCCTTTATTCAGTCGTCCTTAAAGGGAAAATGCGGGCCAAAATAGCATTCCTAATGTAGCCTTATGATTCCCAACTGTCCCACCACAAAGTACAGAGTAAAAGCCAACTGGTCAAAGTCAATGTAGACATTATACCCTACCCTGACAATTGGTTTACTCCCTGCAACACACCAGACAATGACACTGTGTTTGCTCTGCGCTCACTGGCTGGGGTACAAGGTTTCCTCTCAAATGCGCTGTCATTATCACCCTGATTTTAACCAATACACTGAAAATTAATGCTCAGAAGAACATAATTTGGCAGGATCTTCCCAGGCATTAATAAGCAAAAAGGGAGCATGGGATTGTAAGCCTACCAAAACTTAGACTTGCACCACAACACCAATTTGCTTTGCTTCTCTAGCAATCACCATAAATACAATTCCCAAAATGCTGCTTTTCAGAGCTGGACAGGTCCAAAAAGCCACTCTTGAAAGCCAAACCTAAAGAAACTGCAAGAAGTCAGGGCTCAGCCTAGATCCTGCATCTTCCTCTTAACTCTGACTCTTCCCTACTGTTTTCCTGATTTATTTTTTTCCCCACAACCCAAGCCCCGTTTGAGCCCGGGTCTGAAACCTCCGAAAACCCTCACAAAACTCCGCGACCCCATCTCCCCTCCAGTGGCGAGCCCACGTGGCGCCAGGACGCTGCGTCTCTGCAGGTGGAAAAAGCGCAGAAACACACGCCGGCAACAAAAGGGGAGAGTCCAGCGGCTCCACCCGGCAGCGTGGGGATGTCCCCAGCCCCTGGCGCTTGTCCCCCGACCCCTGTCCCTCCCGGGGGTGGCAGCTCCCGGGGCACGCCTGCCTTTTGTCCGGGTTTTAGAGGCGTGGGAGGCTTCTCGCAGCTCCCCCTCCACGCCCGGCGCTTTTGTTGAATCTGAATCTGAAGTAACATCCCACCCCCCACCTTTAGAAATAATAATTAAAAAAAAAAAAAAGGAAATAAAAAGGAAGAAAGGCTTGAGGCTAAAGCAGCCGCGTTACTCACCACCGCCCTGCCTGCTGCCCGGCTGGCGAAATGCATGCACGGGGAGCCGGGCACCGCGCACGGGGTCCCCAGCGCTGCCGGAGCCGCTCAGGAAAATGAAGCAATATTCATGAGCTGACCTCACCGGGCCGGGGAGAGGGAGGAGAGCAGCGGAGAAAAGAAAAGATGAGACGGCGAGGACCCCGCCCAGGCCTGAAGGCTGAGTTGCGTCCCCTTCCTTATCTATCTGCACACGGTGCCACCGGATTACGGCGCAAATGGGGGAAGGAGGCGCCCGGCTTCCCTTCCCGATCCACCCCGGCGATCGATCCCCATCAATTATTTAGCGGCTCCTCCAGGGAGCCGGCTTCGAGCGGGCGGGGATGCCGGGCGCCTTGCGCATCAGCAGCAGGCCGGTAAGAGGGAGGCTTTCCTTTGTTCGCCGCCTTTATCTGCGCTCGCAGGGCAGCGGATCCGCACCGCGTCCCCTTGACAAAAGCCTGCTACGAGCCGGGAAAGGTGGAAACAAAGGCAAAGCACTGTGGTCTACTGAAGATAACCCCCGGGCGTTATTTCTTCGCGTGAACATAGGACTAACCGACCGGTGACTGTTTATTCATGGCGTGGGCAAAACCCGGAGGCAGCCATCTGATTAACCTGGGGGAGCTCCACCTGCCTGGTGCACCGCCAGCGGAGTTTGGCTTTGCTCTGGGGCACCTTAGGTGGCTTGTAACGTGTCGAGCTGAAAACCTTTCCCGATGACAAAGAGGAGCAGAAAAGGGGCTTTCAAAGGGGCTTTCCCTCCTTCTCCCTGCCTCCGAGGAGGGCAGAACGGGCGCTCAGGGCGTTTCCACCCCACGGCCCCACCCGTGTGCATATTCATACATCCATACGTCGTGATGCACAGTATATACACACAAAGACATTACGCATACATATGTACATAAATGTTTGTGCATATACACATGTATGGCACACGTGTCTCAATATAAATACATGCCTTTGTGTGTATATATATGTACATGTGTTTGGATTCGGGAAGATACCGCCCCTGTCTGCATGTCCTCCAGTTCCGAACTGCATGAAGTGGACATATAAAAATGCGATGAGTTGAGGACAACCAGAAAATGAGAAATGAAAGATTAATGCTGAAGGATATGGGTTTTGAAACCCATCATAAATATTGACTGCAGCCGTACCAACTAAACAGAGCGATTGTTTGAAACAAGAGGAATAAAAATACAAAATAGTTCTGTAATTGGAACTGAGAAATACACCCAATGTGTTGTAGTTTTCCTAAGAAAGTGGTGGGTAGATTCTGATAGAAGATAGATTCTGGACTCCTTGTCTCCCTGAATATACAGAATTAAGGCAATGAAGCCATCACAATAACAAATCATTTTATCTGTACAACATCTTCCAGAAGGAAAAGCATAGCAATTCCTACCTTTAAGCACTGAACAGCAGTTAGCATCCTTTCTGCTCCCTCTGTATTGTCTGGATAGACTTTCTGTGTCAAAACAAAAATGGGGTGTGATAACATCCCATGCTGCCTACTACGAGTTGCATTGCGCTGTTGGGAAGATAAAAATCCTTCCTGTCTCATGTTAGTGTCCAACTGAAAAGCAGGTCATCATATTATCTTCACCTATATTGTCAGGCCATATATCTGATAGTAAAGATATGGTACTACTATTTATGGTAGAAAAAAATTGCCTATCTCAGATTCATTTGGGATTGTTGACTTTCTTCTTAAACTTTCTATTCTAGCTGAAACGTCAGTGCTGACACAGTTATAAAAATTGACATGGGTACAAAATTGCTTCTGCTCATATCATTTATTTGAGGGGGAGGAGGAGGAAGGGGAGCACAAGCGTAATCTCTTGCTGATAAAAACTGTATTTCCATTAGGAAATTTGCTGCTAGATCCTGTAGGCCTTTTACATGACCAGCAGGTCCTTTTCAAGAATAAGTCTAGCATGAAAAAAACTATTACAGAAATGTTAATACAGTAAAAATTCAATTTACTTATTTATTTGTTTGTTTGTTTGTTTGTTTATTTATTTTCTCCATCCACCTGTGGATGGAAATAATATACAGAAAGAAAGACTTGAACTTTACATAGAAAACAAGGGGCTTTCAGCTGACTACAACAATGCAGGAATTAAATGGTGTCATGCAGTGAAATACGTTAACACAAATGTCCACGGCAGACAAAACAGTGAAAATCAAATATTAGAAGTTGTTTAGGAAGAAACAGAGAAGAAAACAGGAAATATCTTTATTGCTCTGGTATAATTTCACGGTACAGACAGATTCTGATTTCCAAGTGTGGTTCTGGTCCCCTCATCACAGACATGGTAGAAGGTGCAGAGGGGCAGCCAGGTTCTGAAGTAGCTCTGTGCAAGGAATAACTTCAGGCTAGAAGAGGGATGACTGAGGGGAAATATGACTCAGGTCCCTGCAACCCTTAGTAAGGAGGCTAAAAAGCGTTACTTCATTTTGTGTTACTTTTTGCGCTATTCACAGTCTCTTCCCATAAAGGATGAGATGCAAATCCGAGTGAAAGAAACAAGCAGATGATGAGTTCCAAAATAATAAAGAAGATGGTTCTTGTGGTTAAGCTCTGGAACTCCCCGCCATGGTGTGTTGTGAATTTAATGGTCTACATGGCTTTAGAAAGTGATTGAACAAAGGCAAGGAAGGAAAATTAACTGAAGGCAATAAGGCAAAACTAACAGCTCAAGAAAACCTCTGCAATGCCACTTGTTTGATCTGGGAAACTGTCTGGGAGTGATAACATTATCTTGTTTTCTGTTGATCTCTAGCATCCACTATCAGCCACAGGCAGACACCTGTCAGTGAGCTAAATAGGTCTTTGGTTTGACTCCATAAGAAAATTATTAAACTGTTATGTATAGATATATCGCTCTCTACATTTGCTTCTCTCTTTTCATCTTTCTGTTATTTTCTTCATTTCTTTTTCACTATTCCTCCTTAGATTTCTTGTCATGCAGAGCATTGGTCATCTGCTGCACCCTGGTAGACTTTTCCAATACTTCTTTGCCTTCAATGGCTAAAAGTATTTTGACCCCAAATTAAAATTGTGAATACCTTGTTTTCTAGTCTCCATTACTACTTGTTCACATACAGAGAGATTTTTTAATCCAGCCTGCAACTGTAGTTAGTTATATGTAGTTGTACAAAAGAAGAAAAGGCAGCGGATTGAAAAGGGAAGAGAGAAAGAGAAAGGAGATGCAGCATTTCTTCTCCAAGCACAGTTTCAGTCTAAGCCATATAAGTGTTTTTTCTAAGGTGAAGATGAGAATCACCTTACATAACACCCTAAAAGCATGACCTCCAACCTTTCATTAAAAAATACTTTACGAGCAGATTTCAGAAGCTGTTTGGAGAGGATGTTTTTCCAGGAGGCTCTCTGGGTGGCACTTGGCTGCTATACTTCGGCCACATCGCTTACTCACATCATCTGCTCTCTTGGGAAGCTCCTGGGCTATGCGGGGGCAGAAAGAGGAGCTACTGGAGTGTGCTGTGCTAGCTGCATGGTGCTGGCACTGCCCCAGCTGGCAGCTTGTCTCCCTGCCCAAGGAGATGTGCTGGACACGACTAATTATACATCAGACCACAGTCGTTTTTCTCTTTCCATGGAAAATTGAAGGTTTGAGACTTCAGTTCGCCAATTTCTAATATGTTGACTAAATGGCCCTGATGTCTATTGTATCAAGCAGTAATTTGAGAATAAACAATTAATACTTTATCACTGGTCTCTTATCCTATTTATTTGGAAATGGAAAAGCTTTCCAGATATATTGCATAGCAGAACTGCACAGCATAAAATCATGATACTGGAAAAAAAATAAAAAAAAATAAAAAGCTTTGTGTTAAAGAGGAATAACACTGGGGAAAAAGTAAAACCAAAAAATAAATAACATTTAAGTTCATACTACTCATGAAATAGGAACGTGCTGGCAGCACCAAATAGTTTGTTTGAACTGGGTTATTTATTTTGGCATACACCATTTATTATACCATATTATTCTGTAAGTTAATGGTGATCCTGGTTTTCACATCTCTCTTCTTTTTGCTCCTCCGTAGTGACTGCTCCTCCGCCAAAGGCTGCTACATCACGGCACATTGAGGCTGCACCTTCTGTTCATCCACGGCCTCATACCCACAGAGACCAACATGGGGACAGCGATGCCATCTGCACCCCCCCAACAATTCACCCCAATGAGAGAAGGAGGTCGTGCTGCTTTTTGCCACTATGTAAAGGAAGCTGTTGGATCTGACCCACTGCCTTCAGCCTTCACATTTCTAATGGATCTCTCATTTCCCGGTTTAGGGAGTCTGCTTGTCATGTGCTGTGTCATACAGGTCTTGGTCTGTTCAGTCCTTGCATTCCAACAGCTGGGCAGTTTCTCAGCCTCGCAGGGGTGACCAGGTACAAAAAATGAAATTAAGATTAGAGGATTCTTCAGAACACCTGGGCAGTTTCTCAGCCTCATAGGGGTGACTGGGTACAAAAAACAAAATTAGAGGATTCTTTGGCTTTGTCACTGGGGAATAAAACTAGGTAAAATTAGGTCTGTTGTTTATTAGAACTCAACTGTAGTCATAAAATAAAGGCTCGGTTCTATTTTTGTTGTCCAACATTTCATTCAGGCTTTCTGAAGGCCGCAGGAAGTTTTATGCCCTGCCTTTTATTCTTTCAGAAATCAATTGTACCTATTGTTTGGAAATAATGACAGAACTGAGCATGCCTTGAAACAGGCCAGGGCATCTCAACCATTCCTAATGAAAAAATGACCTCTTGCAGGATCCCTCTGCCTCTCCTGGACTTACTATAATTTCTGCTACCAGAATGATTTTTTTAAAAATAATTTGTGAATTTGGAATTTATTTAAGATATTATTTACACTGCAAAAACAACCAACCAACCAACAACAACAAAAACGCAGTCTTTCCGTATCACTGTTTCCTGTTACTTTTCTATGGGTCTTTCTTTCATTTTCAGAGGCTAGGATTATCCCAAACTTACACAAATCCTATCATGCATGCATGTATCTGCGTAGGCTATATACTGCATTCTTACCTAAAGCTCATTGATTACTTAGTGAGGCTACCAGGAGAGGAACTGTACAGAAGATGTTATAGCTAAGACTGTAGGAATGAAAGAGTGACTGCTAGAGAAAAACAATAGCTTTTTTTTTTCTTTTTTTTTTTTTTTGGCTCTAGCACATTACCAGTAGGCTCAAGTAGCATTTTCCAGAGAGAGGTTTCAAACATAAAGGCAAATGACTGAAGACAACCTCAGAGCTGTTCTCTAGAGCTAAACAGATGGTCTTAAAAGTAGTAACTCATGAGCAGGCTGTGCTCTGGGGTCTGCCCGCTTCGTCCCCTGAGGGAGGCAGTGTGGACCTGTCTGCCTGCTCATGCACACCCAGCCACAATGGGTGCATTGCGGGGAGGTGGCCCAAGTTCAGTGTTAGCATTGTGTTACTCATCCTAATGTCTAAGGTTCTCATCATGACGTGCTCAAACAGGTTGCACAGCTTCTTACCCTATCGCACTCTACAGCTTAAAGTAAGTAACCACAACAGTTACCGCACCCAGGGGCATTTACAGCCTCCTTCTTCTATGCCTAAAGAGAGTTTGGAAGAAGCAGGATTGTGCCATGGGTGGGTGATCTTTCTTCGTTATTCTGTTACATTCCAGCAGTTGGCCATCGGATCAGTCACGCAGGTGTAAAACGAAGCTGCACAACCTTAAAGGTGCTTTGGTGCCCAATTCCCTATGAGTATGAAGGGACTTAGACCCCGACCTTGGAAACAGAGAAGATGAAGTGAGGGAACAGGTGATGAAACAGACTGCATTTTGTTATTTTGTTTGTGTTTTCTTTTGTATTTATTCCTCACCTAATGCTAATTTATTTTTTAATCTCCATTTTGTTAATTCAGAATGCTCATTTTGATTACATATGGACGTGTATAATTATTCAAGCTGGAACTGTATCTGGTTATTTCGACTTCCAGGTGGCATCACATTACTATATATGTAAGCTTCCAGGTGCAAAACTGGACACAGTTTTACCAAGAGCTGGTCTTAAACAATTGTTTCCCTTCCACCTCTGGTGCCTCCTGAATTGCTCTCCACTTTATTGTCATCTTCTAACTGATAATCTGTCTCTTCTTTCATCTTTATTCTCTCTGGTAATTATTCACTATAACTTGTATTTCAGGATCAATATCTTCTTGCGTGTATCTAAGCCATTTTTGTGCTTAATGCCGTTTTTGAAGATAACTCTTGGACTAGAACTTTTGAAAATGTTGGCAAATCTATTTGTGTTCTTTATGCTCCTAAATGCCTTTAAGAGCTTAGCACAAGTCATTTTGAAAATAAGTTTTTCATTCCTATGTCTTAATGGCTTTGGAATATGATGAATAGAGCTGGAGATTTTATTTGTTAAATTACACTTGCAAAGGCTAGGGAAAAATCACTGTACTTACACAAGCTAAAAATTAATAAGTCAATAGTGAATCAGTTCCTTTGTTTACCAATTTATTGGACCTTCTATCATGTGTATTATGCTGTTATCCACATCCTGGATGGTATCCAAGCTTCTTACATAATGCCCGGTTGGTTGTTGAGAAATGGGAGAACTGCTGGCACACATCAAAACAGTAAAATCAGGGTATCAGGTTTTCCACCTGGTACACATAAACACCGCCTGCATAGGAAAAGCTCTGTGGGTGTTTCGACAAGCACGTATAAGAGGATTGATGCATGACTTTTGATTCAGGGACTGCATGTGAGAATGGCAATTGAGAAAATAATTTGCCCCAAATATCCTTCCTCGTGTACACTGATATTGCTTCACAAGGCTTTGAACTAGGGATAGATTATGCCTACAATGGCTTCTGCTCTCTCTCCGGGCTGCCGGAGAGCAGTTTTTTGTGTGAATGAGGCCAGAGTCGCGGTTTCTATGGTGACTTCACCCGCTTGTCACCCATCCAGCAGCCCCTCTTCCACAGCCTTTGGTGTGCTTTCAGTGTGATCGCGCCCGTGTGGGGGTAGGGAGAGAAGGAGGAAGAGAGGAAGGAGCATTTCCAAAGAGCAGGCAGGGAAATCATAGTCAGTGTGTTACGTTTTCAGGTGCTTTGATAGTCTCAGATGATCTGGAAATGGGAATAGGAGAGAGCTTGTCACTATGGGACAAGCTGCAGGGGGCTGCTGTGCTTCACCACCTTGACCCCCTCTAGCAGAAGCACAGAGAGATGAGGCACCGGTAGCCTGATATTTATTATTCTGAGTCCCAAGAGGGTGACGTTACTCAGCACAGCACATTTACTCTGGTGTAATTCTATCAGAGGAGAACTAGCAACCAGGTTCAGTGGCGTAGGGGCAGGGCAGGTGAGATCGGCGCCTGGCCACGAGGCTCTGTGTCACATTGGCACAGCGGTACCTAAACCTGCACAGCTGCCCACAGGGAGTCACAGCACTGTGGGACAGATCCAAGATAATCCTTTATTGATCCAAGGCACTTGAGACCACGATTAAAGGGTACCTTAAGGGTGCCTTAAGGATAAGGCAATGGTTGGGCAATGGGTTGAAAAGGGTGCTGAAGGGACCTTTCTGTCTCCCTCTCCAAGCCTGAACTGCGGGGTTAACTTGGTATCTGTCTTAGCAAAGCCAGTAATAACTGCAAGCTATGAACTAATTCCTATTAGTTTATTTTATTATTAATGTAATTGTTAATAACTTCAATGGCCATTGCTGATGTCCAAGGAAAGCCCTGCTGCAAACTCATGCTTGCTCAGATCCTATAATCCGCTCTTTCCAAACACACCCTCTAGCCCCCTGCTCCAGTTTGCCTAGTAATTGTGAAAGAGGCACATGTAGGAAGCAACCAAACCTTGTATTACAAGGTTCTTCGCCGTTCCCTTAAAATCCTCTGGGATTAAATTCCGGGTCCCCTGATAGCAAATCTCACACTGTCATTAAAATGGTCAGGCCAAGACATTAGATTTCATTGGCCATTTTACTTAAGGTCTTTGGTTAGCTGGCACAGGTTTGTTCACAATTATTTGAATATTAACATATTTCATTTATAATTTTTATTAAATAAGCTGCCATAAAGTCAATACATCTTTTCAAGTCACTGATTATTTCTGCCATGATTAGAAAAAAAACAATGTTCTGTTCACTTGAAATGCTTAATATAACCTAAGAAACTCTACAAATCATAGTAATGAGTTGTACTATAAATTCCCAAAATGTGTTCAGAAACAAACTTTATTAAAGCAGCAATTGTCTTTGCTATATTTGCATGTAACAAATTTCTGTATGACAGAAAAAAAAAAAAATAAGCAAAATAAAACTCACTTAACATGGTAAAGCAGATGTTCCAAATTTTATAATGAAGCTTTTCTTTAGAGAGGAGATACTATAGCTACTGGAAACAAGAGGCCTCCATACTTACTTGGGACTGCTGAGGCTTTTGCACAGAGCAGAGAAATGCCTTCTACTCTCCTGTCTGATGCTGGGTGTACGACACGACTTTGAGTGTCACAGGCTCCTAAAGTCATCATAATATTTGCTACCATCTCTTCCCCTCCTACCCTTGAGATCTAATCTTCAAAAGAGCCATGAAAAACAAGTTAGAGAAGTTATGTGCTCGCTCTCAGACTAGATTGAGTTTTTTGCTTGTTTCTTTTTGTTTTTGTTTTTAAAAGTATTTTTACCCACTTTTCTTTTACATGTACTTCCCACCAATCTATAGCAACAACAACAACAAAAAAGCCACCTGAGTCAAAGCACAATTCTGTCTTTTGGTTTATCATACTTTTAATAGCTTGAAACACTGAAAACTCCAGTGCTGAAAGCTTCGCTACCATTAAAGCCCACAAAAAAGACACGTGGAAACTTCTTTTGAACCCAGAATCTCTTTCAGCAAGGATAATTGGCTTCTTCAACCACTGCTACAGCGATGGTCTCTCTCATTGTAGGATGTTTTGTGAGCCATTGGGAGTCTGAGCACTGAAGCATGAATCTGATTTGATTACATTTATTTTTGTAGCCTTTCGTCTGCATTTTCTAGGGCATATGTGAGAATTTCATAACTATAATAAAACAATTATATTCGTTTGCACATTGGATACTCGCTGTCTAAGGCAACAGAGATATACCAAAAACAATGTTGCACTCTGGCAAAGAAGAGAAATTGAGGAGCTATGAAGCAGTCTCATTTTATGACTTAACAGAGTAAGGAAAGTTCCTGCTAGCATCATTCTTGGCATACTGGCAGAATCTAATAGTTTCCCCACATGCACAAAGGAGGGTGTTGATCTCTCCATAAAGCACTTTAATGCACACAAAGAAAACTCTAAGGCAGGTGTGTACTGCTATAGAAGTAATACTGATGAAACAGAAAATGCAGGGAAGCTTTATTTCCTATCATGGGAAGCTGAAGGTGCGTAGAGGGACTAAGTGCAAAAGTTCATTTGTATATTAAAATAGTCTTGATGAGAATGTGAGTTTAATACACCACAGGTAGAAAAGTCTTGCATACAATGAGTCATCGTACATCAGAACTTCTCCAATCTGCACGACAGATGTAACAGCTTCTGTTCCTTTATTACACTCTTATCATCTTATTTATGATCAGGTTCAATTGACAGAGACCGGTATTGCTCTCATGCTCAAGGAGAGCATTACAAAACCCTGTGCTTTAGGACTGATAATGCTAAAATTCAAGTACTCTTATTGCTACAGATTCCTCTTCTCTTTACAACAACAGCAGCATCCTTCCCAGCTGCTCTGCTGTATCTAATCTCAGGATGTGCATCTTTTCTTTTGAGGTTATTGCCTCAAACAGGATTGCTCCATTATGTTCTGCTGAGCTCTACTCAGTATTGGTTTTTAGACACTAAAAATATTTACTTTATTTCACCTTTTTCTTGATTTTAGTTCAGGATTAAGGCTTACAACTCATTTGTTCACTTTATTTATTTATTTATTTTTCACTTCTATAAATACAAAAAACTCGCACACCTGAATTAAAGGCATTACATCTTTTGTGACTAAACACATCAGCAGCAGTTAGCAGCCATGATGACCTCAGGTAAGCAGAACTTCCTCAATAGTTGTTAAACGCCAAGAAAAAGCCAAGAATTTCACACACACACACACACACACAAAAAAAAAAAAAGGGCAAGGAAAAAGAAGCTGAGCCGGTGTCCAAGTGATCATGGAAGAGCTGAGCAAGGAGTCCCATAGAGAAACCTTCCTCTGGCCCAAACAAAAAGAGGAAACAACAGAGCCAGCACTTGTAGATCCATGATGTGGGAAGGGAAGATAGCCAGAAAGAACCAGCAGAGTTGGAAAGTTGATGAGAACAGAAGATATGTTTTCACATTTGTGAAAAATTTGACAGCAGCAGTGCCTATGTGAAGTTCTGTCTGGTGTATGATCAAGCAAGTACCATCTTAAATCAATATCAAATCCACTTCCAAAGAGATCAGCAGCTCATACAATTCCTCCTTTCTCCCTCGATATCCTGGAAGAACAAGCACACTCTTTGTATGAGGACAATAAAAGAATTTCTGTGGGCTCTTGTAACGAATGCACAGCAGCAGCTAGTCACCATTGGCTGATGCTTGCATGACAGAACAGGGTGCTAGAGTCTGGTTAAAAATACTGAATATTTTGATTTCCTCATAGCAGACCTGACATAAAACTGGGAAAGAACACTATGATTACTAGATCTTGAATTAATGAAATGCCATAAGACTTTCATTGTATGCAAAATATTTCTTGTACAGACACAACTGTTTTCCTATGTGTAAAACAACCGAAAAATGCACATAGATATTGCCATGTCTTAATCAGTAGACAGTGGAAACACTTTCTGTCATTTAACTATAAAATATCAGTGATGTTAATGAATACTTTTATTAACGTCATATTTTAGTTAATAGTATTAATACATGATTTTTTTCTTTGGTACTGCAAGAGAAGAATGAAGACGTCTGTCAGATGCCACTGTTATTTAGAAGTGGAGGGCTCTTACATTGTTTGCTCCATCCATCCTTGCTCTGCCAATCAAGAGCTAAGCATTGTCACCCAGCTCTCCGACACCTTGGTGGACAAACCTTACACAGCAAGGTCGGAGCTGTGGTGATGAGCCGGAGCCTGCCAGAGCACAGGAGAAGAAATGCAAGCCCAGCACAGCTCTTGCCTGCTCCAAGTGTATTTTCTTCAGTTCTTGCGGGGGGGTTTAGAAGCTGAATTCTTCTTCAACCTCCCTCTGTTCCTGGCTGGGGTAGAAACAGCAAGGGAAAAAGGAGGTATTACGGAGATTGTATCTGTCATCTTTGTCACAAAGGGGCAGCACTGATCAGAGGCAGAGGGGTCTGAGCAGGAGCAGACTCCCTCCTCTCTCCCATGAGGAGTGGTCTGCAAGGAGCAGGAGAAGGGAGATGGAGGAGGTCACCCTGGAAACAGCACATGACAAGCAGGGAGTAAGGCTGCTGCTAGCCTTGACATGTTTTTTGGTGTCATTTGAGAGCACTCACTGGGTAAATTATGCAAGCAAAGCAACTGTAATCCAAGTGCATTAGTATTTTTCAACCTTAAGCAAATGAGCAGATTGGCTAAAAATATTTACACATGATGGAGCAGGTCACCTCTAATAAGGTCACCCAAGACCTCTAATACTCAATAAGTTCTTTATAGAGTTTGGCTCAGTTGCATTCCTGAAAACTATGAATTTATTGTACATCCATGTAGTGGAAAGAGTTTGTTTGAGTAGTGGCTTGTAAAAGTCTAGAAGACAAATGAGGCTGCTTTTCTGTAGCTCTCACACAAATAAATAAATAAATAAAAAGATGTGGTCAGACACCAAGCCTTTTGGAAGCATTTTGCAAATCTTGGTGAAGAACCTTTTAAAGCTATATCTTGTAATCACTACCAAAGCATTGGAGAATAATCAAACTATTTTTCCAGCAAGTCTAAACCATAACTCAAGTCCATGTGCCCTCATCAATTAACCTTTCAATTAATCTGATTCAGGACATTCAGATAATGGAGACCTTCACCAGTGATGTGAAATGAGCCCATCTATGACGGCAGAGCAATTTTTATGACTGCCTGATGAACACATTAGTGTGCAGGCAATGTCCCCTGAGCAGGGATTTCTGGAAATTGCATAGATCGATACCTCCCTGAGGCAGGGATAGCTGCTAGTCCAGTTCCCAGACAGCAAAACTGGGGATTGTTCCTTTCAGCATTTCTGAAAATGCTGAAACTCTCAGGTGGAGAGGAACTTATCTGTATCTCTATCTATCACCATCCTGAGACTCAGCTTCAGTAGTTGGTTAGTGCTTGAATGGTGATGCAACGATGTGTCACAGACACCATTCTACACACAAACATTCTACCCTGCAATGTTTCTCTGCCCTGTTCTCCAGTGGCCAAAATCCTCCTATTTGATTTATAAAGAAAAGTATATTTACATATATTTACTGCTGTGCTCAGTTAGAAGTACAAATCACGTTGTAGACCAGCCGTTGCATATAGCCTTTGGGATGCACTTTAGGACAAGAGTACAGAAAAGTTGCAGTGTGGATTTGGCCATTAGTCCCTTTCTGGCAATAGTAGAATATTTATTAATACCAAGCCTGTGCACCACCATATTACTTGGCAGTACAAGTTTCATCTGGACCAAAGCAAGCTGACTTAGTTGAAGCATGTGATGTTTATGCCAGCTTAAGGATTTTTTTTCCCGACTGTACCTGATTCAGCAAAAAAAAAAAAAAAAAAAAAAAAAAAAAAAAAAAAACCTGCTGAGAAAACTTAATTTTTTAACATTTTTGAAAGAATTTTGCTGTCAAATATTTGTTAAAAATCATTATGTATCACATTGTTACAATATTTCTGATCTGGCACAAGGAGCCCTAAAATCAGATGCACCCTCTCATTGCATCCATCTGTTAACAAATGCTAACTGGGAGCAGAATGAGGATATTTTTTACTCAAATGCTAAGATTTTGCTTATGTGCATGTTTACCAGTGTATTAAAACCAAGTTCTATTTCAGTCTTCTGATTTTTTTTTCAGTTACTTGTGAAAGTAATGGAGATGGAAAAGTTATATAGCATCATCTAGTGGACACGTGCAAATATACAGGAGCTTGCAATTCCACTATCCTTATTCACTCAAAATATCTGGCACCAGTACTAACTACAAAGGAAAATGTGAGTTACATTCATTATTTCCAGCTGTCAGCCTGTGGACTGTAAGAAAAAAAAAATACAGTATTAGGCTAGAAACTGTGTCATGCTCACATTGTTACCATTCACAGCTGTAGAACAAGGATATCGAACACCTTGTTGCAATGGGGTGTTTTTTGTTTGTTTGTTTGACAAATGAGCTTAAGCCAAAGAATTTTGGTGTGGGCTTTTAGTGTAAGGACGGTAAAAGCCCATGATCAGGGCCTATTTTCATTTTGATGTACTCACTTGGCTTTGACAACATAAAATAAAATATTATTGAATTATTTGTTTAAAGGTGCAGAATCAGGAGAGGAATGCAATTTTCTGGCTCCAAGGCTGAGTTTTTGCAATTAGATTAATTAGAAGAAAAAGCCACGTAAATCCAGGAGAGACTTGCCGTCTTTTTATATTCACTGCCCTGCAACTGTCTTCTGCCTCCTTCTCAAAAGATCAAGATTTCAAGGTTTCATGATTGTTTGCGTTTGACTGTGTGCTATGTTAGTATGTCCATCCATGTTAGCCTGTAGTGAGGTCAATACTGAGGTAAAATAGCGTCTCTGGTCTGTCATTTAAATCCAAGTACGATGTGAGACTTTCTTATACACCAGGGTGCAGGACAGTTTGGCTGTCGAGGCCACGTTGGGCCTGATGCCTATGTCAGTGACACTCCTTGCCATCTCTGCCTGGTATCGTCATTCCCCAGGAGCCGCAGCCTCTGTCGCTGAGATCAGCAGCTCTCTTCACCACCAGGATGGCATGAGGAATTCGGCTCGTGGCTCCCCGTCCGATCCTGCCGGATGGTTTCCCTCGGCCCGGTACCCACTGTGAGCAAGCTCCATGTTGTGGCTCCTCGCAAAGGCCACGGTGCAGGCAGGGAGAGGACAAACTCAGCTGGGACTGCAAGTCACAATGGCAGGAGGACAGAGAGCTGTGTGGGAGGCTGAGGGAGAGCTGCACCTTTTCTTTTAACAAAGATTATGGCAATTAAATATGAAAATTAAATATGACTCCAGTTGAATAAGGTCATGTGTCACATTCATTTCAGGAAATGGCTCTAAGGGGGGGCCAAGGATATTTTGGAAGCTGGGCATTTTTTCCCGCGAAATGAGCAAATCCACAGAGGTTCTAGTCTAATAGCACTTTCTGGTGACTAAAATTAATTTTTTCAAAGCCATTTAAAACACAGTATCTGTTTCTCTTGCGTCCCTTAGAAAATCCAAGGCCCAATTCTGGGGCCTTGGGCCAAATATGGACCTGTGCATTGGAAAACCCTGTCCTACAACAGTTGCTCACGTGTGTTCAGCAGTGTTTTCATTCATTTTCATTATTGTCCCAAGCATGGGGACTTCTGTGGCACTTATCTTTATGTTTCCTGTGTAATATAAGCAGACACCAGCCAGCTACAGGAAATATGGCACCAGTTCTCACAGGGCGGTATGTGTGGGCAGGTGCATAGACAGACATGAGTGTATTACCTATATTTCAGAGGAATCTTTAAGCACTGAACACTTGCGATATGGAATTGATATTAGTGTATATGAAATTGTGGCATGTGAAAAATCTCAGAAGCAGAGTTCTTGGGAGCATCCAGGTATTGGAGTTTATGAAGTGATCTAAAAAGAAATGAAAGTGAACTAAGTGAAAAAAAGCATGAAAAAAATGGAGAACAGAAATAATTATAATATTTTCCAGAAAAGCATTTGGTTTTAAAATTGTGTGTTCTCTCATCTTTCAACTAGGTGATGTGACATCGCTCCATATACTATCATTTGGTCTCATCTCAAGATAATAGTAGCACTGTTGTGCAAATCTTTCCATACCGTATAATTTCTCACTTTTAATATCTGCCCATGTATATGTTTGCTCCTTACACATCTTTTCTAGGTATTATAATACCATGAGAATATTTCAGAAATTACTGATTTGATGTAGGCAGTATATATTAAATACACATCTTAATTTAAACAGATTTCAGATTTGTTTCTAGCGAGTTATTCACACTTCTCTGAACAAGTTTAAAATCTATTTTTCTTGAAAATCACCCTTATTTCCTCTGTCATTGCAAATGAAACAGCAGAGCCAAATTACTGTGTTCTATACCAACACAGAATATCAATTAGAAACAACAAGAGCGTTATTCTTTCACATGAGACAAGTAGAATTAGGCAATAAAAGTAAGGATGATTTATACATCATGTCTGTTATTTTACTGCATTTCTTTAGAGTAGTCTTGTACCAAAATTTATTTTTCCTGCTTACACTGTAAAACCTAATTTATTTCTTTGAGAAATATTTTTGCTAGCTCTACTTTCCTTTCTTGCAAGAAAGCTTCTCCCCTCCCCCTCCATTTTTTTTTCCTAAGGAAAATGGCTGCAGCTGGAAGAAGATGAATCACAGTCCTCTGTAAATTTTCTCTGCAGTCTCTGAGTTTCAAGAGGTGAAAATATCTCCTGATTTAAATTTCTGAATTAATTGTTTACTCCTTCCAACTGGCAAAAAGATAAAAAACGGCTCTGGTCCAAGTTTCTAATTGATTCTGTCATTTTGCATACTTCACATCAGATAGTCTGGGTGCTAACATCTAGCTAAAGATTTACTGCTTTGGATGTTTGTGCCTTTCTTTTAATGAATCTTTGCCATTATGCTGATTTTTTCTAATTAGTTATTCCCACTTATTCTCATTTTCACCTAATTAAAATGCCATACTAAAAATATAAGTGAGGATTCAGTTAATTTGTCTTATAAATGGATGCATAATTAATGAAAGATTGAAATAAAGCCAATTCAGAATGTAATTCTGATACTTTTTCTGCAGTTTGCTTTTTCCCTAGTGATATACAAACAAACAGCCAAAAGATTTCCTTGAATTTATAAGCAGATTTAGCTCTGCATTTGAGTAACTCTCTCTGGACAAACTAGATATATATTATATTGCCTTTAAACTCCCCCTGAAGTTAGTAGGAAGCCTAAAAATATAGGTTAATTTAAATTTTCCTGTTTTTTGTTTGTTTGTTTGTTGTTATATATATATATATATATATATTAACACTGGTCTTGCAAGCAGGCCTTGTATGTAGGCTTGATCCCAAATCATTATGTTTACCTTGCTGGAACTTCATTTTCTTTTAATATTAACAATTAGAACTCTGGAAATGTTTGATTTACACTCATTTTTGCAACCACTTACCCAGCCAGCTGTTTACCTAGCCAGCCTCATGGAAAAATGACTGTTTCTTCAGGAAAAGAAGAACTACGTATGGTACATATCCCACCATAGCTATGAGTCTGGTATTTTTTTTAGAATTGAAGTGTTTGGCTTAGATTGGGAGCATTATTCATTATCAGTTTATTTTCACTTAATTCTAATTTGTATATGTGTGTGTTACTGTGTGATCAATTCAGTAGATAGCTCCTGTTTAAAAAAAAAAAAAGTGATTATTTTATTATGCCAATACTTCATCAGCAAAGATTATCAGCACAGTTTAAAGCCTGAATTGTCAGGATCCGCAACACAGGTTAATTCTTCTGTTGAACGAGGATCAGCAGGTAACATGAAAAGACTTTTGCAGACGGTAGAACAGGAGCAATAGATAACACAAGAATGATGTTTTCCAAACGAGGATTTATGGAGGAGCCATGATATGAAGGCACAGCACCTACTGTTTGCTCCACCACACATACAATGCAACTTCCCCTGGGATTCCTGGTGCTCTTAGCACAACTTGTATTGCTGCATTAGTGGTGGAGTCCACCCATGTGGCCATGGGCTTTGGCTGATGACCATTCCTCGCAGCCACACCCAGGAGAAGTGAAGTAGCAATTTAAAAATCCTTTTTATAGCCCTGTCATGGGGTTTTGTTGAAGGACACTGAAGCCAGAGAGGTCCTCCTTTCCAAATATTAAAGGCGGGTGACAAAAGGAAGTAGAATATCTGTACAAAGCAGTAACTGCAGACAATAGCAACAGAGATTGGTGAGATTGGTAAGCAGTCCAAATATATTCACTGCTACAGGTTTACCCAATAAAATATATGAAGAATAACTTCAACTACAGTGTGGTCTTGTTTTCCTTGGAAGCACTCATAACCACTGGCGCAAGTGTCAGTGCCATGGCAAAGGGTGCCAGGTGACTGCGAGGCTTGTCCCTACTGATACTCCATCTAGAATAAAACTCATTCTTCTTCCCCTTAGGATATTTGCCCTAAATGAGAGTGAGTTAATCCTACCTTTCAGTGCTGTCTTATGTGGCTAAAGAACAGTGACATCCCCAGCTCACCTAAAGATTTTCTCACCTGCAAAGCTCTGCATCAGTTCTGAGTTAATTTGAATTAGGGTAATGATGCCTTTTCTTTACTGGCTTGCAAATTCCTTCCCAGTGTCCCATCAGGCCTAAGGACTGGGACCAAACATGGGCCACCATTTCTTCTTATAGTCCACTTCATTGGAAGATGCCCAGAAGAAAGACTGCTGGACAAAATCCCTCTGACTGCTCTCCTTCTTTGCACTCACTGAGGATACTTTGATATTTTACAGACTTCATATGCATGTTTTTTTCTGTTTGACACACACACACAAACACACACACACACCAAGTACTGTTATATTCCAAATAGTACACTCTTTAAGAGTAAGAGACAATTTATTTAACTTTAACTGTTTGTAAAAAACTTAAAATAAAATAAAAGTAAAATAAAATAAAATAAAATAAAAATAAAAGACACATAACTGTTTAAACTTTATCTGCAGTGAATGCAAAGAGGTTGACATATCCAGAAAGAGATTCTTATTAACACCTCAGGAACCTTTAACAAAATGGGATGCATTACCTACTGGAAGTGTCTGTCTCTCTGCATTGACTGTATAAGGAACCTATACAACTTAGACATGATGCCTAGCTGTTACATGACTAACATTAGGATAAGATAAACACCACCATAAATGATGGTATCTTATTTAAGCTTTATAAGCTTCATTTCAACATCCTGGTTTTCTCCATTGACACAGAAATAGTGCTGTTAATACATCACCTCAACTAATCTAATTTAGTATTGATGCTTATCAGCAGTTCTGCAGTTATCTTGAATAAAACTGTGCAACCCACCTGAAAAGTATGGTGTTTTCTCTTGAAACCTGGTAACAACTACACATCAGTTCAGCATACCACTATCCACAAGATTTTCCAGGTCTTTATTCTGTTACAGTGTCTGTAAGGGCACAGCCATACCGAGTAAATTGTGGAGTGGTTATTAAAACAGTGGTGAACAAAACAGTGATGCTGACATTACCAATAGTCTTCCTTAATATTCCACTCATTTAAAATGCTGACTTCCCCAAAGTAATGGTTATGACTCAAGACCTGCCACTGGCACCACTCAGCTCCTGTTGACACCACGTGAATCCTCTCCTCTGCTCAAGGTGGTAAACAAACATGACAGGTTTCCAAGCTTGAAATGCCAGTCTGGAGACTTCTCAAAGGCAAGCCGTTGTCCTTAAAGTATTACAAAAACTGTTGCAACTTATTTGCCCATGACGATAAGTGGGAAAATAGTGCAAGATCTATAAAATTAATTATAATATTTTGCAGGAATATTTTTTATGTTTTTTTCTTTTTTTCTTTTTTCCCTTGAAATTGAACTCTTAAAGATGAATTGGATTGTTAAAGTCCTGTTAGCAAAAGACAAAAGGTTCAGACTTTAAAAGACGAAGGAATTCATCAGAAGTTATTTGTATTTTACAACTTATATCACGTAGTGTATAACAAATCTTTATACATTAGCTCTAAAATTGGCATAAGGCAGGCATTTATGTCATTGATTTACCTTAATTATTTATTATTTATATAATTCTTTATTATTATATTAAGTCTTTTGATAATTTAATGTTTTTGCATCCAGATTAGTAATTCATATTTGTATTCCTGCCCTGAACAGTGTTAACAGGGACTGCCTTTCTAGATAACAGAGTGGAGGACAGGCTTCGTGCCACAGTAAAGGTCCATACAAATCTGGAACAAGTCAATTTGCTACATGCAAATCTGCCATCAGGATGTATATATATGGAATTTCTGTGAAAACTGAAGGTATTTTTTCACGTCTCTTTACTGTAAGCAATGAAACTGAAATCACTTGTGTAGTTCTCACTAAGAGAACTCAAATTCTCTACTTTGACTGTATAAAGGCATAGAGAATTTAGACTCCTAAATCAGGCACTTTTTTAGTGATGGTGAATATAATCCCCACCATTAATCAGTCTTTCATGTTCCCAATCAAAATTTCTATCCTAGCATGATTATAGACTTTGCACCCTTTATTTCATAGAATCATAGGTTTTCTATATGTATCTTGCACTTTTGATAATGCCTTTTATCATCCTTGCTTTTCAGGTGAGATTCACTGCTCATTACCTCAGTTACAGCCATATATATATATACATAGTGCAGTTCTTGGCATTTACCTTCAAGATTATGTTATATAATGCCTTCTTTCAAGAAAAAACAACTAAATTTAAAAACATTTCTGAAATTATTACAGAAAATTAAGTAACAACAATATTAATTTTATTTAATCTATATGTTTATGTCTGAAACTAAGCCTAAATTTCAACTCCCTTTACAGTCAGCCAAGAACAATACATCTCAGTGATGTATTTTAAAAGAGTAATGTTCTGGACATGCCTGTTTCTCTGCTTTGGCCATAGAAGAAATCTGCATAGTTAGATTAATATTGAAATGTTCACAGTTTGCTGAGATAAATTCCATTCATTCAAACTTAATACAAGGAAAACTTGGTCATTTGAAATCTCTATAAGGGACCACGATTAGGAAAAGTGTTCTCAAGTCTATGCTAGTCTCTATTTGGTTGAACAAGCTTTTTCAATAACCTTTGTTTGTTTGTTTGGTTGTTGTTGTTGTTTTTCTCAGTAGAGACACAAATAAAAATCAAGCATTGAAAAAATTATGTTGTTTTCTAGAAAGTCTCCTTAATACATAGAAAAGATGGAAAATTTTTGAACTGAACTTACACATTTCTTTCAGGTCTACTGTTCAAATTCGCAGACAATTTCATCTTGCTCTCATCCAGGTTGTGCGTTTAGGGTACTTTAATTACACAAAGACTGACCAAATCACAGAACTGCTTCAAAGAAAGTAAGCATTTGCAATTTTTCTCATGTGAAAGCATGGCTACAAAGATAAGAAATACATTTGTTTGCTGACTACTGTTTTGCAACAGTTCCTTATCTGAGAAAAAGCAGCTGAATATTATACAATCCTAGAAGTAGATGAGGTGAAGGTAGCTTGACAATTTCATTTATGTTGAAGTGTAACTAATTCAAATACCAATTTTATCAGTGCAGGGGTGGCCTTTGTATTGCTTTTGGAGTCTGCAAGACCATGGAGATTTAACAGGAGACTTCAGGTCTTTATGGTGATCATTTTTACACAAAACAAACTGACACTAAAAATACAGGTAGACAGTTGCTACACACCATCCTGGAACTTACGACATTTCATGGTTTGAAGGCTGTAGAAAGTTGTCCCAAGACCAAAATATAAAGATATCAAAGGCAGCACGTGGCTTATGCCACTGTTGCTCCTTGGTGGGCACCCAGACCTTCCTCAAAGCACCTCATCTGGAGTCACTCAGCCCTGTGTCTGATTTAGGGGTGAGCTCTCTGATACCGCTGTCTGATCTTTACCTGGAGGAACTAGGCAGAGAAAGGGGAAGATGGCAATTAGCAAAAATCACAGGGACAGAAAGGTTCATAATGCTACTGTGCAAAGCAGTACCGCAGCATGGCTGTCTTTCGGGAGGGTGGGTATACACTGTGGGCATACATTTCTTGTCAGGCTGATCTCCCTTAAACATCTGCTCTAGCTCCTCACACCTCACCAGGAGGACAGAGGCAGAAGCATTACTCACAGCTTGCTCACCTGGCAATGCCAGGTCAGGGTCACAGGAAAGAAGGAAGGGAGACAGCAGACCTCTGCAGTCTGAGTCATCCTTTTTGCCCAGCCCTCACCTTTCATGATAAAAGCCCTGCAGCCACAAACACCTGGGTCACAAACCTCCACAATGCGGACCTACGGTGGCATACATGCTCTTCTTCTCATAGCAACTGTTACCCTGAATCCAGCAGCTGCTGCAGCAGCACAGAGTGACAATGATGCCGCTGGAGAACAGGTCTATCCCCCGCTGTGGGACGTTGTCCCTGAAAACCTGCTGAATTTCCCAGTTAAGGGCAACAAAATTGTCATCGATCCTTGGAACTATCGGGAACGACTGGGAGTGTATAAGAGCTTGCTAAATTCTTCAGCCATATATTTTACCAACTTTGGATCCCAAAACTTTGGCAATATTCTCTGGGGATTACCGTTGCAGCATGGGTGGCAATTCCGTACAGGTATGAACTGTGTCGTTAAGTTGCTAGAACAGCTAACTGTTTACCAGACCCACTTTGGGGAGAGGTTTTTTTTTGTTTTGTTTTGTTTTTTCCCAAGGTTTCTGCCTTGCAAGCCTCCTATAGCATCGTATTGTAAATTTTTTACATAGAGTGCTAATCTGGTGATTTGGAAGACAAATTCTCAATGAAGGCAACACTTTTCTTTCTACTACTGGATTTTCTAGTAAGAAAAGATATTACTAAACATAGAACTGATTGGAATCCAGAGGGACCGTGGTTTAGAAACGCTAACATCTCAAATGAAGAGGGTAGTATTTCAGGTATCCGAAAATCTTTGAAAACATATTGCCAGTCTTTCCAGCTTGTTGCAGGTAGATATTAGGGTCTGCACTCTGCAGTACACTTCATAAATTGTTAACTGATAGGCTTTCTTTGGCTGCTAATGTTATGATCTTTTGCTGGTGGTTTGAATTTAATTTCTAATACATATTGTTGAAAGCCTGCCTCTCCCACCAAGAATTTTTTGCCCTCTTTTCCTTATTTGATCAGATTAGAAGTAGCCTTAATACATTTTAAAATATATATTTTTTTACAAAAAGACATTTTATTATTATTATTTTTTTTTAAAGTAGGTTGATTTCTGGGGTGGTCATTCTTGTTCTCTAGTTGGCTATGCTGGGAAAGCAGAGACAGAAACTTGTAAAAGGTCCTTTGAGGCTAAAGCTGCAATACCTTATCTAAGGCTTTGTTAGAGAACTTGTTCTCCCACGCTGCTTCGCAGGCAGGCAGCATGCACTGAAACCTTCCACACAAAGCTGGTGTTGACTTGCTTTGTTCTAGCAACCAGGAAAGGCAGGAAGAAGGGAATAACAGGCAGTGTTGTTTGTAGAAACTCGTGCCTGGTGTTAAATCCTTCTTGCCATGTGTAAGCAAACGCCTGGTTTTTCTTTTATGGGTTGTGCTCTATGGTTTCTTGAGGTCCTGCTTTTACTGAAGGTATATGTTCACCTGGAAGAAAAGAGAGGCACTGTAGCTGGTGGTGAAGAAAGGCTGCCAGCATTTAATTGCACCTAACTGAAAATTAACCAATAAGTCTAAGGAAAAAGAGGTAGAGAAAGCAAAATCTGAGCAGGCAACTAGCTGGAAAGCAGAGAGCGGCAAGGAGAATTTGGTTGGATTTTAAGCAGAAAAAGAAAGAGAAGATGAAGAGGATGACTGATGCAGCAGGAGAGTTGATCCAATGAGTGGCAGAAACAAAGGTACCTGGATGCAGAAGCTACACTTGAGTGGGGAACTGCTGGAAACAATCTGGTTATCTAGTGTGGCCTCATCTGCAAAGTGAAGCTGTGCCTGGTTGCAGTGACAGTTCCCAAATAGAGATGATGGACATGATGGGAGAGAGGGAGATTTGCAACTGGTTACACAGACAGATAAAGACTTGCTCTCATATAATTGGTCCATAGACAAAGAGATATATTTTTGAAATTACATGAATGAAAAGAGGGAAAAAATAGTAGGAGAAATATCACACAACTAGAAAACAGTTTACAGAAAGAAATGTAAGAAATATTGACGGATAAGGGGAGAAGAAAGGTCTAAATTTTAGTGTGTGTAGTAGTAAAGTTAGCAAATATTTAAGCTTAATCCTGATAGGCAGCTGGGCTAGAAGCTACTACTTTAGTAAGAGTGGTACAAATATTTGTAATGACCTACTCATGGGCATAAAATGAAATCATTGATTTGCCCAAGTTTATTGTAGAGACAATATTGGCAAGGCAGGATGTCTTGATGGGCAAGCCAGAATAGCTGATAAGAATGAGATTATGGAAACAGAAATTATTACTTTGGAGATGGAGCTAAACTGAAAGTGTCCTACCTACACAAACTGAGGAAACTGGGTACTCCCACTTGAAGGAATCGGCATATCGAAGTACTAATCCAGGAGCAAGGATTTTAAGAAAGTTTCAGGTGCTAAAATGTCTGAAGAGCGGAAAAAGTATTACCTGTACTTAAGAAGAAGGAAAAAGGGCACAAATATTCTTATTCTTACCTTAACAGTAGGTAAGACACTGGAATAGGAATAGAGAAAAGAATTTTTTAAAAAAGACATAGAGCTAAATATAAAAAGGGATAGATTAGTTTATGCTAATCTAAAATGGATTCCTCTAGACTAACTGGGTATTCTCTTTTATGATATAAATGATGTTTCACCCAAGTCTAGAAATGCATTTCCTTCCTCTGTAGAATCAAAACATTGAATGAAAGTCGTTAGTTACACTCTCCAAAATAAGACAGAAAAAGGGAATTGTAAATCTGACAATGGAGCACCTAAAGGAGAGTTTAATGATGAGTGTTGCTAAGGGAAGTTTACAGCAAAGTGAAGGATATGCTCAGAGTTCTTCAATTATCATTCTTGAGAACAACTGCTCCTTTATTTTTTCTGTTAACAATCTTGTTACAAAAAAAATAGCAAGGAAATCTTGCTAATGAGAAATCATGCACAAACTTGCTAATGATGTACATCTGGGAGGCACTGTCAATACAGAGAAAGATTGGGATAGCTTGGATAAACGTGAAGATGGAAATAATCATGTTAAGCACAAGAAATAATGGGGAACAGAGAGCACAAACCTGGAGTGTAGACCTGGAAGTGGAGTTAGTGCTTCAAGATGCAAGCAATTTAGACATATCCCATAATTATCACCAATACTTTCCAGGACTCTATTGTCCCCAAATGCCTAGGTTAATGATCTTTGGTAAATTTCATGTGTAATTCTGAAACTTTTTTTTTTCTTTACCTTTGTCTTTCTCCATTCAACTTCCTTGCACACCAGTGAACTACTGATGCCTACTGATGGCCTGTGTGGAAATAGGTTCTTGCAGGAAAGAAACAAAGAAACAAAAAATCAAGTCTTTCTGCAACTCTTAAAAAAAAAAAAAAGTCACATTGTACTGCATTCCTCTCCACTGCAAGTTCCTGCTCTTGATGTTCTGCTACTGAAAGGCATGGGCTTCAGCTGCTAGCATGCTCCAACACATCCTCTGTCCAGTCAGATGGAGAGGATAATTAGGATAATGTTTATACAGATGGTTCATGATTCCATTTTCTCTTTGAGTAAAATGCATCAGATGCCTAAAAGAAAATTTGTTTTGTCTTTTAAAGAATGCAATGAACTTCACTTCTGATCTGATAGAAGTGACAATGTCTGTATTCATCTGACTTGTCAGAAAGTAAGTGCTCTGCAGGACAGGGGTTGAGAACTTCTGGAATCGCTCATGTCATTGAGGCTGACCATGGCAATTTCATGTCATGTTCTTAAAGCAATTTTCCTGACTCCCTAAATGACTACGTACCACGTGAAGTACATATCCAAGTGCTTTAAGGAATTATGCTATTCCTCCGTGTCATGTGCTCGAAGTAAAATACACCTTACATGCTGTCACAGATAATTGTGAAATGTCTTGCATGTTTGTTATGGCACAGATGCTTGAAAACTCTGCTAATCAGATACAACAATGTTTGCATGCTTAGCTTAACAGGAAGGCAATGTTTGTATGCATCATTAAACTGGAAGGGATTCTGTATCACACAACCCAATTAGGTGACACAATTACTAGCACATTTAATTTGTGCTATTCTCTTCATTAAACAGCTCTCCTACACTAGCAGCCTTGCAGCTACTGAAAATGATGCATCAGCTGTGCGTGTGTTTATGTCCGTATGCATTCATATTTATATCTCTATAAAAATATCATTGTGATGTCGTAGTTTCAGATAGTTCCATAAACTCTCAGAATACATTTACAGTGAATTTTACAATGTGAACCGTAAAACATAGTCAAATTACTATGCGTTCTGTGAAATATTGACTGAGAAATTCAACTACTGTACCAACAGTATTTTATAAAGCAGAACAACAGTAATTGTTCTGCTTCTCTGAGCAAAATTTTGCACGCTTTACTGGTATAATTTTTTTCCCCTCTCAGTGGGATTTCTCATGTAAAAAAGGTTGAGAAATATTTGTGCATTCTTTCATTTTATTCAGGCAGACTAGCAGATCCTTCCAGTGTGACTTCTTGTGGCTATGAAGATGGAGACCTGTGCATATCTGTAAGAAGCTGGTGGTCCTGTAAGTATATGCTATTACACTGTTATCCGAAGTATGATTAGTGTCCTAGAAGGCAATTCAGAGTCTTTCTTCCTCTTGGACTTCTATACTACAAAGTAATTGCAGTGCTACACAGTTCTTCATTGAAAACTTGCAGCAAGACAGCAAAATATGAGTGAAAACGTGGGGAATACCATGATGGGTATCTGTATTTGTAGGCACTTGTAGAAATCACCATTTTCAATCACTCCAGAGCAGAGTTCTTCAGTTTAAATGCTAATTCTTCAAACTAAAACTTAGTGTGAGAATGTCAACCAGGAATCTTTGTGGTTCTTGCATCACCCTTAGCAATACAGAATCACAGAATCATCTAGGTTGGAAGAGACCTCCAAGATCATCTAGTCTAACCTCTGCCCTAACACTAACAAGTCCTACACTAAACCATATCACTAAGGGCTACATCTAAACGTCTTTTAAAGACCTCCAGGGATGGTGACTCAACCACCTCCCTGGGCAGCCCATTCCAATGCCTAACAACCCTTTCAGTAAAGAAGTTATTCCTAATATCCAACCTAAACCTCCCCTGGCGCAACTTTAGCCCATTCCCCCTCGTCCTGTCACCAGGCACGTGGGAGAATAGACCAACCGCCACCTCGCTACAGCCTCCTTTAAGGTACCTATAGAGAGCGATGAGGTCTCCCCTGAGCCTCCTCTTCTCAAGGCTAAACAACCCCAGTTCCCTCAGCCGCTCCTCGTAAGACTTGTTCTCCAGACAATACAAACCTGACAGGACTTTTTTTGCCTTAGGCTGCATCTCCACAACTTCACTGTGGTTGGAGGGATACAGGAAATGAAAGAAAGGGAGACTTTTTGTCCACAATGCTCAAACATCTTTGCTATCTTCATCACAGTGACAACATTTTTCCAGTGGGCTCTCAAGTATCCAGCAAAAACACAGTTATTATTTTGACATGGCATACATAAGCTGCAAGACAATTTTTATTCACTTTAATATTGGCTTTGGAATTCTAGTAGGCTGAAATTTTGTTATCATTATTATTATTTTAATTATTCCAGTAAGTAGCAACAAACTGAAGACAGAGAGAGAGAAAATGTAAAGATCTGATTTTCCAACATCAATGTCACTGACACTCTCAATGTTTTCCTCAACATGTCTGAAAATACACATCCAGATTAATAAAAAAAAGACCCCTAAAATCCCCATGTTGTTCTGATAATTCTGTTAATTCGCAGGTTCCCCCTGTTGAAGTGGTGCGATCAAGTAATTGGTTTTGATAGTCTGTGTTTTTTTTCTTAGCACGAGACACAAGAATTTATTTGTAAAAAAGTGTACCATAAGTGTAACTAAAAATGGGTCTTTCACTTGCACCTAAGAAAATATTAGACATTGTAGGAAGCAGTGATGGTGAGATCAAATCATATTTGGAACAACCTTTGTGTTAAGCAATACCAATAAAAAACAAAGTAACAAATGTTACTGAAGGAATAGCTGTGAGCTAACTCAGCCAAAGTGCTCACTAACTCAGTGCTATTTGCATCAATAGTGGTAGATGTGGCAGAGTTTCTTATCCTTCTGTAGGATGTAAGTGTAGGTCTACTGCATCCTCTGAAAGTACCATGGGAGAAATTATGGTGTGTGGGACAGCAAACTGTAACTAGATTTTTAAATAGAAAGGAAAGAATAGTTGTATTTGCTTTTCTCTAAGAACTCTGCAGAACAAGAAAGGATGTGATCTGGAATGCCTCATGCAAGTCAAGGGTGTCCATTTATTGTTCTGTAGGACATCCAAATGAGTAACACTTTAAGCATCAATGGAAAAGACGCCAATACTGCAATGCTCTTTGTCTCAAGTGCAAGTATTGAGAGCAGCCCTAAAGAGAAGGACCTGTGTGTGTTGGTTTATGAGAAGCTTGACATGAGTTGGCAATGTGAGCTTGCAGCCCACAAAGCCAACCATATCCTGGGCTGCATCAAAAGAAGCATGGTCAGCAGGTCAAGGGAGGTGATTGTCCCCCTCTGCTCTGCTCTCATGAGACTCCACCTGGAGCATTGTGTTCAGCTCTGGGGCCTCCAGCACAAGAAGGACATAGATCTATTTGAGCAAGTTCAGAGGAGGAACACAAAAATGATCCGGGTGCTGGAGCACCACTCCTATGAAGACAGGCTAAGGGAGTTGGGGTTGTTCAGCCCAGAGAAGAGAAGGCTCTGGGGAGACCTTATAGAGGCCTTCCAGTGCCTAAAGGGGGCCTACAGGAAAGCTGGAGAGGGACTCTTTACCAGGGAATATAGTGATAGGACAAGGAGTAATGGCTTTAAAGTAAAAGAGGGGAGATTTAGATTAGATATTAGGAAGAAATTATTTACTCAGAGGGTAGTGAGGCACTGGCACAGGTTGCCCAGAGAAGCTGTGGATGCCCCATCCCTGGAGGTGTTCAAGGCCAGGTTGGATGGGGCTTTGCACAACCTGGTTTGGTGGGAGGTGTCCCTGCCCTCTGCCAGTGGGGTTGGAGCTAGATCATCTTTAAGATCCTTTCCAGTGCAATCCATTCTATGATTCTAAGTACACATAGAATCATTAATGTTGGAAAAGACCTCCAAGATCATCTGGTCCAACCATCTTCCTACCACCAATGTCACCCACTAAACCATGTCCCTACGCTCCAGGTCCAGCCTTTTCTTGAACACCCTCAGGGACGGTGACTCCACCACCTCCCTGGGCAACCCATTCCAATGCCTGGCCCCTCTTTCTGAGAAGAATTTTCTCCTAATTTCCAACCTGAACCTCCCCAGCACAACTTGAGGCCTTTTCCTCTTGTTCTATCACTAGTTAACTGCAAGAAGAGGCCTCACGTGTAGTTTATTCCCGTCTGCTCTATTTACAGCCAGTGTGCTATGCGGAAAAAGAGTTCTCAAAAAATGTGTACATAGATTTTCACAGAGTTGGTCTTACAAGGTAATTTTTCTGAGCCCGTGAAAAAAACATAAATAACAGTTGAATTTTCTCATTTGATAGAACAGAAATATTTAAATAATTTGTCTGCACCGAACCTGAGTCACATATTTCATACAGTCTAAATAGAAGGATGGTTTTATTTCCATTATTGAAAAGCTGAATGAACATATTCTTTCATAATATAACATAATAAGAATAAAAATTCCTTTTTATTTGATCTGAGTCAAAGACAATAATTTTAAGCTTTTTTTTTTTTTCTTTTTTTTTCCCCTGAAAACCGACTCTTTTGGAAAGATTATCTACTATTTTTTCAGAAATGGAACTGGCAGGTTGGACAGGAGGAATAAAGAAAAAGCCTGACCTACAACTTACAATCAATACCTATAACTTATTGTAATAAAATTATGTAAAACTCTTATATATATATATATATATTTTAAAGGCTTCTAGTTTTAATATTCTTTCCCTTCATTAGAAAGAGAAGGCCGTCCCCTCCTTTTCACCTAGTACATTTTCCCTCCATCACTTCTGTCCATTGCTCCCTCTGCTTTCCTGCTGTCTTGCCACAAGTCCCCCTTTCCAGAAGACCTGCAGGCGAGCTGCAGTGAAGGGCTCTGTCCCTTCCCTCCATGCCAGTGCTTTATTGTAGAGGCTCTTTGAATGAAGCTTCTGTCAGTGAACCAGCAATTGAATATATATATCTTCATGTGATCAAAGGCATGAGCACAGAGTAAATGTAAAACGTAAATTTAGAGTAAAATCAAAGCTCACTGTGATACTCAATCCAGCTGCTAAGTTCAGTTTCCTATCTCTGAGGGGGACTAGGTACTTTGGGGGAAGGTGTCCCACACAGTGACAAGTAAGAAGGGTCATTGCGTAGCCCTGTACAAGTAGGGGACCTTCCCGGAACAAAAACCTGCATTCCTGCTCTTCGTTTACTTCTAAACACTGCAAGTCTGCTTGATACCACTTTTGTCCACTTTTGTTGCCTCCAGAAAATATATAAACTCAGTCTTGATTTACCATATTGCAGCAGCAACACACAAAAAGTGTTTCAGACTGCACAGAAATGCCTCTTACTGCTCTAAGGATGTACGTGCTTTTGACTGGCCTTCAGGGTGAGCCCGTCTGGCATGCATAGTCATACCAAGCCAGGAATGAGCTTAAACCAGAAATTCATATTTAATATGCCACAAGGTGTGTGAGACAGTCCTTGTTACACTGCTTAAGCATGAGCAAAAGACTTCTCAGCTCAGTGGCTCAGAGCTATCCACCCAGGAGGGAAAATACCTAGGTTTTAGCCTGTTCTTCACTGAAAGTCATTAAAATTTATTTCTACAGAGAAGGAAGCAATTAAGGGGAGAATTTAAAATTCTCTTCCTAAATGAAGGACATCAAATATCTGTATGGGCACTCTCACAGGAGATGTGGTCCATCACAGGCAGGAACTGAATCTGGGTTTTCTACCTACCGGATCTGACTGCTCTAACTTATGGATCAGACCACAGAAAGCCATCATCCTAAAATAAATCATACCAAATCGACTGAGGTCATTTCCAAGTTTTCAATGAGTGAAATGTCTCTTTTAAAAATAAAATCAGTTTCCAGGAAAATATTGCTAGGACTTGCCTTTTCCTTTCTTATATTCTTAGGATGTATAAAGAGTTTTTTTATGAAAGCAATACTTGTGATGTCATGTTGGAGGACCTCTTCATCTTTCACCCTGATCATCACTTTCTGTGCTCAGTTTGCAACTAGCATTTCAAAAGCTTTTAATGTTCTATCCATGGTAACCTATAAAGATCTAATTTTACCTTTAGTTTTTCCATTTCTGCAAAGTATAGCACACTGTCAGCTCATGCAAGACTATTAACGGGCAGTATATAAATCAATATTGCAAATCAGTATATAAACCAATATTGCAAATCATATCTGAATCAATACAGATATCATCACTAGTGCATTTCAGCACATACATCTATCTCACTGCTGAACATAGTTGTATCACTGGCAATTTGAAATGACCGCATTTGGTGTTGGAGAGTTTCCATTTCTCTGTGTGGGAACTTTTCATTGCTAGTGGATAGTGCCTCTGCATTTTAAATTATTGTTACAGGTATGAATTACTACCTGGCTGTCATACCTTTTCTGGGAGCAGTGGAAGCTGGCCTCTTTCGAGAGGTGCCGTATGAGATAGAATTACTGCCACCAGAGGAGCGAAGAGATGATTTCTGCTATAGTGTTGCTGACTGCCGTTCTCGCATTCCTGAGCTCATGGATAAGTGGAAGGCCTATTTTGAAGTAAACAAGTTTACTTTTTTACTTTTCATGTTTTGTAGGAGATGATACCAGAATATTACTTTAAAAATATTAAGATTTAGGGAGCTTGATTTGCTTTCAATAACATCTTGATAAAAAAGTAAGAAATAGAAAAGTGGAAAAGCATGACATAGAGTGACACAATTATTCTGGTGTCTGTCCTCAGACACTGTTTCATTAACAGTTATACTTGTAGTCTTAATATTAACATGTTAAATTGCTAATATTAGCATTCAAGATAGAACATTACCCTTGAGAAATGGCCTCGTGTTGGTTTTGTAGGGCTCATTTATTCCTCTGAACATCTAAACAACTTGAAGTTCTGAAACTTCACTGAGAAGGGTATTTATTTATGCAAGTACATATTCTCTTTCCTCCTTATTCAGTTGCTCTCTAATCCCAAAGATATCAATATTTCTTATTTCATAGATTTAATGACTATTTTTAAAGATAGACTTCTTTATTCAATGTCTTTGTTAGTAGTAAAGTAATAGATAACAATCAGAAAATTAGAACTGTAAGTTTCTCTTGATAACTGTGAGCAAAGGGAGAGGTTTTCAGAGAAAGATTGGATTTGTTTTCTTCAGATTCTTTATCGTAAACAGTATGTTTAGGAGGTTGTTATAAACGATCTACTCCTCAAATAGCCATAATGATAACCATTAAGACTCATTCTTATTTTTTGAAAATCTGCAGCAGTTGCAGCTCAAAGAGTACAAACAATTTTTCAAGGAATCCAATATTTTAGCACGGAAGCTTCAGATACACAAGCCAGATAGACTCAGATACACAAGTCCACTGAATTCTGACAGAATGCCTACATTATGTGGGAAAAACGCTCCATTGAAGTTGAAGAATGGCAAATCCCTTTAACTTCAGTGAGAACATTAATTCACTTTATAAATCTATATTAATCATCCTTTTCTTCCTCTGTCAGATATTACAGTTACTTACAAAGTAAAAGCAACACATTCTAACTACTCAAAAACAGTTTTCCTTAGGTTGCAAACTTACTCTTTTGTGTGATACGTACATAAGTCTGAAAAATTTATTGGGTTTGAACCACCCTCTCATTTCTCTGCCTTTTTCCCTCCCTGCTGCTGTAGTATCTGCTGTCTACAGAGCAAAAAGCCATGGGCCCTGCAACGTTCTCCTCCTTCATACTGGATGACGCTCTCCATTATATGTGGAAGGCGCATGTTGCCTCCATTGCCTATGCGCTGCCCAAGTTCCAGGACAGGTATGGGAATCAGAGAGGTGGCCAGGGGGACCTTCCCACCCCCATGACTGTTTGTAAGGATAATGTCTGAACAAAGACTGTATGAGGTTTTGGGCTTACACTCTTTAGGCTCCACCCTTCCACGCCCTTGGTGCACAAGATAATGGGTGAGAGATGATGCCCTTTAGGCTCTGCTCATCCACTCTGTAGGAGCGTGGGTTATCTAGTGAGACGTGAAGCCCCTGTGCCTTAGGCTGCAAGGGGCAGGCAGGCTATGGGGTAACAAAAAGATGGTGATTCCTCTCTGGGAGCCAGGATCTGAGCCAGAAGCAGTGTCTAACCTGGCCAGAGGCAGTGATGCCAGGAGAAATTAGGTGTAAAGTGCTGAAAGAGACTTTAAGTCACTGTGACACCAAGACCACTCAGGATTTTATAATGAACAAAACACATTTGGGATAAATGATAAACTACCGTGTTCTACAGTGGATTTCAATTATCTGTTACATTTTTATTTTGATTTATTTCAGCTTAAGATATCTCCCTGATCCAGAAGCAAATTTTGGTGAAGACTGGGCTAATGCTGTAGATTTCATTGCAGCCACACATTTCTGTACAGATTTACAAACCACAAACAACTTCCAGGCTTTCTTGCCTCAGAGGATGCTTGTTGAAGGGGATGTCTTGCCATCCATCAGTGGCTTCAGTCCACAGCAAAACAGAGTCCTGCTCTCAATGAGAGCTCTCCACAAAGCAAATCAATTAACAGGTAAGAGCCCCACCTACCACCATACCACCATATGCACTTTGTCTTGTTCTTTGTTTCTATAGCTTCCTCCACATGAATGTGGTGATTTTCAATATAGTATAATCAATTCCTGGAGATAAAACAGTAGAGCTGAAAATACAGCCACAAGTAAACAATGCACCAGAAAGCAAATGCATCAATGGGATAACACTGATGGTACGTGGTAAGGATTTCACATGAGACAAAGGCATCATATGTTGGAACAGATGACCTTACACTTTTTTTTCCTCTAATTTACACATGAACTTTACAAACAAACACTAGCTTGCATTTCATCATTTAAATTTGGAACCATTAAAAATGTAAATGAACTTACTAGATCAGTTGAAGTCGTTAGAAAAAAAATGGAGAAATTATCACAAACAATGGTTTGTGTGTCAGCAAGTGTTCTGTTGTTTTGTTGTTGCTATTTGTTTTATTTTGTTTTCTCGCTCAATCTTTTGTCTATCAGAAGATACCTCCCCCAGTAAAACAGTTATTCTTAGACTATCGCTTTATCTAAAATAAGTTCTGTATCACCATCCAGCGGTGAGACATAGAATTACACTCTTCCGAGGTTTCAGTTCATTCGTAGAGACGGCTGGGCTGGATGGTTTTGTTTTGTTTTGTTGTTTGGTTGGTTGGTTTTGTTTTTTTGTCCTTTATGAAGGAAAGCTATTCTGAATCTTTAAAGGAAAACACCACATAAAAATATGATGTAAAGCTAGTATTCAGAGCCATAGCACTTTTTTGAGATCTTTTGTCTATACACTTCAGTGAAAATTTTCTCTCTAGATGTATTTATACATGGAAAAGGCTGTTTGATGAAGCTATTCAGTGTTACAAAAGAGCATCCCAGAGTTTTCCCTTGCATATAATGTGAGGGTTGCCTCATAGTTTGAATAAGGAACTTTACAGCTCTGTCCTGTGCCTTGTAGCTTATGTCATAGTTCAGGGTTTCTTTACCTATCTCCAGGTCGCGTCCCCACAGTGGGAGGGAAGGAAAGCACAGCAAGTAAAAGCAGGACCAACAGGGCAGCAAGCAGGGAGCAAAGAACCAGGGCAGTGGAACAGATGAGGGCAGCACTGGAGGGAGAGAGAAAAGGCATGGATGCTGAAGGCAGTAGGGAGGAGGAAAGAGAGGGATGAAGATATTTCACGTGGGTGCAGCTGTAAACAACTAAGTAAGTAGCTGAAATTCCTGGCTTTGCAGGCTGGAGATTTCCGTAACTGCCTTGAAGGAATGGGCTTTGCATTCCAGTGAGAGTTAAATGCAAGCTATCTCAACCTGGTGATAGCTTTGCAGATCAGAAATGGAGCTCTAAACTATATTTAACTATATGTGGGTCTGGATACGCAGTCTCAGAGGGGATCTGAAAAGCTAGAACTTGTTGCTACAGCACTCAGATGACAAAAAGTGACATACTGTTTTTGTAGAGACAGATTCTTCAAACTTTTAAACATGTTCTGTGAGAAGCGGAGTCCTCTTGTGGTGCTGCAAACTTCAGCACAAGAGAGAAGGTTTCAGTAATTCATAGGATAGGACCCTGTCCAGACCACAGTGAGTTTTGTTTTCTTGATTCATTTTGGTTACCCTTTATTTCCCTCTAGCTGCCTCTCCCAGTTTAGCAGGGAGCCATATGGAAACATTGCTATGCTGCTATGGTGATTTCACACGAATTGGCAGCTCAACACCACCATGCTGCTCTCTCATTCCACCTCCTCAAAAGAATAGGAGGAGAAAATACAAAGAAAAAAAAGCTCATAGGTTGAGATAAGGACAGGGAGATCACTCAACAATTATTGTCACAGGTAAAACAGACTCAGCGTAGGAAGATTAATGAAATTTATTGACTACTGATAACAGACTAGAGCAGTGAGAAGCCAAAAGCAAACTAAAAATACTTCCCCCCCTCCATCCACCTCCTTCTTATGTTACCTCCTCCCAACCAGCACAAGGGAGTGGGGCCAGCGGTCAGTCCCTGATGCTTCGTCTCCTCCACTCCTTCACAGTCACTCTCTGCTGGAGCAAACTGCTCCAGCACGGGTCCCCCACGGGCGGCAGCTCCCCCCAGACCCCCTGCTCCTGCGTGGGCTCCTCTCCACGGGCTGCAGCTCCGGCCCGGGGCCTGCTCCTGCGGGGGCTCTCCATGGGCCGCAGCCTCCTCCAGGCCACATCCACCTGCTCCACCGGGGGCTCCTCCACCCATGGGCTGCAGCGTGGAGATCTGCTCCGTGTGGGACCCATGGGCTGCAGGGGGACAGCCTGCTCCACCAGGGGCCTCTCCACAGGCCGCAGGGGAACTGCTGATGTGGTGCCTGGAACTCTTCCTGCCCTCCTTCCTCACTTGCTGCCTGCAGGGCTGGTTCTCACATTTTCCAACTCCTTTCTCCCAGCTGCTGTTACACAGCAGTTTTCCACTTTCTTAAATCTGCTCTACTTGACATGCAACAAGTGTCACTGCCTGGCCAGCAGCAGGTCCCTTTTCAAAGTGTCTGGAGCTGGCTCTGATCTAACACAGGGTAGCTGCTGGGCTCTGCTCACAGAGGACACCCCTTCTGCTCCCCTTCCCTACCCCCCAACCTTGCCATGTAAACCCAGAACAACTGCCTGTTAAGTTTCTCCACTAACAGACAGAAGAAGCTTTACTGTTCGTGCTCTGCCCCTCAGGGGTATCTGAAGGCAGATGGTCAGCAGCCACATTAGCTGAGACCTCTCCTGCTCTCCTCACAAGATTACCTGGAGTAGGGCAGGCTCTCCATGGCCGCCAGGACAGGCAAGAGGGCAGACAGACTGCTGCCTTCTCTTCTTACCTCACCACCTCCCTGATAAAATATGGTGGGAATCCAATTCTTTATGTTTTGCAGGTGAATAAGGAGAGTAATTAAACTCCTCCTGGTTTTCTTGTAGACATTTTTTTTTTCCTTCTCTTAGATTTCCCCTGTGGCCCCTGTTTCCATCATAAAGATCAGCACTGAGTTGTGGGGACCAGGCAATGAGCATTGTACAAACTGGTGCTAATGCTGGATGGGTCAGGCACACTTCATGGAGAACAACTGGTTGTTGCCTGGATGAAGATGTTGGGGTCATTTGCTTCTTTAGCTTGAGGCCTTAGCTGGGCAGAAGGGCAAAATCTTGGTAGATTTAGAGTGAAAACAGTGATGTGCATGGTTGTAACCACCAGGCCATTGTTTCATAAGCTATGAAGCTATGTGCAGTTGCAGAACAAGACCCTAACATGCATCTTCAATCATTTTGACTTGCAACACTGGTGACAAGGGAATAAGCCAAATTGTCTATCAATACAAAGGAACCTGAGCTGCACGAATGGCCTGTGTCTCCCTACATAGCTGTAGGCAATTATTACCCCATTGGCGTGTTCCAGCTTTGTCTACATTTCACTATCTACAGGAGATTGGTAGGTGTTTGTTGCTAGACGTACACTTCATCCCTTGTGAGCCATGAGCTGCGTGTGCTCCATGTTAATTTGACAATGTCATGTTGCGTTTCTTTCCAAGGAGGACTGCTGTTGAAGTTCTGGAAAAAGGCTATGTCTACTGAAGCAGGAAGAAAAATGGGCCGAAAACTGATTGAAGACTTGGCTTCTGGCCAGAATTTTGACCCAGTGGGAACATATAATGATTTGAAAAGAGTTGATTTGACAGCACGCAGTTTCCTGAGAAAAAGCAGTTCCAACATTGATTGATTTAATCTTGTAGCAGCTATGTATCTGGTAAACTGGTCTTGGTAATTTCTTACAGCAGGATTTCCTGAGTAGCCATGTGTGCATCTCTCTCATATTGAATCAATATTTTTATCCTTAATTTTCCTAATTAGCTCATTTGCTTAACTTGTTTCCTTATAAATAAAATGCCTCACAGAAAATCTGACTTTAATACTTTTTTTTTGACTTCGGAAATAATGTATCATTATTGGAGAAAAAAATAAATAAAGGCAAATTATATTCTGTTTCAGACTTTTTTTTTTTTCTTTTTCTTTTTTTTTCCCCTATATACAGGGATCCCACCAGATATGTAATTACTCGGGCCCTTGATGGTCTAAAAGATGATCACCCAAAACTTTTCTTTGAAGTTATGATCCCAAGACAATGCCTTGACAGTTTCTCACCAAAGTTATTTTACAGACCAGCTGCAAATAACTTTGAACCTATCAGGCTTTTCAGATTAAACACTTGAATGTAAATGGATTTCCTTCCTATGATGCTGTGTAAAAAATAAGTGCCTCACCTGGTACTCAGGAGCCAGTCCTGAGAAGTCCTGAATTCAGTGAGCTTACTCTGCAAAATTTCTTACATGACCAATAAAGATTTCTGTTATTAGATTTGTTACACTTACCACGAGAAAACATTGATCTATCTACCAATTTATGTAATTATGTAGTCTGTATAGCCACAGGTTGCTTTTCCACTTGTACATTAGATGTGATTATTGAGAAAAAAGGACTGAGTTTGCAGTATGCATTGTCCTGATGTCTAGCACACTCAGAACCAGATGCTTTCCCAGTCTTCTGGGTGATAACAGAATATGAAGAATTAATTATAAAAACTTGGTATCAGAGGTTGAGGAAACTTCACCGGAAGAGCAGGCATGGCTGGAGATCCCTTTCCGTGATGGAGGGCACAGGATGGTGGCACAGCCTCCGCCAGCTGCATCCTTTCAGGTTACAGCTTGAGCTACATTATAGTTCAAAATAACACAAGCCTTAGAATCATGTCAAAATAACAGAAAGCAGCTTTGCTTTGCCACCATTTAGGTCTGCCCTGGCTCTTTTGGCAGTACCTAGCATCTTGGTTACTAAATGTGTCCCATTGGCCTCTCAATACACCCTGACTTAGGGCGAGAAATGCACCCTCTCTTTGACTTCCTGACACAGGCTCAGCAATCAGAAGTTTTCCATGGATATCAGGAAAGAGAAAAGCTCACCCTTTAGCTGAGACACAAGCTCTACGCTGGGGAGAGAGGAGGATGCTGCAGGTGGAGCCACAGCACACTGTATCTCAGAGCTTGCAAGCAGCTCTGGGATGGGGAAGCAGCCCCTGGGGCTCCTGCTGCAGCGTGTCCCCATGCTGCAGGAGCTGCGCAAGGCAGCCTGGAAGCAACACTAAAACCGCAGCATTTCCATACCAAATGGGCAGCCACCCTGCTCCCTCTGGGCACAAGCCTGAGTTTCTCTTTGCACCTGCACTCCAGGTCCAGAACAGCTGAGAAACATCAGCAGCTTGTGGTGCTTCTCAGGAGTCTCCGCACCCCAGTGGCAGTCCTGGATTATTTGCTGGATACGGGGTCAATGAGAAGGAAAATATTTGTGTCTTTCTAGGCCACTTTCCCAGTTTGATCAGTCCTTTCTCCCCAAACTTGCATGATGTTTGCACTGTAAATTAAGCAATAATCAAGATATTGAGTGGTTAAACACTGTTCTGTCCTTTAATGTCCCAGGACAGAGGTTTCAATTATTCATTGTCATTTTATGGATAAACTCTTAATGTACCATCATTAGCTAACAATTTTCAAAGGAAATAAGTTAATGAGGTCTAAGAAAATGCAGGAGTTTTTACCTTAATTACCTGGTTCATAGATCAGAGTAATTAGATTTCAACAGACTTTAGGTATAATCTAAAAGTAATTACTGCAGCTGCCAGCTGTTAAAATACTAGGTTAATTGTGCTCCAGAAAAGTTTGAAAACAATTTTCAACATTTTCTGTGGTTAACTTAGATTTAACCTCAGGTGAGTGTTAAGAAAACAAAAATAGCCATTAGTACAAATAGGGCAAACAAACTTACAAACTTACAAACTTGCTAACTGCTGCACTTGAGAGGGTATTTGTAAAACACGTGTTCAAAAAGCTAATATTTTTACCTAAATTCATGACAACGTTGGGAAATATTTTAGTTTTTTGAAAAAGAACCAACTTAATGAAACATCAGGCATTTATGTATTTCAAACACTTTGTGCCTACCAGACAGGTAAAGTCTTTAGGAATTGGACAGCAATTGAACTCTGGAGATTGAAGCACACATGAAAGTTTAGACAAAGCACAGGGTAGTGGATTCCTGCAAGTAAAGCAGATCCAGATAGCTTGAAACAGATGCACCCTAGTAAGAAAACATACAGGTGTCAGAAAGTAGGGAGAGAGAAAATCAATAAGAGAAGGCAATACAGATGTGGTAGGATATCTCTGGAAGAGGACAGGAGAGGACTGGAAGAGTCCGCTCACTCGTTAGGGCTGGCAAAGGCTGACAGGGTTTTCCAAAATAATAATAATAATAAAAAAAAAAAAAAGCAGAGGTTTGCCCACCAAGGCAGACTGGCAAAGCTTAGGTGTTCTTGCTCAGCATTAGCCTGGCATTTTCAGCCCTGTTCTCATGCTTTTCACATATGTAATCTCTTTGCTGAGGGCTTCTCGGCATTAAGCAGGGCCAGTCCCTGTTCCAGAGAGGTGCCGATAGAAAAAACTGCAAACACATCTGGCTGCAGCTCCAGAAAGCCAGGAAGTTCAGCTTCTTTACACACTTGCAAATAAAGAGCCTCAGGGATTGAAACAAAAAACGTTTGGGAGGCAGGGAGGGAAAGACTAGAAATGGATATGTGCTAAAGAAAGAATTTAGGAGAAAAAAAAAGTCCACCAGGAAAGAGTCTTGTCATCCTGAAAGCCCAGTCGATGGTGCTGAACCCTGCTGCCCTCCCACAGCTGCACAGAACTGGTGGAGAACTTTCCTCTCGAGTCTGCTGTGCTCACTTGCACTATCCAGGCTCACATTAGGCAGATCAGTTCTGTATTTCCCAGGTATGTGACATTTCCACTGCCTTTCTTACAGGGCTGACCGCATGTCTGAGGAAAGGGCAGAGGTGAGGCTGTTGCCCTTGCCTAGGCAGTTGCAATTGGGAATACAGCTGGTGCAATTAACCCAGCCACAGAACAGACCTGTGCGTTAAGAAATAGTGTCCCAAATTGTCATATAATGGACATATATAAGAGATGACCTCTTCAGCGATCTCCCTTTTTTGCTTCATAAAGGGAAAGGCTCTTCTCCTTATTTAGAATAGCTACTTCTGTTTTCACAGAGCTGTGAGCAGGCACCAGCAGGCACTTCTTCAGCTTTCTTAGTCATTAGGACATAGAGCTTATAGGGCTCACGTGCAAAGAAGTCATTAGCAAAAATGTAGAAAAACATTTTTTCTTTCAAGCAGGAACTGGATTCTTGATTTTGCCTTTCCCTGTGATCCCTAATCTGCAGAATAATTTGGGCTCTCTTCCTTTCCAGCCTATGCTTGCTAATGCATAATTAAGTGCTTTTTGCTAGTGGGAAAAATCACTCCTCTGCGTCTGTTAGGTGTGGAGGGAGAGCAAAAATGTTCTTGCCCAGAGCAGCCTTTAACCTGGCGGCTACTGGGCTCTGCTGGGAAGCAGAGGAGGTTGATTTGGACCCTGCCAGACAGAAAACAGAACTGAACCTAGTATAAATACTCTGACTGCTGGTGCACAACATAAAGACCTGCATTTCCCCAAAGCAAACTGTTCAGTTACTTTTTCAGACCAGGATGTATTGACTCCTCCCCTTGCAAAGGCATTGCCAGCTGTGGACCTCCAGTTCCTGCTGCCAAAGGGGGTGAAATTGAAGACGATACACTATTTTTTACAACATTCCTCTCACCCTATCCCCACTGGCTCCAGGAACAACGTTTCCTGTTTTAGATCTCATGTTGAGCTTTCATACATGAAGTGCAAAGAGCAGGTACCTGTCAAAGGTCTGAAATCTACTTCAGTTTAATTTACAAAGAAAAATCCTGGCTTGATACCACCTCTCCCACTGCCATTTCATTTTTGCAGTAACGCTGGCCATCAGAGCACTTGCTGGGCTTTGTTCTGTTTAAGTCTGCAGTGCTTACAGCCCATACCCACAAAGGCATTTTGGCTCCTCACACCCAACAGGATGTTTTCAATATGATTTCACAGTGTGAATATGCTTGTAGATTGGAACCTGGACTCATGAATCTTCTCTTCTGTACTACAGAGGAGATGAAATGGGACACGAGGTGTTTGGAGAATGACTCGCACTGTGTGCGAGGGCAGGGCTGGTGAGGATGCCTGGGAGAGTCTAGGGGCTGCAGAGCTGCCCCACTGGACCAGCAAAGGGATGCTCCAGCTGGGAAGCACAGGCAGCCACCCAAAATGGGGTGCAGAGGTCAAGGAGAGGAGGTAGAACCATGTCAAAATTAGTCATAAGGTATTTATACCTACTCACAATGACTGAATTTCTGTAATATGTTCACCTAGAAAAAATAAAACTTTTTATTTTATTTTATTTTATTTTATTTTATTTTATTTTATTTTATTTTATTTTATTTTATTTTATTTTATTTATTTTTTTGTGATTCATTCCTAGCCAAACTCTTCAGGTTGAAACTGCAAAGAAAGCAAAACTTTGATGTCTCCTCCTTCCATCTGCAAACCATTTGTGACTGTGGAAGAGTTGCGTAAGCTATTTGTGTGAATGTTTGCAGGAAAAGACTGCATCAGGTATGCCTGGACAGATAATCACAGAATCACAGAATGGTCATATACACCAGTCTTGGTGACTGGAGGAAAGCTTCATTTCAGAAAGAAACTCTGCTTCTACCTCTCCTTCTGTGCAACTTTAGGTCCCCAAGTAGTAATAGACCTAAGGCCTATCTGGTGCGGTAGCAATGGATTTGGGGCAGAGCAGACGCAGAAAGAGAAATCGCGAGCCATCGTCCCTCCTGCACAGCCTCCAGCAGCTGCCAGCCAGTGTGAGCATCAGCCCCTCCTGCTTCCTCAGCCTGAGCTGCAAAGGGTGTCCTAGGGCATACAGAAACCCAAGAGAAGCAACCACCTGCCACTAACAGGTGAAGTAGAAGCTAGAAAACTCTTTTCTCTTCTGGAACTACTAGTTTTAATATGGCATCAAGGAGCTGTAAATTAGCACAGTACAGGTGCACCAAGGTGAAGAATGTTAGGAAAACACTTGAGTAGACTTAGGAGAGGTAGGAAAAGTGCCAGATATGTTAAGTGAAGAGATAGCAACAATATACAGCGGCTTATTGGGAAGAGTGTCGTAGATAAGCATTTGTTTGACACATTGTATTTAAACAAAAGGGGTTTTGGCATTTAAAGAAGAATGCTGAGAGAAGATTCTTCTTATCTTACCAGACACAAAGGCTGGATATATAAAAAGTGTGCATGTTGATCATCCAAACAGAAAATACCACCTCACTAAGGGCTTATGAACACATGGAGTGCTGCAGAAGCAGCTGTTCCTGAGCAGGCCTTTAGTGAGAGCACAGTGGAAATACTCCTTAGCATTAAAGGAGATAAGCCCTTAAGCTAACAGGTCTGTGCAGAAGCTTATGCCAATCTTTTGCAAAGCAAATGTCTTATTATTTAAATACACTTGTGTTCTCTTCAGGCATAGTCTGTGTTCAGCTGAAAATGGCTTTCCCTTCTTCAGCACAGTCTTCCTGAGCAGCAGTGTCTGGGAATGATAACCAGGTCCCTCAAGGATCACGGTGACATTACAGCTTTGTCAAACACGTATTAGCAAACAGCATGAAATCACTGCGGTCATCTGTACGGCGTAAGGGAGTCTCAACACTTACCAAGTCTTAAACATTGAACACAAGCCTTCTACTACAGTCTCGCCTCATGCCTCCTCCCTCCCCTGCATTTTGCCCAGCAAGACAGTCCTCTACCCGCAGCACAGCACCACAGCCTCTCTTCCACGCCAGTAAGTTCATGCAAATGCCACTGCCCCTCTGTGTCATGGGAACTGAACAGCCAGGCCAGTTCTCTTTCCTGTGATAAGATATGAAGTTGACTGATATGCCTGAGGAAGAGATACTGGAGACATCTCTGCTACTAATAGATTTACAAGGTTCATAAAATCTGCCGCCTTTACTCACATGAACAAAACTCATTGAGCTCAACGAGGTTGAATGCGCAAGACAGGATTGTTGCACATGACAGGGGTGGCAGGATGAGACTCGTGACAGAATCCATGCAAAGAAGAGAAATCATTTCTCTGGAAGCATTTTAAAAGAAAGAAGCTGCAAAAAAAAAAAAAAAAAAAGGGGCTGATATGTCTTAGTTGTGGGATCCTTTTTGTTGGTTTGGTTTGGTTGGTTGTTCGTTTGTTTTCACAGACTAGGTCCCAAATGCTTTTACAGAATGTTTGAAAGGTCTTGGGTTTGTCAGTAAAGTAGCTGCATCTCCCCTTATTCATACTCATCCCAGCACCTAGGAAAACTAATGATGGCCTTTTTTTTTTTTTTTTTTTCCAGGCTCTCTCAGCCTTTTCTTGTATGTCAGATGATCCAAGCCCCTGATCATCTTCACGGTCCTTTGCTGGACTCCCTCCTGTGTGCCCATGTCTCTCTTGTGCTGGGAAGCTCAGAAGTGGACCCAGCACTCCAGGTGTCTCACCAGTGCTCAGCAGAGGGGAAGGATCACCTTCTTCGACCTGCTGGTGACACAATGCCTAGTACAGCCCAGGAGGCTGTTGGCTTTTCTCTCTTCATTTCTAGCTACAAAACTCAGGCTTCTGGTATTTCAGGGAAAGAAAATTGTGATGGTAATATATCTTTCAGAAATCCAATAGAAGACAGCATCACATTCAGGAGAGAAAGAAAGAAAAAAACAACCAGTAAAATACACAATAAATTCTTTTTATTCACATACCAGACCATGTTTGCTGGTATATATATATATAAAAAAACAAACAAACAAACAAAAAAACTGGCTGTTTTGAGCTGCTACAACAAGAAATATGGATTCTTGTGCAAAATTCTTAAAAAGTATTTCAAAAACCCACAACTGATATGTCAGCCAGTTACAAGATCTGTACAAAACTGTTAGCCCCCGTAATAGCAAGTGATATTCAAAATGCTGTATGCTACATATGCATAGAATCAAAGCACTCTGAGATATTCTTAATACTTAAATTGCAACAGATTTTAATGAGCATGAGCATTTATCTTGAATATATTAATGTAAGACAATATTGAGAAATCCTAAATTAATTTGCATTAGTGAAAATTAATCATTCAGTAGAATTTTAATAGGAAAGTCTGAAGATACTGTACTGTCTGCTTGAAAAGACTTCTTTAAGGCATATTAAGGCTTTTTTTGTGAGCATTTGCTTTTTAACTTATCAGTAGGATGAAAAATATGGTATGTCTAGGCTTTCTAAACATGTTTCCAATCTCCACCCTAAAACCGTCTGGGAAGTTTGACTATTTTGTGCAGCTGTCTGGCATTTCTGGATACGCCACTCTGATCAAGCTGCTGTGAGTCCGGAAACTCTTGGCACATCAACTATGTATTTACACATCAGTTCTCAGTAATTTTTTCCCTTGAGAGTTAAAGCATTGCCAGAGGTGTATGTGTTTGCCCCAGATCTAACACATCTAGATACACAGCACTCACTATGCATGTGCCGCCCTGTTCTTCTTATTTTATATGCTGTAGGTGGTGGGCATCAGACTCGGTCTACAGGCACTTACACTTCTGTTCTCTGCCAGAACATGAGGATTAGTTCCAATACCACCCGAAAATGTTAATACGGTACCCATGCAGCTTCTGTGTGATTGCACAGAGGGATCTCAGACAGGAATACAGCAGCTCTAATGCCAGCACTGGTTATGTGCTCTCCGCCAAGTGCACGGAGATGCTCATCCCTGTAAGCAGAAGCCCTCACTGCTGCTGCTCAGCGCTCGCAGGGAAGGGAAGGGGCACACAGGAAGTTCCCTTCTTATGGGCCAAGGAGGTTTTGTATCCCAGATATCATGTAAGCATTTGGCTTTTGTTTTTCATTTTCAGAAGTATAAACTGAAATAAAATGCTTTCCTGAAAGGAAAACCTCTTCTTCCAGGTGCTTCTGTGGGAATGCAAGGTACCAGAAGGAACAGGAGAAGCTCTTCAGCATTGCTTTTCCCTGATCTCTCAAAGGGCAGAGTCTTCCTTTTTCTTGGTTAGGAGCACCGGCATGGACACTACTCCTTCAGTGCCAGCTTCTGTTCTTCCTTCCTGGCTGGATTTTCAGCAAATTGCTGAACATAGTAGCAAAATCTACAGATCTAGTGTGATTCTAGAGAACTCGGGCTGTGCAAGGAGCCATGGAGATGGCAGTATTGCCTAATTTAGGGACTACCAGTCCTACTGAGTAGCACTTCCCCACTGGGAGGACTGGCGTTGCTTTCCAGGGTGAATTGCTTGTGTTACAACAGTACTACTTGTGCAATAAAGGATTGTTCATCATCTGAAAGAGTGGAAGAATCTGTCCATTTGTAGTTTTGAGCCTTAACATGCAGCATATGTGACCGCCTAAAGAAATCTAAGTTCACCTTCGACAACCCTTCATTCCCTTTTCTACCTCTAAAAGAAAAAAAAAAAAAAAAGGAAACAACAACTGTGCAGCTGTTTTAGTAAGGGATTTTCCTTTTGCATATGCCCTACAGTGGTTCAGAAAATCAACTGGTATTTCAAGTGCAATAAGAATGAAGGATTGAACTTGGCATCATTACCCGAATTCATGAATAAATATGTACAAAAAGAACTTTGTCCCTTCAAAGGGTCATGAGACATTATCTGGTTTGACTTCTTATTTAGGATGAGTAAGCAGTTTAGTTTCTCAAGGGATTATTATAGTTAAATTACAACCTCATATGCTCTTCATGAGACAAGGACGCTTTCATGAGCAGCTTTTTCTTACAGTCATAGCTGATTTTATTATGTGAAGGATACAGCTTCCTATTTGTCTCCAGATAATTTCAGAATTATTTTGCTTCAGATGTCTCTGAAAAACAAAACAAAATGACAGGGTGAAACAGGAAACCTTTACATTTGGGTTTAAAAATTACACAGGGAGTGCAGGTGAATGAGCATTTGAGTCAAATTAATGGCTGTGAGTTAGGGCTCATCTGTGCCATAAAATGGTTTGTCAGTGCAATTATACCAGTAATCCCAAGACTACAGCAAAAATAAAGCTAATATATGACTTTGACACAGCTATGCCAGCAACTTAGCCTAAGTGTGCGAAACTCAAACCAGTAAATTTTTCTTTTACTAGCATAGCTTATGTAATTTAGGGAAATATTTGACCTATATGGGTAAAAGAGCTCATTTAGTCAATACAAGCTGTGACTCCAGCAAAGAGTTTTTTCAGTGTGTCTCCAACGTGACTACAGCCATGAAGCCCATGTGGTGTTGCAGGTCTAAGAGACATGGGAGTAGGGAGACCACCGTCTTGGTGAGGGCTCCAGAGGCTGTGCTCTGGGCTGGGGTAACAGAGCCACAGTTCTGGAGGGAAGTTAATTAATAACTTCATCACAGAATCATAGAAACACAGAATCACAGAATGGTTTGGGTTGGAAGGGACCTTAAAGACTATCTGATTGCAACCCCCTGCCATGGGCAAGGACACCTCCCACCAGACCAGGTTGCCCAAAGTCCCATCCAGCACGACCTTGAGCACCTCCAGGGATGGGGCATCCACAGCTTCTCTGGGCAACTTGTGCCAGGGCCTCACCACCTTGCTGTTAATATTTAACACCCATTGTCAACATTTAACAACAATATGCCAATGGGCTAAGGCTTCATCAGTGGGCTCCATTCCCAGCTCTCCCACACCACAAAAATGCACATTTTAATCTGTCCTCTGGAGGAATAGCAAGGTCAGTGTGTGTTAGGTAAACATCTAGATAATCATGGTAGGCGGGTAGTCTCCCCTGCTCTTAGGGTCTTTAAACCGACAACTGCTTTGAGATGGGCTTCTTGAAGTCCTGCTGTCTTTGAACTGCAGCTCTCAGAGCAGCACCCTGTTTGTTCCCTGTCAACTCCTTCTTCCTTCTGCAATCAGCATTGATTGTGCCATGGATAATAATCTTTGGTTCACACATTAAGAAAAACTGAAAATGCCAAGCAGTAGAGAAATTACCAAACAATAAAAACTGTCAAAGTAGGTTATGCTCCTAAATCTGCATTGAAAATCGTTTAAAAGTAGGAGTATTTTCAAAAGTGTTGAGAACATACTACTCCAGTTATGGATTTGTCATCCTAATTTCGATGTCCCCAATGCTGCAAAGTTTGCCTCAGCCACTAAGCTAAGAGCAAGGGATGCTAGGAAAGAAACAGCTATCTTGGAGGACCACTGGTATGAAAAGTCCAAATAAATGTCTTAGAAAATCAGTGCCAAAGGATTAATGAAGATGCAGTGGGTCACAAAGGTTGGTTTTAATTTCTAGCACTGACTCTAACCTTCTGCCATACAGGAACCTTCATCTCATCATAACCAATGCAAAAAAAAATTCCACCTCAATCTGTTTCGTACAATTGCTTAGAAATAAAATAAGTCCAAATTTAAAATAATAATAAAAAAAATTTGTTCAAACAAAGCCACCTAAATGTTCAGCTTGTGGCAGAAGGAAAACACAGCTGTGTAGATTTTTAATTCCCTTCTGCATTTCTATCTCTTTTCTACTTTTTGTCTCCCATTTAAAATGCACCCAGGCTTAGTCAACTGAGACCATTCCTTTTACAGCACTCGTATGATGTTCAAGTCCAGAAAGCAACATCCCGAAATAGCCCGACACCAGTGCACGCTTTCGGCTCTCCAGGTGGCTGGACTGTGTTGTTTCTGTCCTTTCCCAGCCACGAGACTACATGCAGCTATCAGCACTGGAGGCAGAAGCTGCATTCACTGTTTTTTGCTATTCTTTTACATCACTCCATGCCTCCAACTCATTTTGTTTCCAAGAACATGGGATAAAACATTATAGCAGCATCAGCGCTATTCCAGCTCAGTTCAATGAACCTTCTCTCTCTCTTTTTCTCACACCCAACAAAAACAGCTATTAACATCTTTAATACCTTCTAAAAGACTGCCAAACCAAGGAGTTTCCTTATTAAAACCAAACCAAACAAACAAAGAAAAAACCCATGGCAGTAAAAGGAAAAAACTTGTCGTGTCCTTAAAAATAAAGCCAACATTTAAAATTCTTTTGGGGATATTCCTACTTTCTCTTGTATCTTTAATGAAATGGCAAAATATGTTAATGGTGGCTGTTGCTATAGCAAGCTAAGGCATCTGTACTCAAGTCTCTTGCTTAATTGCTTATTGCTCTGGAGTGATGAGGTCATGTTAACATCATTGACCCTCTGGGCACATTTATTCTATCAAAATTAACATAGCAATGACCCAAGGCAAATCCCTGTTCTTTCTTTCTCCCTCTTAGGGTGAGGACTAGCTCTAACTCGTACCACTCTGGCATGCTTTGGCCCTGACTGTGGAGAGATTTTTTCTGGCATCGATGAAAAACTACAAATAAAAAATAATGATTTTCTCACAGAATTACTGGCTGTTGAGGATTGCTTCTGAATTTCATTAAAACCCTTTTTTGTTTGTTTGTTTTTCCTAATAACTGTATGCTATAGTAATCTGGATCACTAGATTTCATGTTGATACCTCATATATCCAAATACATTTTAAAAAGATATTAATAAGTAGCATAAATGTCCTGAGAGAGAATGGGACCATGGGTGGGAAATGGCTTACTGCTCAGTTCTTGAAGTAGAGCTAACGTGCTCAAATGTTAGGCCTTTGGCAGAGATGCAAGATACAACTAAGTTTTTTGTATTATTTGTCTGTAAGTCCCAAAATGGTCTTTTTAATTACACCCTACAAACAGCGGTGTAGCACACAGATCAAAAGCTGATTTTTAAGCTCCAACAATCATTTTACCTGGCTAGAAGTTTTATAGGTCTTTTGCCCACACTAAATGTTAATTTCATATGTCTACGTTAAATCCATATTTCTTAAAATGCTCACAAGTGCAGGTGAGGAAGCCATAATGGAAGATATCTGATGGTCAGGGGGAGACCAGCAGGCTGGAGGAGCTACGTGCTTCTTGGCTAGCTAATGATTTCAGAAGGCAGATAGTTCTGTCATCCGCTGAGGATGACAATTTAAGGGACTGCTTCATAATCTAAGACAGACAGTGATCTCCCCGTAGGCGGCAAAGGTCCTTTCTTTCATGTTTTGCTAGAGCCCTCAAAGAAAGCAACTAATAAAGTGAAGCCTCATCTCTCTTGATAGTGAGTTTAAAGGGCAGGTGGATAAAGACTTAAAGGAGCTGATTTAACTGGAATAAGTAGAATAATTACAGGCTGATTTTATAGGCTGGCATTGCTTCTTGAAACTGTACTTTTGCTTTCATACAAAAGTCCTGAAATTCTATAGTCAATAGAACTATTTTAGACAAAATTTTCATTCTCTCTTTCTCTGCACTACAGACAAAGCTCACATGCTCAGTGGTATGTGGACTGAGGAAGTATATGAAGCACCCTACTTTGTTTCATTTTTCAGTCTTTCCTGTAACTTTTCAACTTCTGTGGCAGTGAGCAGGAGAAGAATTGGCCACACAGATAAGGTAATTGCCCTGGAAGGCATGGAAGTTATTAGGCAAATCACGAGAAGCTGCAATGTACCTCTGCCAGTGCTGGAGGAGGGGGCAGACATCTCCTGCTCACCCTCCCTCCTACTGATGCATGCAGAGCCTGGAAGAACCTCCACTGCCTCAAGTCCTCATTAAAAGCCACTCTTTGTGCTGAGTTTAGAGGGCAATTTTTGTGGGGGAGGGCAGGGGAACCAGTGGGATAACTGAGAGAGTGAAAATGTGAGAGACCTTGTTTGGGGAATACTGGATGGGGAAACTGAGGGCTTCTATTTGCTTTTGTGTCATATTTCAAGACAATTCTACTTGATTATCTATGTTTTCTGTCGTGTTCTGGGGGTTTTGAACTTCCCATAAAATAAAATAAAATAAAATAAAATCTTATTCCAGATTCAGTATACTGCCCAACTCAAATGCAGTAGAAATGTTGCATGCTATTTTAAAATAAAAAGGAAGTATATTCTGAAATAACAAAAGATAATAAAGTTTTTCTAAATCATTAAAACAAATTTCAAACTTTTTTGGGGTTTTAGGCATTTCTCTTAATAAGAGAAGCAGTTCAGCTAAATCAACAAAAGTTCATAGAGGGTTCAGCTATGAGCCGAAAGAGTTGGAACTATGCTGTTTCACTCAGATCTAGAAAAAAAAATTGTGTTTGGCTGGAAATGATTCTGGAAGTTTTTTAGAAGACAAAGTCCTCTTCACTAGCACTTTAAGTCTTCTGCAAACTGACAGAGCAGAAACACAAGAATTTAGTGGAAACAGAAATAATTTCCTAAAAGTTTTTCAAGAGACAGACCTTAATTGTGGACTACAAGGTGTCCATTTCTATACAGAAGAGGATGATTGTATTTAGAGTATCAGTATTTGCTACACCAAACTGGCACAAATCAGAAAAAATAGACAAGCTTTCAGACACAAACCTTTCTCAGGGTTTTCATGTATTTTGTAACTATAACTGTTGGTCTAATTAAGGTTTTGTCTCCACCTGCAAACCTGATCTTGACTGTGCACTTATATCACCAGAACAACCATAGGTCCAACTTTGACAAAACCGCAGGTCACCAATAGTTGTGTCTACCTCTGCCCTTACCATGTTGTTTACAGAACATATGTGGCAATGTTGGTGGCTCCCATGGAAAACGTTTCCCCATTGTGAAGGATGATGGTTACTGGTAAGTTTGAAAATCACTCTGAATGCTTTTGTTTGCATCCATATGTGATCATAGGGGACACTCACCTTCGATCTTCAGAGAGTACGTCCTTATTTCTAGTGGTGGTGTCTTGAAATACTTTTCTTATGTTTTCAATTACGTTTTCATCCACATACTCATAGTTGTGCGCTTCTTCCTGTTCCTTTTCACCCTCCCACTTTCCAAGTGGGTTATTTGTTAGACCTGAGTAATCAACAAATAAATAACTGTAAGGAAATGGAAGATTCTGCCCTTGCCCAGAAAAATGTACAATTCACACATGCAACCACAAAGGTCAAAAACAAAGGAAGCGGTGTTCACTTTTTGCATTTTCACAGAGACCTAAAGTGACTTGCTCAGATTCCCAAACAACATTTGTACCAGATCAAGAATGAAACCCAGATGAGCATTTTATAAAATGGTCTTCACTCTTCTAAGAATTCCTCTTTCAGATTTCACAAAATATTTGTGCTTGAAAAATCCGTGGACAAAGCAGATAATCTATTGTCCTCTCCCTGATAGCTATCTGTCCACAGACAACTCTAAGGTTTAATAAAATGCTTAAAAAGCGTGGTCACAATCAGTGTAAAAGCAGACAGATAAAACTGTCTTACCATATAAAGAGATGAGCAGTCCACCTACCTCATGCAGCACCTACCAACCCTAATGCAGATTTGCTCCTGTGCTTGTGTTTCTTTGCCTGAAGAGAAGAATCTGTAGCTAGGAAACTGTGATGTTATTCTGAGATTTCCTAGAACTAAAATCCCTAATTTCTTCTTATTCAGAAGGAAATATAACAGAGATGAAGGCTTGGAAGTGGTGTGAGGTTGAAGTGAAAAGATTTGAAGTACATTTCTTCGTGTCTACCGAGACCAACCCACAGCAATACTGAGGACAAACCTTTCAAAAAGTGGTGACCTTTTCCCACTAGGGCAGAGACCCTCACACGAGCCCTGTTTGCAGCTCCAGCTCCTGAGTGTGCTCTGCTCTGATTCATGGCATCGCAGCAGCTTGATGCTATCATTCACATGTGTGATTGGCAGTCTGCTGCCAAAAGGCCCCGTGGTCTCCTGCCTTGCCCGTGTGCTCTTATTGCACCCCTGAAACTTAAGGTAGTGGCATGAGACACATGGGATGTTGATCACACAGAGCAGGACCTTACAAGGATCAGTCACTGAGTGCCCCGTGTCCCCTCTCTGGACCCACCATGTCTCTTGGCACATGCTGCGGTGGGGAAGAGATGGGTGGCAGCAGGACAAGAGCAGGCCGCACTTTGGGTTTGTCCACATTTAATTGAACTGGGAGGACACTCTTTCAAAAGAAAGAAGTTTCATGTGAAGTGGCAAACAGTGTGAAAGACTGCTTCTGGAACAGCTGTTCCTGTCTGATTAATTTGCTACAACATAACCTGAAACAACCTGCAAATGTGTCAAGCCCTCACCGCCTATCTGACGTCTCAGCAAGGCCATGTTTATCAAACATATCCTTCTTTATGGCACTGAGTTTCTCAAACAAGAATTCTCCCAAGCTTGTTCTTGGGACTATGGTGCTCCCCTTCACCAAGAAAATACCTGTATATTCATTCTCTCAGCAATCTCCAGACTCCACTTGTGTTTGTCCTAAAACTCTCCATGGCTGAGGTGTCTCTCCCTGAAAAACTGGGCAGGACTCATCTCTTTCTGAAGTTGTGATTCACTCCTTTTTAGAAATATGAAGGCTAGAAATAACCATTAAGTTCATCAAGTACACCAGGACACAATTTACCATGGACCAGTTTACCCACAAGTACCCCTGTTACTTTTCAGGAATGAGTAAATTAGCAATGTATTTCCAGATCTTGATATCAAAAGGGGGGAGAAGAAAAAAAAAAGAAAAAAAAAAAAAAGAAAAAAAAAACCACACCACCCTGTGATGCAGATTTAATGAAGATCTCACTCAAACATGTGGCCACTCTCTTATAAATAAACATTTCCAGGTCTGCCGTTCGTTTGCAGGTTGGCTGTGTTTGATATCAGTAAAAGTAAACTAATGAATAAAACAGGCACCGAAGGAATAAGCTAATCCTTGTGATTCAGCAAGGGAAATATTGTTTGTGCACTTAGACTTGCTAATATGGATATAAAGTACAGGTTGCACATGGATGGCATAGCTAGACTTTCTTCTTTCCCAAACATACAAAATCAAAATGATATGCTTCTAAGCAAGACAGCTCAAGGAGAAAGGAAATTAATGTCATCAGGCCAGACTAAATCACAGCTGTCCCCAAACCCAAATCAGTGCAGGATGCCTTCTGAAATGTATATATTTACACTTCAATAAAGCATTAAGCAATGAATGGGACAAGCTGAATGATCCCAACAGGATTCTGAACAGTGAAATCAATGCAATTTGCTTCCCTGCTTGAAAAAAATCTATTAGCCTCAACACTGAATTACTGAATCAGATATGCCATCTTAGCCTGCTAAGAAAACAAGGCTTATGTCATCATGCTGTCTATCCATCCGTCAATCTCTTCAGTACTTTTAATTTTTTACTTTTATTTTTTAGCCAATTTCAGTCAAATTTGAAAAGGGGGCAGAAGTCACAACGTGGTTATAACAAAGAGAGTTGAATTAGTTCCTCTATTGAAAGAAAGGCATGCAGAACACATCTGTTACACACACCACTTGGCAGCAGACAGCAGGATAAATCAGCATGTTCGTATTGGTTGGCCACTCAACACACACATAGCTCCAGACCTGCTCTTTTTCATTTGATAGGAGTGCCATAAGGAGAGTTTTGGTTATTATCAGGGAATGAGGGAAAGGAGCAGTAGGGGACAACAGACCTGAACCCTTATTAAACCAAATTTCATTAACTCTGCTCTTCCTGGAACAATTTGTATAATTATGTTTGGCTTTATAGTGGAAAGGGAGTACTCTGCAGACTAATAATTTCCATTTATCTCACTCATATCCTCAAGTGGGTAGTTTTTTGGCTTTTTTTGTTGTTTTTTTTTTTTCTTGTTGATTTTTCTTTCTTTTTTGTTTTTCTTTTTTTTTTCTTATTTTTTTCCCTCTGAATATACTTACAATTCTTTCACAGACTTCAAGGTCACAAATAGTTGTTATAACTCTCCATTCTGGCCTTTTCCAAAATGCAGGCAAGAGAAGTAACCCAACCCATCAGCTCCACTGCTAGAATGCAATCAGTGCTAAAAACACCAATTCATATATATACAAGGCTGCACAACTAAACATGCCTTGCTATGACCATAGTACAGTTTTATAGCTGTGGTAAATATTTCAGCCCATGATTTATGCTGCATAAATTAACATTCAGCCACATTAATAACATGTACTGTTTATAGATATGCCTAACCTGAAAACAATAGTTCTGAGTAATTATGCACAATAATACTGTGAATTAAACAAGGAACTGTGTCCTTATTTCTGAGCATCACTTAAGTGAAAAAGCACAGAAGTGAAGAGCATATGCATAAGCCAAAGTGTTTTTATGAACAGTAGTGCTTTATTTGCTGTGGGCCTGGTTCCGATGATCCTCAATGCTAATGAGAGCTAATTCCTTAGGGAGTGCTACTGAAAGCTATTGAGTGATAGCAGAATCAGAGCCAATAAAAGTAATGGACTGTTCCCTGGGCTGGTATCCATCAGCCATTCCTTCACTTGATGATTTGGCGTGTCTTTGAAAACTGCTAAGAGCTACAATCAAAATATTTCATATGCACTGTAAGGTTAAAATTTAATTTATATTTAATATTTATTATTTAATATTTATCTGTGTCTGGAATTTAATAGGCCATTGTTTGGAAAAGATTAATATTAAATTTTGTTTCTTAATAAAAAATAGATTTACAGAAAGATACAAATGTTGACTTCTCTCACTGTCCTTTATTTCTAAGTATTCTTCTTTGCCTTTTCTTCTCTAGTCTACCCTGCTGGTTTTATTGAGTCCTTACAGTCACCGATGTCCACTGTTCCATTACTGCTTCTTTCTTGTAAAATAAACCCTCAGTATATCAATAACTTTCGCAGATGAGAAACGTTTACCACAGGTTTTAATGAATAGCGTATTTTCGGTGCCATCGTACCTCAGCGCAGGAGGGTACAGAGGAGGTCTCAGTGCCCCGACACGCACCCCACCCGCTCCCAGCTGCTGCTCTGCACAGCCGCTTCCTCCCAGGGCTGGTGCAGCTGGAGAAGTGCCACAAAACTGGATGGCACAGGCAGAAAGTGGGAGAAGTGACTCATGCAAAGTCCCCCCCGGTCACCTGGCACGTAACCCTGCAACATCTCCTCCTTGTAACCGCTTCTGCATGCTCCTGGAGCCTCTGCGTATTACTGCAATTAAAATCAGTCAGATCTAATAAATGAGGGAAATACGGAAGGATGCAGAGCACTTTCTTTCCCCTGCTGTATGTTAGATTTTACTGGAGAACAAAACAGATTGAAAATCTTTAAACATAATCTACCAAGGTGTACTCACCATCCTATTAAATGATGTGATCTCTTTATTTTAAGTCATTTTCTCACCTTTTTTTTTTTTTGGCTTATCTCAGAAGATGCACCAGCAATGAATATGCTTTTTGATAATGGCTCAAAAGCCAGGGAAAAGAGTACAATTATTTTTCTAAAGATAGTGGAGCCAAAGGATGTAATAACAGTTTTGCCCTAATCAAAGATGGAGTTAAAGTGTGTAGAAGCTGGAGGGAATTGTGATACATGTACACAGTATAGGATTCCTAATTCATATTGCTTATCCTTATACATCAATTCAGAACACTAGTATAGATTCCCCGAGACATTGTGAAAGAAAGAAGAGTGGTGGTTTTTTTTTTTCAAAATAATTCAGAATACTATGTTCTGCTTAAAGCTTTTGAAAATATTAAGTTCAATTTATTTTATTATTTGGTTTGGAGTATAACCCCATAACCAAATGTATTGCCCCAAATGACAGAACAGCAAGCTACAGCACAGGGGCAGAAATTTCTTAAACTATCTTCATGCCAAAGCTAGTATACATTTTATGTGTACTCTGAATTGCAATCAGAAGCCCCCTTCCTTTTTTTTTTTTTTTCCAGCCCACTGGCCTCCTAAATCAAGTGCCTAAAGTCAGAAAAGCATAAATAGCTTCCCTAAAATGTCTTGGCATCAATAAACAAAATCAGCATAAACATTTTTTTTATTGCAGAATGTAACAACTCCAGAAACCTAAGGCATATACAAGAAGATTAGGTGATGTTTTCAAGACTCCACTTAGAATAAATTTCAAGGTTAAAGCAAAACAAACTGATATAGCAGATTTCAGATAAGAGTTATGATCCTGGAGAAGTGCTGCTATTTCTAATGAATTCAAGCTCAGTCAAATCTAAGAAAATAAGATAATATCTTTAGTGGCCAATTCAAGTTTGACTGCAACACAGGAAAAAAAAAAAAAAGAAAAAAAAAAAGAAAAAAAAAGTTCTATTTCTTAGAAACAAAGATAATAAATCCTATCTTCACTAACATGAACTCTGAAAGGAAACACAATAGAGGCCTTAAAACTGAAAGAAAAACATGTTGTCTTTTCTTTTCAGATCTGGCCTATGGTAAGAAATAGCACTTGTGCCTGTAAATGTTTTTTTGAAAGCACAGATTCATTATCCTTATTAGGAATTTGAAGCAGGTTGGTGCTTTGGAGGGTGGCTTAACATTCACTAGTAGAAGTTTAAAAATTAGTCAGTGAATGGTGCATTTCCTCCCACTCAAAATCCACAGGAGTGTGTCTGTGTTATTAGTCTTGACATATTTTTCTAATCCATTATCCTGTGAATTAGCAGAGCAGAGTATACTCTCTGGAACAGACAAGCTTGCTGCACGCAACAGTGGACTCCTGGGGATCTCTTGACTGGCCAGGAAGAACTGCTTTATCATCTAATCCAATCTCCTGTATAATTTTGCAGTTATCTTTGAATTAAGCCCAGTAATTAGGGCTATACTAACACACAGCTTTCAGAAAAACCTTTAGCTTTGATCTGGGTATGTCAGTGTACAATCCATCACAATTCTTTGGTCTAGGTTATTAAATCTGCCTATCTCCAACATTTAACTCACACTATACTCAAATTTAGGTAGTTTGAAAAGGGAGGTACTCTAAGACAGTTAAAGAAGAAGCAGTTTCATAGCCTTGTAAAAGAAACTTTATGAGTCTTGATTTTCTATGTGTGTGCTGAACAGAGGTCCTAAGTTTGTTTGAAAACCCTCAGAAACAGAGTCTATTCTTTATCTGATATTCAGTAAGTAGTCTAAGCTAATGTAGCTTATACGGTGAGCTTAAAAACTAACTGCAACTTTCATGAGGAATAAGGCAGCAGACATGTATGGGGTTTGAAATCAGAAGCATGGGTAAGAACTCGGCCAGATGGGAAGAAAGTGATGCAAATCTTTGCAGCACAGGGGCAAGCAAGCCTTCAGCAGCCCTGACACCAATGTTTTCTCTGGTACACTTGGGCATACGCCTAGGACTATTTGCAAAGTTCAGGTCTCTATCTATAAACTCAGGGAAAAGGAAAAGAATAAATAGAGGTAGGAAATGATTAGGGAAAAAAAAAAGAGAGCCTGACTGATACCTGAAGTTTGAAATAAATGTTTCCTACTGGAAGCAGGGAGAATTAAGTCAGTAATATACCACTGTCTTTTTGTTTGAAACATCAAACACCTGAGCACTATTCTTACAGTTCAAGCACCCCTAAAAGTGATTTGGAAATGGGCTGGGAAGCCTGCTTGCTGAGGATGAGGAGAGCGACAGGACCTCATTAACCATGCACATCTTAAAGTCAATAAGCAAGCTTCAAAGAAAAATGTAGCTCTACATATTTTGAATTGAGATCTCAGCTGGTATCTGGTATGGGGCCATCTCTCTCCTGACTTAGATCTGCTCACTGTACAGAAGGACAAACCAATTGGGCAGCAGCCAAAGTGAGCACAAACACCTGACAGTTTTATGGCAATATACAGGAACACAAGATAGTCCCAACTAGAATGGAAAGATATGGCCACCTCCAAATGCTGTTATTGGACAAAAGCCTTAATAATGGTAACTCCAAACTTCTTTTCTCAGCCAGGGTATCTCAGTTTAGAAACTAGTGCACAGTTCCTGTAAGAGGCACAGGAAACAACTGCATGACACTGCTCCTCACTACAGGAACTGAGCTGCTGAGTTTAGAAAAATCTCTGAAAAATCTTGACTATAAAGGCAATATGTGACTTCAGCCTTTGTGGCTTTCCCAGTCTGTTAGGAGTCTAAACCCACCAAGGTAAAGCACCTTCATGAGCACTGAGACCCACGCTTGTGGAGAAGCCAGTCCTCATCATAACCTTTAAGTCTGGCTTACTTCAGTAAGGATGCCTTGGTCATGTTTTCTTCAGATGTGTCCCTCCCCACTTCTCGTGTCTGACTCACCCCACAAAGACCAACCCATGCAAGTGATCCCACTGATCCCTGTAGCCTGGACAGAAGTGATGTGCAGGTAGTTTCCCTGGCACCAGAGAGTTCATCATTAACCCATCCTGGTAATAACTTTGTTCCGGAGCTTAAACAGAGGATGTCATTCTCCTTAACTGCCAGTGTGGAAGCTTCGCCATTTACCACTATAAAATCTAATCAGATCATTAAGCAGTAACAAAATGGATCCTATAGGGAGATTCTTCAAAGCCACGGAATAACAAATATGGGGTTATCTTTCAAAACAGCCAGATATCTAAATACCTTCAGAAAAACTGTCCCCAAATAATCAACTTCCACAGCAGTACAAATCAGTGAATATTCAACATGCTGCAGTAATCTTTCAATATAAAAGTTGTTTATGTTGCATTTGCATAGTTTTAGATAGGCAGTCCTTTTTAGGAGTCTCGCACACTGAATGAGAAGACAATAAATAGAAATTTTATGGGAATTATTCTTACAGTGATATCAATTATCAGTTAACAAATACTGTGAGGATGAGTATTTGTTCCTTAGTCTTCCAAATGTTCCACTGTTGTAATTAATGTGATGTGCTCATATTTCAGATATAACCCATGACTGACAGATCAATGAAATCAACTGAATTTTTTATATTAACTTCAAAGCGTTTTGGAATTGTCCTCATATCATCTAGCTTCTCAACTTCAATATGTTCTGAAAAAAGGAAAAAGTTGAAAGATAAGTAGAAAACCTAACCATTTATCAAATATTCTTGGGAAATCCAAGCAAATGGCAAATTTTAAAGCAATTAATGGTCAAGTAATTTTCTCAATATTATTTTTTCTTCAAAATACAAAAGTATGAGTTGAAGACATCTTCATATACTTAGCATAAACTGCTTCCTCATCCTTAATACCTGTTGGAATCAGCATTTTTTGTAACAAATGATATGAAGTTTCCTAAAGGAAAAGGAAAGTGCATCTTTCCACACAAGTCTGTTCCTATAAACTACTGAATATTCATGTTACAGTGTCAAACAGAGTTTAACACTATGCTGCTGTTGAAAGCTTGGATGGATTTGCCTTATGGCATTTATGGAGGAAGAACAGAAATGTTTGCTTTTCATTGGTTTTGACAAATCCACAGATTCCAAGTTAAATCACACAAAACAATCCTGCATGCAAGTTATTTATTGGGGTTGGGGTTAAGATCTGTTGTATTAATAACTCAAACCATAAATCTTAACTGACCTTTAATCACAGCGGCTTCTACTAATGTAGGTTTCCCAGTCATGTCCTTCACATTGTCATGATGCACCAAATCATTTTGACAGCTAACTTGTAATTCTGAAACATCAGCAGCTTGATTTGCACACAATTTCTTGGTGGTGTCTACACAGAAATTCTGAAATTACATAGAAGAACACATTGACTTCACATGTAAATTGTTACTCCAAACTGGATACTTTCAGAGATGTGACGCATAAGGGCAACATTCTTTGGGCTGCTTCTGTGAAATTTAACCACAAATCTGTTTGTCAAAGCAACACATTAATCACATTTCCCATGCTTGTCTTTACGACAAATACTTCACAAAATATCATGGTTAGAACATACTCTTGGCGCAGAAATTACCTTTAGAAGATATCTCAAGACTGCCTTTTCTTTATTTGGGTGTATGGACTCACGTAAACACAGGGAGGGATATTCACTTATGCCTTTTGGCTGATACAGGTTTCTTTCTGATTAACTACTTTTATTGTATTGTTCTTTCGTTTGATGCGTTCTGATATATATTGCATCACAGGTTCATATGAACTCTGACATTTCAATTACATTTATACAGTGGCATTCATAGCATGGTGAGTATAGTTAGAGAATAGGAATAGACAATTAAGACATAATTAACTATAGTATTATAACATTGTAGAAAGTAAGTTATGTGGCTGTAATACTTGCACTCCTGGGATTTCATGCTTGATACATACATTGTCATCATTTTTTTTTAACTGTGAGATATTAGTTATAAATTCTTTCAGTCAAAAAAATATTTTTACCTGTGCAAATAAGTGTCAATTAAAAGTGCCAAAAAGTATATCTTCATTGAAACTATACAGTAGCTACAGCATACTTACAGTCCAATTACAATCTTTATACTAGAAAGTCTGCATTTATTTGAAATAATAAGTATAGATTTTCCATTCAAAATCATATGTAGATTTTCGTCGGCAATGATAAAATCTTTTCTATTCAGAGACAGAAGGTTGCACTGGTAAAACTGACAGTAGTGACCCAGCAATAGTGTCTGATCTTTTCAGGATCAACCCACAATTTGTGAAAGCACAACATGAACTCAGTTTTTATGATAATCTGCCCCTTCTGCAAAAGATATCAGCTAGCAACAGGAAAGTCACTGGTAATTGAAATAAAAAATTTGAGAAAGCATGTTAAGTGGAAGAGCTCAGGATGAAATCTGAAAAATGTATGGACAATTTTCCTCAGTGGGTGGGTCATGACATGACATAAGTGGAAGACCATCTTTTTTCAGTTAGAAGAACCCAAGGTAGTTATCTCCATTTTCTGAAATAAACACTGAAACCTCAATCTGCAGGGGTTGACTGAGTTACAGTATTTAATGCGAGTTTGTGCAGTACAGGATGTACAATGCTTGCTAGCACTCTCCGTGATTGCAGAAGAACCTCTGATACCAAGCAAAGCTTAAAGCAGTGATGTAATTCATGGAAACATCAGGGATTTGTACAAAAAGAAACACAGCTGAGGAATATTTTGCAAAGAGGACAGAAATGTCAGAAGAAGTTCTTAAAAGAAAAATAACCCAATGGAAAAAACGCTGTTCAAGCTAGGATGATACTCATCCAGTGTATTGTAGAACAGCTTCTCTGCAGTTACAGGACCTTTGCCTTTCTTCCACCAGCAAAGTGTGGTCTTTGTTTAATTTCCGGTTCTTTTCTTGACCATCTGCACCTAAACACACCTATATGTTTGTTGCCAGCCTACCCTGGCAATATGAACACATTTTACAAGTACTTACTGAGAAATGTCCACCTTTTGCTTGAGGAAAATACATGCTTAAATAACAATTTTTCAAAGCTCTCACTAAACATGTACTGTCCTCCATATCAGTCATATCTGTCACAAATGAAAGGTCTTGGGAAAGGCAGGGAGATATTTTTATTCATTGGCAGATTGTTCCTGTGTCCAAGTTATTGGGGATACTTGCCACACAGAAAGCTTTCACTCAAAAGACAGTTTTCAGGTAACTGGGGGACCTTAATTTAAGCACTAGAAATAAAAAAAATAATGCTTTCAACACGATTTCTCTTATTTTCCAGTCAAATCCCTAATTATCATATTAATCCTAGCAATCACTATCAGGAATGAGTACGTTCAGGTTATTTGTTTTTTGTTACCTTAACTAACTTAAAAACAAGCCATGCTGTCAAAATGGAAAGATTCCCTCATTAGGAAGGATGTAACTGAAGTTTGTGCTAATCTTATCAGTCATCAGCAAAATCACACACTGTGATACAATGGTTACCTGGGGCACACTGCAAATAAATTTAAATATGCAGAACTCAAACATTTAAGAACAAACAGGATAACAGAAACTGGACTGTCACTTCATTATATGCTGAAATCTGATATCACTTTAGCATTCTTAATGGAGCTATAGATAACAGTTATACCAGAGACAGAGATAAGATGCTTTTTAAACTACACACACACGCATGCACGCACACACACACACACAAAAAAAAAGGCAGAGCAAAGTCTTACAGTCATCTTTCAAATACTAGGCAGGCTTAACAGTACAGGGTTTTCATCTACTCAGAGTCATTGGTCTGCTGATTTAAAGAAATGAGGATACCAGCCATGGTTTTCAGTACTGTTACTGCCAGAAGAAACACTGATTCAGTTAAAAACTTTATGTTCTGAACCACAGTCACTTCTTGTAACAGACTACACAAGAGGATATCCCAAATCTCAACATATGGAAAATCCAAACAACTACAGGTGTGTGAATTAAAAAAAATTAACTCAATAGCTAAGCATCGCCCATTACATCTCTAGGTTCACTCACTGTCCAAAAATAACTCAGAAGACAGAGTCGTAAAGGTAAGGTAGCGTAAGACTGCACAGTCCTTCTCAGGAAATAAGAGGTGTTAAATCAAACAGGATACAACAAAGTGTGATGCTCATGTGAGAACTAAAGATCTGGGGATGAATCATCCTAGTAAGAACAGAAGTTGCAGCATTCTGCAGAAGCTGTAAACGAGTCCAGAGTTTATCCAAGATGCATAAGCTGAAAACACTGAAGTAGCAAACTGAGTTTCAGAGCAAACAGTTTGAATGAATTTCCCTTGATTACCTGAAGAGCTTAACACACTACTACTTGTGTGCATGTGCATGAACTCATATTATATAGCAGTTTCTCTCCCCTTGCCTGCTCCAGAAGCAGTGACATCTGACATCAGTTCTTGTTCTAATGAACAGCATCAGAGAAATAGCAATGTTTTGCCCATCTACAGCACCTGTCACAAAAAAAAAAAAAAAACAAAAACCACCCAACTCTTTCAAAAATGTCAATTTCCCCTGAAATTTAAGCATATGTTAGCATCCCCTTCTCACAGTTCCAAGGTATATTCTTCTCTGTCTTCGCAAAATCAGGCTACAAATAGTTACCTCCCTGCAGATATTTCTTTCATTACTATGTGTGATTGTTTTTGAACTCATTTACATTTCTGATAGCAAAATCATGTGGCAATGAATTTGAGAGTTTACTTCTGCATTTCTGCATCATGTAAATTGTCCTTTTTTAAAAAATGGTCCTACCAAATAATTTCATGCAGCCATTGTATTCACTCTCTGTTTACTTTCTCCTCGCATTCAGGTTTTTACAGACATATTTAATCTCTCTCCAGAGTCAACTCTTGTTCAGGCTGAGGAGCTCTAGTCTATAGCATTTTTCCTCTTAAAGGAGCCAAATTGTAATCCATGATGCAAAGGATCCTGAAATTTCTGCTGTTTTTCAAGATAATAGCCCCAAAAACTACTGAAGGCAGTTCAGTATACTGCATATACTGCTGACAGCACTATTTGGTCAGAACTGCTCAGTAAGCCAAGGAAAAACACTCTGAAGGAGAGGCCCAGCAAAACTACTATAACCTCTGAGACAGAATAGAAGAAAGAGAAGCTCTTAAAGCACACAAGGCAAAAAAGCTGTTAAATCTGTTTATAAGGAAAGGAAATTATACGTGTCCACAATACACATTGTTTTGGTTGCTTTTTTTAAGGGAAAAAAAAAAAAAAAGCCTCAGCAGTATCTAGAACATTCAAAGTAAAGAAGGAGAAGCAACATTTGTTTAAAGTGCAGAAAAATGTGGGAGTAAATATGAAACCAACAGCTGTCATAGTCTCTGAAAATGCTGTGAGAGATGTAGAGGCATAAACCAGTCTGACAAAACTATGCCTTTCCAGACAGAAAGTCAAGCTGTTATATGATTACAAATGACTCTAGTGAAGAGGAGTACTCATTTGTTGGAGCAATCAGTGCTGGACATGGCACTACACCTTTGGAGTACATTTATTGTGAGTCACCCATGCTAGCAGATACAGATCATAAACCTTTTACTGCAGTCTTTAAAGACAGTTTGGAGTGGCACTCTTGCTGCCTTTAGAAACTCAAGCCAAAGCTCTAGGCATATATCTTTGCTTTGGCATATACTCCACTGTTATATTTACTTGTAAAATGCTTAATTGCTGCATGCACCTTTCCAACAGAAAAACAGAACAAAAGACCTGCATATATAGAAAGAAAGTGTGATAAATGGTTTTGCAGTCAAAATACATTGCACTCTTTCCAGACACAAAGGACAATTTATCAGAACAACCTACAAACAAATGTTCTACAAGAGAGTCAGATGGCAGAATATTCATGGGGAAGTCCAAACCAGGGCGAACAAAATTTTAGTTCTTAATATTTTGGAGAGTATTTTAAAGAAATTATGAGAGGGAGGTACAGAGAGACACATCAGTACAAGTATAACAGTGTAGTCATAGTTGCTGAAATATACAGAAAACTTCATGAGTTTCAGAGCAACCTACAGAATGAAAACCTACCTACAGCAATAGGGATAATTTTGCTCCAAACTTTTTTATACCTGCATGATTTTCTGTAGGGACAATTAAGAACTGCAGTGAATCAGAGAAGAATCCCAGGTTTTGATTCCCATACTGCACTGATACAGAACCAGGATAAATGCTATCATAATCAGAGCCATAGGCAATCCTGAGACAGAGACCAAAATTCTCTCTCGATTTACAAGACTGTAAACTGGAGTAACTACATTTCTTTAAATTTTTTCAATCCAGATTTTCATCAATATTAGTCAAAATAAAATTTCACCAACTATATAAATAGAAGAAGGAATGAGCACTTCCATGTAACAGATGGGAAACACAAAATCAAATAATAGAAATACACAAATGGAAACTGCTGACACCTCTTAAGAAATTTGCATTATTATGTCAGACAGTCAGGATTTATTCCACTTGAAAGGAAACAATTACCTTTAGATTATTACTCATTTGTATCCCAAGGTAGCCTTCTTACGTGATCTATTGGTGAGACAACTTATCTTGCAGATCAAAGTAATTTTTGCAAGGGCACAGTGTACCTGTGGTTAAGGGTACTGACAAGGGTCTATGATTTTGTAGTGAAGAATTTTAACAGCCTTCCCCATTGCACTGATTCCAGTACATGATATCAAACCTTCATTTTCCACAGTCCAATGGAGTGTGGAAAAGGAGAAGAGCTAGTTAGAAGACGCTTGAGAAAGGCCATGGGCAATAAAGAGGATCCTCATTTAGCCTCATTAACATACAGGACAGGAACACTTTAGAGAATTATTATTTGCCTCCAGAACTCGTAAGGTACTATAAACGACAGATGAACTATTTTTGCCAAAGAAGGGGTCAAGGTTATATCATTTCAAAGGCAGGAACAAAATTACATTAGTTTGTGAGCTCTTCTCTGCCTAAAAGTCACATGGAACCTCTGGTTAAATTACTGGGTTTTGATCAGGGTTCAGAGTTTTAACTGGTTTCTCCCTCACAAGGTACTTTCTGTATGTGCTTGCAATATTGCAATTAATTTGATGTTCATTGTCAATAGTCCAGGTTTTCCCAAGGATTACAATGAGGATGTTACATAATAAAGCCATGATAGACCGTAGACAGATGCCACTGTAGGCACATTCTTAGGGTTTAAAACGCATATTTAAAAAGCAGTATTTTCCTGAAAGTAGGGAAAGAATTAGCTTATCCTTGCTCAAAGCATGAATAAGAATATCTGGATTTCAATAACAAAACAGAGCAGAAAGTCATGTTTTAGCTATATTCGTTTCTAAATAAATAAAACCAACATATCAGACTGAATGGTCTTCAAGAAATCAATGGCACGTAGAACATGCTGAGTTTGCATGACTATTGTGATGGCATACTGACTAACAAAGAATAAACAGCGAAGGAAAAGGCATTTCTGTAAGACGAGAACAAACTCTTCTGGTAGGCAAGGAGGGTGCTTGCGGTGGGAGGGAAGCTCGGCAGCCGCTAGATGGCTGTATTCCCTGCCTTATGCCAGCCTGGGCACGTCAAACTTCTTTGCAAGGGCTCACATTTCGTCGGTAAAACAATAGGTAAAAACTTAGCACACCTTCTATCGCCTGAGAAAGATTTCACCTTCTGGTCCACCTGCTTCCCCCCATCCGAAACCACAAGCAAAACAAATCTCGCAGTTGTATCTGAGGCTGGGCAGAAAGAAAATATGCGTCTGATTTGATAACTTATTGTGTAGTGTTATGCAGTGAAATGCTAAAACCCAATAACTAAACAGACTGAGGTTTGATCATTTAGGGGGAGCAGAAAATGGGGAAAAACAAGCGTTCCAGACAACAGGATAACTTTTAAATTAGGGCTGTTGTATGTGCACGGCACAAGCTTTTCAATGAAATCTCATGATGGCTTTGAGAAGGTAATTAAATACTGCTACTCTTCATGGATAGTTCCCACACTTCAGGTAGAAAATCTACACCTGATTGAGCTAAAATAAATTGTATTATGTTATCAATAAAAAACGTGCATGTACCTTTCTTACATTCTACTATAATTCTTTGCTTGCTCCAGAATTTCAGAACCTCAAGCTTTCTGTTCTTAATCCAATGACTTTCATGCGCTCATTCAATGTTCTCAATACTTATTTAACCTTTTATTGCTGGACGAGATATTTTTCTTTTCCAAAGTCTGTCCAAGACTGGCACAGAGTATGTCTCAAGAGATTTTGAAATGAAGCTTTGCTACCAAAGGGTCCTTTATGCCTGTGGGTAACTAGAACTGTCAGTCTCATTCCCAGGCATTTTTCTGCTGTTCCGTGTGTATACAAGAAAAAGAGAACAGAAAATAATGTAGGGCATCCTTGAGTGGCCTGAGTTGAAACAATGCCTTATTTAGTCAGCACAAAATGACCAGGCTTACGTATTCAGATACTAGTGATACAAATCATAAAGGGTATTTTAAGATCTTTTTTAACAATAGTTTAAATGCAAAGTACAGAACTCTCGGCTCCATCTCTTCGTTATCCCCTTCTCATGAAACATATAAAGGGGTAAGGGCTTGTTCCCCAGAGCCTCAGCAGAGAACAGTTTTCTCATCTTTATGTAATGTATATGATGTTTGCATTACATCTGTTTTTGCAAATACACCTGCTCACCAAGGCCTGCCTTTTTTCTGAGCATTTAGTCTTTACCATCACTTTTGTTTTGTTCAATACATCGTGTAAGGAAGTTAAGTATTATTTTCCACGTTTTATATTCTGGCAAAGTGAAACATGCTCTTGTCCGCGTAAGCCTCAAAAACTGAGTGGGAACCAGTGACGTCCACCCAGCTGCCTCCTTTCCACCCATCCAGCCTCCTTGCTGTGCTTTTGGTGCAGGTGGCACTGCCTGCCCACCTTGCCTGTTCATCTCAGCCACAATGGTGAGTGCTCAGCTACAGAAACGAGGGCTCGATTGTCTGAGGTTGGACAAAGAAATGCAGTTAGCAGCCACCTGTGAAAATTCTGGTTTCCATGACACTCACTGCATGAGAAGGCACCTGTGAGCTGAAGCAAGAACAGGACCCTGTTGTTCAGGTGCCTTAGCCCCAAGGCAGGCTCTGCTCTTCCCCTGGCCAACTCATCCACTGAGCAGTGAACTTCTTGGGAGGAAAAAAAAATATCTTCTGAAGGTGTAAATTATTAAGATCTGCTACGGTATCACAAATACAACTCACCTCAGCAAATGGAAGTGCTTGTTTGTTCAAAGACTATGAAATGTTGTATTTTGTGAAATCACCACTTAAGCAGAAGATGCGAATTCTTCTCATTTATCTTAATGGGACATTAACTGGAAATTTAATTACAAGGGAGAGCTAATTATCTGCAGGTTTGCCAAACTGCAGATGGAATCTTCTCAACAGAATGAAATCTGAATGCTGAAGTCAACGCGAACAGAAGTTCAATTTAATGTGAGAAAATTTGAACTGAAACCAAATGAAAAGAAGAAAAAAAGTCCTGTAACTCCTCTCAGAGAATCTCAAATGAGGCACCCCTCACTGCACCATTCTCCTGGCTGTCTCTCCCTCAATCCTCTGATCATCTTTGCCCCTAAAAAAAAAAAAAATTTAAAAAAAAATAAAATAACCATACTGGTCCAGGTCAAAATACGTCTCGCTATCTTTTCTTCACCATTGTCATAAACAGACACAGTGGAAGAGCAAGGACAGAGCCAGACTATCTGCTCCCTCCAAACACACTCTCAGCCTCTAACTATATTCAGCTCAGGGAATTTCCTGCGTTTGATGTGGTTTGTCTATTAGTAACCCTCAAAGGGTCTCTCTTCCAAGTATTTGTCCAGTCTCCCCTTGAACTCCTGATCCACTTCCAGCCTTGTCGTGGCTCCCCTTGGTCTGAATGCATCCTGCCCCATTTCCTCTAATTGTGGCCCTGCCGAGACAGTTGGGGAGAGGGAGCAAGAGTTTTAAAATAAATTGTTTTCAAGTTCTTGCTGCTGTGCTGCCCTCCCTAGCATTAGTCTGCAGGTCCAGCTGCAGAGCTCACACTGTGCTTCCTCTTACTGAATGACAGAAAATGCTGTGTGTGGCAGACAGCAGCCTCAGTGAAGCAGCGGGGCATCGCATTGGTAGGAATTAAATACTTCAGAGCAGATTCTGATCTCAGAGTCTGTTTGTAAATCTGGAGTCACTCCGTGCAGCTCAGAAGCATTATCCTGGATTTACTTACTCATATGTGAGTTCAGAATCAGGCTTCTTGTTTTTCAAAATCATCTGGTTTCCAGGCCACAGTGGGGAATATAACAGCAGGAGTGCGGGAGAAATGGGTTATTTTATTAGTAAAATGCATTCCTATTCCAACAGGTATTTCTGTAACATTCGAATCCCTTCAAGAATTTATTCTCTCACATATTTATATACATATAAATGTACATAGAGATATAGGTACATAAATATTTCAGCTTGTCCACTAGAAGCTAAAGTGTTTTGGCAGAAGGAAACTATTCTGCCCCATTTTTACTTCCCCATTTACTCTTTATCATCTGATGTAATTTCAAAGCTCCAAAATGGAATTCACTCACAGCTGTGTTAAACTACACACTGGTGGTTACCAAATCTGGCTAAGTCACTGGGGTTTTGGTTTATTGTTAATATTGAAAAACATACTAGGGAGTAGTTGGATTCCTTCTCATGAGAAAGAAAATTTTGAATCCTGGAATTTCTAATTGTGAGTATTTATAAAATATATTAAAAGGGGACATTTCAGACTCTTGCAAAAAGTGAGCTGTTATCAGTTTGGATTTTGAACTTCCTCATTTCACTCTGGGGAACAAATGTAAGGGGAGAGTAGACCTTCAATAGTATGTTGTCTCTGGTATAAAAATAAAAATTTGAGTAACACAAAATGCCCATTGCCGCTTCCCACATCCCTCCACAGACCATCCTCCTTCCTGGACACTCGAGCTGGCTGGACCTACAGAGGTCCAAGAGCTCTCCCCAGCTTATCTCCATGGCAAAGAGCAGGCCCTGGTCACCAGCTGACTTCAGAGCCAGGCTGTGGGTTCAAACAATGAGCTGCCTCAGTACCAAGCTGTGCGATAAGAATTACATATTCTCTTGTGCTCATAACATTTTTCAAGTGGTTTTTGTCTTTTTTTGTTTGTTTGTTTGTTTGTTTGTTTACATCTATTCCATTTCTGTGTTCTCTCCAGAGGGATGGGGTTATAGGACAGACCTGGTGGTCCAGTGATCTTCAGAGCTACACCTCTGAGGCCTTTTAAGCCTATCCAAAAAGCCAGAGGTCAGAAGAGAGGATCTGGACAAGTACCAGCCTCTTGTTTCTTGGATCGATGTTAAATATTGGCTTGCAGAAAAATAACTGGAAAGCCAGCCTAGTAAGAATCATGAAAAAAAGTGACAGCAGTACTTTGCTTGTACACTAAGAGATGTCTAATGGCAGAAAATGTTTCATATTCAGTCACTGTATGACATATCATGGAAGGCCTGTAACACATGTCCATATTCATATGTAACAGATTAGTTCATAACTGTTCATAGTACATAGATGGACCTGCCATATCAGTGACTTCCACCACATCACAACTGTGTTTTACTTCCTTTTTCTTCTTCATGGTTATGTGGCAATTACACATTTTCTTCCCTTGTGGTGATTGTAACAGTGTCCTTGACAGTCTTTTTTGATGCTCCTAAAGGAACCATTCTGGAGACAGTAGTTACTCATTTTCAATGTATTCTGTTTATTTAGGATACTATTAAAAAGATGAAAATAAAAACGTATCCTGTGTCTGTATTGCAGAGCTAAGGCTTAAGTTACAGCTCCAGCTCAGGTGAACTAAAATTCTCCAAGTATTGCCTCTTAAAATTATACTGTCTTTCACACTGAAACTGGAACTAAATCAGATGAGAAAGGATTAAGCAGAACTTTTCCACAGCTGCAAAACACATAAAACAGTGGAAAAACTCTATATGGGAGAGTAGAAAGTTAGTTAAGTAAGAGAAAGTTGTTGTTGTTGTTTTGTTTGTTTGTTTGTTTGTTTGTTTTTTAACAAAACTCCTCAAAGTTATTTCACTTTGGGAAATAAATGGTATATTATTTTAGTGAATGCTCTCATGGAAACCAAATGCACATACTATTCTTTATTTGGAGTTCAACGTCTAAGGGAGCAGAAGAGTGACCTCTGAACTGTTCTTCATTGCCTTCTCCTCCCTCCTTCCCATTGTGAATGCTACATATTTGTATTGTATGATGAGGAAACATTATGCCTATCAAGGAAACAATGTGGAGTCTTGTTAGACATGCCACATGCCCTGCCCCGGTAGTGGCACAGAAAACAAACTGAGATTGTGAGATGTAGCCAGTTTTCAGCTTGCATCACTTGATTTTTCAAGACTGTCTGACTCAAAACAGCATGTACAGTGGTGGGATGAAAGTGTACCCCATACCATTCAGATGATACAGGTCATCTCCCACACATGACCAAGGATTTTAGACAGACTTGAAGGTATAAGCAATTCATCTTCATTGCTCTGATCTTACGGATGTATCATACAGGACAGGCAAGTATTTCCAGTTGAGACAAAAGGCCTGGGTGAATCACATCCAGGTGAATATAAAGTCTGTATTTGATAATCTTGGAAATGTCTTCACTTGGGAAATGTCAGTCTTCAAGCCTACAGGAAGGACCAAAAGATCTTTCTTTCATTCTCAGTCCCTGGGGAAATTTATTGCTTACATTCTCAGTTCTTGCCATTATCAGGATCCACCTTGTCTCCCGGTGAGCTCTCCCAACACTGATCACAAAGCTGACAAAACTGTGTTCAAATCAAACAGATTTCAGGCAACTGATTGCCACAGCATGTTTTCCATGTGTAGTCATGCTCCCAGACATCTGTCTTGAGCAGCTGTCTTCTTTATAGTCCACCTACCAAAGGCATTGTTCTTACCACAGCTACGGCAGATTGGCAGTCCATTAAGTAAATATTGATGCATTGAAAGCATAATTAAGGGAATCCTGCGTTTACAGGAGTCCATATCTGGTTTATATTTGATGGACATAGAAGGGTCTATGATAAAATCTTGTAAGGTATTTAAATATTTAGGTTATTTTTAGAACTTTAAGGCTTTTTTTTTTTTCCTCAGTCAGACAGCATGTTTGACAAATAGGTCTCCTTTCACTGCTTTTCTCATTCTGATACGGGACAATTCCTTCATTATAGAATGATACTTCAGCTATAATAATGCTTGGGTTAAAAATAGGAGAATCAGGATTTCATTAATCTCACTGAATAGCTTTTTCTCACATCTGTTCATTGAGTGCGCTAGCTCAAAAGGAGAGCATGAAACTTCAGCCATGTAAAGTATGCATTTGTCTTAAAAACTAATTATACCCCAAAAACGCCTGAGTTGTTAGTTCCGCCATTCTGCAGATGACACTAGTGATTACACAGCCTTGAAAGTGGATGTTGTTTCTCCCAAGTTCACGTTCATTTGTATTCAGTATATGTCCAACTTCTTGAAATATTGAATTTTGCATATAGCCTCAATGTACTAAACCAGGCCTTTTAAACAGCTTGTTCAACATCTTTCTGGAAGATCCTATGTGCAGTAAACATTCTAAATGATAAGTATCTGCATATCCTGACCAAAATAATGAAGTAAATAATTGTTATTTTAACAAAGCCCAAGAAGACAGCCACACTGGTATTTTTTTTTAATACTGTTGCAGCTGACCAATGTATTAACAGCTGTTGGCATGAACAGTCCTGCTGTGTCCTGTCCTAATGGACACTGCTGTTAAATTCTGAGCTGCCAAGACAACTACACACATCTTCAGAAGTATTTGCCAAAGTGACCACAGACACACACCAGATGGAAGATTCTCTGACCAAATACCTAATCGCTTGGTGGACAATGCTTGGAAATGTTTCTTAACAAGAAAGCACTTTTCAGATTGCTCTGAGGGCAAAGTTGTAGATCTCTCATGAGTTTTATCACATAGAACTGTTTTAGTTTCCTCAGTCCATTGAATTACCTTGGGAATGTAGAAAAAGTTTTATTTCTGCAGCATAAAATTTGGTCCCATTCACTCTTTGAATAATCTTAATAGTTCATTTGTTTTTCAGTTCAGCAACCAGCATATAATGCTATTTTCTCCTGAGACTTCACGCTCAACATTCAGATGGTCAGCCAGGTCTTTTTTTTTTTTTTTTTTTTTTCCTGGTGTGAATATTTTCTTCTCAGGACATGGAAAATGAGATGACCCCATGCAAGCTGGCAGACTTTTAAAAAGAGATTATTATGACATCAATCTTGAGTCAGTCTTGAGAATTAATGTTTATAGTCCTATTACTTGCCCAGGTAAGACAACTTTCACACACTTATCAATAGCAAGTAGTTTGAAAATGCAGAACTGACCTACCCTATGTGATAAGAGTCACATTAGATTATTAGTAGAGCTTTCATCTGTAACAACTTATGGGCAAGTCCAGATCTGACATATGCACTGATTTTGGCTGGTTTCACTCTCCTGTAAGTAGTGTGACTGCATTCAGCTAGTCAAATGCAGCAAGAAGAGTGAAGCCCTGCACCTGGGGAGGAACAACCCCAGGTACCAGTATATGCTTGGGGCCCCCCACCTGAAAAGCAGTTTTGCAAAAAGAACCTAGGAGTCCTAGTGGACACCAAGGCCCCCTAGTACAAGACAGACAGGGATATACTGAAAAGAGCCCAATGTAGGCCCACCAAGATGATGAAGGGACTGGAGCACCTCTCCTATGAGGAGAGGCTGAGAGCTGGGACTGTTCAGCCTGGGGAAGAGCAGGATCAAGGGTGATCCTATCAAAGTCTATAAATAACTGAAGGGAGGGTGCAAAGAGGACAGAGCCATGTTCTTTTCATTGGTTCCCATTGCCAGGACGAGGCAATGAGCATAAACTGGAACACAAAAGTTGTGTCTCAATATGAGGAAGCACTTTACTGTGCAGGTGACTAAGCACTGGCACAGGTTGCCCAAAGAAGTTGTGGGGTCTCCTCCTTGGAGATCTTCAACAGCCACTGGGACATGGTCCTGGGCACCCTGCTCTGGGTGTCCCTGCTTGAGCAGGGGCTTGGACCGGATGGCCTCCAGAGGTCCTTTCCAACCCGAACCATTCCGTGATTCTGTGATAGTTTGGGAAGGTCCATTGTGGGGCTAGGGACATTCTCATTTTCAGCTTGATCTGATGATGACAATCTGGGAAAACAAGCGATGCCAGTACCAGCTAAACTACATATAGAACTAGGTATGGAATTGGCAAGAAGCTATGGAACTGGTATTTTCTGAGCTATTAAAAACTTGTTCACATTACTTCCACAGCTTCCATTATAAACCCATTTCAGACACTAATGAAGATTTTGCAGTTTTAAAAAAAATCTACCCGCACAACTTTTCTTTCTTAAAAGGAACCATTAATTCACTCTACACAAGCCAGATTTGTGTAAAATACTCCGGAAAGAACAGCAACCCCCAAACCCTGCAATCATACATCATGCCTAGCATTCTCTGGCAGAGGTGCAAATAAATCAATCACTACAAAACTGACCAAGTGGGACATAATATGCATGTATTACATGCCAAACCACTGGTCCTGTATGCGTGGAGCATATGCCAGACCATTGGTCCTGTTCATCATCTGGCTGCCTCTTTTTCCTGTCACGTAAGTTGCACAAGAGGTGTTCTACCATAATTCACAGTACAGCACAGAAATTCGTCTTATTAGCACAACTTTAGTGGCAGCAAAACCATATGACTTCTGAAGGCCTTGCCTTTTTCAAGGGAGAAAATTGGAATAGGCAAGCACCTCTATGCATTGAGGCCAATGTCACAGCTGGAGGGTGTACACATCCTACTGTGGCCAGCTCTGAAATCCATCCAGATCCCAGGGGAATCCATTGACCTATGTTTACTAACCAAGTTGGTTAAACTGTACCAAATATTATTGGTGCTGTGTGAGTCCTCTGCTTACAGTCAGGCCTTGTTTACTTTCCTCAAGCTGCTGAGGAGCCTGTAGGCAACATGGCTGGCTACCTGGACCCGGACTGCTCTCAAGGGCCACTGGCTCAGCTCTCAGCTGCAGGTCCAGGATCAAAAAGGACAGCTGTCTGACTGAGCTGGCAGCATTGCCAGCAATGGGACTGTGTTTTCTAAGCTGAAATGAGTGCTGATCTCCAGCATCCCTTCATTTTCTCTGTCTAGATTGCAAAATGGTGGCAGGTAGGAGAGGAGGAGGCCTTTTGGCTGAGGTAGAAGGAATTAATTGTGGCTGTCTCAGGAAACTACCCAGCTCAGCCATCTGTAATCGCTCGCGTCAGGGAAGAAAGATTTGCTACAGTCAGACGTGAGAAGCAATATCTCTCTCCAGAGCTGCTTTTTGCTGTTTCTTTCACCAAAAATACAGTGCTGTAGATGAGCACAGAATTGAGCAGATGATTGATAGAAAAATGCTCCAGTGTCGGAGAGGCTGGAATGTCTGTCCTAGCTCTGCCTGTGGCTGGCTACAGCGAGCAAATGAAGGCTGCTGTAAATCATGCATGCAAAGAGAGACGTGGCAGAGGTGAAGTTGCCTGAGCTGAAACAAAATGGCAAACCTGAAACGACCCCCACCAAGTCACAGAGGGATGAGGTGCTTGATGCTTTTTTCAAGATGGTTGAAGAGCGGCTTGCTGCAAGTTTAATGAAAGCAACACACATTCTCTAAAGCATTTGGCTGGTTTGGGCCATTGTACACTTCTTGCCCCAGTGAGAAACAAATCAATGCAAGAAAAATTCCTAATCGTCTGGAATAAATTAGTCTGTTAAAATCAGTGTGCATACCACTATGAGTAAAGCTATGTACATGTGTAAATGCCTACAGGAGCAGAGCCTTAAAGGCTTCAGCTCTGCCAACACTTTCACACATACTTAAGTTTACTACAGAGAATAATCCTATTTGGCAAAGGGAAATCTCACTGTGGTGGTGTACAAGCCTAGGAGCTTGCAAGATCAGGACCTTGGACTCTATGTTTTCTACAGCAAAGCATGTTTTTGGCACTAATGAAATCATAGAACGTAGCTGAATAATCAGATACACAAATCCTGTAAGTCTTAATCTGAAAGTACTCAGGGAAGGAACTATATTCTTCACAGATAAAGTCAGTGTTTAATAAATTGTGGGTGCTACCCAAATTCAAACAATAAATAAAGAAAATAACTTGGCATCATTTATTTATTTCCTTCTTTGTGGACTTATGAGAAGGCTGACATGAATAAAAGAAGAATGTACAGCTTTTTTATCATTAATTCTGTGGTTTAATAGTCTTATATTTACTTAGGTGTAGAAAACTTCAAAACTAACAAACCCATCTATGCTGTCTGGGTGCCTGGTGACATTTGAAAGAATATATAAATAATGCAAATCTCAGGTTAGCCTCACCCTCCAACACTTACTTCAGCTCCTTGGATAGCTAATAAGCTTGACAGCAGGCAGCACTGCATGTGACAATGGCTCTTGAGAAAAAAAATCTCTAATCTACCTGGATCTGGACTAAAATCTCTCATTCATTTTACATGGATCATCAGAGAGCATCTGTGAGATAGCAACAGTTTCTGGATAACACAACAGAGCTTGCCAGCAAAAGCCTTCCCTTCAGCATTACTCATTTCCTAAGACAAGCAGTCTCAAATTCAGCATTCTTGACTGAAATCATGGAAACAAAATATTGAGAATTAAAAAGCTGTGTCATAGGCAACCTGAGGATACTTCCAAAGCCTCCTTCCAAGCCAGAATTTATTGGGTCAGCAAATTCTGTCTCCTCCTAGCCCATTTGGCCACTTGTATAACCAGCATGTTAGCAACAGGAAAACATACCCCTCTGTGACAGTAACCAGCTCCCATTTTGAGGCCTCTTTTTACATTGGCATAGCAAAACCAGACTTCATTGCAAATAAGAAGTAGCCCTAGGGAGGAACAAGAAGCCATGCTTGCAGTGTAGAGCTCTTTGAAGCCCTTGAATTTCATTGCACTCTGGTTTTAGCAAACCTTTATAGAAGGTGGTCTGTGTGGTGCTGTGACCCAATTGTTTCATTATAAGTTTGGGGACTAGGTGAATGAAGAAATTTGGGAAGATAATGGGTGAAAGATTCACACATATATTTGAAAGCTTCATGATGTCTTTGCTGAACTGCCTGATTTCTAGTCGAAAACAGAAATGTTCCTGGAATTTTCCAGTAAAATTTCTAAAAGCTTTAATATTGATCCATCACACATATATGTGAAATTTAAAAAAAATGCATTTTAGAACAGTTTCTTTCAATATTTCCAGTAGTCTACTGGTTTTGCAGATTAATTTAGTAAATGTTAAAAAAATATTTCTCACTGCCTTAGAACTGAATATTAGTAAGTCTGCAGTTACAATAGTTTTTTTCAGCAAAAATGGTTTGCAGCATTCATATAATGAAAGATAAAAAGCAGAGGCTATAAAATACTCTTCTGATAAAAGCAATATTACTGATAGAAATTTCTAGGTTTAGATAGTCCTCATCATATTTCTCTTACAAACTTAAGAATATTCTTTATAACAATTTCGTAACGTAACTATCTAAAACTTCTCTATTAAACCCTGGATTCAAGCAGGTATTCATTTTTAGTGATTTTACAGACACAATTGGTACATTGCTCCTGGCAGACTGGCAAGATAGCACACAGGAATTATCTCATTTAACTGTAGATCAATGCCATGACTGCAACTATAAAATTGTAGGCAAATTGTACAGTAACTACAAGGTTATTATCAATCACTTTTAGCTCTGCAGTGGTACAGGAGAGAGGACAGATACCATAATAGGCTCTCTGCTGAGTACATTTCATTAATATACTCTGTTTTCTTCCAGAGTCTTGCACATCTCTTGCTCCTGATGGCTACTTTTGTCTTGCTAGTGATAAAAGTAAGGAAATCAAACCAGGTTCAAAGCAGTACAGTAAATACATCAGAATCAGTGATGTTTTTCTTCTTATAGATGAACAAGTTAGAGGGGAAGACATATGAGGAGCGGCTGAGGGCACTGGGCCTGTTCAGCCTGGAGAAGAGGAGGCTGAGGGGGGACCTCATCGCAGTATACAACTTCCTCTCGAGGGGGAGTGGAGAGGCAGGTGACCTATTCTCCATTATCACCAGTGACAGGACCCGCGGGAACGGTGTTAAGCTGAGGCAGGGGAAGTTTATGCTGGACATCAGGAAGAGGTTCTTCACCGAAAGGGTGTTCGCACACTGGAACAGGCTCCCCAGGGATGTAGTCACTGCACCAAGCCTGTCTGAATTTAAGAAGAGATTGGACTGTGCACTTAGTCACATGGTCTAAAATTTTGGGCAGACTTGTGCGGTGCCAGGAGTTGGACTTGATGATCCTTATGGGTCCCTTCCAACTCGGGATATTCTATGATTCTATAAGTTTGTTTACTTATATGGTATTTATTAGAAATGTATCACATATGCATTTAATAGAATTAACCAGTATCTTTCTGCTTTCACTTAGTAATTATTAGGTCTCTGCTGTAAGCGGAAGACAAAACCAAATCAAAGCCCCTTTGTGGATTTGCATTTTAGGCAGGTTACTGAACATGGTAGCATTACAGAGGCATAAAATCAAGAGGCTGATTAAACCCCAGTGTTGTTCCTCAACAGCTCATCAGGTTTTAATAGATAATGCACAGGCACAGGAATAGAGCCATGTGCTTTGTCACTGCTGTTCATTATAAATGGCTGCAAAGTCATTAGAAGGACGGGCCCAAACAAACCTGGACAAGCTTGAGAAGTCGGACCATGTGAACCTCATGAAGTTCAACAAGGCCAAGTGCAAGGCGCTGTACCTGGGTTGGGACAACCCCAGACAGGAGTACAGGCTGGGTGGAGAAGTCATTGAGAGCAGCCCTGCAGAGGAGGACCTGCGGGTTTCGGTGGACAAAAAACTCAACATGAGCCGGCAGTGCATGCTTGTAGCCCAGAAGGCCAACTGCATCCTGGGCTGCATCAACAGAGGGGTAGCCAGTAGGTCAAGGGAGCTGATTGTCCCCCTCTGCTCTGCCCTTGTGAGGCCCCACCTGGAGTACTGCATCCAGGTCTGGGGCCCCCAGCACAAGAAGGATGTGGGGCTGTTAGAGCAGGTCCAGAAGAGGGCCACAAAAATGATCAGAGGGCTGGAGCACCTCTCCTGTGAAGAAAGGCTGAGAGAGCTGGGGATGCTCAGCCTAGAGAAGAGAAGGGTCTTGCAAGACCACATTGCAGCGTTTCAGTACTTAAAGGGGACTTATAAAAAAGATGGAGAGCAATTTTTTACATGAGCAGCTATTGATAGGACAAGAAGGAATGGTTTTAAACTAAAAGAGGGGAGATTTAGACTAGATGTTAGGAGGAAATTCTTCATTGTCAGGGTGGTGAGGCTCTGGCACAGGTTGCACAGAGAAGCTGTGGATGCCCCATCCCTGGAGGCGTTCAAGGCCAGGCTGTATGGGGCTTTGAGCAACCTGGTCTGGTGGGAGGTGTCCCTGCCCATGGCAGGGGGTTGGAACTGGGTGGTCTTTAAGGTCCTTTCTAACCCAAACCATTCTGTGAGTCTATGAAAGCTATTTAAAAATCTGTCCATGAGGGAGACAAGAATTGATTGATCTGCACTGTTTGCACAGAACCAGGGAGCTAACAGATGGGATGTTGGGGTTGTCTTGCCCCCACCAGCTGCAGACTTGGTACAATACTCCCTAAGTATTCAAGACCTGTTCTTACTCCACCTGTGAGCCACCTTTTTAGATCTCTTGTGAATGACACCACAGTGAGAGAGAGTATCATCATGAAACCCCTGGGCTTCTAATCATGCCATCAGCATCTGTCAACCACTCACTCTTTCTAGATTTTGCCATGAAGTCAAGCTTTAGGCTACCTTAGTGTACTGATAAACTGGACAGATCCAGATTTGAAGCAGCGATGTAGGACTTTACCCTTTCCTAACATAAATGTTTTCTGCCCATCTCAAATATTTCCTTGTAACAGTACCCCGTTAAAAATATTTATTTAATTTCTGACAAAAATGCGTCATTTCAGGTAAACCTCAGACTTCATTTCTCTCATGGACATGGTGGAACTTAATGTCCTGGGCCAGGGAAACAGTTGTAAGACATACTGTCACCAGACGGTCTCTTGAAGATTTTACTCCAGAGGAAAACTGAATATGGCAATTACTTGCTACCTGCCTGTATTTCATCTTTACACCATGAGCAGAGGAGGAGGGACTTCCCAGAGAGTAAAGTGGTAAATTTATTCCTCCTACCAGTATAAAGTGGGTGTCATTCAAGGAAGAACTGTCTGCTGATGATCCCTAACTAATTTAGAATCATTTTCCAATAGTAATACCTTAGAGTATTTCACAAGGCTATTCTAACACAGAACTTCTTGATAGGCTTTGATGTAGATGTACAGGGACACATTACATCCTCATGACAAATGCATCCTTTCAAGGGCAGCATTAATTCAACCCATATAACAAACTCTTGACTTAGAAATAACACGGTTCTTGTGAATTCAGTGTATAGGCTATTGGTTCAACAAGCTTTGTATCTGGGATCTTAGTCTATTTTCCTCCCCAAAAGCTACAGAGAAAAATTCACATCCAGAGAGTTAGTTCAGGACAAAACAGGTCTGCTAGCCAAGAAACCTAACCACTAGCCTGCTGAGTGTCTGCAGGCAAGTCATCTGCTGTCTGTTCCCTCTGCCATGCATTCTCTGTCTATGAGGATGTCTGCTGGTACTGCTGTTCACTGCATGTTTCTGCAGGGCTAAAAGACCCCAAGACCCTCCCTCCACATGGTTCTGTAGGTGATAACAGTGGCTGTAAGTATCTATTCCAGGAGGTTTTACCATAACACCATTTCCTAGTGGAATTTCATTTCATTTCATCCAAATATCCCACCCTTATTTTCCAGTGATTAGTCAAATCAAGTCCCCAGATGTGAGTAACCCTCCAGCTGCTTAACTGCTGAAGCTTTGGACAGCTGCAATACAATTAAATACCTCCCCAGGATCCTTATAGCTAGCACTAGTCTTTTATTTCCTTTTTTTTTTTTTTTTCCCTATTTCCCTTATACAATTGTTTTGTATAGCTGGTGCAAAACCAATATTAAAAACAAACAAACAAGAATGCAACTACAAACACCCTTGACTTAGTTCATTTGCCTCTATAAAATAGACACGTGCACACATACGTTTATGTGTTTATAAAACATACATATTTTGGATATGGAATGCTGGAAACCTTCTAAGTGTAACAGAGGTATGAAGTCAGAAGAATTCCAGTAAAATATGCCTAAGGATTTAAAGAAGTGTTAATTTAAATATAGTCTGCCAATAAAGAAAACTGTTCAAATTTCTGTGCATACTATCAATGAATCCTGCCTCCAGCTACCTACTTGTCCATCACCAGTAATCAGTGACCTTGCAGGGGTATGGTTTATCTGAACCCTGAGAAAACCTATATTAGCGACTCAGAGAAAACTTAAAATTGATTCCTCAAGAACAAACTGTTGTTTTTTTGAAGGTTCACTGTATATTCCAGTCACCATGACAATAATTACTGAGCATCTCACAGCGTTATCTGAAACACCACAGGGACCTGACTTACACAAAATAGAAAACAGATTGCAGTACACCGCATTCCACTGGGCAATGGCAGGTAAGTATGGATGAACACCAAGATTAAACGACAGGCACAGAATCAAATACTAGTAAGCAATAGGATCAGTTCATAGCTTGCCCCACTGCCCATAATGTCTTTATAGGACAAATAAGCTTTCTATTTCAGTTACATCATCCATAACACTAGCCTTAACTTTGATACCTTTCTTTCTGCAGATTTTTTTTTCAGATAGCAAGCTCTCTCAGCGAGGATCACATCTCTTCACTGCTTGTGAGCCAGACAGCCCTGACACATGTTTAGCAGCATTTATATAGTTACATGTCTGTTTTCCTGACTTCAAATTAATTTTGTCAGAAGTAAAAGCTAATGTGCAAGAACGGCAGCATCATAGCTGGACCAGGGTTACATGGAAACAAGCCTCAGACACAGCTAAGACAAATACACCAGCAATTAATGCTGAGGAGAATGGACTGCAGAAAACAGAACACAGCCTTTATGAAATTACCAACATGAGAACTGAAAAGGAGAAGTACTTCACCTGGTGTAGTTGCTTGGCTCCTCAGAAATGAAGTGCCCCATTAACAGCTATATGTCCAGTGTGCAGGTGAGACTGTTGTCAAATCTCTTACTATTCAGTCAACAAACCTAGGACAAAATCATGTGCTGTGCAGCAGAAAACTTACAGCTCAGAAAGAGGGAGCCTCAATGGCTTTAAACAGTCTTCTTATCATGCAACTTTTAGCTGCCCCAGGAGCTATAACTGACATCAACCACTTTTATGCCCTACTACCTTATTTTTTACCAAGGCCCTTCAGAACAGAGGGAACATTGCAATGAAGTACTTGAGCTACCATGCAAGGATGTATTTATTTCAGTCAGATCCAGAGAAGAAGGCATGCTCGACAGAGGAGAGATGGGAGATAGGAGAGAGAACAAAATTAGGGAAGTGAAGAGGAGCTGTTTAAATTAACTCATTGCATCTGTCTTAAGTCATACAAAAAGATATAATTTTACCCAAGAGCAAGCCTTCCAAACGGCAATTTATTTTCTAGAAATAATTTAATGACACACCACTACTTGAGTGCCTGGTACTTTACATACAAATAAAAATGGCAAGTCCCTGCACTTCAGCGTTGTCATCTAAATTAGACTTTTGAGACCAAGTCCTCTGCGGGTATAAATTAACATAGCTCCACTAACAGTGGAGGAATTATTTATGCCAGCATGCACCAGAAGGGGAATGGTATTGGGAAGAGACATTTTTTGACTGCAAATAGTATGGGGAAAAGGCATTTCTTGACTGTAAAACACTACCCCCGTTCTGACAGTTTTTATTTAAATTATTAATCCTCTGGGCATCTACAGTGAGTCAATGATTTTTCAACATTTGTAGCTCTGAACATTTGTAGATTCGTAGAGATGAATCCATATATAGATTTTAAAAGCCATAGGAACAGACCTTGCAGCTTGCAAAAAGAGGTAAAACAAGCATGAGACTTGTAGAACAAGGGGATTCTATAACCAAGGCTTTTTTGCTGTTTATGTAAAACACCTGAAACTTTTGCTTTAAAGGCCACAGACATCAATAGGATAAATAGTCATAAAAATTAAATATGTTCACATTTAAAACAAACAAGCAAAAATCCTGATGTGTTAATTATTGTCAGAGCCAATGTATCCTCTGAGCTGTCAGGTAATTTTGTGGAGAATATAAATCTTTCTAAAGAGAAGTAACAAGCAGTAGAGAAGGCATGAGCACACTCCTCACATCACTGGTCTGTGCTGTTAGTAGTTAGTATCCACAAATGAAATGTAATCTCCTGCCTGAATGAATATCAGTCATGAAAGAGTGGTAAAATGTTAATTTTTGCTGTAATGGAATTTAATGTCTTGTCAAAAAAAAAAAGAAAAAAAGAAAAAAAGTATACAAATTACAACCAGAAGGGATCATGTCTTTTAATTCAGTTTAGTGAAGAAAAGTATCCAATATGTTACCCATCATGATCACAGGACTCAATGACATGTCTGCATTCAGGCTTGCCTTGGAGCCAAAGCATTTATAATTTATTGCAACTGGTTATGATTTCATCAAACAGAAGGACTACAACTGGTCAATTTATCTTTCAGTGATACATTGATAGTCCTTCAAAGGTCATACAATATTGCTATATTTTTTTTCTTTTTCTCAGGAGATGTTCAGTAATGGTACTTTTACCTGCTGACATGCATCAAGACAGTTCATTTCTGAAATGTTCCTTGTGAATGTTGGGAAGCCAACAACTATGCTCCTATTTTATCACTGCTAATTTCTCTTATTTTAAATATCGCTGATGTGTTCCTTCTTCTCAAAAAACATATCCAAATGGACCCACAAGATGCAAATCAGAAAAGCAAAAAGAATTTTTAAAATATATGTTTTAAAATATAAATTTAAAATATTTATTTATATTTATTTAAAATATATGTTTAATTATTTAAAGAGAAAAATATTTGCAGTAGTAAGAGATGAAATAGTGTTCTGAACAGAAGCACTACCAAATACTTCATCCTTTAGACTTGTACTGAATATACTTTATTGGGAACATTTCAGTCATCAGTCATGTTCTGCAAGTTGAATGACAGTGATGTTTTCCCAGGCTGATCAATTAATTAACGGGGATTATATATCACCCCATTTATTGTAAAGTGTAAAACAGAGGCTAAGTGGATAAAAAACTTTTTGACAGATGAATATTGCATTCCTTATTTGACTATGCAGAAGTGAATCAAATTCTAATATGAAAAAATGTGCTTTTTCTGGGCTTATTTTCTTTCTCCACAAAAATGCTGTTTAAAACAGTAGAGATAGCATCTTTCCTTAACTGAGCAAGTTTTTAAGTGAAATGCAATGTTAGGTGTACAAATGTTCTCTTACTGGTGGAATATCAGCAAATAATCCTATCAGGTTTAATAAAGAGTCTTATTCAAGGTTATCCGAGTATATAAGCTATGACCATTTCAGGTAAATTGATAAAAAGCAAACTAACTTACTAGGTTTTAAGTGAGGGTTACCAATATGATGTGGAGTTTTATAAATCATATTTATCTGTAAATTAAATCTATTCATATAAATCTTCCAGATATGAGAAAAATTAATAAAATAAAGATCAGAAAGCACCATGCAAAAGAAATTTTTTTTCTTTCATTTATTTCATTGCACCTGTTAATGAAAATATGGAACCTGAGTGACTAGAATTTGGGGACACATTTATTAAATACTGAAAAAAAAAGAGAATTTCAGTATAAAAATATTCTGTTAGTGATTTGTTTTATCTACCATTGAAAATTATGTAGGACAGCAATTCTGTACAGTAAGTTATTTGTGTGATGAACGCGAATTAAATAGATGTATAATACTGAAAAAGAAAAATAAAGTTCAACATTTTTTTTTTTTCTGTGGTGCTATATTTGGCAATATCCAGTGAGGAAGAGGAGAGGGAGAGGGAGAGGGAGAGGGAGAGGGAGAGGGAGAGGGAGAGGGAGAGGGAGAGGGAGAGGGAGAGGGAGAGGAGAGGAGAGGAGAGGAGAGGAGAGGAGAGGAGAGGAGAGGAGAGGAGAGGAGAGGAGAGGAGAGGAGAGGAGAGGAGAGGAGAGGAGAGGAGAGGAGAGGAGAGGAGAGGAGAGGAGAGGAGAGGAGAGGAGAGGAGAGGAGAGGAGAGGAGAGGAGAGGAGAGGAGAGGAGAGGAGAGGAGAGGAGAGGAGAGATGTGTGTACACTTTCTGTATACAGGAATCAAACTTCATGAGAGGAGTACAAACCATAAATGTTTCTTGCAATGTAAATGCTTTTTCAAATGTAAATTCATGTAATTAAAGTCTTCTTTGTCACAACAAATGTATTAAAATCTTACTAGATTTTTTTTTTAAAAAAAATTCAAACTGCTACTTTACATCTTCAACAGGAATGAAGATTAAGGTTTCAGAAATACCTGTTATACTTCTTGTTGTAAGAAAAACACAGGACATCCTATAAGGCTGAACTGTCAAAATAAATACCTTTCATCTTTTCTAATTAATTGTGTGTGGGCACATTTGCAGAGAAAAAGGGCACTCCTCAAGAATTTCAATTATCATGACAATATTTATTTTTATGTAAGAAAAACAAATCTGAGAAACACAAAATTTTCCCAGCCCTACTATGGAATTCTGCTACATCTACATTTTCGTTGATCATCTTTTCACTTCAATAGGAATGCTATATGCACAACAGGAGAGCATGAATCCTCAAACCTTTGTTTTGAGGACCTACATGCAAATTAAATGGTGTTTATTCTTGATTCCTTGCAGAAGTGAACTTCACGCTTGATATGCAAACTTCCAGACTCCATGAGACTCCTGAACAAGACTGAGACACTAAGACACATGCCACATACCTGGAAGAATGAAAAAGGCAAGGTCCTAGAGCAATTCGTAGGATGGGGGTGGAAATAATCCTCCAAGAATGTGATTTTCCCACAACAGATGGTGTGTCACAGGTTCCAGGAGGACGCATGGACAACTAAGCCTCAGCTTTCTCTGCTGAAGCTCTAACTCCTGAAGCAGGGGTTCAGCTCATCCTTCAGACCTTGCAGCCATATAGCCCTGCAGTGGCCACGTCACAGAGCCATGGCCTTGGGGCTTCACTTGGACTGGTTGCAGGCCTCACGAGTATCAGCGACTGTAACATGATAACCCTTTCTCTAAACAGAGGCAAAAATCACAGTTCTGTCATGAAAAAAAAAAAAAAAAAAAAGATTCATATAATTCAGTTTGGGTTACATACTGCACCTTGGGCAGAGTTCACTCCAGATAAAGGCACACAAAAGTAAATAACTACAAGTACCTATCTACATGCTCCACATGTTCTTGCTTTGACTACAGGCAGGAAACTTCATTAATACAGTTAAAAGGTGATTCAGCTAACCACGAAGTGGCTACTTAGCTCTGTAGGCACTGCTGACAGTACAAGACGTAATGGGAGCTTACAAATGTAGCGCACACACGGCCACCTCAGAAATGGTGCCTTTGTCTGCAGTGGAGCTGTCCCAGCCCATCAGTCACTGCAACATGTTGGCACAGCACTGAAGAAACATGCATGCCATCTTCCTCCCTAAAAACAAACAAACAAACAAAAAACTTCCGAATTCACACTTCTTGGAAAAACTTTCAATTCCATTAAAACAAATGGAGCTGTATTTGTTTAAAACAAGTCTGCATGTGTCCCAGGAGGTCCATCTATCCAACCATGGACAGCCTAAAACAGAACACAGGCGTCAAGATATAGTCACAGCTGAGCAGCTACAAGAACAGTAAAGCAGTCAAAAGCATGCTCGTAGTATGGGTTTCAGAACGGAAACAGTTTGGCACGGCCTAATGAACTGTGTCAACTAGAAAAACCAAATCTTCTGACAGGTGTTTTCATAATGGAGTAGAGGTTTCTTTGTGGTTACATCTACATGTTGAAAAAAAAAACCCTAAGCATGACATTTTGGTTAAGGGTGCATACAATGTATAAGCACTTCTGAATACATAAAACACTTTTAAAGGATTTTTGAAATCAACAAATGAGTATAGCAGAGTGTCACTGTATTATTAGAACTGTGTTGTACCTGCTATCAGGTGGAAAATTGTATTAATATTTGAAAAAGTCAAGAAAAATATTCCTATTGATGTGTCGTTTGAAATTATCTGAAAAGTTCCATTAATTTCAAGTTGTTTGCACATTCGTTTTATGTCATCAGGTATCAAATCTCATTTTGTAATTATATAAGAGATCATTACCAAAAAAAATAAAGAAAATGTGTTTAGGTGCTCAAGAAAGACAAACTAGTTTAACCTGTTGTCCATATAATTTTTAAAGTTATGTACTACTGTTATTGTTTTTCTTTTTGAAAGCTGCTTTGATTTATTACTACCAACATATAGCCACAAATTGAAAGCATAGATTAAAATGTCTCCTACTTGACCTTTTCACAGATATCCCATGAATATAAATTTTAATTTTATGTATTCAACAGCTGCTGGCCAGGTTATACATTGTAAAAAGTATTATTTGAAATACTATTCTACCATATGAATTACATAGTTCCATGGCAAATTTTATTGTTTTTTTTGTTTGTTTGCTTTATGTTAACAGGCACTCTAGAAACCATTGGATTACCTCCACAAATTTATGCTACATGAATGATTGCAGAGGTATATGAAAGCTTCTGGTCTATGACTGGATGACCTTGGCACTTCATCAACACAAGAAATACCCTGATATTAACTTTTCCCACAAAACAAATCTTGACTTTTATTTATTCATTTAGAGATGAAACATCAGTCAGTTATTCATGCACAAAACTTTGTAAACAGATGCAAAGCAACAACAAAAAGCACTTTCCTAATTCTGTTGTAATTTTATTCTTGTTTACATTTGCAGCACTTTCACTCTTAGCCTTGTCTTTACTTCCCTCAGGCACTGCAGTCTCCATAAATTCTAAGTTGTCTCTGCTTGGCACAAACTAAAGTATAAACTATAGTAATATAAAAGTATAAAGTATAAACTATAGTAATGAGCTGTACTGACTGGAGGGGCCACAACCACCCCAGGCAGAGGCCTACATCCAAACAGACCTCCCAAGGACTGGACAAGCTGCCCAGACCCTCAGTTGCAAGGAAATCCTGAATCTGGAAGTCCCCCTAGGGCCTGAAGGCAGAGGTGGATGTTGTGGGTGCAAGTGTGCCCAGATGGATGAACTTTTTGATCAAGTCACGATGTTGCAAGAGGAGTTCACCAGTCAGTGTAGTATCCAGGATTCTGAGCAAGGGATTGGTGCATGGTATTGTGCACTGACATGGGCTGAGCAACAGCCCTGCCTTAAGCCCTGGCAACGGGAAGGCAAGCCAGCTTCCAACCCTGAGCTGATGGGCTTGATTGACTTACAAGACAATGCAGACCAGACCCTTGTCTCTGCTTGGAGCCAAAGGAAGAGTTTTCCCCTTGCCCCCAAAGTGCCCTTATGCAACAGATACAATGCCCTGGGCCTGGGAAAAAAAAAAAAAAAAAAACACCAAGGAGTGCATGAGTAAAGGTCAGGACCCAGGAAAGGTCAACCATATGAAATTGGACCAACCAACCACCTGTATTAGAACTAGTGCCACCAAAAAAAGTGTGAAGTGTATTAGTAATTGGAGATTCCTCAATGAAAGGCACTGAAGCACCTATTTGTTAACCAGACAAATTCTCTAGAGAGATTTGCTATCCAGACAAACTCTCTAGAGAGGACTACTACCAATTCCAACTCTTTCTTGTAGGGTCAAAAGAGGCTGTAATGAACAGACTCTAAAATATCTAAAGGGACTGTGAATGTCCCTCAGAAAGATGCTGAAGTGAACGGGAGCACAAGTAGTGTTTTCCTCTATCTTTCCAGCTGGAGAGTGGGACCCAAGAAGAAGGAGAAGAATGGATGAAGTGAATGACTGGCTGTGTGGCTGGTGTCATGCTCAGAGTTTTGGGTTCTGTGATCTTAGAAGTACCTTCAAGAGAGCGGGTATGTTGACACCAGATGGGTTGCACCTGAACAGGCCAGGCAACAGGTCGGTGTTTTGGGAAGCAAACTGGCTGGACTTATCAGCAGGGCTTTAAACTAGATTCACCAGGGGGAGGGGAGTGATAGAGAAGAACCAGGGAGCACTTTAGGAAGTAACAGGGAAATACCTGTGAATTGTCCCAAGGGAATTATGGAGGGCTCCTCTTAAAATTTGATCCAGCTGATAGCCCAGCTGAAGTGCGTCTACATAGATGAATGCAGCATGGTAAACAAGCAGAAAAAGTTGGAAACCATGGTGCACTTAGAAAACTATGACCCAATTGTTATCACAGAAATGTGGTTGGATGAATCACACAGCTGGAAAACCGAAGTTGAGGGCTACAAGCTTTTCAGAAGACAGGGAAGGAAGGGTGGGTGTGTTGCCTTCTATGTTAAGAAATAGGTAGGCTGCAAAGAGCTGCCTCTCAGAAACAGGCACAAACAGATTGAGAGCTTGTGGGTAAGAATTAAAGACCAAACCAATAAAGGACACCTTGTAGTTGGGGTCTACTACAGGCCACCTGATCAAGGGAAGCCTGTAGATGAGGCCTTCTTACTTCAGCTACAAGAATCATTGTGCTCACACACTCTAATCCTGTTGGGGAATTTCAACCACACAGATGTCCACTGGGAAAAAAAAACACAGCAGGCTGTAAGTAATCCAGAAGACCCCTGGAGTGCATCAAGGATAAATTCCTGGTCCAGGTATTGACAAACCAACCATAGGAGAAGTGTTACTGGATCTCCTGCTCACCAGTGCTGACAAACTCATTAAAGAGGTTAAGATTGGAGGCAGTCTGGGCTGCAGTGACCATGCTCTGGTTGAGTTTGTGATCTTAAGAAATATGGGCTTGGCAAAGAGCAAAATCAGGACCCTGTAGAAGAGAGAATTTGCAGCTGTTTAAAGAGGTAATGGATGAGATCCCCAGGGACACTGACCTTAGAGACAAAAGAACTGACCAGAGCTGGCAACTCTTTAAGGATGCTTTTCTTAGAGCACAATAATTCTCCATCTCCTTGTGCAAGAAATTGAGCAAGGAAACCAGGATGGCTGTGCAAGGACCTGCTGGGCAAACTGAGGCATAAGAAGGAAATGCACGGCCACTGGAAGCAGGGACATGTGGCCTGGGCAGAGTACAGGGATGCCATCCGGATGTGCACGGATGGGATCAGGAAAGCCAAGGCACAGATGGAACTGAGCTTGGCAAGAGATGCAAAAAATAACAGGAAGGGATTCTATAGGTACATTGGCCAGAAAAGAAAGGCCAAGGAGAGTGTACCCCCTCTAATAAATGAGAAGCAAGAACTAGTAACAACAGACATGGAGAAGGCTGAGGTACTCAACAGCTTCTTTGCCTCAGTCTTCACTGCAAGTCAGGCTTCCCACATCTCTAATTTCCCTGCATCTGTAGATGAGGGCAGGGGGAGCAAAGTCCCTCCTACTATAAGCAAAGAGCAGGTTCAAGACCACCTGATGGAACTGAAGAGGTACAGGTCTAGGGGGCCTGGTGACATGCATCCCAGGGTCCTGAGGGAACTGGCTGATGGAGTTGCCAGGCCTCTCTCCATTAGTTAACCTATCAGGCGCATGCCTGGCCAAAATGAAAACCTCAAAAAGACTTGCCAGACCTTTACACCAGCTGTGCCAGCTTCTCATCAGCTCCTTTGCCTCTCTTTACTTTCTGTTGAAGCAGATTGATGTTTTTTTCTGAATTCTATTTTTTTTTATTGGAATTAGTTACATCAAAACTACATCTTCAAGCACCCCTATGATTTCATGTAGTGATGTTTCCTATCATATCCATAAACAACAAACTTCTTACCTGGTTCACAACAATTTTCTGATCTTTACCCAGGCCTGATAGCATCAGAATACTGTTTGCAACTCGTCCTACAAGGCAGTGAAAAAAAAATTGTACCTCCTTGTTTGCTAGCTTTTTACTATTCTTTGAAGTGCTACTTTAAGTTCCCATTTATTGTAACTACAATGGTACATTAGTAAACAAGAACACTTTCTGGGAATTATCATTTCAGCTGTCCCAGAGAAGTTTATTTTTTTAATTTAGTCTAAGTTACACTTACTAGGCTTCCTTAATGAACTGTGGCCTCCATGGAAATAAGCCACCTCCCTCTTTTACACCCATGGAATAGGGGCCTCCAACATGAAATTTACAGATTTTTCCAACTGAATCTTTTCTAAATGACACTTATTTGAAGTGCTTTCCAAAGTGTTTTCAGTTTCAGCTTGAATATTTGTTTGTCTTTACAAATTTCTCAACTGCTTGTTCTGTCTTTGGCCTTGTTTATAAAGGTAGTGCTTATAAAGATAGTGGGAGTAGGAGCATACACTTTCTTGCCATTAACTCGTTGTAAATATTCCTATAGAACATTAAACTGCCATGGTTTGAGGCAACTTAATCCTCTCTCAATACCATGTAAAATATCTAATACTTTCTGCATACTGAGTGTCCACAAAAAAAGCAACAAATTAAAGAAAAACAAATTCAATGTAAATTCACAGCCTAGCACACTTCTGTATATAGTCAAGCCATTTATTTCAGTTAATTCTTTGCAACGGGGTTGTAGTGATGATATGCCAGCAACCCCCAGAAAAAGTTGCATTTTCTTGTCTTGCTTTCACTTTCACTGTCTTGACTCTGGAGCTGGTACCTCATCAGTGAGAGAACCTTATTACAGTAACGACCAAATATGACACACAGCAAGGATTAAAGTGTTATCCAACTTGTACATGCATAAGCAGGCTCCCTGGAAATAGAATTCAGACTGATATTTTCATTTGCAAACCTGTATTTTCCTGCATCTGAGCAGTCAATGGAGCATCTTCTTTTCTAAGTAAGATCCAATTATAATGAGAGCTTAGATTGACAGAAAACATCATTATAACTGAATGAGCTGTCAAATCCATGATTAATAAGGTTCTTCATTTAGGTTCAACAATAGCAGCATCAGGCCACTGCCATATTATTATTCAATAACTTCTAACATTTATAAGAAGATTTACTTTCCATTTTGAAGGGTAGAAGGAGATCTCTCACATTCAAATGTTCACATGGGGCAGGAGTGGTTTCAATATTTTATGAGAGGATTTTATCTCCATGTTTTTTGAAGATGAACACTAACAATAAGCATTATGCAAAACCTAAGCCTGCTGTTTAAGGAGTTAGCTCCTGTTTTCCTCCTAGCTTCTGTATTTTGCATCCATTTTCTTACTGCCTGAACCATGAGAGCAGAGCAGGAACATCAGCAGTGTTAGAGGCTTGTGGCCTGGGTGTCCATAAGGTCAGATGTTGACTGACTGTATGGAGTACAACTAAGAGGCAAATCAAAATCACTCTGGTCCTTCTCTGTTCAGTGGGGCTCAAAGCAGCAGATAAAAAGCAGACATTTCATGCTCACTACAGTGTATGTAAGCATTTTTAAATCATTTTGTGTGGTTTAAGCAGATTTTTTTTTCTGTACACTACTTTTCCTTTTTATGTGAGAAACAATGAGGTCAGAATAGTCATAACTTAGGATATTCACAAGGAGAAAATGTCATACTCAGAAAGAAAAATCATCCTCCTCCTCCTCAAAAAAAAAAAAAAAAAAAAAGGTCTTGTAACGAAAATGCAATTCCCTCCATCCTATATAATTCTGCCTTCCCATCCCATTTCACAATTTGATAGAAGATAACTGGGTATCCCATTTTTCTGTTCCACTAGTTCTCAATTTCACCTTCCTAGCATACCTCCTTAATCCTTTCTTCCATCCTAATGGTGGTGCTGCTCCATCACTACAGGCAGTATAAATGATTTGGCTGTAAAAGCAATGTGTGACAGTTGACTTGGAAAAATGGACTTTTGGGTCAGTATTCATTTATACATCATCAGTTATGTCCCACCACTTTTTATTCAAATATGATCTATCAATAAAAAATACATATATAACCTATACTGTAGCAGTCTCTTTCCTCATTTTCTGTCTTTGCTGACACCTTGTATGCTTACACAAACTAACCTTTAACATGCAACTTTTAGTTTAATGCTATCATCTGTCAAAGTCCCACAGACTGGGGAAATTTTAAGGAGGCATTCTGAGAAGTGTCTCAATTTCTATCCATAACCTTTTATGTCTCGAAACTCGCTGCTACATTCTGTAAGCCACCAGGTGAAGACATGGCTTAAGATGCTAGATATGCAACAGAAGGTGCAAACAGGCAAGCACAAAGGCTCATGCCTACCATAAGAATAAACTTTGAAGTGGTTAACAAAAGATCAAGCTTAAAATGTGTTAGTGAGCTTCAAGGTTAACACCTTGGAAAGTTATATGGGACAAGTTCACACCTCTCTTCTTTCTTGTTTCTTCCTCTTTCAAATATCCACACTTCAGAATTAAGCTGTCCTAGACGACAGCCAGTTTCATTTTGCACCTGTTCAGTAAATTAACTTTCAGTTGAAAACTTTTAAGCAAGGTTAAAACATGTCTGGGTATTTCATTGTCACTATTTTTCTGGTGTTACTGTGGTTCCTTTTGTGGTAGCCAATGAAAAAAAAAAAGGAGAAAAAAAAAAAAGCTTAATATATATATATGCATAAATGATGCCTGTCTCTATAAATAGCCCAGAAAATGGGAAAATGAAGCATTACGTCCCATTTCATAGAGGAGACAGCTACGTGAACAAGTTGCTACAAAGTAAATGAGTGTGGATTTACAGCTCATTAACTACTCCATGGCAACTGTCTGGGTGGTTAAGGCTCCAGAGTAAATGTGAGGTAGCTCTGACCCTTACAGAAGGGAGGTAATGTATCTTGCATTTACCTGAGATTTAAGCATCCATATAGAGTAACTAATGAGCTGGAAATCCACACCCTTGCTTCACACATGGCAGTTCCTTCATGTATCTTGAGGCAATGATAGTTATGCGATTTGCCTCGTGTCACAGAAGAGGTGTATGAAAGACAAGGGAATATAACCCAGACCTGAGGAGCTCCTGCCAACCCCACTCCTCACATGGCCAGAATTTTCTTGTTGAGCTGCTGTTCAACTGCTTGGAACATCTTCCTTCAAATGAGATCACTTCACAAGCAAACTCAGACGCTCTTTTCCTCATTAATACTGCAGAACATGAACATAGCACTTATGTAAAACAGGTGGATCAGTAAAAGTATCTCTAGATACAGTTTCTTCATTTCCCATATAAAATATTATTATTATAATTATATCATATACATATAATAATATGTTATTTATAATATGTTGCATAATATGTTATTATATTTTTTATTATAATAAAAAGATGCTTTGGGAGTAGCTTTATTTTGCTTTATGCATCAGGTTTAAACCTCATCATGTCAGATAGTGTCATTCCTGGTCTTTCTTTTGGAGCTAATCTGGACTCCAATCTTCTGTACTCTAAGCATTCTTTAGCCCCAGTGCTGCCCACCAGGGTGGTGCATGTCATGCCACAAACTAACAAAGAGGCTTCTTTTTTTTTTTTTTTCTGCAGTGTTTCCTGCCAAGTGATATTCTGATAAGACTCATCATGCTCTTTCAAGTGAACCACTGATACAAGCTATTGTCTAAAGCCATTGCAAGCCTGAGAGCCATGCTCTGATTTTTCAGTGGCACCACTGGAATCACAATAGTTATAACTACAGAACAACCTGTGCCTCCCCAAAACTCTTGTCCCTATTAAAAACAAACAAACAAAAAAACAAACAAAACTAATGGGAGGAAACTGAACCACAGCTTTGCAACATATTGCTATTTAAAATATTTATCAGTAAAATTATTTCATGTCTTAGGATAAAACAACAGCATAATGCTGTTAAATACTTTGACAAAGGTTTGTCTAAATTATACATCTCCATCCACAGAGAAAGGAAATTCATTTTCTCAGTACAGTCATTGAACACATGACATGTATTTTCTCAATACAGTCATTGAACACACAGCCTCTATAAACTCTCTCATATAGTAATTGATAAGCCTCACTATTCATTTTATTATCACATAGTTTTTATATCATGTCTATGTACTAACACATTCAAAAAGCAGAGAGGGAAAGCCCAGGGCTGGGAGTGTCTTTCCAAGTTTTAATGGATTTGATGAGTCTCTCCATGGCATTCTCCATTTCCTCATAATCGCTGAATTCCTCATTGTAAGGACTCTGGAAAATGTGAGTCATGCCTACAGATCCTTTGGGCTTTGACCCTAATGTCACACTGACAGCAAGTTTCTCATTTCATTTCATAGGGCAATGTATTTCAAAGCATAATCCCAACCTTTTGGGATACTTTCAGTTCTGGGATGCCTGGCTATGACAGTAGTGAAAAAGCTTGAATGTCATGAAGAAACGCATAATGTGAATGGGAAATGTCAGTACTTTCTTTTACACTGACTATGTTCAACACTTTAGTGACTCTGATGTACATCCTTGATGTACATATCTTTTTTGTTTGTTTGTTTGTTTTTGTTTATTTGTTTAAGAGCTGCTAACAGATTGGGAACTTGCATATTTGCCACTGCATGTCACTAGAGCATATTGCTCTCTTACTAGGTTATCCTTACCCTCAAGTAAAGCATCCAGAGAATAATTATTTTAACAGAATATCCCACAGCAGAATGTTAAACTGCTCAACACCGTTTCATTTGTGCTACTCCACAGTAAGTGCCTGTGCATGCCCAGTAGAGAATGAAGTTTTCAGAAACTGGACTCTGGTCCTTCTTGTTTCCAATCTTGTCAGCCACCCTCTAAGGCTCAGGGCCCTTGCACTGCCCAAGCAGCAAACAGGGCTACATCAATGTTGTCTGATTGAACAGGTTGGTGCCTGTAAGCATTTGTGGGCTCCACTTCAACCTATGCCAACAAGCTATTTCTCAAACTGCTCCTGGGTACAACCTGGGCATTCGAACACCCCAAGGCCCACTCCAGAATGCAGTTTGCAAGCACCCAGACAAAGCTGGAGACTGAAAGAGTTACTAGCAGAGACATCAGGCAGTTTATGCCAGTTGGTCTTCAGAGCCCAGAAAAGTCCCTGAATGTGTTTAAGCAGGCATGTGATAAGTGGCACTTCAGCAGCCAGCTATCCGCAGGCTTGATTTTCTGACCTTCTTGCTATGAAGAGAAGGGCAAATTAAGGCAGTGCAGACTGGAGAACAGTGACACTGGAAGTCAGATGGCAAGGAACCCGGGCTGGAAAAAGCACTTCAGATCCCCCACAAGTTATATTTTTGGAGAGTTATTCTGCTGCAGCGCAACAGACTTTTTTTAAAAAAAACTTTTTTTGTCCAGCTTTGTATTATACAAATATATGATTTTATGTTGTTCGCTTTCTGCATGAGAGAAAAAAACATTCCAGCCAATTCTGCTCCTACTGACATTAATGGCTGTTGGCTTAAAAAACCCTGTCCAGTATTTTCCTTCTTCTTATCAAGGGTGCCATATTTTTCTGTGGTTGATATATATATATATTTTTCTTCTAGGCATCCCTTTTATTTTGATATTTCTTATCTCTTTGTTCTCCAAGACATTCAATTCTAGCTTTAAATTATGCAATTTGCTTTTAACCAGTTGGCATTTACGTCAGTCAGCATATCCAAGTGTTCATCTGTACTTCCTTAATTTCATATACTGTATCAGCAATTCCTGCAGCAGTAATGGCTTTCTGCAATGAGACTTACACCTCAGATTGCCCTGCTAGTTTTTCAGGCAATTATCTACTGCCTGTCCTTCTGGCAGGCACATTGCTATCTTCCCCATTTTATTTTGGTTTTGAGAATAACATCAATCCACGGTAAGTGCCTACTACAGACTTGATGCTTCTCTGTGGAAATTTTAAGCTTTTCATATCATTTAAAAGAGAAAAGGATTTTAATACCAGTTCTTCACACTGAGAAAACTGGGAAAATTCCAGACCTTTTTTAGCTGGGGCTTCAGTGTTTCCTACACCTTTAACTCCTTCCTCTTGATTCATACAGAGTCTATCAGTGGTCCCAATCCTCCATCATCCAGCTCAGAGCCATCACTGCCTGGTCTAGTTTTCACAGAGATATGGGACACAAGAGGGTTGGCACACATGCAGGCCTCAGCCCAGTGCGGTATCAAGATGCATAAAAGGTTGCCAGGAAATTGTCATGGGCCCTCATGTATAGATGTAGCTATAATGATCTCTGCAACAGGTCACCGATACGAAGTCCTTCAGCTGGGACTCCCCAGCCTACAAGAAAGCACGAAGTAGCTTGATACCAGTCAGCATCTACAGCCCGCTCCAGTTTTACTCCTAAAAACCTGGCTGAAGATCAAAGTTCTGCTAAGGTTTGGAACATGTGCTGCTGGGGAAGGAGATGAAAACCCATGTGTAACTTAGGATTTTCCTGTAGCTCCTGTCTGACAATAGCTGTGGCCTTGGCTTCAGCTCGCTGAAGGACTGAAGAGCAAGAGGAGGAGGATGTGTTGGAAGAAACAAGGAAAAGGAAAAGCCAAGCTTCTCTGAAAGCTTGAAATTTCCTTGGGGAACCAAGGTCACAGAGGTCTGGGGGGGAGCTGAAGGGCGCTGACAAATGCAGTCTTGGGGGACTCAAGGCATGCAGGTCTGGGGGAAATCAGGCACATGTGTCAAAGGATGGGTATTAGGAGGAGAAGAACCCTGCAGCACATTGTGTTGTGCTTGGGGGAGTGAGAAACTGCAGCACGGGGGAATGTGGAGGACTGGGAGCCTGACTCACCAGGAAGGCCACAGTGGGGATGAGGTGTTGACAGATTTCAAGAACTGGTCCACAGTGACAAGGTGGGATGGTCATAAACATTAAGGACCGTGCTTCCAGCCTTCCCATCCTATTTATGAGGGACTTACAAAGCTACTGGTAAGCGACTTGGAGAAATTACATGGGATGTGTGGAGAGAGAGGGTCAAAGGTTGAGGGTCAAGAGTCGAGGACTCCAGGGAGAGGAGAGCTTTATTTTCCAGTGGGGACAGAGAAGGAGGGAGAGGAAGCACAGCTGAAGCCTCAGGAGCCACAACGCTACACTTGTCAGAGAGAAACCCTCCTTCTTACGCTTGCACATGCATTTTTGCATCTGCTAATGAACCACATTTTCCTACCTCATTTCTAGTGCCAGAAGATTATTAATTCCTGAAGTCTGTTCTTATCTGCTCCTTTCTGGCTTTCCTGCATGCATTTCCTAATATGTATTTATTTAGAAAGGTTAGTAAATTGCTGCACAGAAGAAATATTTGTATTAAACCTGCTGTATAAAGGCCCCAAAACCATGAAAAATCCTCTGGAAGCAGAAAAGAAATAGTTAGGAGGAAGGAAAGAAGGCACTGCAGGAAAACTCATTTGCTGAAAAACGCAGCTTATGTCTTATCAATTTAATTCCAGATAAGTCTTCATTTTGCTGTGAAGACAGATGCGATAAATATGTTAATGGCAGATTTCGGTAGTTCAGTTTGTAGAACTGCAAAGCCAGATGGAAGTGATAATTTTTCTTTCATTTTAATTTTGAAATAAAAAGCAAGAAAGCAAAAAAGTTCCTGATATCGTAACACTGTAATGACTTTTTGAAGGATAATGGACCTTAGCACTGAATGACGATTAACTATCATGCCCTGATACTTACTATTTTATTAAATTCCAGTTTCACCAGCTGGAATTCTCTCAGGTTTCTTGCTAGAGCTGAGCAGATTACTGCCTGTGACTGACTTCTCCAGTCCCACATTCATAAAGGTATTTAGCAGCAATCGCAGCTTGAAGCTTATGAGTATTTCACTGATACTAATGTTCCTTAGGCTAGATACATGCCTAAGCAGACCACTGAAAATAGCCCCGGTTGGAGCTAACCTCTCTTATCATTTATCAGAAGCCAAATGCTGCTTTTATTTATTTATTTATTTATTATTGTTCCTTAGGAAGTGCATTTAGTGCCTTTGAAGAGCATCAGGAATAAATTGTGGTTTTCCACAAATTGATTACCATTCCTTCAGTACTAACATTCATTTTTGAATGAATATTCACTCATATTTGGTGAGAAGTATTGTTTCAATTAAATAATAATAATAATAATAATAATAATAATAATAATAATAATAATAAAATCTACTTGGGGGACATATATTAACAGCCTCCTAAATCTGTAATATATTTACTGCTTGAAACTCAGTACAGTGTCAGCTATAATTTCTTTCAATCTGTTGATCACATAGTACTGTGTCAGTCTCTCAGCTGAATCACAGAATGGCTGAGGCTGGAAGGGATATCTGGAGATCATCTGGTCCAACGCCCTTGCTCAAGCAGGGTCATGTAGAGCATCTTGTGCAGGATGGCATCCAGGCAGGTTTTGAATATTTCCAGAGAAGGAGACTCCACAGCCTCTCTGGGCAACTGTCCCAGTGCTCTGTCACCCTCACAGCAAGGAAGTGTTTCCTCATATTCAAATAGAACTTCCTGTGTTTGTGCCTGTTGCCTCTTGTCCTGTCCCTGGGCACCACTGGAGAGTCTGGCCCCATCCTCTTGACAGTCTCCCTTCAGATATTTATACACACTGATGAGATCCCCTCTCAGCCTTTACTTCTCCAAGATAGACAGGCCCAGATCTCTCAGCCTCTCCTAATATGACAGATGCTCCAGTCCTCTGATCATCCTATTAGCCCTCCACTGGACTCGTTCCAGTAGCTCCATGTCCCTCTTGTACTGGGGAGCCCAGAACTGGGCACAGTACTCCAGGTGTGGCCTCACCAGGGCTGAGTAGAGGGGCAGGATCACCTCCCTCAGCCTGCTGGCAGCACTCTTCCTAATGCAGCACAGGATATCATTGGCCTTCTTGGCCACAAGGGCACATTGCTGGCTCATGGTTAACTTAATGGCAACAGGTAATTCTGATAAGCAAAAAGAAAAAGAGAAGACATTTGATGCCTTGAATCTTTTCAAGGGGAGGAAGCTGCAAGTATCAGATAAAAAGCCTAAGGAAATTTTAGGAAACACTTTCCAAGCCTCTTCTGCCTAGGGTCCCATCTGAAACCTTACTCCGGAGTTACTAAGTGAAAACTTGGATTGTTATATTCTAAGAGTGGTTCCAGCTCTGAAAAGAGCTTTCAAATGCACATCTACTTGTTCTTTTTAGATGAATTTTAACTTCAAGAAGGTGATATCTTGACTGGTTCCTCCCATGGGGACTTATCTCCAGGACCTCCTTGGCAAGTGAATAAGGTGCCTCATTCTCAAATAACTAGCATTAACTTCTAGGGGTTTATCAGGTCGTTCTCATTTTCCAGCTAAGCTCACCAATGAGAAACTGAATGGCTTAAACTATTTAATTTTTAAGCCACCCTGAGAAATTTAATTTTTAGGACCCCCCCCTGAGAACTTTACTCCAATGGCTCAAGTGAGAAAATGTGGATTTCCTGTGAGTGCTTTATCTCAAGTTTTGCCATTCAACAAAGGGTACAATCATTTTTTTCATCACTGTCCTTGACTGGTGGTAGAAAACCGGTAGGGTTTGTGGGTAGAGGTGACTAGAGGTAACATTTTTTATTAGAGTTTAATCGTTCTTAAATACCAGATTCATTCTGTAGTTCAGTGCATGTTGTTTAGTTTCATTTATTTAGTTTGCATGTATTTTCTTGGGGGTTTTCTTTTCTTTATTCAATTAGCAACTAATACAAAACAGCAAACATATGTGGGCTAGATGTTTCTTAACCAAATAAAATGATGAGATGAGAGGGAAAGGCAAGGTCTACAGTGCCTTGTAGAGAGGACAGCAGGGATCCCCAGGCTCTGGAATTGAAAGCTGCGTCAGCAGGAGCTGAGCCAACTTAATTAGCCCTGTGAAGAGAGTGGGCAGAGGGTTTGGTTAATGCAGCTATATTACATTTGAGAATTCATCTGACGTCTCTGGACTTCGCTGTACTGTGCAGACATACCTGTTTCTGTAGTACTGCACCTTGCACACAAGCTGAGGCAGTTTGTGCACTCTTCTAAGGTCACAGTCCATACTGACTGCCAATTTCATACAATTCAGTGACTAACATGACCAAAGACACCCAGGAAAATGTGGACTGTATAGTCCTGTTCATGGCCCTAGTGTTCCCATTACCAAGGCCAGGGAACAGCAGGCAGAGACAGCTGGAGCTTCTCCACAACTCACAACCTTTCTGGAAGAGCTAAAAAGTGATCAAAGCAGAAGCCATAGCTAGAGGTCACCCCTCCCTGGCAGAGCATCTTTCAGTATTGAAATAAAACAGCCAGATCTTGGTCCTTTGTGGACTCATGCAGCAGCAGTGTTTAATCTTGGAGTACAAGGCCAAGCAGAGCTTCCCAACCAGTGAGCAAGGAAGCCAATCACCACCCTCCATCACACAGGCAAGCAGGGAGCTGCTTGCAAGAGGAGCCATGGCAATTCATGCAGCACTAAAGCTTATTCCAGGCTGCCACTTGTTAGGCTTAAGTTCAGCTCATTAGGACATTTGTCTGTTATTTATGCAAATAAGTCTACACAGAGTCACAAAATATGCAAAGTGTGCCATTTATCAATTTGGCACCATCTCCAGCTTTCTGAACCCTCAGACATCCATGTTATATTTAGAAGAAAATGCAGTCTCCCCTACCACTGTTGCTGGCAGAGAGGCCAAGTCAGAGCTTATCAGCTATGATCCACGTCCTCTCAGAGGACTTACTGTGCTTGGGATAGAACAGATAACGCATTCTCTCTGACTCTAAACCTATTACATTAACACTCAGGATGTTTAATCTTATGAATACGGAATCTCTACTTGTTTCGTCTTTTGAGGAAAAGAGATTTATGAATCTGCATAACTCAAAGCATTCTGACTGCAATTTATGACTTATTTATAACAAGCATGTGACAAAATATATCCTCTGGAGCAGTCTGCATAAATGTGCTTCTTTGTCTGGACAGCTGCAGTCTAATGTTGCTCATGAACATGCAAAGGAACCTCAGCCCATCCCTCTCCTGTGCCTATTGCTCTCTCCTCACTTCAGGAAAATAGTATTTTCTGCATGAGTCTAGTCTAGAGTCAACATCTACCTGTTGCTCCCCACACAGAGCCACCAGTCACAGCAGAAAGTCTGAGTCCTCCTGACCATACAGCTCTACCAGAAACACAGCAATTAGGGAATTCTTCCCCAGCTCTGTACCACAAGCCAGTGCCAGCCTGAAGGCTTCCCTATTAGCTCCAGGGCCTAGCTTCTCATCTATCCTCCCTAGTCTAGTAGAATGGCTTATTTAAGTTGATACAGGCTTCACTGTATGCAGCGTTTTGCTGTATTACCCTTATCTGAGGGATCCGCCCTACCCCTTCACTTCTTCTACGGTCTGTTGCAATCACCTCCCAGGACCCCTGTGGAGCTGAGGACCTACATGGGGGCCCGGAACTGGCATAATGGGATGGACACTTCCAGCAGGGAAGGAAGGGGACTCACAAAATATCCCCTTTCAGGGCTGCTAGAGCTGGAACTTAGTTTGATAGCAACATTAAAAACAAACAAAAACAAAAACAAAAACACACCACCTTACCCCACACCGCCACCACCACCCTCCAACCAAATACAATGCCATGAGTTATATCACATTTCAAGCACAGCACAATCATTCTTCAGTCTCTTTTCTAGGCCTCAGCCAATGTCTGAAAGCATTTCCAATGTATGACTGTCTTCCCCCATAGGAAATTTGCATGACACAGAGAAACTGACCTAAAAAATGTACCTACTGGACACTCTTTCACTGAAGTTCATCAAAGTGCTTTTCTTTAATTCTTTCAATTTATGCAAGAAAACTATGGTAGGTTGAACCCAACAAGCAGCTGAGCACTCACCCAGCCATTTGCTCACTCCCTCTCTGACATCAGGACAGAGAAGAGAAAAAATGAGAAAACTCATGAGTGGACTTCGAAATAAATTTATAAGTGAAAGAAAGAGGAAGAAAAACAAGTGGTGTCACTCAGCACCTCCCACAGGCAGGCTGATGCCCTGCCAGTGGCACTATGGCCACCTTCCCAGAATAACCACTCCGCTCCGTTTTCTTGCTGGGGGGACAGACCGGGAAAAAAAAGGTCTTGATGTTGTGCATATACTGCTCAACAACAGTCAAAAGACTGGTGTGCTATCAACACTGTTTTAGTCACAAATTCAAAACACATTATCTCACAGGCTGCTGTGAAGAAAATAAACTCCATCTCAGCCAGACCCAGTATAAAAATTAATGAGCAAACGCGTTGTCTTAGATTAATCACTAAGAAAATTGTCCTAGAAGGGGCACTTAACTTTCTTAACATCAAAAGTTATTCTAAAAGAGCTGCCCTTTTTATTCCAGATCTATTTGCCACTTGAGTATGTACAAAAACATGCAGTCAAAAATATCTATATAACCTGACTTCCTGTGAATTTAATTCAGCTGTTTCCAGCTGAGCAAAATTCTCTTAACAAATATCATGAAAACATATGCTACCCCTTAATAAACATTTAAATATAGCCACTTCAAGTCTTTCCCTTCACTTCTGTATTGGTGCAATTAAGGATTATCTGTCCAAAATTATAAGGCCAAGCTTTCTGCTGTGAGTCGGCATGGTTCCGTTGTTTTTCATGGATCAATTAACACACACTGGAGATTTTAACCATTGTTGTCTATAATGGCTAATTTGCCTATTACAGGGAACTGAGAGCCATCTGTGTACAGTACCATAAGAATACACCAGTGAAATGGAGACTATAAACCAACAGAAAATGACCTATGATTGTAACAGATTCAAAGACATAGACATGGTGCAATACCTTACCTTTGTAGACTGTAGTACATCAGATGTAATTTGCTTAGATACTGCAGAAACAGGTTTTGGTGCAAGTGCTGCTGGCTTTTTTGGTGGCCTGGGAGGTGGATGTAGGGTTTGGTTTTCAAATCTTCGTACCATATAGTATTCCTCTTCGCTGATCTCTTCCACTGTTGTCTTAGTCATGGGAGGTATGTCTGTCTGGACATCCTTGCTGAGCAAATGGACTGACATGTTTAAACGATACACGGGAATCTCCCAGCTCTCTACTGGGCTGCTGGCACTACTGATCAGCAAATAAGAGTCTGTGATTTCTTCTTCAAGCTGCAGACCAGGTACAGCAGCCAAGACATCCTCCTTAATGGAAAGGTCCCTCACAGACACTTTGACATTAAAAGGCAAACGAAATTCTTTGCAAATCTCAGAAAGCTGGTACTGCTTCTTGTCATGAATCACTTCCACAAAGCCACCTTCCATATACATAGGCAGGAGCACTTCCTTATATGCATCACTTAGTATTTGTTCACAAGCTAAAACATCTATGACTTTCTTTCTTCCCTCATACAGAACTTCACTAGTCTGACGTTGTTGAACTAGAAATTGATCTCCAACCGATACAGAGAAAAGCTCTGTATGAGGAGAATCAAAGGCTTTAGTTGCTACAACATGAAGCTGTTCCCTTTCACTTCTTGCTATCTCTAAGTCATAGGCAGTTGGAAACTCCCGAGGTCTTCTCTTGAATTTTCCTTTGTAGGTCATAGGGATTAAAAAATGTCTTTTGGGGGAGTCACTTCTGATCTCGGAGGCTAAGACTCTTGTAGCCTGGTACTTTTTGTGGATGACAATCTCTTTCCCTATATGCAATAAGTTATAAGGTTTCTGTCTTCCTAAAGGCCCCTCCATTATCTCAGCAACCATGGGAAATTCCCTACTTGTTCTCTCAAATACATCTTCCAAAGACAGTGGCTGAAGGAAAGAGCTAATATCATAACAGTCTGTTATATCCTTGACCTCAACATCCAGATCAGAGAGGATATGAACTATGTCCTTCCGAACTGAAAACAAAAAGAAATACATTCATTTTTTTTGTTTGTTTGTTTTCAAACTGATATTGGAATAAAATATACATGTCATGTTAGCCAGATACAAAAATTACCTTCCCAGTGTGTGCAACTCCGTATATGCCTGTACAATTGATTGGGTCAGTCAAAGTCTAACTGTTTTAATTTGAGATGTATGGCTATCAGCTATGCAGCAGACCTCAGAAAGGAAGAGAGAAATGAAATGAGATAACATGAGAATAAGGTATGCAAATATACAAGAGTTTAAGAAAAAGGAAGAGGAAAAATCCAGTTTGTTATTTTTCTTTTCTGACAAATAGGTGGGGAAACACTTTTAATGAATAAGAGCATTTGAACCCATTAACACAAGAGGTTGTTATGGCTAATCTGGGACAAATAAAAATTTTTATATTTGTAAGAATAAAGAAAACATCAGTAATTATTACAAAATAATATCACTTCTTAAAAACGCAAAACTTTTGTATAACAAAGTCTATGTTTATTATTACTGAATGAGGAAATTTCCACTATAATGGTCCTCTGTGGAACTCTTGTATCTTTTTCTGAAGCACCTGGTTTTATTTACTGTCAGAACTGAGCCATTGCCTTTAACAGTCTGATAGGGAACAACAACATTTTTATCACAACTGAACTTGCAAAATTTTGGATGTAAAACTTCCAAGCTCAAAACTGACTATGCGATTAAGGTTTGTTGAAGAATTTTGATCAGATCGAATTTTGAAGAGTTTTGATCAGATTGATTTTAGATCGGTGGTACCACAGATCGCTGACCAAAGCAGTAAAATTTAACAAGCAAATATTATTTAATGGCTCTCTTCACTAAGACTTATTCTGCATAGACCTGCACACATGTATAGTATATGCTGGACCCACACTTTCTTGTAGCAGAACATACTAATATTTTATACCTAAAAGTTGGTATCAGACATGTATTTTACGTGACAGACTTCTATGAGAGTGATTCAGGATTTGTTTATTCCCACTCTACTTTTCTCATATTAACACACTCAGGTGACAAATACCCTGACCACCACAAAGAAAAGTCAATGAAGGAGGAACAATTAGAGAAAATGAAAGAGAAAATGAGCAATTGAGGGAGTTCCAGACACAAAATTTTGTTCATTATTAAGAATGAATAAAAGTACAGAGGATTCCTGCTCACAGCCTGTGAAAATGTAATCTGCTATCCCTCTTATCAGGAATCCTTTTTAATTGTGGATAGTATTTCTCATATTTTATCTTATGTCTATTTATAGTTCTAAAAATGGTGAAAATGCATTTTTCATGGTCCACAAGAAAGTAGTTAATCATGTACCATGAAACCTACTTTTGAAGTTTGTATTAAATAGTTACTTAGGGCATATTTAATGCTTCTTAAATGTTGAGCACAGTATGAAACATAAACAGGCACGCAAATAAAATCAACAAATAAAACTCTCACTGGAATATCTGATTGGAAGACAAGCAAATACGAAACATTTCTGAATCTTCTAAAAGTTTTTTAGAAACATTAAATTCTTACTGATCCTGAATATATATCTAAATGGTCATAGGAATACCCTTAAGTGAATCCAGCTGCAGGAGTGGGGCAAGATCCCTGAATATAGCTAGAGCTGCAGAAAACTAAGTATTTTATCTTGTGAAGATATACTTTCCAAACTCACACATTAAACCACATAGCAAGCACCGTGGATATCTCATGAAAAGCATTTAGCAACTATTGTGATAACAGTCTCTGCTCACTTTTATTTCTTTCTCATGTATTTTATCTCTTTACTTATGTCATTCCCCAGAGAAACTTCCATTGTGAAACTTTCCTGCTTACTATCCTCCTGAGTGACATATTTCTCTCAGTATTCCATTTCTGTGGAGTTTAGTGGTATGCTTCCAGTAAAAGGAACAGGCAGAAAAGCTTCCCAAAAGCTAAGCTCCTATCCTCCAAACTCTAACAGGGTGGGTGCATCAACAAGAAGAATTGCAGAAATTGTCTAAGTGTTTGTGCTGTCCTCAGGCAAGGTCAAACACTTTAGTTTAAGCTGATTTTTTGCTTATGCAGGAACCTCAGTTGAGAGGGTATGCTATGCAAGCACACATGGGTCATTGCTATAGCTCAGCTATTCAAGCCACAGTAACTCAGGAACATTTCACTGTGCGCTTATACCTTCAAATTTTATTCCCACAACTAATTTCACTAACAGGTTTAAACTAAGGAATAGATATAAACATTGGTAAGAACAGAACCCAGCACTTTCAGTGCCACTTTTCAGTGGAACAACTAGAACAGTATTGACTTGCCATGAGAAAAAAAAATATTTTTTTTAATAAAAACTAAAAACACAAATTACATCTCTTAAAGATATTGGATTTCTAATTCTTTCCCATTTCCTAAAACCCAGAGGTTTAAGAAATTATCTGTTTATATTCTATCAAAATTTCTTTCCACAATAGAGCAAGATAATATTGGTGTGCATTCTGCAGAATCCTCAATCTCAAAAACACAGTGCAGTTCCTAAAATGTAGTTGAGTGTGCTATAAAACAGAAGTCTATATATTTTTTCTATCTCTAGCCAGAGCCATAAATGATCAAGTGGCTTTGCCATGGCTTCTCCATGAGATACAAACAAACAAACAAAGAAAATCTGAGAACTAAATTGATTTCCTAAGCTCTGCTTTTCACTATGCAATATGTAACCTTTTGAAAGATGATTTAATTGTAATGATCAGTAAAGTGGCAACAGAAAGAAAAATAAGGAAACTATCTGAATTAATATCTGATAAAGGAATAAAAACGGCAATATTATTTTTATCTTTCTGCAACTTGAAACCAGCATTAGAGGCAAATATGGGTAAGGAATTCTCAACCAAACTGAATTCTTCCTGCCTATTTTGAGCAACTTATGTGTGATTCAGTATACTCTGCTATACAGATAAAACAGATCATTGACTTTAATTTCTACTTACATTTCATTACTGCCTGCACTTCATAGACAGGTGTTAGAATCAAGCAGCCATCAAAGTTCTCTGGCAGTGGATTAGAGGAGTCCCATGTATGTAAAGTGTTGGAAAGTTTGACAATCCGTTTTCTGCACCTAGGGATTTTCCATTCCGCAATCTCTTTCAGAGTGTATATTTGATCATCTTCGCATTCGTAGAATTTTCCGTCTTGTGAAAGGGGCAAAGTAAAGGAATGAGACTGGTTGTTTCTGACCACACCACAGTTGACAGCCATTGTTCCATTTACCTCTTCCACAGAGTTGAAGGTGATCTGCTCGCCTTGTTTGATAGTGAGGTTTGCCAATTTTATATCCTCAGAGCTGTAGAAGCATGGATGGCCAAATCTTGTTGACCCAATAGCAACTTTTCTTGTAATTTCTTCAATGCTGATATATGGAGTTTTATCTGCCACAACCTTATAAAGACCTAAGAACAGAAAACTTGCATTATAAAAAGGAAATGTACAAAACAGGCTGTGCCAAATTTTAGACTGTGCACTAAAAATGGGGAGAAAAGCCTATCAAAGAGTTCATGGCTGATAGTCAGTTGCTAGAAATTTAATTCTACACAGATAACATCAACAACGTGATATAAAGCATAGGGAGCTGGAATTAGCCCTCTCCACTCTGCAGCTACTATATTTTTGAGATCCAGCATTTTCACATTTGTGATTCCAAAAAAAAAAAAAAAGGCCTTTTTTTTTTCTTTCTTTTTTGCTACAGAAACAAAAGATGTATTATCCTAAGTTCTTATGTTTCTTCTCAGGAAACCAGCCTTTAAGAAATAAATGCAGACAGGATATAAGGAAGAGCAACAGAAATGCAATCAGTGAAACACAGGTTGAAGTTTCTCCCTAAACATCAGTATTACATATTCTTCTACATGCAAACTGAGGATTCCAAGACCAAGTATGTTTCAAGAAATAATACAACTGAAAAAGGAGCATGTAATGATAAGAATGAGCAAGGGAAATTGATCTTAGCATCTCCAATAGCCCAGACCATCAGACGGAGTGATTCACAGTTTGGGTGCTGGAGCACTGTGGCCATCACAAGGCAATTAAAGTGCTGAAGTACTGCGAGGCAGGAGCTGCATCTGAGCTTCTTTAGCCCCCAGGGACATTATTATTTCATGTTAGTCATGCCCCTTGGAGCTGTCTCATTAGGAGTTCACATCAGAAGAAAAATGTGTACGTTTCTATATTTGTGTGTTTTCACAGAGGAAGATGAAGTGGACAGTTTACAGGACTAAACAGTAGGGTTTAGCTGAGCTGTGTGATTAAGCTCTCTTCTTCCCAGGATGCGGTAGTGTGAATGTTGCCTCATGGCACTGCAGCTTTTAAGTTGTAGCTACAGCTACAGTGACAAAGAATCCAAGCTCCCAGGGGGACGCCGTGACTTTTTTCCTGTCTCCCTCCAAAACCAAAGAGCAGAAACCCCATGGCCCCATTGCTCCACACTTTTGCATCCTTTGGACCATAAAAAGGGCACTATATCCTTGCAGTAAAGGAATACTCCCACCTTTGCAGTTATGAAGGAGGAATGTGATGGGGACTCAAGGAATGCTGCTTGACACTGCTAGAGATATTTTCATGGCAGTTCTACATCTCATAAGTGGTTCACATCATGTAAAAGGGTTTAAGTGCCCCCTTTGCCTCCCTCATCATTTAGCCTGGGAACTAGGGCAACACTGACTACTACTCCCTTTCTGTGGTGACTAGACTGTGAGAGAAGGGCAGGATGCCCCAGCAGATGCCTGAATCTCAACCAGGCATGACGCTGCCAGAACACAGTTTCTGCTAGATGCTGGGAAGATGCTCATTCACTCCTATCTCCAGACTTCCCCTTGATTGCAGGTTTGTTTAACAAATTAGATCCGGGGACTGCTTCAGTTAAAAATAACCTTCTTTTTTATTTATTTCTCCCACATCTTTTTCCCTACTAAGCTTATCTCCCTAAATACATGATCAACAAAATTGTGGAGCCTGTGTGGAAGCAGGGGCACCTTAGGATTATATTCTTTAAAAATGATATATCAAACCATTCCCTCCACAGACTCTTTTTTTTTTTTTTTTTTTTTTTTTTCACCCCTCACAGAATTGCTGTGCTTCTGGCTTCACTGTAACAAAAACTGCTACCTTTACATCACAGCTTTAGTACCCTTCTTGTTAAAGACACAAAAAAAATCTGTTTGGTGGATAGCCTTTGTTTGATTTATCACCAGATTGGTCATGTTTGGTTCTAGGTGTCCCATGAGACCACTAGTAACTGTGGCAACTAACAGCACTGAGCACTTGTCAGCAGCCTAAACAGCAATAGCCTACTTGATTTACTGCAGAAATAGTCACTAATTGTGCCTATGTAACTGCTGTCTGCAATTCTGTGCCTTCACACTTGTCTGTATGACAGTTCACATTTCCTGTATGAAATTAGTACCCTTGTGGAAATACATCTGGTACATATAGGTCCTCAATGTAGCACTATGGGAAAGTATCCTGACTTTTTTTCCAGCCTGCAAGGAAGCCACATCCATGAATGCAACTGCACAGATAAAACCTCAGAACATTTCTTTCTCAATGATATTTTTAAAGTTTCCCATAGCTGTTTTTTAACACAATTATTAATAAGCAAGTTAGCTACCCCAGTCCTAATCACTATTGAAGCTGTCAGTACAGATTGAGACAAATTGATTCATCAGCATTTAGAAAATATCACAGTGACAAGGCACCAATGACAAACTGAAATTGTGGAAAAGACAGTATCACCAAAGAGTGTTCCAATGTCGTGCTTTGCAAGCATAGGATGGGCATCATCTGATAATGCTGAGAGAAAGGAAATAGGAACATTCTTCATTAAAAGTGTATTCAAAGTACATATGACGTATCCAAAAGGCAATAACTATGTTTACTCATCTGTGTTATAGGTGCATGCCTATTGCCCATAGAAAGCCTCCAGAATTACATTAAAAATCCTCCATAAACTATGCTAAAAACATTTCCAGTTGAAAATATCTGGCAATACACAGCCACAAGAAACCTTCTTCTCCTCTATAAGTTTGACTCTAAACTCAGGCTTTAGTAATTTCCCTGGGACAATGGAGCTATTTGGAAGACAGCTATTCCAGCAGCAAGCTGATGAACGTGCTGGATTGGAAAGCAGTTTTCATATGGAATCAGAATCATCAGTTCTCATACAAAACAGATAACTGATTACCCCTAAGGCCCAGGCAGACTGACTGTCAGGGCTGGGAGCAGAAAAATCTTCATCATCTATTCCGCTTGTTTTCTTAATTTCGATAACAGAATGTCTGCATAGGCAAATAAAGAACCATGTGGACTTGCATACTTAGCTTCTGTACTGATGGGGCCCATGAGTTAGAGGCCCCTAATAGCCACCTGTTTATGTTTACGAGCATGTAAAGTTCCATATGCTTCTATCTCTATAGAAAAGAGGTGAATATATAAAAAGTTATTCTGGTATGATGGGGTAAAACCACTGTGGTCCCCATCTAACTGCCATAATCTGTCACGGTATCATCTCATAAATGTTGTCCTTGCTATGACATATTTATTCATTTTTCATGGGGAAACGTGCTTAAAAAATGTTATTTGGAACTATTCGGAACCTCATTAAAATCATTATGAATCAAATTACAAAACCAAATGTTTTCCAAACCTAACTTAGCAAAGAATTCTCCAGAGTAGGAGACATATGGCAAGTTTGAGATGCTAAAGTTTGGACATTTTGAGGTCAAAATAATATTTTTGTACTCTTCCATAAATCATAAAATGACTGAATCAAATTCACTTAGACTTCCCTGAGAGAGCTTGGTGGACTATTAGGGGGATAGGCAGATGGAAATAGTGGATCTGGAAAGAAGTCCAGCTGGTTTATTGAGAGCTGGCATTATTGCTCATATAAATTTATTTTCTAAATAATCTGAGCTATGACCAAAACACACTGATCCCCATTAGTTGGGGGAAAATTACAGGTAGAGACAAGAATCACTACACATACATAGTAACTACAGAAATGTATAACCATTGTCACACTCCATGAATCCATATCACCTGGTAGCATTTCACTAGGTGAAGTGCCTGCCTAGCAATAATATCGTAATTAGTAAGCCTCAAATCTAATTGCCCCGTAATTTTCAAGAAAAGTTTTAGGCACTGACTTATGCATACGGGAGTCTGAGAGAATGATTTTTACTTGTATTGGAGAGAAAGGAAGGCCCATAGATCACTTGTTTTGTTCTGTGGGAAAGTACGTTTTTACAGAAGAATGTTTTTACCACCTTTTTACAGAACAATATATGCAGCTCCCTTTTACTGGCTACATAGTGATAAAGCGTACCTCTCTGTAGTTTTATAGGCTTCCTGTTTTCAGTCCTAATTAGAGTCCTGAAGAAAAGGAGTATCCTTTTTATTCTCTCTTTTTCTTCTTTGCCCAACAGAAAACTGAAAAAAAAAGTCAGGCTCACCTAATAGAGCAGCAAGTAGTCTTCAAGTTAAAACTAACAGAAAGACCTCCTGTCCTAGACTACCTGTCTCTGTTCCCCAAGGTAATGCAGAAGAAGGGGACCATTTCAGTTCCCAACTTCTCTGGAGTTGACTTGGTTATCATTCCTCCACCACCCACACTTCCACCTCCTCTGCTCCAGTGACCTCTTCACATCCTGCCCCAAAGCCAAACCATCACTCTCATCTCACATTTTCTGCTGCATTTTTTCCCTCTGCCAAGGATGGTGGGGTTTTCCTTCTCACCACCTTCCCAGTCTGTGCCAACCACATTGACAGTCACAGTAAGACCTCCAGCAGATTGTCAGAGCCTATGGTCAGCATCACCACTGGAGAGCCATGTGTTAGTAACCACCCTAGCACCCTAACACGGAAGCCTGGGGAATGATTTTCTCATCACTCCTGTTTTGCGGGGCATTCACTCCGCTAAATGGAAGTCCTTCAGACTGATAGCACTTCAACTCCTATCAAGGCGAGCCTTTCAGTGCCCAGCCTCAGCTTTTTCACACATGCATGGCCACAGGCAAGTCTCCTGCTTTGTGGCTTGTGAAGGCTGAGAGCTCAAAGGGGTGCTTGTGCTCAGCTACGTCTGTCAGGTCCTGTAGGAATGAGCAGCAGCAGCTGTCACAGACCTCCTGAAAACAGGGAGAGCTCAGCAGTAGTTTTGCAGAAGAAGGAATATAACAGAACAAAATGAAATCATTTGTGCTGGCACAGAGTTCAGGTGTTGTGTAAATTACCTGTCTCTGCTAACTTGTTAGTAGTGAAAATCGTAGTTCAAAGTGCTGTTAGATGTAGCCATCGAAGTGTCTAGAGTGAGAGCAGATTTTTATTTTTTTACTTTTTTATTTTTTTCAATGTATGAGTACAGAAAGAATAGCCTGGCCCTCTGAGGCATGAAAAAGAACAAATTAGAATGAGAAGAGAATGAAATAACAGAGATAGCGAACTCGCAGTTGCAGCGTTTTTTCTAATGCAAAGGCCAGATTAGGACTTTATCAAGAATCTGATTTGCCAGAGCAGAAAAAAAATCTGTAGACTGCAAATACATTCAGAAGGACAAAGAGCAAGGATCGTTGAGAGCCAATGAGCCTGGCTCTTCACTCAGAGAGACATTATTCCCAGAGTAACCTAAACAGGCGCATGGCTTGCTTACAGCAGCGTGCATACAGTGAAAAGATATATGGGCCCATCGCAGGCAAATGATAACTCACAACAACGGAAATGGAAAATAACATCAAAAAAGGTTTATTTGCGTCAGCACTAGCAAGAGAGCATTGTAAGTACAGTGTAAATACAGCGTCAGAGTCTAGAGACCTGTGGATATTTTTACTGAAGTAAGTCAAAAGCAGTGTAAAAAAGATTATCCACAATCCAGTTCTGTCCTTTGTTGTGGAGACGGGGCAAGCCAGCAATGTTCTTAGACTAGAATAGAATAGTTCAGTCAGAAGGGACCTGCAAAGATCATCAAGTTCAACTGTCCCATTCAGAGCATAGCATGAGTACAAAATAAAGTGATAGCTTCATAAAAGTTAAGGGTCAAGAAGAAGCAGAAATTGGGACATCTTGACTTAATAAAGCAGAATCATTCTTCAGTGAAAAAGTAAGCCAAACATATGACAAATTTGTGTCTTACCAAAAAGCTCTTGAATGCACAAGGATACATATACAGAAGGAAACGAGAACAGCGCTCACTGTTGGGCTAATAAGAAGTGTCATTATCCCCCTCTTCAGCATTGCTGTTTGGTACCACCCATCATGTGGTGGATAACAATGATAAACCTCAGCAAAAGGAACACTGAATTTATATTTCTAGTGAAATAACTCAGTTTTCTAGAATACCAGTTGGGAGATTACATAAATATGTATGTAAATTGTAGTGATTATACTGAATTTTAAAACGTGTTCAACAGGGCAACATCCAAATGTCAAGTTGTAAAACTGATCACTTAAATGCAAACAAATCCAGATTCACCAAGTTCAAGCATTTGAAATCACAGGTTGTTGTGTTCTAAAAATCATGAGATTCAACATTAATAAATATAGAATTATTCTTATCACTCAGTTGTGTTGGATATTTTAGGCTTCAAATGTTCAAACTCATCTGTCAAACAAGATTTAGAATATAACTTCCTATATGTATGTGTATTTTAATGATGATAGTAGAAATGTTAATAATAGCAAAGAAGCTTGGAATACAAGAAAAATGCAAGATATCTTGCGAGTTCACAGTGTAGCAGTACTTCAGTATCTCTAGATAGCCACAAATAATTAAAATGTCTTTGATGATTACATTTGGGCCCTATCAGTATTTGAAAATGACATTCCAAAAAAAGTCTTTTAATAAGTGGTCATACAAATGGTTCTGATACAAAGAATAAGAAAAACATTAAAGTAAATTGAAGATCCACTAGGGAAAAGAAAATGATATATAGGACTACTTCAGAGAGAAACCTGTATTGTAGAATGGAAAATGAAGACACAGCAGAAGATACTTTCCTGTGGAATTCAGATGAAACATTACATTCTCATGTGCTTTTACATTTTATTTGCTTCAAGAAGTGTCTTGTCTCCCACTGCAGAAAAAGCAAATGCCAGTTTGGGTGTTGGCATAACCGAAGCAGTATACATGCACATGCACACAATCTCACTGCGATGCAGTAGAAGAACATCAGTGATGTTGCTAAATCAAACACTCACACACTAGAAAATATCCACATTACACGTCCTTGAGCAACATCAGCTTGGCCTCCCACATGCTTGCAGTACAATACAATATCAGTTAAATGCTTACATGCTATTTTTCTCTATAAAACTGCAGCCTCATTTGATGGATTAGCTAGACTGCTGGCCAAAGTGAATTCTGGATGTTATCTCAGGCTCTCGAGGGCTGCGGTGCTATCATGTGTGCTCTGTCCCCACATCTCTCACTCTCAGGTGTCCCGTAACTTCTATCCCAGGCATACATGGGCTCCCTCCTGCACATACCACATCCTCTTCACACTGCTCGCTGCTTTCCAGCCTCCTCAACTCCTCTCCCCAATGGGCTGCTATTACCTCTGCTGCCTGCAAGACTCCCAGCATATGAAATGCCCTACATATCTATATTTGTAGGGTTGTGGTCCTCATCTGATGGATGAGCTGACTCCCAGCTCCAGTCCCTGTTCCTTGTATATCAAGTCTTTACCCTTCACTTATGCTCCTAGGTCCAACATTTTTCTGCCAGTTTCCCAACCTGGTTTGCCTCTTCCCACACACACATGCAACCAGTGTTTCCTCCTCTGCATTTCAGTCACTTCCCTATTTAACACAGCTGGGCCCTTAAAGCAGGTGAATTGAGATGAAAGCTGAATTGAATAATGAATTAGAATGACGTGTGTGATGAACTAGGTAGCCCAGGTGCAGTATTGTCCACTTCTCCCTTACAGAGCCACATGATCGGAAGATATTTTCATTTCAAATATCAAGTCAGTACGAGATGCAAAATATAATTATTCCGTGCTCCAAAATGTAGGCATTTGAGTAATTCTTTATATATTTTCCTCTAACTTTGTTTCCAGGCATGTAGCAGCCACTTTGGCCACTGGAATTATAATAAATAATAATAATAATTTTTAAAAAGCATAAGAAAGTATTTGTAATCTTTTCTATTCAAAATAATAAAATAATTATACTCTAACAATAATGAAATTCTACTGTACAGAAGGCAAGGAAAATAGCTCAAAGTTTGGCAAAGTCACAAATAACTGGGAAGATAGCTTTGTAATGATTCTGACACTGAGTGACCTCAAATATAGAAAGCATTCTTACTGAACATTACAACATTAATAATTTCTATCCAGGCATGAAAGAGAACTCTAAGGGTGGAAATCTAAAAATGAGTGGATTGTGTCTTGTGCCATCTGATAAAATTGTATCCTTGACAGATGAGATGTAACCTCAAACAAATATCAATCAAGGCAGCAAATCAATAAAATGCACAAAAGTGATTGTTCAGGGTTATAATTCCTCAAAAACATGTATTCATGAAATACTGTACCAGGAAAATTTAGAGGTAATTCCACTTTGGCAGAAAACTGGCTGTCTTCATTATTCTCACAGATACTTGCTATGAGCTTATTAATTTTGAAGCCAATAACTTTAATCACTTCTCCTGTTGACAGGCAGCATTCATTTCCAAACATCTCATAGATGGAACCTGAAAAGAAAATCAAAAGGAAAGAAAAGTTCAGCATTTTATCACTTTTTCAAGTATTTTTCTCTCTTTGAATAAAAGCAAAAACACTTAAAATAAGTTATATGAAATATACTTATCCTACAGTAACTAGTCAAATCTTCACTTTTTTTCCCTAAAGATTATAAGAAAATTCATCTTGTAACTTCAGTGATCTTGGAAGTGATCTTCATTGATCTAGTATGCACTGTCCTTAGATGTGTGTAAGGACATTAAGGTCTGAAGAACATGCATTTCAAAGTTGTAAAACCAAAATGTAATGAGGCAGAGCATAGACTGCCTGGGTCATCAGGAGCTGCCTTGTGAAATCAGCAGGTGGTGGAGTCCGGGCAGGAAAGGTGCCTCTACACAGCACAGGACACAGCATAGCCCATAGAAAACAATAGACTGCAGCAGAAGGCAAAAACTATAGACCCTACAAGGTACCCAGGGAGAGGCCAGGAGACATCAAAGTGAAATCAACATTTGAGATTTCCATAGTAACAGGAAATCTGAAGAAAGTGAAAGAAAATTGAAGGCTGGTAAATTAACAGTGGTAATCCCTGCCCCATGCTGAAACAAGCCTATTGATTCATTCCTGGCAGAAAAAGAAAAAAAAATAATCCTTTTTTCTTGTGATGTTCAGAAGTTTGAGTTCAGGAACAAAGCAATCCAACCAAGCATCTCAGAGATTCCTCAACACAATCTGGAACTGCAGCTTGCCCTGCCAAAAACACCCTCTGTTCTCCATTCTAGCTGTGGTCCATCTTTGATGTTTCAGAAGTGTGTGTGTGTCGGGGGTATGGGGGGTGAGGGGAATAATAAAGCAAAATCATAACAAAAGCCAAGTTATGCAGAAGAAGGAAAATTCTTCCTGGTCCCTGCAGGAGATTAGCAGAAGCTTTGAGGCATAGGATTAATTAATTATATATGAAGGCAGTGCAGCAAACACATGGTGATTAAGTCTTGTTTCAGCTACATTTGTAGATAGCATTACTTTGAACACAAAAAGCTTCTCATCAGAAATATTAACTTTAATGTTAGCTTCTATTCTTCCGATGCAGTGCATTTCCTTCTATGAACTTATCAAGCTCTATCCTGAACTGATGTGGAAGTGTGGTGCTTGGAATCCCATCTCAGAATTTCATTTCCCTCATGGTGAGAAACCTTATTCTCATTTCCACTCCTAATTTATTGGTGACTGTATTCCTTTGCTCTGCTACTAACATTGCACTGCAATTTAGAATACTTCTGTTTTACTCATTTCTAGTTCTCTTTTTCCCAAAGTGCTTCCGAGGTTAATTTTGCCCTGTCTCTGGTCACATTTTTGACAAAAATCTAGAAGAAACAAATTCTCTTCATCTCCTCTGAGAAGACAAATTTTTGTTCCCACAATCCTCTGTGGAGAACAGTCAGACTTGTTAGCATCACTGATAAGCACCAGCCTTGGGCAAAGGGGAATTGAGCAGCTTGCTCTTAGTTATCTCTTAGACAAACTTTGTGGGTGGAGATCTGCAAGCTTGGTATGAGAGGTTGCTGAGGGAGGGAGTCTTGTGTTGGTGGGACAGCCCTGTTTTGGCAACTGAACAGAATCTCGAGGGCCACGGTACCCAAGTGAAACCTTTTGCTTCATTATGTGTAAAATTAATATTAAAGTTAACTACCTGAATATGATAATGAGCTTAATGAAGTATATGCTAAGCATATATGACTATAGCGTTTGACCGTTTGACTCTTCACCCAAATCGTGTTAAATGTCACCCCGGGGAGGGAATGGATAAGGTTAGGATATAATAGGGTGTTAGGAGTCAGTGTGAAAAAAAAAAAAAAAAGAAAGAAAAAGGGGGAGTGGGGTTAAAAAAAAAAAAAGAGAGCAAGGAAAAAAGAAGAGCTGTTGGGGAGAAAGAAGAAATTGGAAACCTAGTAGGGGCAGCTGACAGGCTGTGCTCCTTCTCCTTCACCAAGACAGGGACACCTTCTTGGTAAGTTCTGCGCCTTCACCCTTTGGTGAGGAATACCCGGGATAGCATTTTGCCAGCACTGTTATAATATATTAGCACTATTGCAATAAGTGTGTTAGATCAACAGCAATTCCCAATCTGTTATGTCTGTCGCCTTACTCAGTAAGTTCAACATCGTGAAGCTCAGTGAAAGCCCTTAGCAGGGCTTTGAAATAAGCAAGTGTTTGACTCTGATAAGTCCTCCTTTAACACAACAGCTTCTAATAGCCCTTTCTTGCATCTTGTTCAGTTGAAACTCTTGTCTTTTTCCTTCATCCCTTTTAACCTAGGTAGCCAGAATGGTCTCAGGCAAAGACGGATATTTAAAACCTGACCTCCGGTTATATATAGCGATCAATAATTTAGATGGCCTGTACTGAAATATTGTCATTGCCTCCAGAACTTACTTCCCGCAGAAAATAACAATCTCTACTCCACAGCTTTCCTTCTAGGTGGGGGAGGAAAAAAAAAAATAATAATAGAGGCTTTTTTTTTTTTTCTAAGTGTAATATCAAAAATGCAACTATTAAGCCAGCGATTTTCCTAAGGCTTACTCAATATCAGTTCCAGTCACTCTGAGTATAAGATATATTTATCAACTTTGCTACAGCACTTGCAGCCAACAAGCACTTGGCCACCACCTTGACATCACTGGAAGTCACTGGGAGACCAACCTGAGCAAAAGTCACTCTCGTATTAGCCTTAACCCAAAGCCTGAGAAGAGCACCACAAACTAATAGGTTTGTGTCAGGACAGGAGAATGAACAAGAGTAACATGAAACAACTGATGAAGTTTACTCCACCATGAAAATATGTCCAGGCAAACCTTTCTGTTGCTTGTGTTATCCTCTCATAATTGAGATGAACACCAGGGAATCTCCAGCTGCTCCCCTGAAGAAGACTAATGTAGTTTTTAACCCTATGCAGAAGGAAACTAAGCAAAAAATCAAAATAAAAAAAAATAAAAAAATGAAAGCACATGGCAGATGCTTTCAGAAGGCTGGATGTACATTGCCTGATTTCCCTTCCAATGGATCTAATACAGGACGAAAGGGACTACTATACTCAGACTCTAAACTTCCCCAGAAGGCTACTGTTTTCCTGTTGCACACCAGGATGGTGATTAGCACATAGTTCTTTATAGTGCCACATAAGTATTAACCACAGCTAAGTGAAAGAACACGCATTCTTTCAACCAGTCTGGTACCAAGCAGAAGATCAAGAGAGTTGCTGCCCTTTAACTATAAAAGAACAATCTAGTTTTCTTATTGTAAAGATACTGCATAGTTGTTTTCTCTCCCTTTAGCCCCTGAGCAATTCAACTCCGACTAACCCAGCTTTCTCTGCTAGATATTATTACACTTCCTATCAGCAGCCTAGCTGCTGCTGTAATAAACACGAGGAATTATCATAGCTCTCATTGCTTTAGCTGAGCTCTATAGGATATTTTATGACAGTCAGAAAAGTGTTTGTGCAATACTTATTACATATGAGTGAGAGGGAGAGAAAATTGATCAGCCTCGAAGAGGGTAGTATTCCTTTTGTGCTGAACCACCTCACTCCTCACATAAGACGCAGCAGAGATCACAAGCGACCGTGATATTATGAGGTACAGGGAATCCCAAAGGACCCAGCATGATGAGCTCTGCATTACAGAAACATCAAAAAATGAGCAATATTCCAATATTCTCACCCTTGAACAAATATTTGCAAAAACATGCTCAAAATGGGAGCTTGTGGCTACCAGAGGCTTTTTTTTTTATTCAGCACAGATTTAGACCCAGTCTCTCCAGATTACCTCACTTAAAAATAGACCCCAAGAAACCATTTAGCATATTGAAAGTAACTCCACTGACTAATTATGGGCTTCGGGCACATTTACTTTCATCTCTGCTAGTCAGCCTTTGCAAGCACTTCCTTCGATCCACCTAGGACCCACTGTGCACCCACACGCGGGCAGTGCTACTCCATAAGAGCACAGGCATTGAGCGGTGCAGGTTCGGTGGCCTTGCTGCCTTGGGGAGATTTATAAATAATATGGTAGATGGAGTAAAGCAAACCAAGTAACTGCTGTGAGGGGAAGAAGAGAAGAGTTAAGAGGCTGAACATCTCCAGAAAATGCTGTGATTGATGAAGATTTAACCACTACTTCAGCCTGTATTTGCAGCAGAGTGGAAAATAAAGAAGGGAGGCAGAGGAGGGTCCTGCTTCTGGTTATGGCTGGTTCTGAAGGACGTACTACTTTCATCAGGTTTGCTTTTCCTCAGGCACACTAGCTTTACTACAGATTGTATTGCAGAGTTTGAGAAGTACAGCCCTCCACCACACAACAGAAAGTATAAGCAGAGCTTGCAAAAAAGTGAAAACACTTTTAAGTTAGTGGTGAGTCCGAGGTTTCAGAGCCAGTCTAACAGTATCCATGAGAAGAGACTAGATATACCAAACGCTCAAAAACAGATGACTGAATGACCCAAAAATTTGCCTTTGACAAAGCAAGAAAAATTTGCCAAACATGAGAAATGCAGATAACAACCTACGAGGGGTGAACAGCAGCCTGGCAATGTAGAGATGGCAGAAAATCTAAAAGAGTACAAGAAAAGGGTAAAATACACAAGAAAAGAAAATCTGCACTTATAAAAGAGACAAAATACCTGAGGCAGACAAGCATATGGAGTTCAAGCTGGAGTCTACAAAAAGCATTACATGGAGCTGCAGGCTCAGTTTGAAACATCAAGGGCCAAGATAATGCATTCAGAAAAAGATGGATTATAAACGCCAGACTGCAAACCACCGAGGAAAGTGCACAGAACAGACACACAGGGCTGTCACAGCACCTTAACTCCCAAGGTCTTTCATCTGAACAAAAACGTAAGGCTGGGGAAAACAAATGGGTTGACATTCTAAAAGCATCAGTTCTAGGAAAAAGTAATATTAAAATTAAGAAAAAGGGAGAGGGAGAGGGAGAGGGAGGGAGAGGGAGAGGGAGAGGGAGAGGGAAGGGAAGGGAAGGGAAGGGAAGGGAAGGGAAGGGAAGGGAAGGGAAGGGAAGGGAAGGGAAGGGAAGGGAAGGGAAGGGAAGGGAAGGGAAGGGAAGGGAAGGGAAGGGAAGGGAAGGGAAGGGAAGGGAAGGGAAGGGAAGGGAAGGGAAGGGAAGGGAAGGGAAGGGAAGGGAAGGGAAGGGAAGGGAAGGGAAGAAAAGAAAAGAAAAGAAAAGAAAAGAAAAGAAAAGAAAAGAAAAGAAAAGAAAAGAAAAGAAAAGAAAAGAAAAGAAAAGAAAAGAAAAGAAAAGAAAAGAAAAGAAAAGAAAAGAAAAGAAAAGAAAAGAAAAGAAAAGAAAAGAAAAGAAAAGAAAAGAAAAGAAAAGAAAAGAAAAGAAAAGAAAAGAAAAGAAAAGAAAAAGAAAAGAAAAGAAAAGAAAAGAAAAGAAAAGAAAAGAAAAGAAAAGAAAAGAAAAGAAAAGAAAAGAAAAGAAAAGAAAAGAAAAGAAAAGAAAAGAAAAGAAAAGAAAAGAAAAGAAAAGAAAAGAAAAGAAAAGAAAAGAAAAGAAAAGAAAAGAAAAGAAAAGAAAAGAAAAGAAAAGAAAAGAAAAGAAAAGAAAAGAAAAGAAAAGAAAAGAAAAGAAAAGAAAAGGAAAGGAAAGGAAAGGAAAGGAAAGGAAAGGAAAGGAAAGGAAAGGAAAGGAAAGGAAAGGAAAGGAAAGGAAAGGAAAGAAAAGAAAAGAAAAGAAAAGAAAAGAAAAGAAAAGAAAAGAAAAGAAAAGAAAAGAAAAGAAAAGAAAAGAAAAGAAAAGAAAAGAAAAGAAAAGAAAAGAAAAGAAAAGAAAAGAAAAGAAAAGAAAAGAAAAGAAAAGAAAAGAAAAGAAAAGAAAAGAAAAGAAAAGAAAAGAAAAGAAAAGAAAAGAAAAGAAAAGAAAAGAAAAGAAAGAGGCAGCAGAGATAGTTATCCCATTATCAGAGAAATAAACTGTTACATGGCTACATAATTCACTGGCAAATATAATGGTTAGTAATAATAACAAGGAAAGTGAACCCATTCTTGTTTTAAATAAAAGAAGAAGAAAGGAGACATATTTTTGGCATCATCAAGAAGGGAAAGGGAATTAAGCAGCTAGGAAGAATGCTTTAAATCTTCCAGAACAGCGAAATGCTTTTAGTGGAGCAGATGGAGAGATTGCCTAAATATCCCAGGACTCATAGCTGCAGGACAGGTACCTTTCAGCCCAGAAGAGAGGCTGGATATAATGCTTGTACAACCACCAGCGGAAGTGTGTCATAGCATTTTCCATCAATTAAGGAAGTCAGAGACCCACCTTCAACAGCTTGTCAGTAGTGATACTCGTAAACATGAATGGACTGACAGATATGTAGATAAGTATATAGGTAGGTATCTACCTATATGACCATTTTCATTGGCAGCTTGTAGGACTGCAATTACCTCCTCCTTCAGCAAATTCATTTGAAATATACCAAGAGGTTGAAAGACTCTTTGGGTGAGAGGTTGGGAAGAGGATGTCTAATAGACCAAGACTGTCATTTGTAAAAGCCTCCTTTTTAATGATACCAGAATTAAAAAATAAAATATAAAATTTAAAATAAAAGAAAAAAACATTAAAAAATGAAACTCTGCCATCCATACAAGAACAGATCCGTTTTGGGGGGGGTGCAGTTGTACATACAGTATTGATTGTAATTACATATTTCTCTGCAACTAGATTGCCTTAGTCCTGATTTTAGCCCTTGCTTGGCGGTTTGCCTGGAATAGTACAATGAAGATTACATTCAGACAAGAAAAATGTTACCTATGTGATTTGTCATATAGGCATTTACAGCAAATATTTGTGCTGATAAAAGGGAGGGAGGGAAACTGCATGGTTTTCAAAAGGGAAAATAAAAATACTTTTTCCTTTAAAAGCCACAACAATTAGTCTTAAAACACTGTGAAAATACCTGCTGTGTGACAACATGACCCTGAAAGAATTTATTCAGTCTGTGTGACGTTGACCCCCCCCCAAAATATACTAAAAAAATAAAATTAAAATGGACCTTTTAGTGCATTTATTTGCTGTTGCACATAAAAGTCACTGAGTTTTTCCCATTCAAGTCACTAAGCAAGTATAAGACATTGAAAAGTAAATCCAGTAAACTTAAGGACCAAATCTTTTTGATTTGAGAAAGATGTATGCAGTATAGTGCAAAAAAAGCATTTTAGCAGAACCCAGAATAAAGCAGCTTATTTACAGCGATCAAACAATGCCCCTGAAGGCTGTAATTAAAGAGCTTGTTGCCTTTGAAACCACCTTTTCTGGATTGCTACTTTGTTCAATAAAAAACACATTTTTATCCTTTCATAAGCTCATCTCTAGTTTGACAATCTGTATTAGCAACTGCTGTGATCACATCAAAGCAACCATAACAATTGGTTCAGCATCTTTCTCCTCCATCTTTCCTAGAATGTTAAGCAGCCACACCAGCATCGTCCCTATCATCAGCCCTTTATTTGAATTATTTCTTATTAAATGTACAAGAAGAGTCTTTTCATACTAAAAACAACAAGATAAGATATAAATATAGCTAATGCATGAGATGGGTCGTGTCATTCTTCATGTCAGGGCATGTGACAGTACCACTGAGAGAAATACCTTGTAATACAAGTTAGAACAGCACAGCAAACATCTCAGTAATATTTCTCCTTTTCTTTCCAGTAGCTTAGAGCCCCATTCGGTGACTGCTCTAGGAGTGAATGCTTCAGTGATCCCGTTAGGGAGTGTTGCCTAAAATCAGGTCCGTGACTAAAGAGCAATAATATATCACTTCTCCATAACTCCCTTTAGTCACACACGTCTGGGTGCTTCAGCAAGGAGGGCTAGGGAGAGCGATGCACACCAGACAAAGGACCTGACCGTGGGGGCACAGAGGGCCATTCAGCAGGGCTGGAGCTCAAGCCCAGGCTGGCCGACTCCCAGTCCGACAGCCTGTCTGCTACAGGGTGCTGCTAAGCACTTCCAAATACCCACTATTCTGTTTTTCAACAAAGGCCACACTTTTCTACTAACGCAACCAAGTAACTTTGCAGGCCGAACAATAGGCATTGACTCCCCAGCCCCATGAGTTTGCATCCTTGAAGGAAAGAATTCGCTCTTTTCATCTCTCAGTAGCACCCACTGAATTCATTGTAGCTGGCAGGCTTGAAGGTCTATGAAAGAAGATCCAAAGAACCAGGAGCCTGGCTGCTTTGCAAGGAGATGACAGATCTCCTGACAAATCTTGAAAGAGGAGAACTTTGTCCCAGTGTCCTTCTCCAAATGTTCCTTTCTCCACTATTATGTTGTCATCGGTTGCCCATATGGGTGCTGCCTTCCCAGATCAGAGGTGCCTGTGTTTCAGTGGCTGCTGGAATGATTCTGCTTTCACAGAAAGTCACAACACTCTGGTGTAGCCATTCCACTGGAATTACAATAGCCTACTCTCTGCTGTGACATAGCTCGGTTAAAATCAGTTTTATTAAGGCTGCTGCAGGCTCCCAAAGTAACATGAAGGGCATAATGCATCTATAATTAAAGTCCATAAAAAAGATATCATTCTTTATGGGCATTATGTTGGGGTTAGTCAATTGTTCAGAGTTTACGCTCTTTAGCAAGAAGTGAGATATATTTTTAAGTTGCAGGGAGGAGAGTTTTGCTTAATAGCATTAATGGTATTACACTCTGCTGAAGCAGAAGGGAAAAGCAACCTGTTTCTGACAAGAGAAAGTTACGTGTCTTTTTCAGTCAAGTATCTCCCAAGCACTTTAGAGGACAATCAGCATGCTGGACTTTCCCTACTGAACCCCATAAACTAACAGCTTCTGGGGAAAATACAGAGGTTGAAAATCACATACACAATGGCAGGCAAAGAACGAAGCATGCCGCAGCTTCTCTCCCCAACCCCAGGCTGTGAGAGTAGCTGCAAACCACACAAAGCTTTCATCCGCCCCTTCCTTCCTACCCCTGGAAGGTGTGCCCACTGAGAGTGGGTGATCCCAGCTCCCCCGTGCCCACACGATGCTCCAGAGGCCCAGCATCTGTGGTGGTTGTGAAAGCGGCATGAGTTTGCGTAGCCAGTCCCCTATCAAGTGACTGAGTGACTTACTGGGTTTTCTAACAGGTCTTCCCTTTCTAAAGTGTCCTAAGCAACAAAAATCTGTACATTTGGTCAGTCTGGGACAAAAATCCTCCAAGGAGCTCCATGGCTAAATTGCCATGAAGGTAAACTCCCTTCAAAAGGCTCTTTGAAAAGAGGGCATCCTATCTTGATCTTATCTGCTTAGGCTGCAGAGGGTCTGATTTTTGCCAGCACAAAACCATCAAAAAACAAAAGCTGCAAGATTTATCTTTAGCCATATAAAGTCAAACTTTAAATGTCAAGTGCTTTAAGCCATTTCAATCATAATGGAATTTAAAAAAAAAAAAATTACTTCTGCAGTTTCTGATTTATTTCTTTCCTGATGGGTTTATGGCTTTTTTTTTCCTTTTTTTTTTTTTTTTTTTCTGATTCTCATCTACCCGGAGGGCTGTGTGGAAGCACAGCTTTTGTGTGTGCAGTACCCACTATAATGGAAAGAGCAAGTGAAACCACAGCTCCAAATGCAACGTCTTTGACCTTTTGTTGGTTTTACCCCCACCAGTTGGAATTAATGTAGTGACAAAAAGAATGTCAAAAGCTGCTTCTGAAATCACTGCTGTTTTAACAGTTTGTGATTTATTTAGTCTTATTCATTTGCTTTGCAGCATTAATCTGAATTAAGGTATGCTTAATGAAGTAGATATTTTATAGCACATTTGTACTTTGTTGGACTGGGTTTAAGAAGGCTGCTTAAATTGAGTTGCAAGATCAGGCCAGAGTGTGGAGCACCACAGATGGAGCCCCAAAATGGCAACAAGTTTAAGCACCTTCCCTGCTGAGACCACTGCACGTTGCCCCTTGACCCATTACTGTCTGCCCAAGGGAGCTAACCAGAAACTGCGAACCTGGGCAAATGCCACATCCCCTCACGCATAAATCATGGCTGGAAGAAAAGTTATTGAAGAAAAAAATACCCCCACTAAAGACCTGAAACTCAGCAACATGCATGGTCATGGACTTGCGTACCATGAGTTTATACCAGGACCTTCCCACCTCTCTCATTTGCTGTAGTTGTCCCCTTACCTCCCCAGAGCCCAGGTTTGTGAAAGTCATCGTGGTATTTTTACAGCACAGCAGGCTGGTGCTCAGGGAAGCATGGCTTCTCCTGCCGCATGCCTTCTCTTCCCATCCCTGGAGGCCACCCCCAACAAGAACGTCTGGGGAGCCTGCTCCCCTGCAGGAAACCAGCATGTCCCAGGCACCTGCAGCATGTCAGGGAAGATCCCTGCATCAAAATAAGCCAGGTATTTTGGATATCCTACCCACCTGCTGTGCCATCCACAGAGAAGCTCAGAGCTGAATCTTGCAGAAAGAAAATACCCATGAACCTCAAAAAGTCTTTGCCTCTCAATGCCAACTACTGAGGGTCAGGTTTTTCACACTGTATCTGGATGAGTCATCCCACTGAGGGCAGCAGCATGAATAAAATGAGCAATATCTGACCCATAAAAGTCAGGTTTCATTCGAATGCAATACTGCATTCATTGAAAGGCACTTTCCCTCTTGTTCAGAATAAAATATGTTTTTGAAGCAGTCTGAACAAGTACAGGAGAGTTTCAGTGGTACGTATTAATAGAGAAAATTTACTAACATCCTCTGACTACTGACCACAAAAGAGAATTCAAACAATCTGTTGTTACTGCTGTACCCAGGGATCTCACTCCTAACTGCTGAATCAAGAGGAAAGGAAATGACTATGTTCAAGGGAAGAAACCCTTCCATTTTCACAGACAAATTTGGCTTCTATCTCTGTAAAAATGAAGCAAATCAGCAAGCACAAGCACTGTACCCCAAAGTAAGTTCTACAATTTCTCATGCAATTCTCACATTGACTCTTTCACTCAAATAAGACTCCACCCAGTAAAAACACAGGTCACTTTTATTGATCTTCCACTTCTAAGAAGTACAGCCCCGATTATCTTCATCAAAGCTGTTCAAAGTTGTCCATAATTTTTCCTCTGTTTAAACTGTGTGGGTTTTGTTGTTGTTTTGTTTTTGGTTTTGGTTGACTGGTTGGTTGCTTTTTGCTTTTTAAATATAAAGTGCCTTTATTAATCATGAAGAGGAAGCTTGCTTGGCTTATTCATGGGTATTAAATACTACATATCCTAGTTTTCATTGACTCACTGGCTTCTTACACTAAGCCAGCAGGGTTTGTTTCCTCCAGGTTGCCTTAAAAGGATTAAAAATCATTCCATCCTACATGATTGTTTTCTAACTGTTAGTGTTGAGCATGATTTCTTGCACAAATACGACTTGGGGCAGCCGAGATGATGTACGAGGATTCCTCTTTTATCCAGTTTGCCTAGATGCAGTTCCAGGGTTAACAGGACTTTTTGTAATTGGTTGCAGTGCTCTGCTGATGGATGGCTGAACCCATGGTTCTCCTGCAAGGCTCACAGAAGCATGCTGTGGAAAGATGCTGCTTCCCAGTAACAGAAGCAGAAAGGGTGAAATTGAAACTGCAGAGACAGCGAACTGGCATGGATATACAGACAGCAAAGGAGAGCCAAGAGTAACCACGAGCCTGAGCATGTTCATGTTCTTCATGGTTCACCAAAGAGGGTGTGTAAATGGAGCTGTTCACATTCACCAAAGAAGGAACATGTCCCTGTGGGGTTTGTTTGGCATCACCCCTCGCAGCTGTCAAAGAGCACCAAATGGTTGCCCAGGGCAGGGGGATGCACACCTGGCAATCTTGAGCATCTTTTAGACCTGCAAGGGCATCAGCCATGGGTATGAATGTGACCCCACTGCTATCTCTTCCCACCACTTGCTCCCTGCACGGAGATACCTGGAAATTTCCAGCCCCCCAGCAGTGGGAGCAGAGCGGAGCACTGCATTTGCAGCCTGCTGCTTCACTGCACCCCAGACCTGTGGAGGTGGAGGCTGCTGCCTTGAAGATCCCTTCTCCCCATAGAAAGGGCGTACAGCATAAACTTTCCCAACGAGTTTCATGGGTCCATCATAAAGAGACATTCTGGCACTTCAATTTAAGCAGCAGGTGCTGCTTTGGAGCAGCTTAACTGTGTTGAGGAACTACCAAGTCTCCCCATACTATAATAAATCCCAGTTCTTGTGGATAATCCCATAGCTAAGTGTGCCTTAGGGGAATAAAAAATATAGCATGGGATTTTTATTTAGATTGAGTAAAAACTGGGAATGCTGTGGGTACGGAACATGGCTAGTGGCAAGAAACACCAACAGAATAGGTGCCTCAAGCAATTCCACATCTTTCACAATTAAAGTTTGACACTTTTTACTATCCTGCCACTGGTTAAATTAAGCCTGCAGAATATTAAATTCAATTACCCATAAAATAATTATATCAGTATTAAAACAGACAGAATTTTTGCAACATAAAGATTAAAGCTCATACTTGCATGCTATCTGTAAAAATCAGTGGCCATACAATACTTAGCTCACTAAGCATCAATATTTACTAAAATGTTCAAAGAAAGATATTCAATCAATCAAATCAGTTTCCAATGGAGTTTCAGCAGTTTAATTTGTTAATAGCATATTTTAATGAGCTATTAAATTGTCATGTACTTCAGACTGCACTGTAGTTCCTTTCTAATCAGTGCTGATTACTAAGATATTTGTATGTGACAAATTTGCTTTCATCTTATACTCAGCCTTCCTATTTCCCTCAGCAGTCTGGTTTCTGCAGAGGTGATATTATGACAAGGACAGTGAACTGCAGAGTCCCAAACAGCTGCCTCAAGAGGTATCCCTGGGGCTGGCAGAACCACGAGAATCCTCTCAGCTGTGTTTCTGTTTGCAGACCAGGGATGATGATAATTTTCCTACTTCTGTATGGCGCACTGAGTATGATGAATGAAAAGCACTTCAGAAGAAGTCAAGACTATTACTAAAAACCCATCTTCCTGACTTTGCATAGCGCCAGACAGTCGCAGAGAGTGACTGCAGGATGGGACTCTGACCATACAGCCACACGCTGGTGGAAAGAAAGGTCACGAAGTACATGGGAACTTGAGTCAGCCCGTCAAACCTTGACCTTCCAGCCAAAGGCAAGCTGGCTGGGGCTTCAGCTCACCCCAAAGTCCAGGTATGGCATGAAAAACATTGCAACTGCAGCTGCTCTCATACCACTAAGGTAAAACTTTACAGGAAACCCAACCCTCTGGTTCAAGCCAAGAACAGAAAAGGGAACTGTTCCGCAGAGAGGAGTCTATGTTGTAGCATTCATCACCAATCGCAAAATTTCAAATGCCTGTAGCTTAGGGGTCTATACAGGCATTTTGCAGTTTTGCGAGCTACAGTTAAATAAATCACAGTTCCATTAATATCAGTTGGGACATAATTTGTATAGGCCAGTAGAGAAATTAAAGGTAAAATGGGTGCATACAGCATGTTTCCAACATTCTCCACCTGGCGCTGTAGCAGGTAGGCTTGCATCTAAAAGGAAAGACCTAGGCTGTATTTGGTGCTACATGGTATGAAGGAAGGCAGAAGGGAACTTTTTTTTTTTTTTTTAGGGCTGTTACCTTGTTCAAGGGCAATCAAATTCCCACTCTCTTGCCCCAGAGCAAGAGAGCCCATTGCAGCTTCTAATAAAAACACTTCACTGCATGGACAAAAATACACTGACCCTTACATTACGAAGATGTATAGCATTATGTTTTCCTTACGCTTCCAGAGGCACTGAAACTCTGTCAAGAGCAGTGAGGCAAATTTGCAAGTCATATATTTGTAATATCATTTAGGCATAAATGCATTTTGTGCAAAATGTTGCGTCCAGATTGAGTAAATGAAGATTTTTCATCCCCACAGCACATCAGGGCACCACAGAAAACCAGAGCATGAATTAAACTCCACTGTCTCCTTACCAGCTATGTGGCTACAACCTTCATTGGCTGGCTGCTGCAGCTTTGATCTGACAGCTCTTAATGGATTTAGTAAATCGTTATTTATTCCACTTGCCATTCTGTTTAACTGTTTAAACTGGCATTAAGAGACCGTGCAGTATGTTTATTTGTTTGTTTTTCTGCTTGTTTCTCCTGTGGAGAACTTACCATGTACGTTTGTACAAGTTCTCACTATTTTAAATTCTTATGTCATGAAATTATTCACCCTTTGCTACTGACCAGTTTCAAACAATCCCAGCAGTGTAATGCTTTCAAAATGCATCTTTTCCCTTACTGTCTACATGTAGTACTGAGAATGGTTTAAGATTCTTACAAACCCCAGCTCCATAAATCAGCTAATCCAGGTGGGAATCAGCTGACCAAGCTGACTGTAGCAGGTTGGCAGCTACTACGATCAGGGCACGAATGCTCTGATTTGGTCCTTGGAACCATAGCAATAAACACATGTTGCTGTCAATAGGCGTGACATTACCGACACCACGATTGCTCATGTGCTGCATGCACCGGTACGCGTGCCAGTGGGGCACCTAGCCTGCTGGTGGGGAGGCACAGAGCCGAGATGAGGGGAAGCCACCGGGAGCAGAGGGCAGGAAGAGGAGGTGCTGCCGGCAGCTTAAGGAGCACCAGAGCAGCACGAGGCACATGCCACCTGCTCCCAGGCTGGGCAGCCCTTGTCTTAGAGCCAGTTGCCAGTTAGTTAAGAGCCTTTTCCTCACACATGAGAGAGCACCGCTACAGTGCGGGCCGTGGGCCGTGCCTCCACCGTTGCCTTCTCCTTGTGCCCCAGGGCCTACACAGCAAATGGGAGCCCGCACTGAAATACGCCCTGCTCGGGGCGTGTAGAGCTTTGCCACCCACAACAGCAGTATGCAGCTGGAGGGACCCAGAAACCTGCTGACAGCAGGGCTGCTGTATTTTTATTTTAGCATTTTGTACCTATGTATGTACCTCATGGTATTCTGTGTGTGTATACACACATATATACACATGTAAATTTACATCTTGTATTTATATTACCTCTGCTTTCTAGGTGTATGGAGAGAGGCAAATATGGTGGCTACACCAACTTGAAAACGTGGTCTTTAAATTCATCACCTAGGTAGCAGCCTCCTCATCAAGACTTTCATTCATTTCAAGCTGGAATCAAGTTCTTGGGCCATTTTACACGGTACAATTTGAACAGGCCACAAGAGAGGGAAGATGAGAGAATCATATCTTCAAAAGTTTCTGGTAATTTTGGCCAAGTTCATCTCCTAGAATGCCTTTTTGCACATCAGCACTGTTCACAGGCCCCGTGCAGTTTCCGAGCAGCCAGTTCGGGCAGTCAGGAGAACACGGCAGCCTACCATGCTTGAGGCTGGTGTGCCCTTCCCGTCCTCCCGCCTGCCCAAGGCCAGAAGGAAGGATCGCCCCACCAGCCCCGGCTCCAGGAGGGCAGTGCAGACTTTCCACAGCCACAGCTCCTCTTTCCTCCTACTATGGGGCAGCACGGGGATTTTTAGAGTGATGTAAATGTAAATATTGTGGATCCTGAAGCTTGAGATCATATCATAAAGCACCCTCTGTTTTATGTAGTGTGAGCTTAAGTTTACCCTCTTTCTCCCCTGGCTGCCAGGAATTTGTAAAATCTGCACGGTCCTGCTAAGACATTTATTTACATCAGGGCCTCACTTAATCCCTCTGCAAACCACTGATCTGCAGTGACAAGCAGGTAACCTACTTTTCCTAGACTGATACACAGGCTTGACATGGTGTTTTCACTGTCATTAAATGCAGTCTTATGCCCTGACCAAGTGTGGAACTTTTCCCTCCAGTGCAAGCCTCGTTACCATCCTTCCATTCTATTTTGTGTAAAAGCACAGCCCAGCAATAATAAAAACAGCATTAAAAGTAAACAAAACAAACAAACAAAAACTAGTGCAGAAAAACAGAGCAAAATATGGCCCCCGTGGTACTCCTATCTGGCTTATACCCATCCCTTCGTATTGGCATGCAACTGAAGCACCCTCAAATGCAGCTCAGAACTTCAGGAAAATGTTTTTCCTTATTGTCCCTCACGGTCACTTTCTGGACTGTTTCTTTACTTTGAAGACAGAGATTATCTCTCCATGCCAACGCCAGGACTGGCATTAATTGATTAACCTCCGCAAGGTGATTCGCCATTTCTGGACTGACGGCTCTGAGCCAGCGCAAGGCAAATTCATGACTCATTCCAGTACTGTTTCCAGGATATGATGAGCACTAATGACTTCACCTTCCTCGAAGCCTGTTAGAAGACCAGATGCACACCATTCCAAAGACTCTTCCCAACAGCATCCTTACACTGCTTTATTCAAAGGGGGTGGAAAATTGGAGGGAAACTGCCAGGAGACAAGTCTGTCAGCATCCTCCCTCCACCTCCATCCCCCACCCCTCCCAGGGAGGACCTGGTTTCCAAGAAGGACTTGCAAGACCTTGCCAAAAGCACGCGCTGCTCACCTTGGAAATAGATGCCCGACTGGATTTGTAGGACCCTGGGAAGGCTTCTGGGGTCCAAAGAATGAATGAACTTCTCGAGGGTAGATGCCATGGTCCACCGCAAGGCAGCATGTGTGTCTGGCACCTAACAGCTGGGGAGAAGCTTTGGAGCGTTCAAGGCTTGCAGCCCGGCTTGTGCTGCACCCCGAGAGCTGCGGGGCTCTGAGGCGGGGAGGAGCAGCACAGGGAGGTACTTCTGCTTCCTCGCCTCGCTGGCCGCTTCCTCCCACGGCTGCAGACGAGCGGGGTGAGGAGGGGGGGATGCCGAGCATGGGTACCTGGCCCCACCAAGAGGTGCAGGCACCACTATGGGGACCAAACTTTGGAGTCGTCAGGGGCATCTGCCATAAAACTCCATCTCAGTGGTTACTGATTTGGTGCCTGGAAATACTGACCCCCACAGAAAGAGGACATCCAGCATCTTCCCTGCATAAAGTGATGAAAAGACATCATATTTGGGTGGGTTTGTTTGTTTTGTTGGAGCATGGCAAAAAAACTTGGTGTTTGTTCTCCTCAAAACCACAAAGAACCTTTGAAGAGAAGAAATGAAACCATTTTGTTCTGATGCTTTTTGCTCCATTAAGTATTGTAGCTGGATTTGAGATGCAAAAAGGGTGTACAAATAACTTTGACATGTAAATGGACGTTAAAGCACAATGCTGCTATGCAAAATGGCCAAGGTGTTTTAATGTCATCAGTGAATTGTGGGGATTTGAATTTGAGATGCTGCAACTGGGAATGAATTTTTAGAGGCTCCTGCCCAGTACCTTGTGCAAGTCTGACTGCACTGAGGGCAACACCCCAGCATTGGTCTCAGACCTGTTCGGAGCTTTATTGAGAGCTGTTACTGCAGCAGCACTCCTCAGAACATCCAGACTATGTAGCAAATAAGGGGTAGAATCAGATCACCAGGAAAGCTGAAATGCCTGATTTCATGCTCCCTCACACCACTCTTGCACTGCGCTGAGGTGTCAGAGAAAGCAGGAAGCATGATGTTATGACAAAATGGAAAGCCAATAGCTTATTTAAAAAAAAAAAAATCTCTGTAGCTGCATTTCATCTATATGTAATAATTCACAGGAGACAATATAAGCTTCCTCATATTTAAAAAAAAAAAACAACACACAAAATGCTTAAAGTGGGTGCTCAGGTTTTTGAGGTGCATGGCTGTGGCATTTGAAGAGTTTGTTAACTTGGTCTTAACAATTGTTGCTGCAGAGCATGTGAAAGACGGTTTAGAAGCAGGGAGGCTGCAGGTGCAGAGCTCACTGTCACCAGTTGTTAACACTGCAGGTGCTGCAGGCAAGATGAGTAACAGAGCTTTGGGTCTAGGAGGTACAGCTGTTAGTAAAAACCAAGCTAGAAAGCTAGAGAATATGCACAGCCAACCACTCATCCACTTGTAACACACAGGAGTCCTCCCCCTCCCTCCCAACAATACACATGAAATTAATCAAACAGCACTGATCTGGGGAAATTACACACATTCTCAGTGGCAATCAAAAGGCTGACGATGAAAAGCTGATTTTTGCAGGGTCCAGAGCACCGAAATATGTGAGTAGTTTCAGTTATTTAGGTGGGACTACTTTATAAGATTAAAAATTGTGTGTAATTCTAATGACTCGAAGCCAATTTTCTTAAGGTATCTGCTCTCAAGATTCTCAGGGATTGTGTCAGTGCCAGAATCTGGGCTTTACCTGTCCACATTGTTTTGGTCTATACATAAAGAACCCCTAGGGCCATTTTTACTGTTCCTGAATACACTTGTATTTGGCTCTTCATTTTGCTAAGACTGCCAAGAACACCACCACAAAAAAAAAAAAAAAAAAACAAAAAAAACATTTAACATGGACTGCAAACACACATAAAAATTAATAACTGGCTTTGAAACCAGTTGGTGCTAACAAAGCAAGTGTAAAAACAGGAATGGATTTCGTGCAAGACAAACCAGCACAAGAACAGTTGTAGTCTGCCAAACCCAGCAGCCCAACAGCTGCAAGGCCACTGCAGGTCCATGTCCCCAGGGCCAACCAGCTGTATGTGTCCCCAGCAGCTCCGTAGACACACACACAAACACACACACACACACAGAGCACATCTATATATGAATACACAACCGGCTACAGAGGTAAAGACAGAAACCACAGCACTCACACAAGCTCTAACGGCCTCGTCCTGGTCCCCTCTCCGTCTGATCTGGCTGATGGTGCATCAGTGGGAAATACTGACATACACTTGCAGTGCAGGAGATGGGCTGGTCACTGGCCTTAGACCCTTGGTCTCCCAGCTGCTGGCAGCAGGGCAGGCGAGCAGCCCTGGAGGCTGCAGCCCTGGAGGCCACAACCCCATGCCAGCAGCTGGCGCAGGTCCCCTTATGAATGAGACCTAACCCCGAAGCATAGCCCCCTCGGTTGGTGAGGTGCCCTCAAGAGCTTTTTCCCTTATCTCCTCCTGTGACGCCCTGAGGGGGTCTGGGCAGGACCTCTTTTCTCTGATGGGTTATTTGGGTTCCCGGCTGCTCGGTGCCTCTCTGTTTCCTTCTGTGGGCAGCTGGACTGATGGATTTCTTTCTCTGGGCCCTCAGAGGACTAATGGCTCTCCTGTAATGTGAGTGGAAATACCCTGAGCAGGGCACCTCTGGGGTTCCCCCACCTGCCGTAACTCCTCTCTGCTCCTTTGTGTGCACAGAAACCAGCTCTTTGTCCTGCAGCATAAAAAAACTAACGGGAGGTGCCATGTATATACGTTGTTCTGAAACTGCAATCCAAATCAGGAGTACTACCTACCACTCATGTGTCATCAGAGGAATCTTGATTTCTGACGGCAATTTCTGACAGCACCTAGAGTGGTAAAGGATCTGTTCTCCCTAATGCTCTGTGGGAGCTTTTTCCAGTCTGCTGTGCAATGCACAGTGCAGAGAAAAATCATTTGCCATCTCCAAAACATTATTCATCCCAGAATGGAAGATTGCCACATCATCATGGGCTGCTCTTAAAAAGGAATCATTTTGGGCAGGTTATCATGTAGAAGATTAAATACTCAGGCATATCTTAACTTGGAAAATTTTATTCTGCTTCATCCAAGTCTCAATACTGAAGATAAAAACAAGCTGGAGAAAAATACAGGTAAAATGTACTGAGTGGAGACAAAATCTGGGCCCATTTTTCCCATAGAAAGAACTGAGTCATAAACTTCTCCTTACCACATCTCCATCTCTGAGTTATTGCATTCTACAGAAAGAGCTTATAGGGACCTCCATGTTACCTGTATACTCTGGGAATCTGTAGGTAGCATTTGGTTTGGCCACTCCATCCTCGCAATTCCCCAGTGGGATATTCTTCCAGCATGCTGATGAACACTCATTTGTTTTACTTCTTGGTTTCCAGGAAGTCAATGCAATGTTTGGAGTTTCTGAATAAAATCATTTCCGAATCCGTGAAGGTGGTTTTTTCTGTTTGGTTGGGTTTTTTTTTGTGTTTTTTTTTTTGTTTGTTTGTTTTGTTTGTTTTAAGCTCAGACCAATCTCCTGATAAATGCAGCCATTAGTTGAGCTGGTTGAAGGGAATCTCTAAAATGATCCAGTAACTATGAAACCAGGCATTATGTCCACGGGAAGATATGCCCCACTTACTGAGTTTATAAACACAAGGGAAATGTAGTTGCAGTTTGAGTTGGCAGGGCTATAATTCCAAAGAGGAGGATGCTTTAGGGAAACTGGGAACAGCCAAGACCTGGAGCGCAGATGTGCGTGAGAGCTATATTGACTGGTTATGCTATCTTTTGAATCAAACTCAAGGTACTGCAGAAAGTTCAGTATGCTTACGTATTTATTCCAGTGCAAGGTAGAAACTCCACCTGTCTTTAAAAATAAAGTCAGACTAAACTGTAGGGAATTCTCCCTGACACAGGTGCATTGGGCTGTGAAATAATCTCTCAAGGGAACAAATGCACACTTGGGACATCTAGGCCTCAACTAAATACAGGACTAAAAGACACCATTAGGAACTGTTCTGATAAACACAGGGAAACAAGCCATCTATTCCTATAGGTGAGGATCAAGCTGCAGTGTTATCCTTCGTTTACAGGAATCTGCTGGCTCGATAGCTAAGTGGGGTGAACAGTAATACACTGAAACTGCTCCAGAGGCAAACCCAGCATGAAAAGAAGCCACAGAGACTTCAGGAGCTGGCTTCTTCCTCCCCCCTGTCAGCAGCAGTTCTGGTAGGACCATTCAGGTTCCCTGCAGCCACCCCTAAGAAGCACCTGACTCTCAGCAGACAGCCAGGTCTTTTCGATGGCCCTTGTGACATACACTGGTGGTCTCAGTAGCTTCTTCATCACCTTACCTCATCTTACACAAAAAATCCAGCCCCTACAGTAGTGTCCCTGGATTTGTCCCGGACAGAAAGGAACTAAATTCGCTGAAAATCTAACTGCCAATGGAGCATTACAATGTGATCATTGTGTACATTTTTTTTTTTACTTCTTCTGTATGCATAGATTGATGGGCCAGTAAAACCAAAATGATTGTAAATGAAACATTGAAGTCTTTCTTCCAAAGAAACACAGCTCTGATAGGCTAACATTTATGTAACATACTCCCACATCTGCAACAATTTCTTCTAATTTCACTTTAAAATGTAAAGCACTCATTGCATGGCATATTTCAATGACCAAAGATACATATACATACATCTTTTAACACTCCCACTTCCACGTACAGTCTCTGCACAAAGTCTCCATAGGATGAGTCAGTTTGGGTTGAAGACTTTTTAATTCTTCAGACAAAGGCATAGCAAGATCCTGCTGAAATTTGAAATAAAGATCTGTGTTAAAAAGCAAGGATGATTAACTACAGAAACGTATAGTATTTCACTATCAGTTGAAGCACATAGATAAAAATAAAATCTGCCCTTCTACAGATATTATCTTGCTCCGCTCCAAGCTGTTGGACTTGGTACAAAAATGACTGGGTGAAAAATCCTAACGCCTTCACAAAGCAGGCAGTCACCCCAATGAATTGAAATGGCTCCTGGCTTTAAAATCCTGGAACATTTTAATGCACTGTGATTGTATTGTGAACTTTCCTTTATGTTTTCAGGAACTACACTTTGGGTTCTTTGACATTTCTTTGCAGCTCGGCAGAGAGATCTTAGACGTGTTCTTCATATGAAATTTAAATGGCTTAGCAGGTGTGAACAAAAGCCTGTTAGTAAAAGCTCCTGAGCCCAGAGGGTTGTTTGCCAATGTTTGACTCCAGTGAACAGCCTATTGAAGAACCGGGATCCCCCAGTGCTTTTAAAAGTACTGAAGCACATGTACACACATTACATTTTGAAAAACAGTAAGTTCTTGGCTGACTGTTTTTATGGACTGAACAATAATAACCTGTGGGTATTTTCTGCATTTTATTGAGCGATTCTGTACCTACTGGAGCCAGAAAGGTCTCTCCATTGATTTTAATACGGGTTAGCACAAATTCTTAATAAGGAAGAGTTATGGCTTTCAGTTGGTTGTGGCTTCCCATAGAAACACCTTGCTGATAATACTATTTTAAGTTACAGTTTTGCAAAGAATATTGACATCCATTTTTTCAAAGTTTCTTCAACAAAGAGTAATTGTTTTGTACACATCCATGAACTATAGGAAATATATCTCTCTCTCCATCTGTAGGTAAGTGTTTTTAGCACCATGGTCTTACTATGTTAAACGTTCTAGCACTACGCATGAATTTGACACTCAAAACCCTGAAAGGTTCAAGTGCTACATAGGCAGGCAGCACTACAAATGTACTGTACAACCACACAAAGAAGGATGTGATCCGAGATTTGTAACCTCTGCACTTCTGTGGACTCAAAATCTAAAGCCAAACATTCTCCCATTGACAGGCAGGTATTAATTAATGCTACCTTCCTTTATACAAATGTTAAGAGGGTTAATTTGTAAGTGTTCATAAATTACACTGAAGATAAAGTAGACTGCAGATGTTTAGTACAATAGGAGTTCCAATACAAAGAGGAACCTGTCAAAATGGATAATGTTTACACAAAATGGGCCATACAGGTGACTTCCAATTAGTGTTACCACTTTTTAGTTAACAATGCAGCATGTAAGCTCCGTATTCCCATGGGAATATTCATATGTCTATACAGGGCATCACAATGTAAAAAACTATTAAAAAAACTGATCATCAGTATCCCAATAATCCTAAAGCAAATATTTAGCATTTTTGGCCTCTATCTTCCATTTTCTCTCCCTCTTATAACTAAAAAACAAAGAAAAGAATGAATAAAAGCACAAAAGACAAAGCCTAGGTAAAAAAAAAATATTAAAGCCACATATCTTTGCAGATTTCACTAAATATCTGTTTTCTGTGGATTGCTGGTTCAGGGAGGGGGAGGGCAGAAGAGAAAGGAAGGGAGGGATCTAAAAAAGAAAGACATTATTTTTAGGGAAAAGTACAGGTCCATTAAAGATTTACTTTGGGAGGAAAAATTACTTGAGATATCTTCAAATTACAAAAAGTGTTTTGAAACATGTTTGGCTTATCTTCAATGTATTTTTGACAGCTGTAGACATATTGGAGAAATTTTTTGCATTAATTTTAAATATCACTCTCTCCCTTTGTGATTCCTTCAGTGGGGTATGCTGTAATTTATTTTTAAAGAGGCAACATAGGTTTCTAGATGCCATTAAAGGAATCCAAAATAATTTTTTGCACCCTGCCACTGTTCAAAGAAAAGGACACTGCATTCATTTAAATATATTTGTGAAAGATTGATTCCCCCAATGGAATTTACACATCTACTTTCACTAATTATTCCTGAAGTTTCACCTATCAACTGACAATTTTCTACAGACGGGAAGCAAAACAGTTTGACTCTTCCTGACAGCAAAGAGCTTAGCAGAACTAGAATGAAAACTGGCATCTCACACTCCTTACCTCTCTAATGTCTACATTACAGGAAGAAAGAGCGCTAACAACCCCTTTTTATGTGAGCGTTGGAACCCAGAGTTTAGTCTACACAGTCAGGAAAAGAAAACAGAAAAACATGTATTTTAATAATGGTTACCTAGAATTTTTTTGTCATCCTTAATATTTATCTTAAATGACATTCTTGTTGTCTGACTTTCAAATTAATGATAAAGTGGTGGCACTGAATATGTTCGCCTGTTTTTATTGGAACTGAAATATCAGCTGCCATTCTAAAACGTTACAAAAACAAGCATTTCTCTATCTCCCCCTATCCCCCCCCCCCCCCTTTTTTTTTCTTTACCATTAATAGGAACTTTCTTAGAGAAGGTACACAGAAAGACACAGTCTGTCAAGCACACGATGTTATTGGCCTGATTTTGGAAACAGCTTTGGAAAGTTGGAGAACAATCTTAATTGCAATTACTTCCGCTCTGTTTATGATGTTGAGTCTAAAAGCAAATTGTTTCTGCAGCAAAACTGGGTGTTCATCAAAGAATCAAGGCTGCATATAAAATGCAGTTAACACTTGCCAACATATCAGTTAAATTGATTCTGATTTCCTACTGTTTTCAAGGCATTGATATTACCCTGCTGCAAGGCATTTTGGCTATCAATATTTTACAATAGGAAAGCTTAGTTGCATTTGCTGCTTAACTAGTCTGCACCAATGGCCTTGTTCCAGGTGAACCTTGCTCTTTCTTAAGAAGCTGTCCAAAGGTTTCATTAATTGGTGGACGTATTTCACTTTGTTGTGTCATGTTTTTGTTGTTGTTGTTGCTGTTTGTCTTTTGAAATATATAGGAGAATGGAACATAGATGAAGGCATTTGAAAAAGTCCAAGGAAGCTGTGGGTGAACTAAGATCTGTAATAAAGAAAGTCTAAAGGGTGATTTTATTGGAAGAGGCAGCCAGACTCCCAGGCTGGCACCTGCCAGAGTTTCAGCCCATGGGAGAAGAGAGGACCCAGGGAGTTTTCCGTCTGCCCTCACTGCTCCTCAACCCTGGGGACAGCAGGGCTGGAGACCAGGACATGCCTTTATTTTCTTAAAGACAGAGACACAACTAGTGTCCTATTGTGTTGTTTGCATCATTTTGTTGTTGTTTTGTTTTTTACTTACCAATTATAAAGAATTCTGGTTTCAGGTATGGGTTATAGTGCAATTAAATAGATAATGTTTTTTAAAGGAATAGAGAATAAGGTACACCATCTGGACATTAAAATAATAATAAAAAAATGGGTCCAACATAAGCTACATTTGTTCATTTGCTTCACATTAAGCAGAGCACTCCCCTCTTTTCCTCTTACAGATCTATTTTTCCCATCCCAAGAACAGAGTGTTTTCTTCTCCACTGTGCCTGGTACCATTAACATAAACAGAGACATCACCAAAAGCACCTTAATGTCCTCAGGGATGGCATACACCCCATCCTCTACCTCACACAAGAGGGAAACACACTATTTTTAATGGCTGCTGGCCAGTTTTTCCAGTGCTACCTAATCTTTCACCGTCTTTGTGTCACACACTACAATAAACAGGGAGATCACTAACAGCGCACAGAACACTTTTCCACTGTGAAAAGCTAAGCTTTTAGAGCTGGAAAAAAAAATGCATTTCCTTTTTGAATTGGTCACTGAGCCTGTCTTTCTAGTCATGGAGGAGGAAAGAGTACAGGGACTCTTCTCCAAATTAACCTGTAAAAAGACTGCCTTTTTTTTTTTTTTTTTTTTTCAAGAATGCATAGGTAGTATTTATTCTAACTTTTCTAGAAGAATTTCTCCAACTTCTCTCATGTTTTAGCACTTTCCTATTAAAATACCCAGTCCGGAAGCTTCACCATGTTTTCTTACCTGTCTTGTCTGCCTTTCCAACACTAAACGAATCTCATTACTTCTCATCTAGAGTGGTAGCTTACCGAGTAGCATACACTGCATCCATTTCCAGGCAGACTTGCAATATGGAACATATGCTACAATCCAGCCAAGGCCCTTTTACTTCATACTTCTCCACAAATTTCATTTAAATTATCTAAGATTTCAAACAGTCTGTAAGGAAATGTCCTGGGGCTCTCACTTTGGACTTTAAGTCTTTCTGCCAGCCTTTCATCTTGTTTTCAGTTTGTTGCATATACATTTCTTTGACATCCAAGAGCATTTGTGACCCTTGGGCATCTCCTTCAATGTGTTCCGAGCACATGTTCTCCTGGGTGAAACATACAGCACAGCAGTTGGACCCATCTCCTTACTTCTCCTCACCATAATGCTAGAGACGCCAAGCCAGGGGGTGCTGAGAGCCTGTAGGGCAATACAGCATCCTGGACCTTCTGGTGCTGACCACATTGCGAGCTCTAACAAACAGCCGGCATAAGCAGATAGATAGATTCATTTTGAAAAATGAAAGACTACAGCTCCCTTCACATCTCTCTGAGGAATGTATTTATAAATGTTCTTATAGCATTATGTCAACAAATTAATTCAAACAGACTTCCTGTGGCTAGAGGATGAAATCTGAAATCTGGAAAGCTATCATCTACACCAAAGTCCATCTTACGAACAACATATTTTACTCATTTCTTTTTCTGCATTCTGTTCTCTGCTCACCTACAAAATCTACCAACACAGTACGGCCATAGACAAGCTGGTCAAGGAAAATCTAATATATAATATAAGAAAAAGTACTTAAAAAGGCAGAAAAGAAGGCATCCAATCCAAACACTCAAACTCTTTGTGGAAGAGAGAATAAAATAAAATCAATGCAAGCAGAGTTACAGCAAAAGCCAGGCCAAAGGTTGAACAAATACACCTGAGAAAATTTGCTGATTCTTTTTTTTAACACAGATTTGAGGATTCTGTACAGCTTCCTGAAACTAGCAGGTAATCAGATCCCCTTGTTCATCCAAGCCTGCCCTACCATAGGCACTCATTAGTATGTCACACCCTGGGGTCATCCTCTCTCCTTGCTCGGACAGTAGTGAAAAGAGCAATCAACTTAAGAGACACTTGCAAGGGAGGGTTCCTCACCTCATTTTGGACAGTTGTGGTCTTCCCAGACCGCTGCATTTCTGAATTCTGTCCAAAGACTCTGTTTTTTAACTCAGCACTATGGCAAAAAGATAAGAGCACACCTCTCCTCTCCCATGTGAACACCAGCTAAAGTAACGTTACTGGAAGCTGAGTGTGTGGAAATTGACTTTTACCACAATCCCTTTACTGGTTAATGTTTATTTCAAATTCACATAACTTCAGCACATCATTGCACATTTCAGCCACTGCCACGAGAGAAAATTTGACTGTACAATGCAGACCAGTGTGCGTGGGGCCAAATATTCATATTTCCCGTCCCTTAACCTAGGATCTTTAATCAATTTAACCAACCCCTCCCATACATTTCTGGGTTAATTGTTTTCTTCAAATCAAACACACCTAAGCACATCACTAACCAAACCTTTTCCTGTGCAGCTTCACATTGCTTTTAAGGCCCACAGACCATTAAAGATTTGGAAAAGAGTAGGCTTTTCCACTGCCTCTCTACTCAAACAGCACTCAAAGGAACAAAAGAGCAGTTGCAGTTGTCCCACTTTGTAATTAAGTTCTTGTTATCGTGCTTAACACACTCACCAGACTCTAAATGACAAACAGCAAGAAGCGTGCTTTCAGAGGTGCCAAATGATCTTGCCTAATATAAGAGCATGGAGGTGTTTTACGTCCAGCTATTTACTGTTAATTTGAAACTACTTGAAATCTTTTCTGCTGAAAAATTGAAATGCATTGTGGAGGGAATGCTATGTCCCATCCCTGGCTGCTTAGCTTTGGCTTGTGTTAAGAGGTAAATATAAAGAAAGAGCAGAAGAGGAAAAAACATCAGAGAAAACAAAAACCAGAGAAACAAAACTAAGCAAACTAAAGTATATTTTCAAATAGGCAGTATCCAGTTACTGGATCCTAGTCATGTACTAAAACCCCTGAAGGAAGAGCAAAACCAACTAGGTATGGGAAGTTATACGTAGAGTCTAGTTTGAACAACACAAAGTCTTGAAAAGAGATGAGTATCTGTCCTCCTCCTCCTTAAATGTTTGTGTGGCTTTGACAATTACAAAATAGACACCTCCTTGGAAAACTCACAGTAAAGAGCAAGTGCAGCACATCATGATACTGAGATGAGTCTTCGCATGACCAAGTAGGTGTTACTTAAAGACCTAATAGTGAAGATACAGAAAACACAGGATTGTATGTCTATATTATCAAGTAATTGTCAGGTTTTATTCTTTTCCCAGGGCCATCTGCTTCTTCAGTTTTTACTTTGGTGTGCTGGACTGTAAACACAGATAAACAACTTGCAGGGGCATGTGGCCCTCCTGCACTCAAATTTTGCTATTTTCCCCAGACACTAAGTGGTGTAGGACTCTGAAGCTATTTCATTTATGAAACTGGCTTCTGTTTCCAAGACACTCAGAATTCCTCTCATCTTTGAAACCTTCCTTTACAGTGAGTGGCTCCCCTGAGGCCATAGTCAAGCAGCTGTCTCTCAGCAAGCTCTCCCCAAATGCTTCCCCTCTCACCCACAGTTTCTAATTCTGTTTTTCTCAGTATAAATTTTCTTTTTCAAAGAAAGGAAAAACAAAACCAAGCTATAATTACATTAAGAAATGAGAATCGGAAACATGCCTGAGAAGTCACATTTGGGTCTTGATTAAGAGGGGAGAAGGGGATGAGAAATCATGTGCTTGAGCTATAACTTACTGTCAAATTTACTTTACTTCTCATCTGTTGCTTGCCCTCAAAACTAAGATAAGAAATATCTGAATAATAATGCTCAGCTTCACAAAAATGTTCTCTTCTTTTTCTTGATCTATGATGACAACAATGGTATCACAAAAATTGCACCTTGTGGGCTTTAAGGCACTCATCTGTCTGAGTCCAGACACCAAACGGAGGTTATTGGTAACAAAATGAGGTGTGTAAAATAATCTCCAAGCCTTTTGCCTTTATTAAGCCTGTTTTGGGGGAAATTTTTTTCTTTAATGACATGTACTCCTTCCTATTTCTCCTTTCTTGAATGAGATGCTCACATGAACTGCCCATTTCTTTTCTTGCTATTGTCCCTTACTCAATATCTTTCATCCTCAGTGGCCTGAGCCATTTGTTCAACCTTGCTTGATTATAGGCACAACATAGACTCAACATCTGAAACTTTTTCACTGACTGGGGAGTTCTTTTTTTTCTTTCTTTCTTTTTTTTTTTTTTTCTTTCTTTCTTCCATCTATTTCATAAGTAGTCTTCTGGGGAAGCCCCCGTTTGGTCTAGATTTTTATACTCTCCATCCTGCCTATACTTACATCTGAAACAAGTACTTCATATGCTGTTGCTCAAATAACCGGAGAACAAGATTCCTATCCTCGTGTAGATCCCAGACAGTTCACTGTTTTTTCTCTATCTCTTGCACAAAGATTAAAAAACTCTTACGAAAAATGATTATTCCTGGGGCCTCTGCCCATTGCAGTTCCTCCCTGAATGCACTAAGGAATCTATCATATCTGTACATGCTCCCTTTATTCCATACACCAACAGCTTACTTGTATTCAAGGACAGAGACTGCTATAGCCTCTGACTCTGACTACTTAAAGGTCTAACATCCTATAAAGGGTCTACATTAAGCAAGGCTATTATTTGAAGTAAACAAGTACCTGAAAGGAAGGCATGCTGAAATAGAAACAAAGCCTGCACTTCTTCCCTCTTTTCATTTTTTTTTTTTTAAAGAAAATTTTAAAAGCCTTTGCCACAGACAAAACCACACAGCTATTTTCTCACAGCTGTAATTACAGCTCACTGTCACACTACCTGAACCAGCTCATCTTGCTGGAGGAGAAATATTAGATGAACCTATACTATCCCTGGTGCTTTTATGCTCCATTTTTATCCTCATCCCTGAAGTTGTCTGACCTGTGGGAAGTACTGCTCAAACACTGCCGTATTTCTTAATGCAAGGTAAGCTGGAAACCTTGATCATTTCCAAAGATGAAACTAAGCAGCAACCTATTTAACAGTTTAAACTGCATCAAGTGAAGCTTCAATGATACAATTTTGTGCAACAGAAAAGATTGCAGCACTGCCACAGCTTCCTAAGTCTATGATTTCTACCTAACTCAAAATGAATGCATACACCCCTTCAGCAGGTGGTTTCAAGCGTTTTCAGTAAATAGAGGCAATTTTGTGTTTCTATTCTGTATCATCAGCAAGTTTCATAACAACTTCATCCTGAAACTGGGGAAAAAGGCTAGAGCACCAGATTCTGTCCTATAGATAGTTCAGAGTGTTGGTCCGGATGGGCTATCTATTTATTGTGCCTGATCATGGGTACAGCCAATGGATCAGAAATGCTAATGAAACACGACTAGTAAGACTTACGTCCTTGACTGTAAATGAACTGGGACTTCACCTATTGGGACTGAAGTCCACAAGCACAATTTCTAGCACAACAAACATCTTTCAAAACTTTTCTGAAACTTCTCATAGTTTGTCTTTATGTCCGCTACAGAAAACAACTCGATCTGGTTAACTCGGGAGAGAAATTCTAAAAATACTATAATCTCCAGTTTCATGTTTGCTGTTGGAGCGCAAAAAGGCAGTAACTTTCCTCAAAATTTCGGGACTCAGCTGAATAGTGTGTCATTTCAGTTACTGTTAGACAAGCAATCAGATACAGAAAAGAAAGACCAGAGTTTTCCACCGTGAAATGGAAAGAGCTCACATTGCTTTGCACCTGGCAGAAAAATATGCACATCTTATCACAATCTGGAGGTACCGTGTTTTGCCAGATGGCATTTCGTGCTGATTACCAAAAAAGCTCCAGAATACTCTAAAGCTTCGAAAAAAAAAAAAAAAAGAAAAAAAAAGTTTGGTTCCAGGTTCAGAAGAGGTGTTTCATTGCTGTTCCTTTAATGTAGGTTTATTATTATTTTTTTTTTCTGTTTACTTTGTGGGTTTGTGAATCTCTGAACATATGGGGTTTTCAAATTTATCTTGATATAATTCGTGAAGTCAGAACTATTTTCTGATCCAGATGGAAGCTAGAAAGGGTTACAAAAGTCTATTGAAATCAAGCTTTTGCATCTCAACAAGGCACAAAACCACCTGTTCTTTGCTGGCCAAGCCACAGTTAATAACCATTATTACTAGGTAAGCATCCTTTTGCGCTTGTCATCATACATATCAATCTCTGCATAAATTAGGAATCTAAACCCCAGAGCAGGGAAATAACTAATTTCTGAGAAAAGTTGGGCAAACTAACGCGTATGCCTGTCAACCACCACCATTTTACATTATTCTTTTACTTCAGTTTGAAGAAAAAACATCCAGCAAGCTTAATATAATTCAGAAACACTCCTATATTGTAAGAACCACAAATTTTGTTCTAATTGAGCCTTTAGTTAAATAATAATAGTAATAAAGAAAAGGTTTTGCTGCGTTTAGCTGAGGGGAAACTTACAGGACTAAACCTCTGCATATTCTGAAAGTCAGCCTCAGTATATAGAAGCTGGCGCAAACAATTATTCAAGTCGAAAAGGTAAAGACAGAAGTGAATATTCACAGATATCCTTGACTATCCTGGCTCTGCTGAGGTTACAAGACCTTTGTCTGTTTAACAAAGGAAGAGCACCAGCAATAAACCACCACAAAAGCTCCTTTGTGAGATTAGGATCACTTAACTCAATTCAGACCTCTACGTGACACAGGAAAGTACAGCAGAAAATGAGTTACTTTTCTTTTCAGTACAGAGCAGGGCACTATAAAAGCAGCTTTTACATTTATTTCAAGATCTCAGGGTTTCTTCTGACACAGCAGCAGAATGAAGCTTTAAAAAGGCCCTTTATATAGTCATTTGTCAGTCCAGGTGGCCTGGCCATGCAATGAGTCTGCAACATTTTTTCTCAGGCTGCCCCTTTCTTGTCCTTTAACATTTCAGTTCACTTTGGAGGCTCAATGACATAGCACTTGCTTACCATTGCTTTCGTCGTTGGCTTTATTAGACCTTAGATTTTGGAAATTGTTAACCCGTTTGAAATAGCAGACTCCTGCAGTAGCTTTTACTTTATTTTTCTATGAAATATTATGTTTCTTAATGTAGTATCTTGGGCAAGGCAAAGACTTACTATAAACAAAATAATTCTATGACCCAAGTGACCTCTTGAATGAAATAAATTGCAGTAACTGCTTGTATACACGGAGCATACTAGCTTCAAACTTATGCCTGTGACAGTTATCCAGAAAGCCACAATCCCTTTCAACACTGTATTTTCTTGATGACAGCATTTACCCAGAAAGTAGGAAATATAAATTCTAGGATCTCATCAACCAGCTGGAGACCGATCTTTGAGTACTTTGATAAACGCTCAGCAACTGGGTCCCTTCACAACTGCTTCTGCTGGAGCAGTTCACTACGAACAGGAAAGGCAGATTCAGAAGGCTAAAAAAGTAAAAAAAATCTCTCTCATGCTGATGTTCAGTAGCTTTTGTTTTAGCTGACATCAATCTCCACAACAGGAATATCACTGTTTTAGACACATCCATGTATTTAAGGTGCTTGAGGCCTGATATGCTCCTTCAGTGTTGGATGCTACAATCTGCTTATTTAGGGAAAATCCAAATAATTTGAACACATCCTGAAGCTATGTCTTTGGTTACTGTTCTAAAGAAAATGAACCAAAGCCATAGAAGTGGCAATCAGCACTTCTTCCACTAGCAACTATGGAGACTAGGACACTCATGTCATTATTTCTCAGTTTTACAGCAAAGAATACCTGCTTGCACAGAATAATCATGTTTTTGGCAACTTGTACACTCTTTTTTTCTTCTCATTGTGACGTTAGATCTCATTTAACCTTATTTCAAATTTGAATCACCTCTAATTCCTCCACAGATGAAATCTTTTGTACCTCTTCTTTCTACTCTGACTTGATGCCCATTTGCTCACTGCTTACTGCTTATATTCATCTTGTCTTCATTTCATGCAGCTGAGGAAAGCAGAGTCTAAGTGCCTCACAGGATGTAGCCACTTGGCCATATCTGTGCTAAAACTTTGGCAAGAGTGGAGCCAACAGCAAGATTTTGATCAGTCTTGAAACCTGTGGGTTGCTCTATGGCAAAAGCTGCTGACACACTGTCATACTGCTGCTGGTGGCTTTCACAGAATCATGGAATGTCTTGGGTTGGAAGGGACCTTAAAGACCATCCGGTTCCAAACCCCTGCCGTGGGCAGGGACACCTCCTGCTTCAAGACCAGGTTGCCCAAAGCCCCATCCAGCCTGGCCTTGAACACCTCCAGGCCATTGTGCAAGAAAAGAAAATGTCTTCTTCTAAGATCTGAAAGAGGTGGTTATGTAAGCAATACAGATGGGGGCACTGAAAAAAAAAAAAGTGAGAAGCAGAAAATTTCTTTAAACATTTCTCTACAACTTATAATTTTAGAAGGTTAATTCCATGTGCCTGAAGAAAGAAAGAAACTTAATGCACTTGTTTTCATACATGTGATATGGAGTGTTTTTAAATATTCCCTGAAATTCTGAAGTGAAAAATAATACAATTTTCTTTTAAGATCTTCCTTATACAAATGTATCAGTCTATGGGCAAAAATTACTCCTCAACAAGGACAGTGAGAAGTTGTCAGAATAGGAAATAATATAAAATAATCTTTAAATAAAAGTTTAATTCACTCTTACTTTACAGAATATTTATAAGCACCTTATCATTTTACTGTCAGTTCTAAAAAAGACCAAAAAGAGACTGGAATGATTTTAGTTGGCAAAATATAGGGAACCTTGCGAACAAATAGATACAAGCTAAGCATAAGCACAGTAATATTTTGTACACCACAACTATAATCAGAATCTGGCATTGGTTTATTCAAATTTTGCTTTCTTGGAAGCAAAGCTTACATGTTCGTAAACATCAAAATAAACATTGCTTAATTTTACAATTTGCTAAACAAATACTTTTCACCCCAAAGGGCAAGTGTAGAGCCATCTATTTGCCTGGCAGTTCTCCTGTTGATCTGTGCTTCAATATCTTTCAAACAATCAAATCCCTTAAAATTCTAATGGTGCTTAAAAACTTCTTCCAATGCTGTGCAAGTCATAGGCAAGGCCATTTTGATTTGTACCCTTCCTTATATTGTTTTTGATCAGTATTTAACTAATGCAAATGTGAAAAACTATACATTTTCAGCAAAATGTTCTGATTTTGGTCCTCCAGTAAAAGACCTTCTGTAACTGTTTACATGGATTTGAATCACAAGCATGTACACAACAAAACCACTATACCAATGTTTCTTGGTCTATGCATAAAAAGTATGTCTTCTACTTACACTAAAACATACAAAAAAATAAACTACAAAAATTGTTTACACTTGATTTCAGCAAAAAAAAAAAAACTTTCTTCAAGAAAAATGATTCTTCTTTTTTCAGCCATCAAAAAAGGAATGCGAGTAAACAATAAATACATGTGCTTTCTCCATATAGACATATTTACACTTGAGTCTTTGGCTTATGTTTAAGTTTCTTTATAAAGATCTTTATGTGATCCAGCCATCATTGCACATTAAAACAAAATAAGCCAGTTTTTTTTTAAACTATATATAATATATATATGCAACACTTGAAACGTATAAAGAATGAATCTTACTATCAATCTGCACTGTTATTGTACTTTAACAATGTATCAAATGAAAAAAAAAAGGAAAATTAATACCATATAGGAAATATCGATACATGCAACAGATGGTCGCTCTACTGTAATTGAGAGACGGCTGCATATACAAACACTGGAAAGTCCTAATTTGCGCAAATCTCTTCTGACTCTGGTTTTCATTAAATAGTATTTATGTGGCACTAAATGTTGATACTGTATACAAGCATAGAAACAGATTGAGATCTTTTATTAAGATACACAACTTCATAAGAAAAATACTTTGCATTTAAAATTTAACCCCCCCTCCCCCTTCCCCTAAAATCTTTCTTCACAGGATCAAGAACTGTTGTCAAAACAGCTTATTGAGATTCATATATTTGGTGAACTTTGTCACATCCATTCCAACTAAGAGGATTCCAGGTACTCCAGTGCAATGTCGTAGCAGAAGCGATATTGCTCCTTTAAAGGGAAGAGACAAAATATCAGAAAAAAAGTTAAAATCAAGATTCTAAAGCCTTAAACAGCAGCAATATCTACAAACAAGAATACATTTTGCCAACTACTGTGCAACTTTAACTTCAAGCTTGATATGCTTGGCTTTTTTTTTTTTTTTCCCCTCTATTACACAAGCATATTACCAGCTCTGATTTAAAAACTCACCCTAACCAACAAAGTGGAAAAAAACCCTGACCATGAAATGCAATGATTTGCTTCTCTGATTTTTTCAGCTTCTGAACTGGTTATCGGACATGAAAAGTTCTCATATCAGCCAGAGCATTCTTGCAGTGAAGCAGCTCAACTCTGATACACCATTTATATTTAAGTTAGCTGATATTTAGCAGGTAACTAGTGCCTGCTGCCTGGATGGCTGGGGAATATTGAACTATGACACCAAGCTCCCCTGGGCGCTCGCTCAGCCCACTTTTTCAGTAGTAATGATGTAAGGTACAGGAGATGAGAATGCACATTTAAAAGAGAAGTTAAAGCTCAGAAGTTCATCGTGCTTAGTGTTTCCCTTTAACAATCCCTCTGTTCAGAGCCAGAGTACTTGTGGAGAGAGAGGGGGAAGGAGAGAGGAGAAGGCAGCAAGAAGAAAAACCAAGGAAATAAATTCAATCCGTATTGTCCTCACAACAAAACAAACCTGCTTTTGTGATTTATTTTTGTTTGCAAAGTAAGCCAGTGTGATCCATTAGCAGGAAGTGGTGGGGATATCTTAAAGGTTTTATTGTGCTGCTCTTTTTTGTTATCTGATCATGCTGCTGAATGTAGGGCACATGACAATGTTGTATATTGGTTTTCCTGGTTTGTTTTCTAACTAACGACTCAACAGCTGCTGCTGTTCAAGAGTTCTGAATAAAAACCCACACAGCACAGAAACACGTAACTACGGAAATTCAGTACCTGCAGATGAAAGCTACAGTGGAATTCAGGACTATTTTAAAACTAAATATAAGTTTTCAGATCATTTATCAGAAACATACACAATCTACCTTGGCCTCTCTTTACAGTGACACAAGTAATTTTCCATGTGATCAAACCTGTTTTCCTCACAGCAGTGAACTGAAATCCAGGCATCAATTCAATGTGTTGTGTCTGAGAAGTCTATAGCGCGGCAGATTGTAAAGTATTTGCAGCTAAACCAGCAATACCTAGACCAATGCTATTGCTGCTGCAATATGTTCTAGCTGTTAATATGTTAACCGTTTTTTAATTTATGCAGTAGCAATGGATGGAAGTGATACACAATAATTAAGCAAATTGTGCCACGGAAGCTACTTGATACTAAACAAACACTGACACCTGGAAAAAGGGCAGTGTGGGAAAATGCAGCTACAGCCATTTTGCTCAATATGCAAGTTCACAAGGTCAGAAGCAATTTTCAGGATGCATAAACTGCAAAACATTTTTAATTTCAATTGGCATCCCTGAATTTCATGCTGTAGGCAGCCATCTGGCTGAAAAGTGACACTGGCTGCTGGCAGTGTGAGAGTCAAATGGCAGAAGCACCAAAACACTGTCTAACCTGCTTTCACATTCATCTACAAGGAAGAAAAAAAAATCCACTTGGGAGAATGAAGGAATTTTTTAAGCACTTTCCATGATGTTCAGTTTTGGTGACTCAAGTGATGACATGGACAGACATGCTGTATGCGTACACATTCATCAGAATAGTGAAGGTTGTTTTGAGTTCTGGCAATGTACATAGAAATATTTTTTCATCTTGTGGTTTTGCTAATTCAGGCTTCTATTGTTTATGTACTAATTTCCAAACACAAGATCCAATAGTCTTTGATTTTAAAGTTGAGGTATCATTTTGACTACTATAAATCTGAGTAACAAACATTACCATTATTCAGTATAGCTTCCAAAACAGCAGTTGTTATTAAGAAGTAAAACATGACAGTCTCCATTACAGCTGATTCGTACCAAGAAGAAATATTTTGCTCTGTGAAATTTCAGGGTCGTTTGTGTGAGCACAACATGCCACAACTTCTCTTCAAATAGACCAGGTTATTTTGAGAGATTAAGTTCACACTGTTAAATGAAAACGTTTTTTGTGAAAATAAGAGTACCACTAAAAGATGAGTAGCATAAATGCTTAGCCTGGCCTCTCATGGTGCTGACTAGTGTGTACATAACAACAAATTTCCAACACAAGATGTAACGTTTCCCAACCTTATGCTCATGCTAAGAATCAGACCAGCCTCCGCTCAATATATACTACAATGGGAGACCAAAATCCAGGTCCCTTTCTTCTTTTAGCTGAAGTCCCACAAAGGTTGCTCTGTTTTATGGACACAGGACTGAGAGCACAGCCCACACAATAAGACAGCCTCCAGCTCCCCGGCCATTTGCAGTAACCCTGATGGACTTGTGCTTACCGGAGTTTCTACCATGTTGGGTTTACTGTTCCTCAAAGTCTTCACAGCATGGAAGACATCAACCACATTCTGCCTTTTTACCATCTCAACCACAATGCCGATGGCACAGAACATCCCACTCCGGCCACCACCGTTTCTGTATGCAAGGAGAAGAGATGATTAAATGTCACTAGGGCATAACAGAGCATCCAATACAAACTTCTGTTCTTTCGCTCGGTAAGCATGAGCAACTCCCACAAGGAGACTAGGTTTTAGCAATCACTTTTGCAGCTCCAGTGGGTTTGGTCTCAGACACTTGGTGTTTCTGATCTTGCTCTCAATAACTTGAATTCTGCCCTTGCAGCCCACCATGCCACCCAGCTTATAGCCCAGTTTAAAGAGACATTAGAAATTAAAAAACAAGCTCAATGACAAGTACAATGTTTTCCATTTACTTCTGGAAGGAGACTCATTTAAATTATCTTAGAGTATGAGGGTTATCTAGCCAGAGTAATGCCAAGGCATCATTGATTTGGTATCTTGTTGACCTTTGGGGGCACTTCTAAACTATTTTAATCTTCACTTCAAAGAAATTCAGGTATGTGCTTTTCCTTGTTAAGTTTAAATTAGCCACAAAGTTCCATGTATACTGAGGAGGGGCAGGCAGAAAGGGGCTACAAGGTAATTCTGAACATATACACAGAAGCCTTTTTTTAAAAAAAGGAGAAACGTATAATGCAATTTTTAAGATTTAAACTCTATATTTAAATATCTAGGAAATATAAATATAGATACAAATAAAAGTACAAATGTAAATATAAAGGAAAGAGATTGATCATCCTCAGCTGACGGAGAAAAAGACACTGCCCTTTTAAAACCACCAAACCGTTTCCTTTTTTTAGATGAAATTTTACTGGTAATACATTTAATGAACTGAGCACTCTTTTTAGAATATTAGACTACTCAGATAAGTAGCCAGTGGTCATTTATCAACAGTATTTTTAGGATCATGTTACAGAACTTTTATCACATTTCTTATATCCATACCTTTCAGTCTAAACACCTCAAAATATAGTAGGCAATAAAAAAAAAAAAGGCAATACAAGATATGCAAGAGGTACACAAAAAATAATTTGGCATTTGGCACTCAGCATAAAATACTTCCTTACCGCAAAAACTCAAACTGTACAGAAGTTAATCTGTAAATATTTTCCACTTGAAAAACTTGCTATTATGTACAGAGGAGACAATACACAGTATCACTGTAGTATCATATCTAAAATACTCATAATCACTGTACGTTGACCCGATACAAACCTGAAAGTTGACCAACGGCTGGCCTAGAGTACCAGTGATATATTTTATTTTTCTTTTATTTTTAAGCAAAAAGGACACAAGAATAAGCACACAAGAATATGGCCTTTAGAGTATCGGTTGAATTTAAAACATGAACCAATTTAAAAGCACTTATCTGAAGAGTAGCAACTGACTTTCTCAAAATTACTCACAGGCAATGAATGATGGTCCGGCCTTCCCCTTCTTCGCATTCCTCTTGCCATTTTTCAACCTGGAGGATTAACTTTAAGAAGGATCTCTTGGAAGCTGGTACATCTCTGTGAGAAGCCCATCCCAAATACTGGAACTGTTGCACCATCAGATAGCCTTCTTGCGGCTGAGGGAAATCAAAGAGGTTTAGTTCAATAGGGCACGCTTACATTTTGGTTTAGAAAACCAAAATATAAAACTAATATGATACCTAAGTGTTTATACTGTGGACAGATTACAACATGTATACATTGCATGATAGGTCTTCAGTTAATTCATACTCCTTGGGCTCAACAAAGATTTAAAAAAAAAGGGGAGAAAAGGTTAAAAAAGTAACTATATTGAAGATAACTTCAAGTTTATCAATCAGTATTGCAACCTATCCTGACTAAATGTCCAAATTCCCTAGATTCTGCCTGTCAAGAAGTTTCACTCTTAGCACCAGTAATGAACAAAAAACATTTGTTAAATTTTGAGACCTACAGAAACGAAGAGGCATACCTTTGGCTCAGTTTTAAACTTTCCCATGCATGAACGGACCCCATTAGAAATAAACAAGTAATATTGGTGCGCAAATATGACCTTTTTCCTTGAATTACGTCTTCCCTTTTTGCCACACTATTATAATCATTGCTGTTAGTCTCTGAGCCTTCCATGTGTTAGATGCTACACGGGAAGAGTTTTGAATAGAATTAAGATGACAAGAAAGGCCTCAATTATTGGAAAAATAAATAGTCTGCTCAGTTTCTTGGAGCCAAGGCAGGTGAAAAGGAATATGAATGTGGATTTTGGAAAAGGAAGAATAGTGCAAAGAGAATAGGAAGAACAGAGCACCCCAGAAAGCTGTGCCGCCATTCAGAGGGACCGTGACAGGCTGAAGGGTTGGGCTGAGAGGTACCTCATGAAGTTCAACAAGGGCAGGTGCAGGGACCTGCACCTAGGGAGGAATAACCCCAAGCACCAGTACAGGCTGGGGGCTGACCTGCTGGAGCACAGCTCTGCAGAGAAGGACCTGGGGGTCCTGGTGGACAGAAGGCTGACCACGAGTCAGCAATGTGCCACTGTGGCCAAGAAGGCCAGCAGTATCCTGGGGTGCATTCAGAAGAGCATTACCAGCAGGTCAAGGGAGGTGATCCTCCCCCTCTGCTCAGCCCTGGTGAGGCCACACCTGGAGTACTGCGTCCAGCTCAGGGCTCCCCAGTACAAGAGGAACACTGAGCTACTGGAATGAGTCCAGAGGAGGGCTAATAGGATGATCAGAAGACTGGAGCATCTGTCATATGAGGACAGCCTGAGAGAACTGGGCCTGTTTAGCCTGGAAAAGAGAAGACTGAGGGGAGACCTCATAAATGTATAAATATCTGAGGGGAGGGTGTTGAGAGGATGAAGTTGGTCTCTCTTCAGATGTGCTCAGCGAGAGGATGAGAGGCATTGGCACAAACTGAAGCACAGCAGGTTCCGGCTGAATATGAGGGGGCACTTCTTTACTGTGAGGATGACAGAGCACTGACACGGGTTGCCCATAGAGGCTGTGGAGTCTCCTTCTCTGGAGATATTGAAAACCCGCCTGGATGCCATCCTGCGCAATGTGCCTAGGTGATCCTGCTCAGCAGGGGGTTGGACTAGATGATCTTCAGAGGGCCCTTCCAACCCTGGCCATTCTGTGATATTTAGAAATAAGATGTAAAGGCAAAATGCACAGGAAATGAAGAGAAGTAGAGGAGTAGAAAATCAAACCACAGTAAAAAAGAAATGGAAAAAGTGAAAATAAGAAATGCCCCCCCCCCAAAAGGAAATCTCAGCATACAACAAAAAATTGCTGTAGTGTAATATTTACCAGTGTGCCCCACACCTCTGCTTCCTGTAGCTTCCAAACAGTGTACGAAGAGCTGAAAATGTTTTTCTTAACTCTGAATATAAGCAAAATAAAGGGTTTGGATAAAATACTAACCACATGCAAACTGATCTCTGTACTTGGAAAAAACCAGTGTGACCAAAATGATGATGATAAATAATTCTTTATATACACAGTAATCTGTGCCTTGCTCACAGCTATTCTTCTACAGCCAACATGTCTTCACTAAGGGCAGATCATGCCTGACAAATCTGGTGGACTTCTATGATGGTGTTACAGCATTGGTGGATAGGGGAAGAGCAACTGACATCATCTACCTGGACTTGAGCAAAGCATTTGACACTGTCTTGCACAATATCCTTGTCTCTAAATTGGAGAGACGTGGATTTGATGGATGGACCACTTAGTGGGTAAGGAATCTGCTGGATGGTGACACTCAAAGAGTTGCAGTCAATGGTCCAACGTCCAAGTGGAGATCAGTGAAAAGTGGTGTTCCTCAGGAGTCGGTATTTGGACTGATGTGGTTTAACATCTTTGTCGGTGACATGGACAGTGGAATTGAGTGCACCCTCAGCAATTTTGCTAATGACACCAAGCCAAGCTGTGTGGTGCAGTCAACACACTGGAGGGAAGGGATGCCATCCACAAGGACCTGGACAGGCTTGAGAAGTGGGCCTGTGTGAACCTCATGAGGTTCAACAAGGCCAAGTGCAAGGTCCTGCACCTGGGTTGGGGAAATCCCAAGCACAAATACAGGCTGGGCAGAGGATGGATTGAGAGCAGCCCTGAGGAGAAGGGATGTGGTCCTTCAAGGACATGGTCAAGCATCACTCATTTGTGGGAAGTAGAGAGTAATTTCTTTCCTCTGCACTTCCGCACAGCCTATACTTGGTTTTTTTTTTTTCCCTTTCCCCCTCACTTTTCCCCTTTCACTTTTTTCCCTTTAGTTAAATCGTTTAATTAATAATAACATTTCCTTAATAATTATTTTTTCATTTTAACTAAATTAACCTTATCTCAACCCGTGAGTTGCTCTTTCCTTCACTTCTTCCCTTCCTCTTCTAAGGAGGGGGAGTGAGAGAGCGGTTGTGGTGGAGTTCAGCTGCCTAGCACAGTAAAAACCACCACAGGTGGTCACTATCTAATATTAGATGGTGGCCTGCTCAGTATTAGATAAAAGATAAGAAGTATTAATGGTAAGTTAACTAGGCACTGCTGGTTAACTGCATAGACAACGGCATCACGTGCATCTGTAACTCTTTACCTGTATGCAACATTAGTAAGTAATTTATAGAGGTGAGCTAGAGGAGGATACACTGTGGCAAACAGGGCTAGAGAAGATGCTGTGACAGTGTGAAACAATTTGGGACAGCAAAAAGGCAAGATGGTGCAATGCATGAAAGAACTGACGAGAAACCAAGACTGGCATTGGTACTGAAGTCAAGAAAAGGTGACAAATTTAGGTCAAAGCACAGTGGTGCAGAGTCCTTTAGAGGAACTTTCAGAGTCTTTTCACACCTCACTTTGTAGGGTGTGTGGTTCTTGTACCTCAAACTGAGAAGGCGATGGTTATATAACCACCCTGAGTGCTGCATTTTCTGATTCAGGACAGAAAAGGTCGTATAAAATTTATGAACTAAATGCCTGTCGCTATATGTTTCTTATGTGGATACCTCTTTCACTGCACATCAAACAAACAGAATCCTTCTCATACTTCTACTCATCAGGAAGAACATTATAGAACAACTATCACTTACCGTCCTCTCTGCTTAATGTGCAGCTGTAGAAAAGTCCTGGAAGCTAGCATTAGATTGTGATGCTTGATTCTTTTCTGGATGATGTCTTAAGAACATTAATATTTGACTAATATTCAAAATTAAAAACCATAAGAGCCCAGAGTGCTAACGACAATTACATATTGTTATGATAATACTTACTCTTGTTAGATTGCATATCCTGAAAATTCGGTTTATTACATCACAGTCCATTGAACAGGACATGCATTCCACTTGGATGGGACCGTACCGCAGAATCCCTTCTTCGGGCCAGTATTGTGGGCAGCCCTGTGCCAGAGCAAAATGGGTACAGTTAAATGTTTAGTTACAATATGAACATTGTCTTGCTCCACTGCAGACATCGCACCTAGTTTTTACCAGTATTAATTAGTTGCTGTAAAGCAGAGCCACAGAATACCTGTAAAATAACTGCACTGCTCTACATTTTGATCATGTAATGGATCCAGAGCAATCAAAGTACATGACAGTGCATGGAAAACTCAAGCCCCAAACTAACCTGTGCTAAGTCGACCTCATTTAACATCACAAGAGAAGTACAGCCGTAGTCATACACTAATCTCCAGAAATCTTTCACAGTGTTTGGTAAAGGATGTTGCGTGACAATGAAAGCTGCTGGCTGCCTGTAGCTCTGCAAAGGCAAATGATTTTATTAGCATTGGTAGAGGAAGTACTTCATAACTTCCACTCAAACTCTGCAACAGAAATAAAGTATAAATAGAACAAAGCTGTGACATCAATTACAGCAGATTTCACTGAAGCTGATGTTAAAAATAACATTGCTGCCTCTAGTAAGAACAAAGAGGCTGCTCTGCTCAGGTCTGCTATCTCCTGTTATGGGCCATGTCTTCCTGCAGTTCAGATGTGCAGATGGAACTGAAGGGGCTCTGCCAGGCTGTGCTGAGCTGAAGCTTGGTCCATGCCACTCCAGGAACTGTGCCATGGAAACCCGGCAGAAAACTTGCTCTCTATTTTGCAGAGATGGTCGCAGAGGACTCAGGTCACCCTGTTCACACCAGGCCACATGAGAGCTCGGAAGCTGACCTGGAGACTAAGCTCAGCCCCGAGTCCTGTTTCAGTGCCACAACCATAGATCACCTACTTTTTTCTTACATGTTTCAGAGTCCTTATTGTTCACTAAGGAGTTTGCCCCAAGAATATCTCAAGCAAACTTTCACAGAAGAACTCCCCAAAGCAGCAGCAAACTAAAACCTTTTAATTCCTCTGCAAGAAAACTCTTCACATTTTATTTTCCATAGACAGCACTGCTAGTTTGAAAGAACACTCCAGCAACAAGAGCCAGAGAGGAATGAAGCAGAGCATTGCCTTACAGTGTACTAGGACTCAATGCCCAGCTGGTGGCAACTTTTACTGGACTTCAGTACTGACCTTCAGAGTTACTGGGGCTAATTTCCACCAGAAAGCAGAGGCCAAACAGCAAAATACTATTTGCAGAAGATTCCATTTTCTGTATGCTGCATTATATACAAGTGCAAATAGGGGTTCCAGACCTGCACAGGTTGCCTCAGATACAAGTAGAGGCAGAGGGGCTAAGCCTCTGCGGTACAGGAATTACTAGCAGCAAACACAAGAGGAGAGAACAGAAGTTTTTTGCAGATGATCTGCAACTACGCACGTTTAGCTCTGCAATGAAGGAATACAGATATGAACTGGCAAGGAAGCAACAACAGGTTAATCTGAGAAACAGAGTAAAATGGTGAATACTCTTGTAGGCGTATGGGAATTTAAGTGGCCAATTTGAAGGCAAGGTACTGGGACTGCTGTTTGCAATGCAGAGATCCCCACACTAAGTGTTTAGCACCTGTGCACATTTTTACTGAAATAAGTAGATTAAGTTAGCCTAGCAAAGAGACCTGGTAAGGTAGCTAAACCACTTCTGGTATGTGAGCTTGCTTGCTTGCAGGTTGACATGAGGGATCTTCATATGCAATGTGTTAACATGCCCTCAAAGAGCACAGTTTGAGGCCCAGAAGGAAAAATACAACTTTTTTTTTTTTCTCTATTCTACTTACTGTAAATTGTGAAGATAACATATTCATTTTTTCATATTCATAATCAATACCTTTAGCATCAGTACTCATCTGACAACAGAACAAGGAGGGTGGCATTTTTTTCCCTATTGTTTGCTATCTTTTCATAATGTGTGAAGCACATAGAAGAAGCAGCATGGACATGCAGCCTGTGTCCTACTTCCTCAACTTGCCCAAGAAGCAAATTGGAACATCACCTGTCAATTCTTCCCTTACATTTTTAAGAAATAAAACATGTACTAGAGGATGTTTTTCTAGCCCTTTTCCTCATCATTTCTGGTCTTTCCAGAGACAAGAGAACATACTGAGATTAAGCTGACCACATTTTTAAAAAGAGCAGGCAGGATACCTGCTATCACTCTGGGAAGCAGACAACTTTTTTTTTGTGGGAACACAGGGACAAGTACATGTGGGAAGTTGAAAGCCTTTGTTTCTGTTTTGCTAGGAAAGTCTCCTTTCCTTTCCCACAGCAGCGGGGTCCCCCTCTCCAAATAAATCAGCATTAAAAGTCAGAAGAAAAAAGAGCATGAAAAAATTCTATTATCCAAAGTTTTAACCCTGTTCTTAAAGCCTTGTTGTATGTCTTTATTGTAATGTGTTGTTTTTCTGCTGTTTTTTTCCCCCTTTATTACTATCTTTTCTGTCTGTCCTTACTTGCTTCTGATTGCTTATCCATTACTACATTGCTTGGTTTCTATCTTTGCCTGCCACACACTGTTACACACTCGGATTCTTCCTGCCATACAGCCTTTCTGTCTTCATTGTCTTCCTTTCTCCCCATATCACACTCCTCTACACAGCTGTGTTCATTGGTCCCTATCACATCAATTTTATCCGGGTGCTTAATGTATTTTTAACTGCAATTCTAAACAATTTTGGTTACTACCAAAATCCTACTCACTACTCAAATTTATCCATTCAGCCCCTATGACACCCTAATGGATTGGTCTCACACACGCTAGTCCTCTATTTTTCTGGCACAATAGCTAATCGTGAGATTAGGAACTACATCTTGCTAGCAGATAAACATTGCCTGCACTAGCTCAGGCAGAGCTCCAGGACAATAACCACTCAGTCCTGATGATTTTTGTTGCTATTTACCATTTTATTCCAGCATCTTTTCTTGATACCACAATTTCTGACTAATTCATTTTTGAGAAAGTGAGGCTCTGAAAACCAGGCCACCTATTTATGTATTTACTGTAAAAGTGGCTTTAGGGGCCTAACTTTGGAAATGCTATGGCAGGCACAGGCAGGTATCTGACAGCACATGTGCTGAACTATTTTATCTACCAGACACTGTAAGCAGGTTCACCTCCATTCTTCCCATCAATCAGCTTTTTCCCCAACGGTACTTCTGTTGCTCAAACTTCAATGATCTTTAAAGATCTGCAACTCAAAATACAAACAACATAAAACTTCCCTATCTCCACACATGCCAAAGAAACATTTCATTCTTCTTTCTGTCTCTCCTGCCCCAAGGTACATAGGCTTTCTCATGAAATAGCAATAGTAACCTCATGCTTTTGTGTCCAAAGAAGGGCATCGAAGCTGGTGAAGGGTCTAGAGAACAAGTCTTATGAGGAACAGCTGAGGGAACTGGGGTTGTTCAGCTTGGAGAAAAGAAGGCTCAGGGGAGACCTTATTGTACTTTACAGTTACTTTAAAGGAGGTTGTAGCAAGGTGGGGATCAGGTTCTTCTCCCAAGCACTAAGTGATAAGACAAGGGGATATGGCCTCAAGTTGCACCAGGGGAGGTTTAGGTTGGCTGTTAGGAGAAATTACATTACTGACAGGATTGTGTGGCATTAGAATATGATGCCCAGGGAAGTGTTTGAATCACTATTCCTGGAGGTCTTCAAGAAGCACGTAGATGTAGAACTCAGTAGCATGGTTTAGTGGTGGACTTGTCAGTACTAGGTTAAAGGTTGGATTAGAAGACCTTACAGGTCTTTTCCAACCTGAATGATTCTATGATTCTGTGCTCAGGTAGGTAATATTTACTTGAAGACAAACAGCAGATTTTTGATATGCTGCTGGGATTTGGAGGGCGGGAGACTAGAGCTTTATGTAATGTTCTTGAAAAGGAGAGCTTTCCAGTTGGTCTCATAAGGGTGCAAATGACTAACTATAACAAAACGTCTGAGCCAGCAACGCGAGCTAGTGGGGTTTCCTACCCGTTCCCCCACCTTTCTTTGTTAGGACTGTTTCACGGGGCACTATAGTATGAAAAAATTACCCTTTCTTAAACCAGCAAGTGTTCTCTCTCATATTACACAGCTTTTCATGGCACACTACGCAGACAAAGGAGATAGTCTCTTACGTCCATAAGAGCAGCATTGATATAGTTGCTGCTCTCCCCATCAATAGTGATTAAGAAAGGCAGACATCTGTCAGGTGGCAGCATATCCATGAAGCGGTTCTTGTCATGGTTCCTTGGCAAGCAGGCTATACTGCAGTCCTCAGCTTGCAGGCGAGGGGTGACAGAATTCAAGGTCTAAGGGAGACAGGACAAGGGCTTTAGCATGTTGACCTGACAGACATCATTCTCAAGAGTCTCCAAGTTATTAATTTGAAATATTGCAATGTGGGAAAACATGAAGCATTAGCAAACAGATATTAGACATTAGCAAATAAATAAACAAATCCTCTTTGTTTGATGGGTGCAAAACTACATTAGCAAATAAGAGCTCCTATTTGTTTGATTATTGTGTTGGAGCTTTTGGAGGGCATTAAACTGCAGGTGTAACAGGTGCTTCACATATCATTGAACAGCTTCCACATGACACCATCCCCTCCAAAAGGAATAAAACAAAGAGGATCCTCTGGAGCCCAAACAAGCTATGCCTTAGCTGTGCAAATGCAAACTAAAGCTCTCTTTGGTTCCTAACCAGGGCTCTTCATTCCAGACAGGTACTTACTGAAATTTTATTTAAAGAGGGGTATTTCATATTTAAAACAACTTTGTAAAGCACATAAAGGTGTATTTTATTTTGTGGGATACAAGTAAGGAATAAAGTATTATAAATGTGATTAAAAAAAAACAACAAAAAATCTTTCCATTAAAATAAATTAAATGTATCCAGAGGCAAAAAAAAAAATATTGTCACACAAAGAGTTAGTAGGAACTGCAAATACCTGAAACTCATCTTTGAGATGCGAAGAGTTTGTCTGAGAGTCTATTCTAATCATATCAAAATAAGCAGCTTTGAATTCGCAGACAGGAATGGCGGTTTCCCCACACAGGCAAGCTTCTAGAATGGCATCATGAATAAAGATGTACTGCTCCTACCAAATTAGGCAAAGAAACAAAAATTATTGTCATTGAAAAACAACCAATCTTTCCTTCCTTTAGGAAAAACAGATCTTCTGCATACTGTAAAACTCAGTCAAGGTAGTGTCTGTCCATCAATCTATTAAATATTGCTTTAGTACAAACACACTCTTGCCATAATTGGGATGCAGTTAACAAAGATGTTTTCTTCAGAACCAGTTTATCATCAGTATAAGTTAAAAGCACATACAGCACATAAAAGCAGATACAGCAACTGGGGGAAGGGGAGGGCAGAGTGTCAGTTTTCTTGTGGTGCTTGTGGGTTTCTGTATGTATGCCACTGACTTGCTGGCTTTACTTCCCCCCCCCCAAACCAAAAAGCTTTCAGTCTTGTAATACTAGCAGAAAGTGTAAATTGCTTCGAGAACTACCTGTGATTAGCAAGCTAACTCTCCTTGTGTGTGGATGCAAGCTAGTACACCAATTGCCTAGTAGCTGGGCAAGTCATAAACACATCTCAATAGGAACAGCGTTTCTTTCTATTATTATTTTTTTCTGGCTTTCTTGAGAAATCCTGAGTCCTAGACAACTGCATTCCTATTTCAGTCAGGCTTTTTATCATTTTTTACACAGCACCTACACTATTTAATCACCTCAAGAGTTACTAATAGACATAAATCATGTCTATACAGCAAGGTGAATAAAGTGATCCAGCTTTACCTAGGTCCTGTGGATAGCAATGAGGCTATCCAGCAGAAACTTTAACATGTGCCTATAACAAGAGCACGTATCCAGAGAACACAGTTGTATTCTTGCTGTACAGCTTGTGCTACCTTATGCACAGCGCTATGGAGCCATTGCCGCCACTGCTGTCTAGATGACCATCACAAGAACCTGCTCCAACTAGAGCTCCATTTTGCTGCCTAAGTATGAATCTGAGAGAAAAGATGAGAGGTAAGAGGCAAAAGGGAGAGGAAGAGTAAGGAAGGGTAGTAAAGCTGTTAATTCACATGCAACAGCTGATTAAACTAGGATGGCTGAAGTAGTCAGACTGAAACAGTTCACACACTTTCCAAAGATTAATGGCCCTGTAGCAGGATTAGTTGATCAGGAACATTTCTTCATTCCTTAACAGCCATGTCTTGCAGCACAGAACAAAAACTGCAGTGAACTACAATGATATGCATGGCTGCCAATTGCACATAGTCACATTCAACATTACAGGTGAAATAACTTCTCAGGGAGATGTCTACAGGGAGGACAGGGAGATGGTGAAGTAGTTCAGAAAACCTGGCTTAATACAGGTCAATAAACCAAGTTTCTGTGGCAGCTCAGTGATAATCAGGTGGTAGAATGGGAGCTATGACACCTTCATCACTATGGCAACGTTTTTTCTGGGGGGCTGCTGAAGGCATATGGAAGACAAGAAGGGCAGAAAAGGAAAAAAGGCTTGGCAATGAGGTTAACAAAGCAAATAAAAGATGAGTTGAAAAGGGAGGATGAAATGTATACAAAGTTCCAGAGGTAAGCCAAATTATGGATAAAGGGGATAGAGATAGTCCAAAAATGGTGGTAACCAGCTTCAGTTTGGGATTCCTGGAATTACTGGTAGTGGAGCTTGGGAAAGAAGTGACAGACAGGCCTACTGTAGAGTCGTGCCTAACAGTCCTCTTTGCTTTCCTTTTGTTACAAAGCTAGGAGGGCACTCACTTGTACGAAGACAGAAAGAGCTGGCAGGTTTGTTGTACAACCCTGGCTCTGGGCACTGTTTGTACTGAGTATTGCCTCACAATGGAGATAATAACCCCTCAGCAGGTCCGCTGTCTGCTCTTTGCCAAATAACAGTGAAATTCTGACCAAGCACATTTCAGAAAGCTTTGAAGGAAAACTGACGTACCTCTGTCTGTACCATGTTGATGCGACGGGACCGTAAGGCTTTCACACAGTTGTAGATATCCACAACTCCTTCTCTTTCTGCCATATCTAACATGATATCGATCACAATATAACAACCTGTGCGCCCAGCACCAGCACTGAAAAGATCAGTAAATACTGTTAGGAATAGTCCCATTAAAACAACTACAAACCCATTACTGTATTTTTACAAAGCCATTCAGTTCTTCTTCATCACAACCACTATCTAATATTTATCTTCTCTCCTTCTCTTCATAATGTCTTCTAAAACATTTGATGTGCCCAAAACAACCATTTCCCATTAGATTTGATCCACTACATAACAGCAAAAAAAAAAAAAAAGTTTTTCTCCTTTTATCATCTAGATCAGTACTTAAAGTAAAAAATAAAATAAGTTAATTAAACTTAGATCTTGAAGATAATTAAGCTCATGCACTTCAAAATATGACAGATCTTGTCCCTATTTAGTAAGACTAGGGATGATTTCTAAGTGATACATTACAGTAAGAAATTAAAGTGTCCATTTTATCAGCCAAGCACTAAACTGGTTTAGGCAGCACAGTATCCAGAATACTCCTGCTTGATTTGTTTTTACATCAGCACAGAGAATTTTCCACAGGGAATTTTAAAATCTGTAAAGGGACAGTAACTGTCTATAGAATGTAATTAAACATTTCACAGTACTGAAAGGATATTCTGTTTGTGAAAGGACTGTGTCCCAACAACATAAACCTTGCAAAACTTGCACAGGAAACAACAATGTGTGTCTGTTGCCACTAACCTCATTCCATCTTCATTCATCTATTTTTTTACTTAGATTTAAATTAATAATCTGTTCAGACACTATATACAACACCAAGCTATCAAAGCAGCTGTATCTACACTTCTCGAATGCTGTCACAAAATTTTTGTAGGCTACCTAAAACGATAGCCTGGAGTTTAATATGCTTTAGCTGGTGCAGTTCTTGTAGGAAAAAGAAAATGTCTGGTTAGTCTATTTAGGAAAGCAGTATTAGAATCTGTTTATTTCCAAAAACTGCTTTAGACAGTCAAATCCTATTGTAGTGTGAATTCAGGCAATTCAAAAAGAAAATAACAAAATCCAAAATATTTCAAAATGATGAATGCTTCACAAAAGACTATTGTAAATGATCGTATATACAGGTGTGGAAAAAATCAATCTACTGCATCTGTACACACCTGCAATGGACGACAATAGGTCCTGCACTAGGAGGGTTAGATAATTTGACTCTCCTTATAAATGAAAGCAGGCCTGTGGCATTGTAAGGAACTCCATGATCTGGCCAGCCAGTGAAATGAAACTGTTTAACTTCACGGATTTCATTGTAGCCTCTCTGTAATACAAAGGCAAAAAAAGGTTATGAATTTCAAAGTATTTCATTGACAAGATATCCTCTGACTCAAATAATGGATAACATTGATAGAATCTACATGCCATTTTCATCATTTCACCAATTATTTAAAGCAAAGAACATACAAAGTGTAAAGGTCTTATTGTATTTTAATTTCCGTTTTCAAGTTAATCATTCTTACTTTTGCTACTACAGTATGCTAGTTTTTGCCTCATTAGGTATTTCTTCTATACATAGATGCAATTTTTATTAATTTTCAGAAGTTTTGCTAATTAAGACAATGACCTGCAACATACACAGGGAAGTAAAAGGACGTATCAGAAGACCACAGTTATATCACATATCTTGCATTTACAGAGTTTGTTCTTTGATTAAGTGAGATTGGCTCAGCTGCATTCGGGGCAGAGTGAATGGAGATGAATGACAGGCAGGATTCAAAACCAAGTACTTGAGCTCAGCTCAGAAGTTTGGCTACAGAGAAAAGGTGAATATGAGAGAGGGGAGGGAAGCAGTCAACATTTCTGGCGAATCTAAAACCCAGGGTGGCATGCATGTTTGGATAGCCCTGATGCAACACATTACTCCCGCAGTGAGATATGGCTGCCCACACTGTGAGCCTGTTAACCAGACAGAGGGATTTCATATCCCACAGGAACATGTGCTAGCATACTCCTTGCTACCGGGGAACAATATTTTGCTGAGCCCTTTCAAAATGTGCTCACCCTTCCGAGTGTAAAGGTCCTGACCACGTACTCTGCCAGGGGCTCCATCTCTACACAAGTCACTTTGAAGTCACCATAAACTTCAGTGTCGTCAGGCCAATACTTGTAACACTTGACCTAAATACAAAATGAGGACGTGTTTTACACCCACGAAAAAAATAAAAGCTTGAGGTTACCGCACATACTGCATTACCTCACACATTTCCAAAATGAACCTGCACTCACATGACTTGTCACGGATAACGGTTCTGTTGAGTAAAGCACTAGCTGCAAGGAGTTTACGCTGCTTTACATGACTGTAGTTAGATATCAAATTCATTTCTAAAATGACCTTTTTATTATTTATTTTAGTGCTGAGTTACGCAATACATTTCTACTTTATGTTTAACTGGGATTCATTTCATATCAGTAATCAAACTGTTGCAAGTAATCCCAGATGCTTTATATTACTCCCTGAGGAAAGTGTTACTGCTGAACTGTAAATTGCTGGTTTCTAGTCACTGATACAGAAGTACATTTGCTCAGCAGTATACATACTGTGTTCATTTGAGTGACCTAATATGGAAATCTGTTTTGCAAAAAAATGAATTTTGGATTCAGACAATTTTTCACTAAACAAACCTAGCATAGCTTCACTTGTCTGTGGTGGCTCTTCAGAAGTTAGCTTTGTTTTAATGCAATACTGTAATCTGCAACAACATGTGGACTATCAACTCTACCCCTTCCTCTGTTCTCATGATGCAAGATGGTCCTTCACAAGACTCATCTACATTCTGCTAGTGGTATGTTTTGTCAGCAGGTTTTTCTTTAGGCTTGCAGCATTAAAAGAAAAGTGAAACAAAAACTTACTCTTCCAACTTCCACTAAATTTGTGACCATCACAACACAAGCTGATTGCTCCTGCCATATCATTCTCCAGAAATCATACACAGTCTCGTGAACTGGACCTGTAAGAAAAATGCCAGATACAACTGTGTAACAAAACAGACAAAGCAAACACTAAAAATAAAATCCATAACTTTACAGAGCTGACACATACAAATGCACTTGTTCAAAGATGAAAGCTTCACGAAACCACATCATCACACCTGTTTCCAGACTACATTGTTATTTCTAACCAGTGCTGAATCTTCTCAGTTTAACTGAATTACCACTTGAAAGAAATGCAGCACTGGAAGTGCCTTGAAAACTACAAGGACACAGTAACGTGCAACTACATCTACACTAGGTTTGCATTACATGTGCTAAATAATGTGTTGAGTGTGAATTTCTTTGTGATGTTCACCAAGGTGCTGGTGATACCAGTGGTGAGGCTGGTGGCACACACCTCATGCACTACCATCTTGCTCCCAGTAAAGCACACAGCCACGAGCAGATGCTGAAGCACAAACTTCCCACTGAAGGGCATTTAAAATAATTTAAGTACTTTTCCATGAAGTGAACAAGGAGCACTTGTTTCAGTTTTGCCTCCTGCTCTGCTGCAGAGATGAGAGACATTCAGTTGAGGGGCAGTGGCTTTTACCCTGTTACACCCATCTCGGAAACAGCTCCCTGACCACAACGCAGCAGTACTGTATGATTACTCTTCGTGATATACATCTGAAGACTCACAAATGATCCTTCATGCGCCAGATCAGAGGCTGCACACTAAGGCAGCAACATATTTGTGTATCCTGTACTACATTGTACTACAATGTGCAGACATTTACTAAAACAGAAGTAAAATACAAATGTAGACTTAACTGCCATAGAGATTCCAGTTTAAACAGCACGTACACAAAAATAAAAAAACTGTGGACACAAATTTAAAAAGCCTGCTTTAAAACAAGTGTTTAGTTTGCCCATTTTTGTGTTCAGGTACAATCAAGCAAGAGCATGAATAACAGGATATTTCCAGCCAGCCATCTGATTATACTCACAGATCAAATAATGACACATCTAAATCTAATTATTTTTATTTTAATTCATAGACTCTGATATTTCATTGCAATCTTAGACTAATCTATTTGTTTTTCCTCACTGTGAATTTTATCAGAAATACAAAATGAATGATTTCCATAGAAATTCAATTTTTTCCTCTTATTCCCCTTTTTATTAGCAGTGCATTATACTAGAAGGATTTCCTTCATTTCTTCTCATTTCTTTCTACAAAGAGGATTTGTCCCTCTTTGGCCTTACTTCACCCAGATTTGCTGAGATAGCGTTTAATTTATCATTATTATCTTTACCATCTCCATCATGGACTAAATCCTTAACAGTAAAATAATATATTGCAACATGGGAAGAAAAAATAATGCCCCAAGGCAGGTTGAAACTGTTCTCTTCTCTGTCCACATGCCTCTTTTCTCTATTCATCTTCATAAATGGAAATCATGGTAGTAGCTAGTGACTTTATCGGCTGAATTTACCACTTAGAGAGTTGCTCAATATCTAATTAACATGACTAATTAGTGAAACTTGTGCATTTATTCACATTCCAACTGAGCAATGCTATGTTAATTTACCATAACACAAAAAGACAACTCACGATATTGGATATACTTTATTTTCATCTACTTTCATTCTAGCAAAATGCTGCTGGACATTGCAAAGAGCATTTATTAGGTTTGATTAATACCGGCCAGATCCTTACCTTGGGTTGCAATGTAGTGACTTGGTCTCTGATATCCCTAAAACGGCAATACAAGTTAGTTTGAGTATCATATTACTAAGAGGGAGGGGAAAATAAAAGCATAATGTACAACAGAATTCTTATGTCTAGACAACCTTTTCAGAAAAGACCCATATTTAAGAGCAGCATGAAGCTTAAAACCTAAAAAAAATGTTAATACTGAAAAGGTTTGAATGACAACAAATAAAATGAAAATAACAACATCTGACTTAAACAGACATCGTAGTATACCAGAAAAGAGTATTTTAGACAGGTCCCTTGGGCCTAAAAACTCGTCCTCCCTCGACATTATCTCCCCAGCTGAGTACAATGGAGCATTTATTTAAAATTTAGTAAAAATTGTCTTTGCCACCAGATTATCTCAATATTCAATCAGTGTTCCCAACAATTTCAACAGAAAAAAAAAGAAAGTACACACCTTTTGCCTTCTTATAAATAGAGAATTACTGTGAGGCATGTGCACAAAATTGAGGCCTTACTGCAAGGGAATCCTCTGCAAAATATTTTGTACTACTGCACAAAGTGTGCATGAACTACACTGGACATGATACACATGAGTATATACACATACATATATATATATATATATAGGTAAATAGACAACCCTACACAACCATGTTTCCACTTAGCTGGGTATATGCCAACTCTAGCTGTACCACACAGCATTAAACAGCAAATGTCTGCATAGAAACTAAAAGACAAATGGATTCAGCTCTTGAGGAAGTCATTGAGAATGTATTTTGACCAATGCTAGAAACATTAGCTACAAAGAGGAAGAAAATATATATTGCTGGTGGGAAGACAATACAAAGTTTCACAATGTGCAAATGTGAAAGGAATAACTCCAATTATTTCATAGAATGGTTTGGGTTGGAAAGGACCTCAAGGATCATGTAGTTCCAACCTCCTGCCATAAGCAGGGATGCCACCCGCTAGACCAGGTAGCTCAGGGCCTCATCTAACCTGGTCTTGAACACCTCCAGGGACAGGGCATCCAGAGCCTCTCTGGGCAACCTGTTCCAGTGCTTTACCACCCTCTGAGTGAAGAATTTCCTCCTAACCTCTTATCTAAATCTCCCCTCTTTTAGTTTAAAACCATTCCCCGTTGTCCCCTATTTGTTAAGGTACAGTTTTATTAAGCCACTTGAATCAAGTATTGCATTACAGGAGATCAGGCTCAGGAGCCCTTGGATTCCCAGTACTCAATTCTTGCTACTAAACTGAAGGATTTCATTGTACCCAAGGAGTTTATATCCTTTCCCATGGACTACTTCATTATCCTGTCTAGACTGAGAACACCTTTCTCTTGGGTTCATGAAAAGACTTCTGAGTATCCTACTCTTGACTTCAGATGAGACCAAGACTGCATCAAATTACTAAAAAAAATTCTACTGGAGTCCTTGATATCAAGCCCCAGCTTCAAATTACTTAAGTGGAATCTGTGTTACCCTCCTTTGCACTTGATAATGCTTTCCAGAAGAAGGTAAAAGTGTCACTTTAAAATTGCAGAGTGCCAGTTCTAACTTGTTGCCTTCCTGTCTGGTTATAATGAGATCTTATTTACTTCTAAATAAGAAAAAAAAAAAAAAAAAGTCCTCAAGGAACTGGAATTACTACAAATCTGTGAGAATTTATCTGTTTAACGCCCCAGGCAAAATATCGTGGGTCTAACACTTCAGAGATCGCCATATAAAAATATCCAAATAAAAAGACAGCAATATACCTGGAGCTAAAGCTGTATACCCCGGAGAGTCTTAGATAATTTATCAACTAACAGTGGATGAGAAAAATTAGTAAGGTGCAATTATAAAGGAAAGTAACCAAAACTGTGTATTTTAAAAACACTTGTACTAGCCATTCCAGTATCTTTTGAATTATTATGAATACCACAACTCTTTAATTACTCAAGTGTTAGAGATTTTGTAAATCAAAAAACATAGAAGAAATTGCTTAAATTTCCTATTCATATCAGTTTCTTTTTAATTTATATTTTAATCAAAGTATAGAATTTTAAACTTGAGATATTTTCTGCAGAAGTGAGGAGATTACTGCATTAAAATACGCATGTATATATATGTATGTTTGTGTATATGCTTTGTAATACCTAAAGTAGCACCTTAAGAAAAATATCAGCTAAATATTCAGTTTGTCTAAATTGTTGTTAAAAACAAACAAACAAACACAACACAAGAGGCCATCATTCCTCCCTTTTTGGCAAACAGATCTACTTCCAAACATCTACTTCACAGGTACATTTTCAAATTACTACAGAACAGCATACTATCCAGCTTCTCACATATAAATGAGGAGGGGAAAAGAAAAGCTATTGGCCGAAAACATCATCATCAAAACAAACAAACAAAAAAGTGAACACCAAATTTTCTTTAACTGACAGATTCACCTGACTTATCTAAAAATATTCAGAGCTACATTAAAAGTCTAAATTAACTTTTCAAAATATGTACAAAAAATATTCACACAAAAGGAAATTATTTACAGGAACAGATGAGATAAATTAGATGAGGCATGCATAGTTATCTGATAATAAAAATAGAAGAGCAAACTAATTAATAACAATATTTAGATTAAATATTTACAATAGGATGCTGTTATTCACATATAGTGGTACTTACATCCCTGTACAGCCAAATCTACAGCCCAAACCAAAGTCAGATGTGAAAGAAAGCACAACAATGTCAGTGAGTACCAGGACGTAGAACAAGGAAAGTGTACATTTTGTTCTTAATAAAAGAAAGCTTTCAATAAATTTGTAGGCATAACATGCAAAAGTTTCACATAGAGAAGCTAGCAAATTGAGAGAGAAAGCTGTGCAGTCCACTCACATCTATGTAGTTGGCATTAATGTAATCTGAAGATGGATCATCTTCAACAGGTTGCAAAATCACCCTGGAGTGGTCATCTGTAAAAACCAAGTGTTTATGGTGCCTTTTTGAAGTGTGATTTTAAAGCAAAATATTATGGAAAACCCTCCAGAAAACCAAAATCAGCTGGCATAAGAACCTTACAATTTACAACCCTTAAATGTAAGTGTTTACACAGAATTACAGAGTCATTTTCTCTGAGGTCTCCAATTACTTCAAAAACATTCATTAAACTTCATTAACTGTAGCTGAAAGGTATCCCAGTGTAACATGGTGAAAAGACACAAATAAACAAGGTTACTTGCTCAAAGTCCCTTTCAAAACCAGCTCCACTGATGGACATCTAGAAATCCAAAAATAATGATTACTGTTTCCTTAATTCCAGCCCCAGCCTGTTCAAGTTCATACGGACATATTAAAGAAAATAAGGAAGTCACAAAGTAGCTGTTAGCAACACACTTTTGATTTGATGAAGGTAACTCTACCAGTTCAGGGACCTCTCCAATAGCTTCATTCCCATGCATTTGTAAAACAATACCAAATTTCATTACCTCAGAGGATGAATCTAAACTATTGAAACTTTATGCCTGAAGACAAGAGACAGAACTCTCAGATATTAATCACATCTTTTAATCATCAGCTTTAAACTACTACAATTCAGATGTACCAACTACAAACCACATAAAACAAAAAAAGTTTTGAAGCTGTCAGAATTACTTGAAATAAATTATGACTGGAGAAAACTACTGCAGAATTAACAACCAAATGACTGCTAGCTTGTCGCTATTTATGCTTACCACAGCTTGTACAACAGGGACGCAAATGTGAAATTCAGCCTGAGTTATAAAAGAAAGAAAGTTGAACCGTGAAGGACAAAAATCCTGGAAAAGGCACTGCCATCCTTCTCCAATTGGGGTATTATGCAGGTACGCCACCGGAGACTTTTTAAGCAAGAGAGAGCACAGCACAGGTAGTAGTACACAGCTATGTCTATCACTAAAACCACGCACACTGATACTCACATGCTATAATGTTGCCATAGCGGTTCTTTGTTCTGTTTTGATCCTTCTTAGCGACATCCCAAGAAGCTGACTGCCCCTCAAAGAAACTCTATAAATAAAAATGTTCCGAAAGAAAACATTCCGACCATTAATTTATTTCCAAAACTAACAGTTTAAAAGAACTTCTCTACCATAAAGCAAGCTCAGCTTTGCTCGTCTGCTCTGGTCACCCAGACGGCACCATGGTACAGAAATACATCTAGGGAGGCAGGGAGGCTCTCCCTCCCTGTGACTTTTACGGATCAATGGGCAAGTCATTGAGGGACTCCAGATTTCAAATCCTGTAATAGCTGGGAGGCTAAACATGCACAGACCCCCTTGTTATGGATGAACAACTGCAAGTTGAGATAACACAGGTAGATTGATCACCCTTCTTACAAGACACCATAATATATAGCCTGTGTTCAACAGCATTACATTACTTTCCTCACATTGCTTAGCACAGTGTTTTGTCTTCCTACAGAGCCATCGGGAAGCCTCCTCTGCCAATGTTTACTGGTTGTGTTGCTTTTACTCATGTCCCTCCCTCTAACCACTAGCAAAATTATTTTGTATTTTCGAACTCTTCTTAAGAGTCTGATCTCTCAGTAGTGATAGACGAAGCTTTTGTTCTTCCTTGGGTTTTTCTTCATAGCCTGTGGATATTTTACAGCTGTTGCAGGTCTATACTATTCCTTCCTTCCAGATGTTCTTTCATCCTGAGCGGGACAAGTTCGCTCCAGGAAGTACAGAGCAGCCACGGAAACAAAACTTTAACACACACGCAGAAGCCCAAGCCAGGGCTAAGATGTTATGTATAGCAGTACAGAAAGTAGTAAGCAGGACAACACCCAATATGGGATCAGGGACAACCCTCCCCCCAGCAGTCCTCGACACTGAAGGTAGGCAGAGTGTAACGAAGCGTATTTAAGTAAAAGAGAGGAAAAGAGAAAAATATTCTTTTAAAAATCACATATTTATTTATTCCAGTTCTTATGTTACAGTAGAGACAGCTGCAGAAAGGAGAGAAGGTTGAAAACTGAGTCAGAAGAGATTACTTACTCATAGAAAACTCATTTTAAACCTAGCTGTATTGCATGCGACCTTGGCAGTATCATTCCCATCTTTACTTTGTGCACTGCCTGATACTCTAATTCCAAAGAATCACAAACAGATTCACCGATCAGAAGTAAAATGCATCTGTACTCATCTTCTACCTCCGGTGCTGGGAATTTTTGGTTTACCTTTGCTCAGGCAGGTCTAATTAGAAATTCAGGAAGTTTCTACCCTTGGCACTTCTTTACTGCTTCTCAGCTGGAGTTTAGCCCCAGTATTACCCTACTGAGATGCTACAATAAATCATAAGAGTGCTTCCAGTCTGTGCTTCTGGCAAAACCAGCCAGGCTAAATCATTACTTTAACCTAATCCAGGAGATCTGCATGGAAGACGGCTAGGAAAACTCACATAACTAATTACAGCATTTCAACTAAGAAGCAGTGACAAAGGGGTGGAAATTCTTACAATATGTCAAAAAGATTCAGCTGGGCTTGTCTCCTTATGCTCTATAGAATACATGCAGTATTTTTTCCAGGCACTTGTAATGACTCAAACCATTGGACTCCACTTACTGTTTCACCTTTGGATTAGATACCTAGGAATCTTAGGCCTGCTTTTTTTTTTTTTTTTTTCCCCCTCTTAATCCCATGACATTTAGTTGCTCCCTTCTGTAACGCAATGCAAACAAAAGGCTGCAGCTTTCAAAGGGATTTTTGCTAGCAAAATATTTTGCAAGTTAAACCACCAAAGATCTCACCTCATACTCCTCTTTAAATCCATAGCTGTCAGAGGTCTTCATCAGGTTAATATGCTGCAGTAAATCAGCCACTCTGATGGCAGGGTGCAGCTGCCCAGTCTGGTATGGGGACTCTGTGCCTTCACACAGGTAACGAGGCACATCCAGGAGGCGACTGGACTCTGCTGTTGCACTGTGATTTTCATCTGCGTTCACAAGAAAGCAATGCATTAGGTACCCATGGGGCAATAACACCTGCTGCTATACATATCGAGATCTATTTTCAGTCTCTTCCTTCAAAAACATGTCTAATTTCTGAGAATGCAAAGTACTTACTCTCCAGCACATAAATCCTGGGAAGTACATAAAAGAGTTTAACTGCAAACAAATACAGAAGTTGGCTATCCTTCATCCTGCAATAGAGATGCCTGAAAGGCATTTTATTTGGAGCTACAGAACTTTATGACATTCATGTTCTTGGGAACTCCAGCCTCTAACACCTAAAGTAACTTTTTTAATGACTAATAGGTATCATCAACAATACTACACCTTAAAGAATAAATTAGAATAACTCTGTAGTGTTATCAGCACATCACTTGTCTAAAGCCATCAAACAGTAAACTGAGATCCAACTAAAAAACTGAAGCAATTCTGTTACAGCTTCAGAACATCAACTCCATCTGGGAAGAAGAATCAACACTTCAGAGTGGTCATTTTCACTCAGATATTTTAGTAGAGAAATAACACTGGGGGTATGTTGATTTGAGCTGCAATTTTTACTCTGTATAAATAGTCTCCTTCATTGTCCTGTGTTTATTTTATCAAAACCAAACGCCAAAACTCTAGGAAATGATGACATTTAGTCAGTCTCTTCTGTGAAACATTTTTTTTTAAATTAGCAATCAGCAATTTAAGTGAATTTACAGAAGAAGAAAAATTGTAATTGAAATCTTTAGGAGTGTAGCAACAGAATCGAGCAGTGGGTGCCTGACCACTCACATGTTCCTTTGCAATCAGTCTACCATTTTCCCTGCAAAGGATTCAGGAATTAAACCTCTAGGAAGAAAAAAAAAAGGTGGTGGTGGGGGGGAGTGACACGAAAGGACAGACGGACTCCCCAAGGGTTGGATTTGCTACAATTCTGCCAGTGCAAAACCTGTTAATGCCTTCCGAAATGAGATCTCCCAGTAAGACGCCCGATTCTTTGAACTGTCACACAAGTTGCTAATTTCAGTACATTTATGCCTCACTAAACTGCTCAATAATGTGAGTGACATGCAGCAGTCACTCTTTATTGTAGTGTCACACATATTAAATGATACACATTTCAAACCACCTCAGGATTTTCAGTTTCCCCCATTCCTTGCTGTATACTTACCAGTAATAGGCACTTTAACCCATTGAAGCAGCAAAAAACAATGAGTGAACAGAACATAAGAAATTTATTTCAGGACTATATTAGAAAATGACTAAAAGAAGATGACATTAATAGTTGTTAAAGCTTCACAATAGGCAACAATGAAAGCAGTTTTAAAAACACAAGGGCCATATTATGCTATCAGTATAACGATAGGGACTTGAGAAAAGCAAAATTGTCATACTAACTTAGTGCTAATGTACAAAGAATGGAGTGTGGCATTAATAAAGACACACATGAAGAAAAAGACATCTAGTACAGCTATAGAATGAAAACAGCTTCACACAAAATAAATTTTTCTATAATTTCGAGCCCATACAATTTTGCTCATCTCTAAATAAAGCAGAGGAAAACTGTGTTGTGATATTGGGCCAAGTAAGGGTTATGTGGAGAAGAAGCATGACAAATGATCTCGGCTACTCAACCCCTTCTACATGGTGTGCCCAGAAGCTTGTCTACCTCTTTTCACTGTTTCAGTCCCTGTAATGAATGATATTACCTCTTCCAACTAGCATCGTTTTGCTTGTAGCAAGAGACTCTCATGCCCAAAACACCATTACCAGTAGATGGAAACACAGACAGTACTGTTAATCTGTTCTTCAGTTAATCCCTTGTCCTTGTTGTTCACAGCTGCCTATGTCTGGTTATCTACCACAACACAGTGGCAGCAGATTGGCCTTTGCAATGTGCTCAAAGCCCAAATGAACCGTTAGGAATAGCTTGTCCAGTATCACCAGACAGTATCTATGTAACTTGTGTGAGCCTGAAATGAAGCTAAAGGATATGAAAGGCCTTACAAGAACAGACTTGTTTTTAAATAAACTGTAAATCCATTGATGTAATTTTAGTAAGTTTTCAGGATCACTGAGTCTAACCCATTGCTCTTTCAGGCACCTGTGACATTTCACCCCTCCTCACAAACCTCTTAAACCACCTGGTTAGGTTTCCTTGGGTCTAAAGTGGAAAACTCAAGCATCTAACAGCTCTGATGGTCATAAACTTTCTAACCATGCTTGACTGTTATTATATTAATGAGAACGTCATTTGCAACATTACCAAAAAGAAATGGGCAGAATATGGCTTGATAAATCTCCCACATGGCGAATACACACCACCTTGACAAAGACCAAAGACCACTCACAAAGTAGTAAATAATGATTTGCTGTCAGTCTCAGAAGACAACTGAAATGAAGATCTGCAAAGGTTCCTCCTTTATCAGTATCTTTACCTACAACTTGCACAATGGGATAGAAAATGCCCTGATTATATGGGCAGAGGGCACAAGCAGTTTGCAAGTACAGGATCAAATTTCACAGTTATCTTGATTATTTGGGACACATGCATAAATCAACAAGGTGATTAAACAAAGAACGAAACGTATGGTGTGTGGAAAAGGGAAGTCAATATAAAGCTACAAAATTGACTAGTGGACTGGGTAATGATAGTTGGGATTTTAGAGGGTAACTCAGTACAAGTCAACTACATGAGCACAAGACAACACATGGTTCAGGTAGCAGGGACACTGTAAACAGGATGTAGGGGTACCTATTCCACTCTACTCAGCATTGAGACACCTCCTAAGAGCTGTACCTGATTTGGGGCACCACAATTAAAAAATTCAAGCTATGGGTTGGAAAGTGTTCAGAGGAAAAGAACGACAAAAATTTTTAGGAGACATCAACTACAAGATAAAGAGTGAAAGAACTGTGTTTAACTCAACTGGAAGAGAGACTACAGAGAATGTATGACCCTTTTAATGGATAAAACACTGTTTTACAAGGACAGGAGTATGTCAGTTCTCTGTATTTTTTGAATCTCTCAAAAGGAAATGGGTAAATTTCCAGCAAAGAAGATTTAGTCTAGACAACTAAAAACTAGGACTGGGAAAAACTAGGAGTGATTAGTAATAATACTCAGTTAATAGTAACTAGTACTCAGTCAGAAAACAGAGCTTTGGTCCTAAATTTTTAGAAGAAACAACACAATCAATTTCCAGAAACAGTCTAGATTGTAATTACACTAAACCATCTCAAAACAGAGGAGGGATTAAATTGTTTCCACATCCCTTTAAACTTCACTTCTAGGAATCTAACTTTCAACCTCAGTTTATATTCATGTCCACTTCCTGATATTCGTCTTTTATCCTAAAATAACCTCAGCAACTGACTGAAACTCAATATTGCACACTGTATTTATCGTACTAAAAATCTGTGTACAAATTATACTTTTATTTTTGCATTTTGTTTTTAAACTCAACACTTAAAAGAAATGCTTACACTGTTAGATTTGGCACAGAAATAAACAGCCTGGCCACTCCCAACATCTGTTGTTCTTTTTGAAGTAATCACAAAGTTGAGAAGCATACTAGTTAAGGTCAATTGAAACATGTAATTTATATAGCAATACAAGGATATTTGTACAGAACCAATGCATGAAATAGTTTCTCTTGGATTTTATAGATGTTTTTCCCTTTTCTATTTTTCTTTTTATTAAACAGGTAGAAAATTAACCTTTGGGTGTCAAGTAATATTAATACAGACTTTTTTTTTTTTCATGTATCTATTAAGAGAATTCTAGTTTCACGTGTTAGCTCATCTGAACTCCATTTCAATGTTCTAGGGAGAAAAGTTTCAGTATTTTCGATTTACCTATTTACTCATTTATTCTTCAGTTAGCACTGACTACGAATCACTTCTTAATGAGAACATAAAACATTTTTTATTCTAAAAGCAGTGCCAGTTTAATTCTAAATTGATAAACTGAGTGTAGAGTTATTTTGTGACAACAGCATAGTTATCTTTTACATTAAACACGCTGTTTCAATGTTCAACCATGCAAGGAAAGGAAACTCATGCAGGAATGGATAATGAAGGACTACGGTCCTCACCTAACACAGCTGTCGGCACAAGTGGATCATTGGGCACTGTAGGAAAACAAAGCTCATGAAGAAATACATTACCCTCAATTTGTGTATTTTTAAGAATAAAAACAACATACTTAAAGAGAAAAAAAATCCAAGTGATAACTAAATCCTATTAATTTTGTTACAACAGAAAAAACAGAATGAATACAGAGTTCCAGAATGCATCCTGAATAAAAGAGAAATGAAAGGCAGTGATTTTGGACTTCAGAAATGTAATGATAAAGGCAAAGAGATCTTACTGAAATGAAATAAAGAAGGCATTACATGCAATTTAGTTTCTGAAAGGGCTCCTCCTTCACTATTGTTCTTTCTTCACAATAAAGGTTTGTATTCATTGAACCAGGTCCTTTCCTTTTAAACCCGTTCGCTCATGTAATGCTTGAATAGCTCATCTCAAAATAAAATGGTATTTCTTTAAAGTCTTCCAAGTAATTTTAAAAAATGCATATTTACAGTTAATAGCTTTTTTTTTAATGTGCTATAATAAAGATACTGCCCTTAATGAATATAGGAAAACCACAGATACACAGACGTAAATGTTTGAATAAAACGCACAGATTTTTATCATTTGCTATTATAACTAGAACTGTGCAGAGACAAATAAGTTGTTTCAGAAAGGAATGGCAGAATCCAGAATTTGGTTTTGTTCCAATGTGGAAAAAAAAATGAAAATATCAACAGCTCTGTGACAAAATGGAGTTCAAATTCTGAAGCAATCTGTCTAATAGTTTGTCCCAGAGCTGAAACCCTGGAAGCCTGAACAGTTCATTGCCCCAGAACAGATGATGGTCAGGAGAACTGAAACCTCCAACACCCCAAAAATCACATACCTAGGAAGCTGGAAAACAGTGGTGCCATACTCCTTTGCCAACCAACCAGGACAGCTGCAGTGACTGGGGCTTGGGGGCTCTTGGCTTCAGGTTGGCCCATGCGGAAGGCTGCCCAAGTGCCTGGCAGCCCCAGCTCACTAATAGCCATGTAGGTTCCTGATGGATACTTTGCCTGGGATCCACAATAACTTAGTCCAAATCAAACTGTAAAGCTGTCTCTGTGAATTTCAGTGCCAATAAGACATCAAACTTTGGGGAATTTTCAAACAGTTCTAGCTAAAACTGTGCACAAAAGCTCACTAACCTACCATTTTTAATTGGTTATGAGACCCTTTAAATGTTAGCACTCTGCAGTTCTGCAGTTTGGAAAGCTTCAATAGACTAACCATAACCCTCCTCCAAACTCCATTTTCCTTAAAACAATCAGGAAAGAATTTAACACCCTTAAGGGATGCATTTTGCAGAAGCATCATAAGCAGTACGGGAGGCGGGAGAAGGGGTGCCATGCCCAAAAGACAGAAAGTTCAGAAGCAGCTCAGACTGCTCAGAACTGTTTAAAGCCAAGCCCAGAAGTCCATGGTGCCGCGAGGTCAGGTTACTGCCAGCTCTATGGCAGAACTAGTTTACAGATATAGTCAGTGGAGTATGTCCCTTTTGTGTAAGCCTTACAGCAGATGCTGGAAGGCAGGCAGGCGGGACTTTCAGTGGTAGCTACAACCCAGACACTTAACAGTCAGAAACCCAAACTGCCAAACTTTGTCAAAACCAGACATCTGGCAAGACTACAATAAAGAAATACAAATACAGAACAAATCTGTGGGTATATTAACAAGCTTGTTCCTAAACTTCACAAACAGCAATGAAAATTGTCAATGTTTCCTTCTGTTATAATATCCTTACTGCCAAAAGAAAGAAATTAATTTGGACCTCAGATTATTATTCATTACAGACATGGTGTTATGCAGTAATATTTAACATGTTGGTATTAAATATCCTCATGAAGGAAAACTATTTCAGAATTTGAGACATTTCTGAAATGTATTTTTTTCCCAGAACAACAATGCATACTGAAAGTACATAAAAATATTTAAATAATTGTCCATACACAACTAAGGATAACGTACAAATATATCTATTCAACGTTTGTATTTACGTGTCCTTCTAGCAAACCTGGAGCTTAGAATCGTTTTCATAAAAAAGTAGAACTGTTTTCCATGTTCCTACATGGAAACCTACTCTCTGAAATATCTCTGACTGTTGTACTTACATCTGGGGCTGAAGTTATGAGAATCCATAAATGTGATAGAAAGGGGATCCTCTGCATGCAGGGTGCTCTGGTCAGCGTAACTCCTGTCCATTGCATTCACCATGTGCGTCATCTCCTGTCGGGTGGTCCCCATGGCATCCTTGCGCTTCTTTGCGAGTTTGCTGCCCAGCCAAAAGAAAAAACCCCAAGCACCTTAATGTTTGATGAACGCTGATGTCTACAATAATAAATATCTATAATCCAAATGACTGAAAAGTTTGGCTGGTTTTCCTGTGAACACCTTTTCCAGCATGGAATCGATAAAACTATGCACCCTGCTATAGAAGTTATGACAGTATATTTTCTGTACACACACGAATGCTGTAATTAAAGTTCTAACTTCTGTACCCTGATAATATCTTTTTCCTGCAGAGTAATTACACTAATATAAACAAATTAGAGAATATAATTACATTTTAACTGAAATGAAAAATAAGAAGCATCTGTGCATGCAGTTTTATCAACCATCTCCATTTAAATGTGTTTTGATTTTATAAACGGATAAATCAGTCCCCTTGGTTTCCTTATTAGGAAGAAATCATTTAACCTTCTGAATTACTTTGTTAGTTTAAAAAAAAAACACACAACCGTGAAATAACAAAAGAAACATAATTATTTAATATGGATTCACATTACCTTTTATGTTAGAAGTTGTTCCTCCCATTTGGTACACAACATACGACATGATACCATGCTATCTTTGCTCCTGACACTGAACTTTTGTTATTTAAAAAACAAACAAAAATTTGCACCATTCTGCATGCAGTTTGGGGATAGCTTACATTTTGATACTAACAGCCTTATACTCAGTATCACAGCAAAGCTGTTAGCAAAACCCAGTTTGTACAACTAACCCCCCAAATTAACAGCCAGTGCCCTTGAAGTGCACACTTAGGTGATATCTCTCAGTTCGTTCCTTTTGATGAAGAACTGAAGTAGCTTTCACTGTCCCCAGAAGTCAGATGGAAGCAGACTATATTTTAATTATCACTTTAAGACAATATTCTTAAAGTACAACCTCAAGTAGTACAAAGTATGCAAAGCCTTTGGTTTTGAACCTTGGTTTTGAACCTTTGGTTTTGAACCTTGGTTCTTCAGGAATCTGTAACATACATTAGACTGTTCTGTAATCTCAGTATTTTCTTCCAGTTTTCATCTGAAGCTCTTAATTGTAATATAGCAGATAGCCAACTTGTTTATTTGGATAAATCTGACACTACATGGGAGAGACACAATCATCACTGAAAATACTGTATTCTCAAAAATATGTTTAAAACACAGCTTAATTTCATGAGTCTTTTCTACATGAAGTACTGTGAGATACCTGGGTAAGTGCTTGCACAGCACTAATCTTACATTTCTCTAGACAAAAGGACTGCATGCTGTATTCTCTGATAACTTTAGGATTCTGTGCTGCGTTCTAGTATTAGTAGACAAAAAGAACATTAGCGGAAATTATCAATCCATGTACATGTTAAGCCCTGGAAACATCCACCAGAAATGACCTACACCATTCTCTAGGTGAGGAAGCACTTCATGTTTTGTATATTTTCTTCTCCAGTGTTGGAGAACTATTCCCAATAGTCTTAGTTCAGAATAAAGGGCTACAAAGTAGAATACAGATGGACAAAGCACACCCGAGAATAACAAAGTTCCTCCACTAATCAGACTCATCTCCTTGTGCTGTTTTTTTTTTTTTCCTACTTTTTCTTTTTCCTTTCACAGTATGATGGTTGTTTTTTGCAACTCTTCTTTTGTGCAACCAAAATCCCAAAGGTAGTCTCTAAGCCTATCATTTTTCATCAAATCCTTGTGGTGTACATGAGAATTCTGTATATTTTAGTTGTTCAGTGAAAAGTAAGAAGCAAACAAACAAACAAAAAAACACCCAACAACAACAAAAAAGCAAAACACAAACCAGTGACAGCTGGATGCCTCCCCTGAAATGTGTTATTTTCAATGTTTACTCCCAACATTCATATTTACTTAAGAAAAGTTAGTTTCAACAATACTCTGGTTGAACAAATATTTTAAATGAATATCATCAGAACTTCCAGAAGTGAAACTGCTTGAGCTTTATAACCGGTTCCCAATGCTATCAAAGCTTTCACAAAACTGGCATTTCTAGTTCAGACTTTTTTTTTTTTTAAGTTTCAAAGCCTTTCAGATATCCTCCGTACACTGAAGACTGTATTTTTCTAAAGCCACCTCAGGAATGGAACAAAAAGACTATTACATCTCATCTGTCGACTGTATTAAGCCCTTCTTTGAAGCATCGCTTTGTAACAAAACTTGCTAGCTACGCTAAATAAATCAACAGCTATTAAGCTTTCAAGTTATTAGCTTATTACAGTAGCTAGGTTTCTAATTCTTATGCTCTGCTTCAAATTCTAAAAAGGCCCATTGTGTTCTAGCACTGCTGCTCAATGTGAGGACAGTTTTATTGTTTAACAGCTCCTGACTCCCTGCAGGCTTGACTTTTTCTCCTTTTCTTTTTTTTCCTTCATTCGGCTAAAGGCATACGCAATCGATGCTTGATGCCAGTTAGGCAAATCATTATGTAGCACTTGAGGCTGGCAGAAGTGTGAAGGGTTCTCCTTCCGTGCCGAGGGACCCCATGGCCTGACCCTGTGCAGGTGGGCGGTGCGGTGGGAGCTGGAGGGGAGAAGCGCTCCGTCCATCCTAGCGTGAAACTCTGCAGTTAATTATCTCTGGCTGAAGCAATTGTTATTTAACAAGGAAATTAGAATTTGTCACAATAAACGGGAGAATGGCAGTTAGCTAAGCCAGCTTAGTTTTTTTAATTTTCAAGTTTGTTTAAAGAAGTCCACTAATCTGCTTTAAAATGTGGAAGAGCGTCACTATCAGACACCACCAGTTCATCAAAGGACTCGAGTGCACTCTTAGATCCTTCGCCGAAGTCAAGGGCTTTATGCATTTCTTTAAAATCAAGAATGTGTACAACTGCTTTGCTCAGTCACAGCCCAAACCACTGCCCTCACAAACTCACTTGGGCACCACCACATAGAAAAATGTCAATTTTGCTTCAGTGAAGCAAAACCTTAGGCAAACCAGCATCATACAGTAAGATCCACACTTTAAAATGCGTCTGCAAAGCACCTGACAATCAAATCAACAGGTACAGACCTCTTCACAAAATATATTTCTGTTAAAAATAAATAAATAAATAAAAGTCTGAAACATTCCTAGCACTGGTAGGGCAGCAACCTGTTTGTAGAGGTCTAGCATCTGGACATCTGCAGAGGGTAAGTGCTGCATCAGCCACTTCTGACCTGATGCGCTGAGAAAGCAATCTGTGATTTACAAGCACGGGTCTCTAGCTAGGAAATGGGAAAGCAGATTTTTTTCTTAGTGTGATGTGTCAATGTGAACCATAATGCAAATTAAGTTATGATTACAATAAACTAAAATGATAGTTATGGGGAAAACTGTAGCAAAAAGCAAAAGTGTCAATATACAGTTAGAAATACAATATCCCTTTAAAAAAAAATCAGTAAAAACAAACCAGAGTAAGAATAAGAGAAACAATGAAATAAGCAATTTTTCAAGCCTGAGAATAAGGAGAAATAATTATCAATAAAACTTTAGGCAAATTACAAAGACTTTTCCTTTTTTTTTTTTTTAAAAGGGATACTGCATCTTTACAACATGTAAAATAGTAAGTCACCCGTATTCTACTTACAGATAGTAGGAGTAAGAATAGTAGCTCCTCCTGGCAAGCAAATCACAGACAGTGGAAAAAGAGAAGCAATGGTGAATGAAAAGCGTGACTCTGTCACATTCAATAAAGCAGAGAAATGTGCGTTTAAAAAAAAAAATTGAAAAAGTCATGTTTCTTTGGTTAGCATTTCAACTTGCTCATGCACAAACTAGCCTTACTTTGCCATGCAATTAAAAAAAATACATTAGCATATAAAAATGATTGTTTTTTTAGAAAGATCACTTGAGAAAATTACATGCTGAGATTTCATTTATTGGCAAAAAAATTGAAAATTAAATGGATTGTGTACTTTCAACATGCAGTTCAGCATAATATAACGATCATCACCTAAATGTCATGACAAGTGAACAGCTGTGTACAAATCTTGTGCAGAAAATATGCTTTTTACTTTTCAGTTACAAAAAATAAAGATTGCATTAATAAATACATTTAATCAGAAATTTCATGTAATTCATTTTAACATCTTTTTTGGTACACAGGTGTATACATGTATGTTTGTATACATGTTGTATGTAGCTATATGAGTACACACATTTTAGAGGATGACATTTACAACAGGTATGTGTGTACTGACATATACCACACATTTCCTGAATACAAACATACACTTTATATTTTAAACTCTTACAATTGGAAATGCTGATGTATTCATGCTAAGCATTAAAAATATGGAAGGTAACAAATGGAAGGAAATGAAATACATTTGGAAATAGTTCAACGATGACTAAAAAACAAAACAAAACAAAAAATGGCATTGCTTGTTAAAGATGCAGTATCCCTTTTCTTAGTTGGTTTGATTACTCCAGTAAAACTCTGCAAGAGCCGTTAAGAGCTTCATTCAGCAAAACTTCAAACCAATTCATACAAAATGATGAGGAGAAGCCTAAAACATCTCAAGCACATGAAAAAACCACTTAGTACTCCATCTTAAAATAAAAAATAATGCTGCATTTAATCAGATTTAGGTATCTATGGCAGTGCATGAGGCTTTAGAAAACAAAGAAGATGCAGAAACCATTGTTTTATTGATGTTTCTGTGTCATAAGTTTGTGGTCAATTCAGGCACCAAAAGGGATACTACATAATGGATCAGTGAACATGTGCACTACAGCAGATGATTAAAACTGATCAGTTTTCAGTCCGACCATGCTAACTGAGGTGTGTTTATGTACGTGTGAACGTGTCAGTGTTGGAATGACTGCTCCTGGCTTGCTTATACGAATAGCCCTAGTTCACTAGATGGACTAAGTTACCTCAGGTGTACAATCTGTGCTTGTCACAAGAGACCCTGACTAAAGCTGAGATTAAAAAAAATTGGCCCACTTTCCCATGGAGGGGGAGGACCCACCTACAAAATACACAACAGACAACCAATTAAACTACCATGACGAAAAATTACCAAACATTAAAGGTTCATTACATGGGTTAATTTCACACCTATTTTGAATACAGAATAGTAGAGGAGCTTAGAAATGTTATGTACTTTAGAATGATGATCAAGTATCGTTCCCTAAGAGGGTCCTGCCTTTGCAGGGTCAGAGAAGGGAAGGGAGAAATGGAAAATTTTAAGGTATCATTTCACTGGTGTAATTAACTCACTTTCATGAGACAATTCGGCAATGAAAGTACAAGTCTAAAATGACTCTGAATGCACGAGCTAAAAAGGACAGTAAAATCAAACAAATGGAGTTTGTACCTATTTCTTTCGTTACTTGCAAAACTAGCCAAACCCACCTGGAAGTGACTGACAATATACATCAGTAGATAGTCTCTTTCTCTCTCTCTCTCACACACACACACAGTTGTCTATTAAACATGAGGGGAGCACTGCAACACACAGCGAGAAGATGGCACTCCCCAGCACGTATCTCGCAATAATCATGTAAAATAGAGATTCCTTCCTGAAAGCTGAAAAACAACTTCTTGTTGGTTTTCTTCCTCAAAAGTTGTGTAAATAAAGAAAACCGCCTGACTGCATGTCTTTTTTTGCACATGATGGGTTGGATCTTTTGCATATGTGTTAATTCTCAACCACAGAGGTAAACAACAGAGAAAAGTAAAAGCAATTTTGGGAAAAATCACATATGTAGCTAACTAACACAGAACACTGTAAGCATACCTAATGTTTCTAATGCAGACGTTTCTCCTCCAAGTTATATACCTCCAGAGATAATTGTAAAAAGGCAATAAATTAAAAAAATCTAATGGAAATCAGTAATTATAACATATAGAATGATCTTAGGCACAATTTTAATGTTTTCTTACTTTTTAAAAAGAATAGAAAGCTGTATTTTCAGAGGAACATTTGCAACAATCACAAATATACCCTTCATTAAGAATTCTGCAGAGGGAAAGGGAAGGCAGTGCACAACCCCCTGGAAGACAAAGGTCTCATTCTACGCAAGAGCAAAGCAGTTTGTGCACTGTGAAGGGGACGGGCCAGGGAAAGCGTGCAGAGAGAGAGAAAAAAACTGTTTGTATCAGGAGCTATGGTGCTATGGCTACAGATTCATAGAGACATGTTATGAACTTTTATGCCAGGTTAAAAGAGTTGCAACTACTGGGAAGTCAACACTCTTAAAAACTGCATGAGCTATGCTTTAGCACAGTTTACACGCAGCAGCGTTTTGTGCTGAAACACAGTTTACACGCAGCACTTTTTTGCTGAGTTCTCATTTTACAGTTCCCAAAGATGGCGCTATTGCTTATTTTCTAAGGAAGCACTAAAAAATTAAAATTCATTCAGATAAATACACTTTTAAACAATTTCATGCACTAAGAACTCACTAGATAATTTTACAGTGATGTGGTATGACTTTTAAGAAAAAACTAGGTTTACAAGAGCATAAACAGAGGTATAAAATTACATTATTTTGCAAGTTGGATAATATATGGATACAAACAACTCATTAGAGCTGCATATAGAAAACCAAATTCATTAGGTGATTACAACATAAAAAGTGCAGTAAGTTACTCTTATTTTGCCTCAAAAAAAATAGCATCCATTAATTTCAATTCCACTCATTCTAATGTTTTGTACATTCCTCCAACTGCAACTTAAAACCACTTGGAAATGAGTAAGTATGAGAAAAAGTATAGTTATTGGATTGCAAATATAAAGTAATTCTCTCTTTAAATCCACCATAAGAATCACAGAAGAAAGAAAGAAAGAGAGAAAGAAAGAGAGAAAGAGAGAAAGGAGAGAAAGGAGAGAAAGAAAGAAAGAAAGAAAGAAAGAAAGAAAGAAAGAAAGAAAGAAAGAAAGAAAGAAAGAAAGAAAGAAAGAAAGAAAGAAAGAAAGAAAGATAAAGAAAGAGGAAAAAAGAAAAAATCAGGAAATACAATGAATTCATCCAAAAGCTGATGTGAATTACTGGTCCTGAAACTTTATTTACTGATTTATTTAAAGACCTGTAAGAAAAAATCCATTTATTTATTGTTGTTTGATATAGAGGGAAAAAAGTGGGATCTTCACAGATCATTTTCTTACCTTTTTTTGACGATTAATATGACAACAAGGAGAAGCAGGATGAATACCAGAATTCCAGCACTTATTCCTGCTATTTTCACCACTCTATCTGTCTGTTTTGCTGGATCCGGAATCACCTCAGGTTCTTCTGTTGCTGCTGCTAAATGAATCAAAACAAAAGTTGTGTAAATTTGTAAGTACTAGAAACATGAAAATTAACATTGATGATAATCTCCACTATTTGTGTATGTTAATATAGTAGCCAAAACACTGGATACATGCATCGTGTGGCCAAAATATGTACGTATACGTACACAGATACACTATGCATTTCAATCTATACAACATACACATCTGCAACACCAAGTATGTGTGTATACAGGTGTGTATATATAATTTCATGTATACAGAAGTGTTACATGCACCTGGATTTTCAAACACACTACGGTATTTATTACAAACCAGAAGTATGTTTTTACAGAGACAATCTATCGACTGAACCACCATCGCTACCTTCACTGTTACTTTTTCAGATACTAAACGTGGAACGTTTAACACAGAAGAGCAAGATTATGTAACTCACAAACAGTAAATCAAACTTTCTTAACCAAGCTGCAGCCAGCACCCAAAACTCTAGTCCTTCCCTCTTACATCCAAGCTCCAGTTCACCTTTGTTGACTAATTCACCTAGCAGCATCTAGTCTGAGACCTGCATCCTATACCATAAATCAGTTTTACTGTAAGTATGACTTGAAATTTTGATTCTCCACATAAGGCCATCCACATATCCAAGCCTAAAGTCAGCAGTAGTTTTATTTCTGTGTATAAGCCCTGAAAAAAAATCACTGTTCTACACAGAGATGAAACCACTCTGTAACACAGCTGACTGGGCTGAGGCCACAGGTTACATCAGAGAGGAAAACAGAGTATTTCAAAGTGCACAGTCACTCAGTCTGCACCTTTCTACATCACAGTCTAGTGTACAAAGGATCAGGAACATGGGATTTTTCAGCCTGGTGGAAATACCAAAAAGTGTTAATAAATTTCAGCCAGGGGTAAAATCCCATGAGGTGTTTACTTGTAAAACAGCTAACAGTTCTTAAGTTTTCTGGTTCCTTCTCACTTCCTAACTCCGTGGCTCAATGCTTTGCCTTTCCCCTGCTCCCAGGCACGGCTACCTTCTCTCTCTCTCTGGCCAGTTTCCCCTCCCTCTCCAACAGGTACACAGCAGATGCCACTCAACCTCTCCCCTCTCACAGCAGCCACACATGAAGTATTTACAAGTCTTTGGTGTCACTGTGCCTATGCTGTTAATCACCAAATATCCTTTACACTGAAACTAAAATGCTTCTCAGGAGACCAACAAAATGAAAAAGAATGATAAACTAGGTAAAGCCACACCAGAGAAAGACTATCATTCCCTCAAAAACCTCCTCAGAGCTCCTCTCAGAAAACCACTCGAGTCAAGAGCAGTGATAATTACAGCCTAATGCTTTCTGATTTTAACCATATTACTCACAACATTTCTATTTGGGCTTCCTGTGCTGAAAGACTAATACCTTTTGGGGGAAGGATCAGGCTGTATTTAAAAATAATTCTTTATTGCTTGCTTCCATAACCTCCACCACAGCAGTATCTTAACCACTTACTAACACCTTATCCTCAGAGGTAGGAACGTGCTGTATTGCAGACACCCCTGCAAGAGCTGGGCAGACAGTGAGAAATCTGGCAGCGCTTTAATCATAAAACTTAATCAGCATCATAAGACTTCATCACTGTAATCATCTCTCTCCCCTACAGCTTGAACTCTATCCACCGAGAAATACGAAATGCTTCCCTCTTTGTATAAATACATGTCTGTCTGTACCCTTGTTGGACTTGATATTGAACATTTTGTTTGTTTTATGTGTGTTGTTCAAGTGTCTTGGGGGCAAGAGTCTGTATCAGGCAAATGGCGTGTGTCTGTGTAGCTGTGTGCATACAACATACTCTCAGACAAGCTAGAAGTAATGCCAGATAACCATACGATGCTGTCTAACAGGAAATGACGGGGATGACTTTTGAAGCGGAATTGCAAGAATAAGGTGTTCAAGATTCTCAACACTCAAAATCAATCAACTGGCAACCTACTGGGTTGAATATGACAAACGTGAATGAACATTTGAGAAGCAGCAGAGTCAAAAGACAAATCAGTAGAGCTGAAAGGCCAATGAAAGTTAAACTATAAATGGCCTTATGTGTGAATGGGAAAAAAACCCATGTTTATTGTATGGGGTACTGAAAAGCAGCAAGGATGTGGGAACAGAGGAGAGGGATCATGCTGGAGCACAACGGTAGCTGTGGGGTGTGGAACCACCTCGAGTACCGTGACTGCAGCTGAGTAGCTCTGACCATGCAAAGGTAAGAACTACTCAAGCTGCAAAATAGCACAGGCCTGCACAAGAGATTTAGTTGTGTGGATGGGTGTATGGAGATTTAAGGTCCTGCTTCTGAGACATTTCAAAATATGAATTACAAGAACTGGATGCGACTTGAACATGCACTTTGAAAGCTGAAGACTCAAAAATGCATCCAAAGCAGAAGCTTTGAGCCATGACGAGGGTGGTGGTATTTTCACAGGAGTATTGGTGAGAGATGAGAGAGTAAAGGGGAAGGAGTAAAGCCAGCTGTCTCAGACTTCTCTGCAGCAAGACACAACCCCTGTTGCTCATTACAGTAACCTGCAGAATAGGTTAGAGTCATGTTTTAAATATATCTCTTGGCCACACACAATGTTATTTCATTCACAAAAGTTACCTTAGAGTAAGAACTCTATACTTCTGAGAAACTCCGAAGGAAAGATAACTGAGGGAGATTACTTATTCTCCTAGCTTTGGCAGGGGTGTTTTGTTATATATTCTGTAATAAATAGTTGAGTATGGATGTTCAGTAACTGTTCAAAATGCAGCTTTCTGTCCAAGTTTTTAGAACAACAGCAGAGAACCAGGAGAATATCAATTGCTTGTCCACTTATTCTGGTTTCTTCACATTACAGGGTTTGAAATAAGAGACAGTAACTCATTCTGTGAGCTGTAATGCTGTTTAGGAGATAAAGCTGCTGCCCACTGGAAACATACCACAGAGTCCTAAATTACAGGAGAAAAATTACACTGAACAGTTATAGACTAAGCAAGTATATACCAATGGTTGAATATCATATATCCAAAATATTAAAATATATGGTCAAAATGCTACCCCCCTCCCCAGTATCAACAGTAAAATTCCTTTCAACTTGAACCCAGGGTTATTATACGTATGTTTCAAGCAATAGATAATATATACGTTCTCCAGACTAAATGTTACATTTGGGGATTATATGAAAGCAATTATAGATATAAATCACACTGCAATAGATTATTTATATGCATGTCCATTGTATGCACAATTTTTTATTATTTTGAAGGAGCTATTGAACGTAGCATAGAATTAGTTAAAGAAATGTATGAATCTGAAAGTATTTCATATTATTTTTGTTTTAATTTTGATAGTTACTTTATTGATTTATGCCTTTGACTACTTCTGGTCTAAGCAAGCATCTGTACCAACAAACAGATACAATACAGGAAAAAAAGATTTACACAGGAAATTAAAAAAAAAATCTGTATACATAACTGCATTAATTAGGTGGTACTGCTGTTCCTGTAATTGTGGCAAACACACACATTTTGATAAGCTATGACTTACAAAATATAACATTGCCAGAGACACAGTACCATATTCCAGACCAGAGCATATTATGATACTGCAATGGCTTGTGTGAGCTTATTACACAAATAGACGCAAAGGACAAAACCACAGAAACCTGGTGCCTGTGTTAAACCCCCACTATACGATCATGTCTCCCAGTTGCTGATTGCTCAAGGACTACAGTGGCAAGAGTTTCTCCGAGAATTTTCTCTCTCTGTCCTCTAGACTACAAGACTGCTAGGAATTTTCTTCTTCTCCAAAGTGGTTCTTCTGTAGGCTGAATTGCTTTTGCCAAATAAAGCAACACCATGAACACAGCAGCTTTCAGGCTTTTTTTTTTATGTGTTGGTTCCTGAAATAGTATACCACTGTAGGTTCCTATGTATATTTTGGGTAGACTAGTACTTCTCACGTAACCACATCCCCCCTTTTTATCTAACAATTACTAGAAATTTTTTCATCTTTCTGCTTTTACCCATTTGTTTCTAGAAAAGGACTTTCCTACATTAATGTTAACATATGTTCTGTGTAAGATTAGCTAACACTACTTCACAGTTCCTCTTCCGGTGATTTGTGAATATCAAAATCATTCAATTTTCCACTACTTTATATTTCTAAATAAGGTAAGATTGTCAAAAAATATTTAAATTATAAAAAATCCTACCTTACTCATTCCTTTTTTTTAAAAAAAATATTTTTTAGCAATCTTATCTTCAATCCTTTCAGATACTTTGAACAGTAGGCTGAATTAAAAGACACTTTCTCAAGTTGAAAAAGAATCCAGCATGATAACAAATGATGATTCCAGGAAAATGGACTCTGTATTGGCTGTTAATTCCTTTGGCCAGCCTTACTCTAACAGGCATTTAACTAAGCATATGATTTTACAACATCTTTGCGAATCTGTGTATTACTATCTTTTTCAAAATTTGACCCTACAAGTCTTTATGCATCTCGCATAAAATTTACAAGAAGAATTTCTGTTCTGAAACAGGGAGTAATTACATTTTTTCCCCCTATAGGAACAGCTGTCTACACAGAAGATTTACCAGCTGAATTGGGAAGGGAACACTTGATTCTTTGACTTACCTATTTTCTTTCCTTGTAAATGAATTAGCAGTAGCAGCAATCATATTCCACAGTCCCATTCACAAAATTTGTAAACCACTTCATCTAGTCATTTTGCCTCTGTACATTACCGGTAATTGTCACCATGGAAGTAGTAGTTTTCCTTGTTTTCACAGATACTTAAAGACCAGTTGACTTCCATGAAGAACAGCAAGAACGTGAACTGTGAACAGAGACTAGGACGGGTAATACTCTCAAGGATAGCAAAAATCTAAATAATTGTTGAGGTAGAGTCTATCTCATTCTCATAAATTTCTGTTTTATTAAATTCCTCTAAAATTTGTTACAATGTTTTTAATCACATACACCTAAAATTCCAACACCCACTTCTAAAACTGCCTAATACTCATACCTAATTCCTAAAGTATATTGTGGCATAAAGAATCCAGTCATGCCACATATTGCTTTCCTGTCTTCTCCTTCCTTCTGTGGCTCAGAATTTACACATAGCCTTGCAAAATTGTCAGAAAATTTATGAGACTCAGCACAAAATCTATTCACATATACCTTCCTAAGGAGATGGTGCTGGAATGAATATAATGATATTCTACTCGCTCATCCAAACAAAATTATTCAAGCAGAAAAGGCTGGTAGGATTTTGCAGGGCTGCTTGTATGGCCCCGCTTAGAGAATAGCCAGCCTTCTAAAAGACAGCTTTTAAATCAGAGGTTTTGAACATGATTTTGTACATAACCTTCTTAACATACTGTTTGACTCTCTGAACATTCACACCATTTTATGCAGTGTTTCCTTTCTGTGAGTTAGGGAAGAAATTCTGTTTTATGCATGATTAAAGCTGCTATTTGATTACACTGTATTTTCTTTGAATGTTAATTTCTGTTTGTGGCAGGTCTTTGAATTCACACAAACTGGTGTTATTGCTGCATAGCTTGATATTCAAAATAACTCTGTTCCAGATAATCTGGTCTGCACCTTTGTTATGTGGCATTCAAAAAGTTTTAATTAAAAACAGGAATGACGTCTGAATGAGTTCAACAAGGTAACATCAGGATAACATCAAATGAAACTGGTGCTTCATCCAGCTCTGGCAATATGTCAGTCTACCACCTGAGAAAAGGGCTCTTTGAGAAACTATGTGAGATTCTCTGATAAATATTTTCTTTCAGATTGGTCTGACTTGCGTTTTAATCATCTTCCCAGAAAGACCGTTCTGTCTCCATCAGTTTTGTTTTGCTGCTGCTTTGCTAGAATGATAATCACTGTATAATTAAGGATTTTTTTAGAAGTCTGAAAGTTAATTAATAAATTCAAGTTCAGATGGAGAAGATGCCTAACCCCTTTTAGCTTAATTGCTACGCCCCCCCCCCCCCCCAAAAAAAAAAAAAGTCTTGGCTGATTCTGTGTGATGAAAACACTTGAATGCACTTTTGCAGGGAGCAGCAAGGTGGAATATGCAACTTGTTCCAGCAAACAGTGCACACGATTCATGTAATCTTACAGGTTTCCTCATGTGAGTCATGGTTTAGCACACTGCTGGCCTCTCTTTAGGGAAGAAGATTTTTCTTCTTCAGATCATAAGCTGGAAATAACGATGGAAGCATTTACTGAGGAAGGAACGCCCACAATTCTCCCTCCTCTACTTTTTCCAATGAGCTCTTTTGGAATACAGCTTCTGGAAGATGAAGTCATGCTAGAAATTCACCAGAGTTTGAGCATATCTAAGCAGTTGTGTCCAGGAATCTAAATTACAGCTTTCTAGGGTAATGCGACTAAGTAGAAAAATTGTATTTGATAACGAACTGAAAACGTGATTCCCTGAGCTGTGTTCTGAAGTGTCAGACTCATCCTCATCACCATGGTAACATTTGACCCAAGGAAAAGAGTTTTTCAGGCTCCGCTGGTGGAAACGGGATGCCTGACACCATCAGCCTCCTGTTCCATGCCCATCCTCAAGGAAGAGGGTAATGAGGTGATGCTGAGATGACACCTGCTGCTGCTGCTGCTGCCTCACTTTGTATTGCAACGTACAGCACCCATCCACGTCCTCGCATGTGCCCCTTACCAGGGCAGAGGGGGAGTTGTTACAGAAGCCACAAACTATGCCTAGCAGAGACGGCTTCAAGGTCCCAAAGCTTTGTGAGGTTATGATTTTTCCTCTGTATGGAAAATAGTCAGATATCACTGTTCTCCATGTTCTTCATTACTGCAGAAATGGATATAGACACTGTTTCATTGGCCCCTAGTGAAGAAGCTTTGTGATCCCTCTCAAAGGATGGCTTACATGAAAAAATGAAAGAAATACAGATTCAGGCTTACCTCTAATCAGATTTGGGATGGTATAAAATGTCGTAGAAGTTAAGCACAGAAAGTCCCACAGGTGGCTTTGCATACAAACGCAGTACCATGTAAACAGGTGAACACCTTCCTACATGTCCTGCTTCCCAGATAATGCAGAAAAATAGCTTGAACATTTATATTTATTTATATGCATTTTTAATCAATTAAACAAACTAGCACATTGCATCTTGCCCTATAATAATGAGAATGCTACCTGGAAATTCCAATATATTATATACGTTTATATATAAGAGACAAATTCCTGGCTGGTATTGTTAATATAGGTACATATTGTTTTGATAACTCACATTTAATCAAAAAAAATTCAATTCCATCATTTCCACTCTCCAGAACTTTCACATCAGCTGACTGTTTATTACTATTTTGTTAGAAAACCACAAGAAAAACATAATCAGATGAATCAGGTGTCTTCTGCTACTAGGGACTGATACTAAAATTAATGAGGATTACTCTTGCAATGTTCCACTGAGAAGCAATTTAAGTTCACAATGACTACTACGCAAACAGTAATGTCCATGAATTTATAACCAATTATGACAGAGTTGACCTTAAAAGATTCAGAAGGATCAAGAGAAAAAGTGCTGAATCTGTTTGCCTCGCTAACTGTGAAACCTTGGACAATGCGCAGATGAATAGAGCTGAAGTCAGAACAGTGCTGAGGAGACAATGTTCCAGCAGAACTCAATGCCCTGCTGTCCATAGGTCACGTTAAAAGAACAGATTAGTGCCTTCAATGAATTTCTACACCTGCCATTTAGACTTGTGCATATGCTTTGTAGATGCTTTAATATCCTTCCAAATACTGCAAGGACAGGACTTGGGTATAACAAATGAAGATGTTCAGTGCATCTTAAAATCTCCAGGTTGTACAGATTCTGATTTGCAAGTTGTTATCCTAATGTGAGAGACGGCAGTATATGTAAACATAACTAAGCTAGCCTTGAGACAGACATTTTTCTCCCCTCTCTGCCCCTTCAGTACTACCTTATCTTCAAAACAAATGAGAACAAATCTTTAGAACCCTTTTCAAATGGGAAGATGTTAAAGAGATGTTAAAGATATTAAAGATGTTTCGAATCTTTAGAATTCTTTTCGGAATAAGACTCTCTTGAGCCATTTGATGTTATTCATACAGTAGCCAATATTCAACAAAACTAAAGACTCACACCAATTTTTTCTTCTTTGCATGTGTACCAACAGACCTTGAAAAAGATACGTAAGAAAAAAGATTTACTAAATATATAAATGAATGCTGTAAAGCATCAAAATGATACAATGGAGTTTAAAACAGCATTTCTCCCTGATTTTCTGGAAAGGGATATTGGTCAAGAAGGTCCCCTAATGTGGATCCACCTGACTGCAGCCACTTAGCAATGACTTGTTGGATAGACTGTTCCCATTACTTAAGGTCACTGTGACTACTTCCTGTGAAGATGGGGTCTGTTGCTAGAACTGCTGAGGCATTTTTCTATTGAGAACATATAAAGGCAGCCAGCCTTTTGGTAATAAGATAATTTATTAACTTTTTTTTTTTGGGGGGGTGGGGGGGGGTGGGGGGGGTGGGGAGGGGAGTTAGTGTTTGACTGCATTACAAATTAATCATGTTTAAAGTTTTAGGCTGAACAAACAGTCTGTTTTCCAACATGCGTTTCATTAAATAAATTCTCAAATGACTTTAATTATAAAAATTCAGCTATGCAAAACACTGCATTAGGAAATTGTCTAGTTTTGACAATGACTCCTATATGGCTTGTTAGCTCAGAACTATACCTGAAAAGAAAATTACTATAAAAGCAATGTTTGGTAACAAATATACAAAATATCCAATTTTATGTGTCTTTGCACCAGGTAACACTTAAGAAGTTTAGTAGAAAAAGTACATCATAATGATAATTTTTATTTTTATATGCACACAACATAGTTTATGGGGAGAAATATTACTATCAAACGTCTGAAATGCCATTTTGCTACATTTACTGAAAATAACATTCTGTGAATAACTTTTGCTCATTTAAGCAACTATAAAATTGTGAGAATCTATTGGCAGTGTAGAAGTTGCTGAGTTATTGCAGATCTGTGCAATTGCACTGAGGAAAGCAAGGACAGCTTACCTCTCTTTCACCACAAAAATGCAAAGTCTCAACCCAAACTATGCTCACACAGTACAGAAATTCCCAAGATGAAAAATTGTCCCAGATCAAGTGCAGTGCTAAAAACATTAAGGATGGAATCAAAAGCCAAAGGTAATAAGTAGGAACAGAAGAAGGATGTTTCCTTCATCCTTTCAAAAAAGCCTCTGACCATGGTGCTAGGTGAGAAAATAGATGGAAGCCTTCTCCAAGAAAATAAATTGTTAATTCTTCTCTTGGGGGTTAGGTCCCAGTTTTTCCAAACCCATACAGATTCAAGCTCATACAGTGCTAAACTATTCTTTAATAGCACCCATCAGTTGTTAGAATCCCAGATTCTTACTGCCAGCCATCAGGATTTAGTTTCCTGTAAAATTTTGTACTTTTCAAAGAAAGTGGAAGGGTAAGTATAAGTCACCTGAGATAATAATAAAGATACTTTCTTTCATATGAATTCTATTTTTCCATCTACGGAATCTCTTTGCAACTTCTTCAGCTGTACAATACTTTCTCGCCATGACTCAGTGTCTATAGGAGTCCACTGGGATAGCCGGGAAATAACACAGGATGCTCTGGTGTGCAATGCCTGTGTCAGAGAACTTCTCTTTAACATCTTTCCATCTGAAGAGCACCCACTCTCAGAAAGTTACACTGGTCAAAACTCTTGAGGTTCTCCTGAACTCCTCAGCTCTAATAGGTGTCTGAACAGCTGCATGCCTGGGAGTATAAGGGCAAGGCAAATATCCTCTTCTAAGCCAACTGGATATTACCTAGCTGCACATCATGGTGCGGTGTGCTGCAATTACTGGTCTTAGACATTACCCTAATTATGCAGTTGCTCACAAATCTGCTTATCCAAATATATCTGAAAGGTTCTATGCTAGCAGTTTAAGCTAGGCCACCTGATTTTGTAACAAACACATCTAAGAAGCAGTGTTTATACATGCTAGTCTACCAGCTTTGATGTGAGGGCAACAGCCTTTAGCAGACTGAAAGCTTTGACATCTTCAGCTACACCAACCAGTTGCAAAACAAACATGAACCTAAGCCTTAAACCCTGTATAAGAAGTCACAAGACTGTTTATAGGCTTGTTTACCGCATTTGACATCTAGCAATAGAGCCATAAGCACTGTGAAAGCATTCAGCTAATGCAATGATGACTATGAAAAAAACACACTGATGTTTATAGCTCTAGGTTGATTGCCATTGAGTTGCAAGTTCAGATCAGGACCTGTAATAACATTAAAAGCCTTTCGTACTGTGTCATTGCCTCTCTTTTCACAGTGGCATCTCCCTGTATTACTAACACGTCAAAGAAACTCAAGCTGAAGGAAGAGGTGGCAGTCAGACAGACTGCAGGACAGAACACACTCTTGAAAGAAAGTAGACTGTTCGTGTGCATTGCCACTTTCTGAACCTTTGGCTTTACTTTTTCACTTTTTTTTTCTTTTTATACAGAAGTCTTGTTGCCTTCAAACCTTAAACTCCAATCAATACATCTCTTTTGAAAGAAATACAAGACATTTTGTCATTTCCATTATTCAAGAAAATACTCGCACAACACTGTGATGGGGGAACCAGATGTAATAAAAACCCTTGATGATTAAAATCAGATGAATTTTTCATATCTGGTACTATTCCGGTTCAGAAAAAAGTAAAGATGAGTCAGTTTTTAATTGCACAAAGCTTACCCTGACAGAAGGCAGTCAGGCTGTATAAAAAGTAGTACTATATTGTGCAGTATGCAGAACTAAAATATATCAGTTTGAAAGTGGATTTGTGGTCCCCTTGGCTGCATGTTTGCTGGGTAGTGGAGCATTTAGTTGTTTTTATCCAAAGGACGAAATTAGCTGCTCTGTATTGGATATGCCTTGGGCTGTTGCTTTCCCAGCTAGCTTCTCTGGGAAAATACAACTGTATCAAAGGAAAAAAGAATATCTAACAAAAGCTTCAAATCCACAAGGAAGTCAAAATAAATGAAGCCAACTATAACACACAAACATTGTATTATGATTTATGTAATGGGTTGCTGGCAAAGAAGATTACTGTACTGGTATTTTTGCTTTAAATCTGGTTTTAGGCTTTTCAGCCAGTTGTGATCTGATTAAAATGTGACTGATTTGGAGGAGAAAATCACCTTAAACTGAAGGAGTGCCAAGAACTCTTACAGATGAGGTGGTAAAAATATCTACATCGAGGCACTGAACTTTGCTAAAAATGAGCAAAGACAAATTTGCATTAAAAAAAAAAAAGTGAAAAATGAATTAAACCAGGACTGGCATGAAAACAATGTGCTCTAGTGTTTAGGGAGACAGCCTAAGACACACCTGTATGTACCTCATTTAAATTGTCCCTTAGGCAAAATGTGATTTGAAATTTGAAACACACAGCCCACTCCACAGTGTGAGCTCCCATTTATAAGTAGGCGCTCCTGACCATCCATGGTGAAAATGGCCTTTCTTCTCTTGAAGGAGGTGAAAAATGGCATTACTCAGTGACTGACTTGATATGACTATAATGAATGACTCACTTCAGCTTTTTATTCCTCAAAAAAACAGGCAGCGTTATCTATCAGTTTTCTTAGAGACAGCTGGCCAAAATTTTCAAGCTTGCACAGAGGAAGTCACCCTGTCACGCTCAGCACCAACACAAGAGATGACTTTCTGACAGCTTGAGCTACTCTGAAAAATCAGATATACTGTTATATTTTAAATATCCACATTTGAGAAGAAATATACACCTGGGGAAACATTAGCCAAACAATGCTATAATTATAATATCTACAAACTACTTCTTCTTGCCTATGTTGTAATAACTAGACTAATAAGTGTTACATGAAAACATAGCACCATCCTGTATGATTATGTCTGCTATTTATGGAATGTCTGAAAAGTAAAATTAAATATAAAACTGCTTCCACAACTCAAACATTCAAGAAACAGAAAATAATAATGTGTTTCTAAACCTATGTAATGGGTTTATGTGCCAAGGTTTTGGTAGATGGGGGACTGCAGGACCAAAGCCCAGCAGCTGCCCCATGTCTCAGCATATTTAATTTCTGATAGGAAGATAATTTCATTAATCTCCCTATGCTGAGTCTGTTTTGCCTGTGATGATAACTGGTAAGTGATCTATTCTTACTTCAAGCCTTGAGCCCTTTTCCATCATATTTTCTCCCCCTGTTGCTCTGAAAAGGGGGAGTGAAAGAGCAGTTGTGGTGGAGTTTAGCTGCCCAGCAGGGTGAAACCATCTAATATTAAACAACCTGGTACTATATTACGCTTCATAACAAGAAATATAAAAAAAATGGTTTTGGATCACCAGATCACTTTAGAAGTGTTTATATAAGTTATTTTCAACAGAACAAAAGGCTGAGAAGAAAAAGAAATGAAAATGTAAATTTTGATCTAAAATCATATATAATACTAAGTTGTTTTTACTGTACAAAAAGTACAAATCTTAGCAAATCTATAGTATTTAAGTTTAATCATCTTTGTTAACTCAGTGATCATTTAGAAGTAAATACACCTACCGTTACCCCACCGAGAAAGGACCTAGTAACCTTTCTTTTCTACAGATAAAGGTAAAAGTTTTATTCAGTTTAACTGGTAAAAGTAAGTGTGGAATGCTGTATTCCCAAACTTGAACCAGGACAGGATATTTCCACTCAGCTACTTTATTATATTATGGGGAATATAATCCCACCTTCTTTTACCTACCAAGACAAATGTAATACAAATACTGGATTGTTTTATTTGGACTGAAGTCAGCAGGTTGAGGAAGGAGATCATAACCCTCGATATGCCTGACCAATCTGGTGGCCTTCTATGATGGAGTGACTGCATGAGTTGACAAGGGAAGACTGACTGATGTCATCTACCTGCCCTTCCGTAAGGCTTCTAACACAGTCTCACATGACATCCTGATCTCTAAATCAGACAGAGATTGATTTGAAGGGTGGACCGTTCAGTGGATTGCATTAAAGGCCGCACCTAGAGGGTGGTAGCCAATGGTCCTATGTCCAGGTGGAGGCCAGTGATGAGTGGTGTACCCCAAGTGTGTGTCTTGGAACTGGTACTGTTTAATATTTTTAACAATGACATAGAAAAAGGGATAGAGTACACCCTCAGCAAGTTTGCTAATGACACCAAGCTGAGTGGTGCAGTCGATACAACAGAAGGAAGGGATGCCATCCAAAGGAACCTGGACAAGCTCGAGAAGTGGGAACTCATTGAGAGCAGCCCTGCAGAGAAGGACTTGGGGGTTCTGGTGGATGAAAAGCTTGACATGAGCCAGCAGTACATACTCGTAGCCCAGAAGGCCAACTGCATCCCAGGCTGCATCAGAAGAGGAGTGACCAGGAGGTCGAGGAAGGTGATTGTCCCCCTCTGCTCTGCCCTTGTAAGGCCCCACCTGGAGTGCTGCTTTCAGCTCTGGGGCCCCCAGCACAAGAAGGATGTGGAAATGTTAGAGCAGATCCAGAGGGCCACAAAGATGATCAGAGGGCTGGAGCACCTCTCCTGTGAGGAAAGGCTGAGAGAGCTGGGGATGTTCAGCCTGGAGAAGAGAAGGCTCAGGGGAGACCTCATTGTAGCTTTTCAGTAATTAAAGGGTGCTTATAAAAAAGATGGAGAGCAACTGTCGCTCGGGCAGACAATGGCAGGATAGGGGGAATGGTTTTAAACTAAAAGAGGGGAGATTTAGGTTAGAGGTTAGGAGGAAATTCTTCGGTGTGAGGGTGGTGAGGCCCTGGCACAGGTTGCCTGGAGAAGTTGTGGATCCATCCCTGAGTTTTCAAGACCAGGTTGGATGAGGCCCTGGGCAACCTGATCTAGTGAGTGGCATACCTGCCCACAGCAGGGGGATTGGAACTGGATGATCTTTAAGGTTCTTTCCAACCCAAGCCATTCTGTGATTGTATACTGCATATGTGCAACCATCCAGGCTACTGTGCCTAATTTGGGCTCACCACTACAAGAACCAATGCTGAACCAAATCTAGCAGAGAGCCAGTAAGGTGATGGAGGCACAAGATGCACATACAGAGGCTGAGGGAGCTGGCTTTGTTCAGCCTGAAGCAAAACCAGCTTTGAGGAGTGCTGGAGGAAGGAGAGAATTGATCTTGTTGCATATCTTCAGCTGCCTCATGGGTAGACGGACATAGAGACAACAACACCAGACTGGCAGACCATGCTCTGATCGGTACATAACAAAAGGACTAGAGGCAACAGATACGATAGGGAAATTCCCAAGTAGATAGCATAAATAAATCACAGCAGTATTCCCTGAAATGCACAGAATGCAGTTTTAACCTTGTATTTCTTCCAGTTTCAGTATTTCACTTAGATTCAAGTTTGAGGTTTTTTTAAAGGCTCTCATAATTTCAAAAACAATCATCTAAGTTTCCATGACGGCTGGCTCCCAGACACTTTTTAAAGCTGATGTAGCTTTAAGCTTCTGGCCCTGAGTACTTCACAAAAAAAACTCATGTTCTGGTTTGCTAAAAGATTTTCAGTGGTCATTGATGGCCTACAAAGATGAAGACTGCTCTCTCACGTCTTGGCTCTCAATGTAAAGAAATGCAGAAAGAAAACAGAGAAGAGACAATGCCTGATTTAGTCCTCGCTTACCAGAATGCCCTGATCAGATGAAGTTTCATTAACTGGGGAAGGAGAAAAAAGCATCCTTTTAGGATGCTCTTAATATGGCTACATACTGGGTTAAAAGAACTTACTGCCTACAGCACTTGATTGCTTTCCTCCCTGGAATACTCTCCTCATTTCCTTGTGGACCTCTCCCCAGGGGCTTCCCAGGGTAGGAGAAACCCTGCAGTAAGAAAGAGTGTAGAGATAAAAGAGTGGTGATTCAAGATTTAGCAGCAGAAAGCTTGTGGTTAAAGGAGCTGCCCTAGGTCTGACAGAAGAACGAAAATGCAGAGATGTGATAAATTTAATGGCAAGGGAAATCAGAAATGAAAAGGAAAAAGTGTCTGGAAAACAGATATGCAGAACAAGGAAAACATGAAAACATAATTAGCCTATTAGGAAAACAGCAACAAACAAACAAACAAACTTGCGAAAAGGAAAACAGCAAAATAAAGCAAGCACACTGAATTTAAAAAAAAAATAAAATTGATGTAGAAAATGTTTAAAATTTAAGTGATAGTGATAAAATTTAAGTGATCGCATTTAAAATTTAAGTAATAAAAATCAGTGATTTTTGATTATACCAGTGACTTTTAGTTGTATATGTCAATTTAAATTGTATTTGATTTGTATTCTTTTGTTAAATTAATCGCATAACGTTGTGCTATGGAGATGATAATGATAATAGAAGCAAAACCACATGTGAAATCTCAGTGAGGAAAAGAAGAGGTTTCTTTCTTTCCTGCTTTCAAAAGGCACAATCCCAGACCTTTTAAAAGCATTAATTTGTGGACTCCAAAACAGTCATCCTCTGTGCTGGTTAGGAATGAGAATTCAATATGTTACTACACATGCTCCCACAACACAAAACTACCACATAACTGTACATAAATTGTCTTTTTGTGAGATAGGCAGAACAAGAACGTAAATAGCATTACAAATCATGGCTGACATGCACTGTCAGATCTGGGTGTAGTGATTTACAGACCAACCTCTTTGCAGTATTTATTACCTCTGGTCACTGATACTAATTCTTCAACTTTAGTTTTATCAAATACACTCTCTCTTTCTTTGCAGTTCAAAACAAAACAAACAAAAATGAACTGAAATGAACAAAGTGGTATGGCCTCCTACTCAACAGAAAAACAGCACGAATATCAAAAACAACTCCAGCCTCCAACTATTGCACTGCTTTTACCCTTAATGTTTTTTATAAGACTTTTAAGCCTGTGTTACTTTTTTTCTAAGCATAAAGAAATTATTTCTCAAAGTATTCTTCACTGACCAAACTGAACTGATATCAAGCCTAAATACAAGCAAAGCAAGGACCAAATTTTGAGGTCCATTTACTCATTAAAATTTTTGTTGTATGTATTGTAAGCACAGATGAGGATTTATTTATTTTTTTAAGGTACAAACTTTTTTAAAAAAATCTAAATGTTTCTGTTTGCTTCAGTTATTTTCTGCACTCATATGCACTGTTGAGATCTGGGAAAGCAAATAACTAAATATACATCCAAGGCTGGAACTTCAAATGAAATCAGTAAAGTTCTGCCAGTATGAGCAAACAGGAGTGATCCAACCACTCTTAAAAGAACAAACTAATAAAAGGAAGACTTACTTCAAGTCTCTTCATATTCTACTTCATCACATGTAGTGAATAAAGATGACAACTTAAACACTTTCAGTTCACATAAAAGCAATATCTATTGCAAAATCGTTTGATAATTCGTTAGATGTATTGGCTATATGCTCCCAGAAGAATCATACACAAATAAATCTTACTTCCATTTATTTACAGCAAAATGTATTTATGCCTACTAACCAAAAAATACTTTATTAAACATTCATAGATATTGCAAGTAATTATTATATCAGTTTCATCACCAGAAGATTTTTATATAGTATCAATTTTCTATCCGCCTATTTACAAAGGCTTGTAAAGACCTTTTCAGGAAAGTAAAATATATGAAATGTTTTACTACACAGCAATACACTAAATTTCATTCTCACTCAGCTCGTTGACTTAATGTTTACTTAGTGAACCTGAATTCAAAACAAGATTCATTACATTGAAGTGTCTTAACTTTTGGCAGGGGTAAAAGTACCATTAATATTTAAGAAAGTTTAATTGCAATTGCCAGTTGAAAACCCAGTGACAGCAACAGCCAAATTCAAGCTCTAATTTTAGAAGCCAAATTTTCCTCAACCCGTAACCACCACCCTGAAAAAGTTGTTATATGTTGTACATCATATGATACACTTGCATGAAGACTGCCTCATTAAAACCAAATACCCTTCTCCCATAGTATTGCCACCATGCCGGCGTTATGGCAGGTGGGTACCAACAGACCAGAAGCTCCTGCTCAGTGCTGTGCACAGACCCCTTTCACATGTTTGGCCCATCAAATACTCTGTTAGCAAAATAGAGTTCAGCCTGAATTTCACTGATATCTTTAACATGGGATGAAGGAAGATTACAGCTGAGATTGGAGTGAGTTAGGTTCAGATATGGGCTATGCCTTCTGCTGCAGACGGGGCTCCTTGTACAAAAGGGGCCATTCCAGACAAGACGAAATGAACAGGAATGGTTTGGAAATCACTTCAAAGGTTAAAACAAACACCGTAAGGTGCTATGTTTTGGATTTATGACTAAAGCAGTGTTGATAACACAGCAGTGTTTTAGCTATGGCTGAGCAGTGCTTGCACAGCACCGAGACCTTCTCTGTTTCTCCCACTGCCCCCAGCAAGTGGGGGTGGGGAGGGGACACAGCCAGCTCAGATGACCCCAAATGACCAAAGGAATATTGCCCCAAAGCCTCAAAGTTTTCTTTCCTTTGTTCTTCTGATTCTCTCGCCTAGTTCTGTTGGTAGGGGACTGAGTGAGCAGCCGGGTGGGTGCTTAGCTGCTGGCCAGGATTGACCAGCCCAGAAAAGCACACCCAGACACAGGAAAAAATGAGCAACACTGACAATTGTTTCAAATCTTAAAACCAAACCAAACCAAATCAAAATACAACTGATACCACTGGCCACTTATATTCAGGTTGGTTATCTGAAAACAAAAAGCTCTCTCGTCTTCTCCAGTTAACAAAAAGCTACTTATGCTGTTCTATTCAGGCAGTTTACTACATCATAATTCACATGCCATCTCTCCTCCTAGCTGTATCTTTAAAAGTCTTTTCAGGTATTAACTTGAGACAGAACACTCCTATTTCAGAGCTGAAAACGCTGAAACAGAAAATAAACAAGCCTAGGGGTAACAAGGGTCTCACACTTGGGCAAAAAATGTTTGCAGATAAAGGCAATGTCTGGTGTAACCTACACTTTCCTTGTTTTCCTCAGTAATTCCCCCCACCCCAACACACACACACTCTGCTGCTTACACCAAGGTAAGGTAAATTCATATCAGGTTTAGCAACCTAAAAAAAAAAAAAAAAAAAAAAGAAGCAACCTATATTTACTGGCACTTCTTCACACATTTCTTTTTGCTACACCCATCCTTCCTCCCTTTTTTCCCCCTTGACTCTTTACACAGTATTTCAGTCTGCTTAAATGATTTGAATGACAGACTTGAAAGGTAAAGCACTCCAGTTTACCACTTTTTTTTTTTTTTCTATAGCAACAGAGGATGAATGGAAAGGGAATAAATGACACAGTAGTCCTTTTATACCCCCTTCTTTTTTTCCAAGAGCATTCTTTTTTATTCCCCTTGCTTTCAGTTCAACCCATTCACAAAGGATTAGCATAACACATCTTTTTATGCTTGTAAGGGTTACAGCTGTAATCGCTTCACCTCATCACTTTACTTAGAAATCCTGTCTCCAGAGGAGTAATTCGATTACTCACGACAATCCAACTTCTGCCTAACCAAATAGAAATTCATTATAATGCTGTGCTTGTGCATCAGTTTACTCTGAGTGGATGGAAAAATAAAACCCAGCAACCTGAATAGTTGGTGTGAAAGGAAGAAAGCTATTGTTGCCTAACAAAAGACTAGCAACAAAAGACAGAATGACTAGCAGAAATTCCTAGTCTCACCAGCATAGTAGCCTCCAAACTAGTAATGACCTGTACCTTTTAAAGGCCTTGGGTTTCAAATGGGCACTGAAAGTCTATAAATTGAGCATCAGCTTGCTTCAAAGTGACTAGTTTTTACCAGGTATTGGGTAAGCGTATGTAAAAACCTGAGACAGAGCTTTTGCACAGGCTGAAGAATCAGACGGGAACACCTTCTGTCGGAAATATCTGAATATGCACACATGCTCATCCTTGCAAAGGCTTCTCTTGCCTTCTGCTTCTGAAATTCCAAAATGCACATGATGCATTCTGACTGCATACTGCTTAGCAGTAAAACTAGTACCATCGTTAGCAACTGACAGTGGATAAGGACAGAAGAAAAAGAAAAAAAAAAAAAAGAGGACAACTGGCATCTCCAAATGACTTCCAGTTGTCCATATGCCCAAAAGCATGAATCTAAGAAAAGCTCATGCTGACTGTAGCACAGAAGGATAGCACTTGGGGCAGAAGCACAGATGCCAGGATCATGCCTTCTATTTAGAAGTTGAACATTTTAGTTTATTTTACATTATTTCTGTAGAATGATTTAAGAAGACCAGATATAATGGAATAAGTTCTCAAAGGCAATATTTGTTATGCCAAAGGTTTAGGATTATTAGGGTCCAGCTGACAAATCTTTAGCTGTTAGACTGGTTTAGGTCTGTTTTTAGCTTTCGGAGCCCATTATTATCTTCTTGATTTTTATTTCCATGGATTTCTGAAGATTTCAGCACAACATATGGGTGGCATTAAGGGCATTAACGATTTAAAAACTTGTATCATCACGATAAAAACATGAAGTCTGAAATGTATTTGGAGTTAAATGCAATACATATACTACTTGTGGTCAAGTTAAATGTTGATGTGTTCATGTTTGCATTAAGAAGAAAAACACAAAACAGCCTGTTTACAGTATCTGTATCAAGTAAGCATTCCAGACTTACCCATGAAGAAAGTAATTCACTGTGTTTACTTTAGTCTGATTTCTTTTTAATCTGGATTTTTTTTTAAATTAAATATTTTGCTCTTTTACATTCCCATAGGCACTTAACCTTTATTGTGATGTGTGTGTACTTTATGGTGACTGGAAATCAATAATAATCCCTTTTTATCTTGAAAAACTTAAAATATCCTTAAGACAGCATCTTTCTTCAATACCACCCATGGGAATTTACTAATAATTACACTGTTAGAATGGAGAGGAACTGAGCTTGTGGAATAAAAGCCAGACTTTAAAATGAAATTAAGTCCTCAGAGCATAAAAAGAATAGTTGGTTATTGTTATTTTGCAAGTTCCTGTTCAACATATACACAACTTCAATAACTATGCTTACTCTATAAGGGCAAAGTATCAGCATCTTTTTCCCTTTACTCCTTAGCTAAGAAAACAGAGAAGAGAGCAATCCTCTAATCACAATCTCACACTCTGACCCTAGTGAGATATCCAGGTCCAAGGGGGAAATCTACAGCTAGACAGAGAAATGAAGCATGATAGTCCCAGTGTTCAGCCTTGAATTCGTAACACACCTCAAGAAATGGAGTGAACCATTCAGGTAAGGTGCATACATTGTCTTTTGCCTTTTGACATCTTTTGATTTGCCATTGCTTTTTTTTTTTTTTTTTGCTGAAAATTAAATTACAATATTAATTTCTATAGGGGTGTGCTGTTGAAGAAACAAGTTGTTCTGCTCACAGATGAGAACTTCTGCCACACTGTGCAGAGAATGCAGGCACAGTTAGGAAGGGCAACGTTACATGTCACAATGGAAAAAACACCTTTCTGTTTAATAAGTAACTTCCACCAGAAAAGTGGAAATACATCATATTAAACTGGACATTAATCATAATAAAATTTATTTACAAAGAGCACAATGCTTCTGGAAGACACAGTGAAAAAGCCTCAGCACAAACACGAAAACATGGATTCATATTTCATAAGCCTTACCCCAAAATAGAGACAAGTCTTCAAGGATGTTTAACCAAGTTACAAAATATGTTGCAGAACTGTAAACACCACAAGTTAGCTACCTCATGCTTATCAGATACAGTACTGTTTATTCTTTGTTATTATGATATCTTTCCTTGCTTTGCTGTAAAACATCTCATTAGACATTCAGTCAGGACACAAAGACCCCATAGTTCTCAAAATTAATGCTACATAAACATTGAACAGTAGAAAATGGCTAAGAGTACCTTTTCTCATTAAAATGAATTTAAAGCACAGTAGTCAGTTTCAAAGTGGAAAAAATAAATGTATCTGAAATCTGTATTTAGTTTCTGGTTTAGGGAATTTTCATGTATCTTCCTGTCTCAAAACATTTATACCACAATATAAATTGGTTCTAACTACCTTAATCATGTTCAAAGAGGGAATAGCTACATCTTCAGAGGGGAGGGAAAAAGATAAAAGACTTACAGTCAGCTTATCTTGTATTATTTTATTTCTCCTTCAGCCTAACAAATGGGCAATGACAAGTGTATGTTACCTTCTTAACTCCACATACATTTCATAGGAAATTACACACTCAATGACTACTAAGTGGGTTTTGTAGGAAAATTGGATCAGTATCGGTGCATTTCCATTAGCTGGTATCTCTAAAGGTAATCTCCATGAACCACTTGGAATTGGAGTCAGGACACAGACCCTCTCTATCTTACTCTTACCAAAATGATGTTGAGTAAACTGGTAAAACAATACATTTAAATGCCTACTGATGTTGCTGTATCTGTTTTCCTGGAAGATCAAGATTTAAAATAGCCTTTTGAATACCTTAGGCATGCTAAATTTATTATTTTTTTAACAAAATAAATTCCTTAAACTATTAAAATTTTATGATTATTCATGATGAAATTACTTGAAGAATGCTATTGTCAGTCTCAATACACCATATATTCAAAGTTCAGTTGCTATCATTATGATGATTTGTTGCAAATCTTGTACTACCAGCACTGGGAATGACAAACCTCTGCTTGATAAAATACTTCTGTATTGGGCTTAAGAGCTCTCCATTCATGTCCAAACGGAGAATGATGTACAGCTGATGTGCTTTGCTTTGAAGAGAGGTCAATGAAGCCAAAGCAGTTTTAAGAAGTTAAAGTTTATCAAGTTTTATCACTTGATAAAAGCAGCACTTGTTTGTTATCATTTTGAAATAATACTCAAGTATCTTACTCAGCAGATGGACACATCCTAATTTCCCCAAACCTAAGGAGGAGTAATGACAGCTGTCGGAGCTCTATCATTCTGGCTGCATGACCCCATCTCAGCCATGACAGGGGCTACATCCCAAGTTCAGACTCACTCACAGCTTTATTCTGAGGGCCTAGCTACACACAACGTGCTACATATCTGTCCAAACTGCTCACCGTGTCTACAGGCTGGCTGGTGAATGATGAAGCAGTATATGCTTGCTCATGCAGCAACTCCGCCCAAGTGGCTGTTCCTCTTCTACAAGCTACAGGCACCAGGTCATACAAAAGGCTACCAGCTTCAGGTCCAACAGCTGGGTCAGCAGTCAGCCATCAAATCTGCAAGTCCAACATCCTCACACTATACTCAAACCAATGCAACTACAGTTTCTGTGAAGAACAATGGCTCTACTGAGCTTTCCTAATCACAGCACAAGGTGATCTGGGAGGCCTGATGTGAAAAAGTGAACTATTGTTCCTGTCGCTGAGCTTCTGCTGGTCAGATGACTGTGCTCCAAACATTGCAGTACTGCGTGCCTGCGATCTACTGCGTTACATTATGATCTACCCAAGCAGCATTGACTTAGTCCTTGAACAAACCAAATTGTTTTATGTAAGGAATTGCTTAAATTTGCCTGAAACTGTTCCTTGAACGAGTTACTTAAAAATAAAGCATAAAAGATTTGTAATTGCCAAAACAATTGGGGAAAATACTTTTCAGCTGATTGTATGCCATCTCTCCTATAAAATTTCATTGTCTGAATTCCACCACTACTACTCAAAACAGGACATGCAGGAAATGACAATTTCTGTTGCTTGATTCTCTGCATAAACAAATTGATTTCACTTTCTGAATCTGAGAAAACTGTTCAGTTTGAATTCAATTTATATTAGCTAGCAAAGCTATTTGATTTGGCTAAACAACATCATGCTTCAGAGCTTATGCAGAGCAAGCAATATTATTTTATACAAAGGCAACCAGATTAGCAGCTTTCATATTTGGACAAGCATATAATGAGATTCAATTTGCCCTCTCAGTCCCTGAACTGCCAGCTACTTACGTTGAATGAGCGTTTCTAAATTCTGTTCAAAACAATAAATTTGTAGATTTGCAAATAGGTAGCGCCTGCCACAGATAGCCACCATCCCTTCCCATTTTACTGCGGTATGACCTAGGCTGAAAAATATAACTGGTTGATAACAGCAACAGCATGCCCTACCTTTAGATATCTGTTCCACAGTTCAAGTGATGTATCAAAAATGTAATCTAACCCTGATGGTTAATATCTGATGGTTATTAATGGGGACTCATCCCATAAATTCCTCAACAGAGTAATCTGAAAAATCAACCTTCCTATCTGACATCTATAACAGAATTTTCTGTAAAAGTGTGAGTTGAAAATTAACTGTCTTATTACATATAGGAAACATCATCTTTGATCACATTTGAGAAACAGAGGAGAGAGGCTGCTTCCAGATATATCATCAAGCAGGTGTTCACAGAATCATAGAATCACTCAGGTTGGAAAAGCCCTCCAAGATCATCTGGTCCAACCGTCCCCCTACCACCGATATCACCCACTAAACCATGTCCTTAAGTACCGTATCCATGATGAAACGCCCAGTGCCCAGGGTTCATGGTCCAGTATCTTACAAAGTTTTACACCAGGGCAAGGAACAATAACCCTCTCCTTTGGGTGTACAAAAGGAAGTTCTGTGGAAGACGAACACATGAACGTAAGTCCCTGCATGAACATTATGGTTTAGTGACTTCAAGCAGAATGGGGACTAGCTAAAAGCCTTTCTAAAATTTAGAATAACATAAAAGAATAATACCTACAGGATTAAATCTTTAAAAATAATCAGTTGTAAGAAACACTGAATGACTATGAGAAAATCCCTTCATGTCTGCAGAAAATAATGACAGAATGTTGAATTACCAGTGCCTCTAAAATTTGTTAGAAAACTCCAGGGAATGCAGCACGGTCATTTCAAAAAAAAGGAAAGATAGTCTTAATTTAGCAAAATCTGAGAAATGAGAAACAGATTAAAGATTAACCTGAAGTTTGCTTGACTACGTATTTTTTCCTGTAATGTGTCAATGAAATAGGAAGACAATTTAGACAATTCTGGATGGTATTAGTGTACATAAAAATTAAGGTTCACAATAAAACGATGCCTGTGCTTGTGCAAATAACTTCCTTCCATATGTTGAGGCAATTTTAATGCCAATTGCAGTAATTGTAGAATTCCCTTTCTCTCCCTCTCATATAGAAAAAGAGTTGTCCTTTTACTACTGTTAGAAACAATCTTAACAGCAAAAACTCTGTCAACAGTTCCGCCACTCAATGATCTGCTTTTCCTGTCACTGTCTAAGGGTCCAAACAATAAGATACAGAAACAGAAAACACATTTAAAAAATGTTTCTTCATATCACATGATTTACAAAATAACATGATTTACTTCTTCCATATGTGGCCCTTTTAAATGGCACAATCAGAAACACGATAGCACCAGGGATGGAAAGTGATTATGACACTTGTTTGCCATCAAAACATAAGGATTTGGTTTTATTGTCAAAGAAAGAGACCCATTTTCATGACACCGTAAAGTGTACAGCTGTAATCTGTTTCACCACCATCTTCACTTATGCCATACAGCACCATTCTGATTTTAATTGCGTGCCATGATGGCGTAAGTACCCATTCTCTTTCAGAGCAGAAAATCTTCAGATGTAATTTCCCACACTGTGAAACTGATGACACATAACTGAGTATTTGCCTTAAACTTGCCCATTAACCACTTCATCATGATACCTCTGAGCTTTTCTCTTCATTTTAACTACCCATAGAAACTGGCTTTGGGCAAATTGTTGTCCGGCATGAGAACTAGCTAGGTCTGGCATAACTGCACCTACTGTAATCTTGCTTCTGCATCAACAATTTGTCAGCAATTTAAGAGCACAGCATCCAAGGTAACATCCTGCAGCTTTGTGGAAGCAAGGGCATGAAAGCAGTGCACTGGAAATGGTTTGGACGCTTGATGTGGAGACCATTACTGGTCCAAGCTTTGTAGCCATATAAAGACTGGCAACAACTAATGCATAATAGACATTTACTTCCGTTTGAAGCCAGATGTCTCTCATTTCAGACATGCTGGTTTAACATCCTAAATACTACACTGGCTTTTGCTATTCCCTGCATGACTTTGCTATCAACTGTGGTGTTTTAAAAAAGCACACTGCTGAAGTGGCAGAGCTGTTCTCCCAGATTTCTGTAGTCAGCGCAGACTCCTGCCTCAGGATATTTTCCACCACAGCAAGGTTAGAGCAGGACCTCTTTTTTTTTTTTTTTTTTTTTTCCTCTATGCTAATGGCCTGGCCAAACCACTTGGCAGAGGGGCTGAAACAGTCAATAAATAATATGTCGTCTGCTTACATACGTGTGAATAACCAATACTCAGTCATCAGCAAAGAGCAAGTAACACAATTCAGCAGATATATGACCTTTGATTTAATGTTCAGGTTAAATATTCTGCCATCTATGTGGTATTGAATGTGGACACCTTTCCTGTTGACTCGACAAAGGAAATGTTAATCAGAAGTGGCAAAGGATGCAGACTGTTTTGTGACCTCTTTGACAGTAAAAGGGTTCTGGAAGTCCATCCTGATCAAGAACCTTTCACACCATGTCACTGTGAAGCACGAAGAACATTCAGTCCTTTCCACATTGCTGAATTTGCACAAAAGCCACTGAATGCTTCCAAAGCCAACAGCATGGAAATCCACATACTGGGTTGCAATTCTGTTCTCCATACTTTGTATTTACCTGGCTACAAAAACATCTCAAAATGCCTGTGAGATGCTTTCTGCTCTGACATATAGTTGTGTGATAACCAGACTATTTCTAGAAAGATCGTCCCTCCTGCAAGGTCCATCTGCATATCCTTCTGGTAACGATCTTTCTAGAAATAGTCTGGTTATCACACGACATCAGAGCAGAAAGCAGTCCATACTCCTGAACTTCAGAGTAATCGTCTCCGTACACAACTGACAAAGCATCAATCTCTATATTTGAGCAATTTGGCAGCTGTGCCAATCAACCATACTGACTTTCTCTGCAACACATTTGACAGCATTTAGGAAGTGCTACTATGCTTGGCAATGCGGCCCCTTGTTTCTAGATGACTAGCTGTAGAACTTCATTTAGCACTTTGTCAGAGATGACAAGCAAATAATTTAATAAACCCTTGTAATGTTCATGCCAAGGATGTAAAATTTCTTTTCATTTAAAAAAGTTAATGATCATATCAGTGATCTATTTGCCAAATACACGATTTTTACTTCACCAGTGCTAAGTCATAGCATGGTAAGGAAGCTGCTGCTATCTCAACATTGAATGTATCCGCTGTGTCTTGTGTAAGGGCACATCTGAACTCTGGGACAGCAATGACCAGGAAGTGCTCAGAGCACAGTATCACTACTGGGGTGTCATTTGAGGTTTCATTACCACTTCTAGGACTTTCCTACAAACTTCCAAAACCAATAAAGGTGTGCATATTAAAATCTCGCAATATAATGCACCATTTCATGGAACCAGTTTCAAGCACGACTGATCTTCCCCTCATCAGTTTGAATTGTAGCTTCTGTACTGGCACTAATGACGGTAGTAGTACAACTGTATGTAGAAGTATTTCAGTATTTCAGTATTTGCATCAGCAACGGTTTACTTTTTTGGGTACAGAATTCAACTTGAACATCAGTAATGTGTATGGTAAAGCCTATTGCCAGTGTCAGTTTTCTGACATGCCCACTCATGTGGAGAAAGCATCGTTCCAGCTGCATACAGACTGGTTGTAAACACAGTAACTCTTAGAGTCCCCTTTCTCCTTTCTTTAAAGAGGAGGAACAGTACTGTCCCTCAATGGGGTGGCTCTAAAGCTCCACTGCTACACAAACAAGGCAAACTCCTGTTGCTCCTGGGCCAAACACACACTTGAGATGACTGTGATGGGCTGCCAAAGGCAGCAATCTCTGCCTGTACTTTCTTCAACTCCAGACATCACCAGAGCCATTTTTATCCAATAGTATAGTTTATAGAAGTATAAAATGAAAGTGGACATGTTGTACGGGTGAAATTTGGCTGATGAACTCAGTCCTAACTGATGATGACAGTTCACCTTCTCTAAACACTTGTATAATTACTTACATCCAAAAATCGTCTTAAATATGACACAAAGAATGTACAGACATAGGAGGAGGCAAATAAGAAATGATGAACGAACAGAAAAAAAGGGAAAATAAAAATCAGACCACAAGAGTTCTAGCAAGTGGTCATTTCAATTTTATCTACCTTAATTAATATACCTGTTTTAGTTCTAGCAATTTTAATTAATATATCTAATTAATATAGAAATCAAGAATTTTCTGTTGCAGTTAAGTCTAAACGTTCCTGTAAGAAAAGTAAATTTCTACATTTATGTCTCCATATTCTTTAACTATGAATGCAAAACATTCTATGTCCATGATCTGATTCAAGAAGTAATATTCATTACAGCTGAAAAGACCCAAGAAAACAGGCACCTAGTACTAAAGCATACATGCTAAGATACTCCTCCTTCTCTTAGAGCAGCAAATCCATCATCTTTCATTCTCTATCATTTAAATATTAACTAGAACCCTCTACATGAACTTGTACTTTTGAAATGCTTACTACTTGGTTCCTTTAAGGTTCCTAAGACTTCGATTTGCTCATAGCATCTGCATAAACTAATTTGTTAATCACCTATTACGGGAAATACTGCAACATTTTAAAATCAAGGAAAGCTAACATTTATTACATCTTTGGATTCAAACTTTCCTCATGCTGATTGTTGATTTTTTTAATATACTGCAAGTCGTTATCACTAGTGTTTCCATTTACAAAATTACTGATTAAAAAAAAAAAAAGCAACCAACAACTATCACAAACCAATTAAATTTAATACAGGAATTATTTGCATGCAATAAACTTATTCGGTATGGAATGTCTTTAAAAATAAAGCTCTCTAGGAAAGCTATTAGATTTATTCATTATATTTATTAGATTTTTTTTTAGTCCGTTATATTTTTTCTCACCAAAAGCAGTCAACTCCTCTTTCAAAAATAGTAATAAACCTATATTCTTGGAGACTTAGAAAGGGACTGGAAAGTAGAAACTAATTCTGTTCATAATTACTCTCAGAGTTAAAATAAATGGTTCAGCTTTAGCTGATGGACAAACTTACGAAGTTGATTATAACTAGAATAAGTTGCAAATATTTTTAAAGCCTTTCAACTAGGAACAGGGAGAGTAAAAGACTGCAGAACTTTGTTATTTTTTTCTGCAAATACATGCAAGGTAATTTTTAGACACTTCATATACTGCTTTCCTCATATGTATCTTACAACAAGATAACTGTATTTCCATAAGCTCAGGCCAAGCTACAGGCACACACACAAAAAGGTAATTTGGATTTTTTTTTTCATTTTTTTTTCTGTTACCCTTGGAAGGAACCCTTATTTCTTAAGAGATCTCAAGCAACAAGCAAAAACAAGCACTTCTCTTCAGTACCTTATAATAAGGAATGGGAAACACATTCTCTGAAAATTGTTGTCCCATTCATATCCACCTGGTAGTTTCACTTAATAAATTTGGTTGTTATATTAAATTCCTTTTTACTCAAATAAAAATTTGGTAAGTCAAATGCCATGATTTTGCTACTATCTGCACAAACGCAGATATACCCATATTATAGGTTTTGCATCTGGAAATCTGGAGGCGTCTCTAAGTTAACAGCTCTTTTATAACCATCATCAAATATTCCATGAAAGGATCATACAATTTTTTATTTACAATCAAAGGTATCACTTATCAGAACTGGCAGATGTAGTTGCTCTCAGAGTTACTGCAATTTCACATACAAAAAGGAAAATAAGCCATGCTAAATTCTGTTTCCATCTCTGGAAAGCAGAGCAAGTTAGTAAAAATGTCCTCTTTGTGAGACAAAAGACATTATGGAAAATACACTGAAGTTTAAACATATTTAGAGCTTTTTGGTATGAATGAGCGAAAGGAAAGATATGACATTGGCAATATCTGCATTCTTCTCTATATTTAGATTGTCACGTAGGTCTCCAGCACCTATTATGATGGTACAGCTAAAAGTCATTTTAGGAGCATTGATCCAAACATAAAAACAGCACTGAAGGGAGCTTCATTTCATATATGTTTAGCATCTGATATCTTCCCTCATTTGTGCATTAACTGCTAAGACATATATGAGCATCCTGCTACAGGAGGTGATTTGACTTTCACAAATTTCCCTGAGAGCAGAAACACCATCAGGAACAATTTCAAGGAAATAATTATGGTCTAGACAGATTTATGACTTCTAAAGACCTAATCCAAAGCACATTAATGTCAGTGAAAGGACTCCCATTGACATCAAAGGCCTTTGGATCAATCCCCAACTGCTATGGGAACAAATTCAGAGCAATAATGATGGTGGACTAAATGCACACTTGCAGTTGAAATGTTACCACCCAGACCTTTTTATTTCTCAAATCAGATTAAAAAGTAATTTTCTGCTATTTCACAATTACTTCCAGATGTGCATCATCTCAAATGGCATTTTCATCCATCTGTATGAACCAAACATGCATAGAGATGGAGAGCTTCTATGTTGCCTGAACTAGCAATACAAATGAAAACCACAAGGGAAAACAATTTTGGAGGTGAAAAAGTTCATGGTTGAAATGCAGAGTGAGAAACTTTGGACTGCATTCATCACTTCTAAATACTTTGGGATAGAGCTGCCAGTCCCACTAGTACTTTATTTACTGCCACAGTGGATTTCTTCTAATTAAATTTTCAATATTTTTCTCTAGTCTTCTAAACAAAACAAAGGGATACACGTAAATCAGTGTTAGCCTCAAACTTGGCAGCCTAAAAACTGTCAGAAATGTCAACTTCATATATTCTCTGCTTAATAACAGTTCTGCTGTCCCTTCTGTCCTCTTAAATGTCTATTTACATGCTAAATAATTTGAAGCATCACTCTTCTCTGACCATGTTAATCTAGTTTCATTCTGTTAGCAGTTGATACAATTTTAGATTGTAAAATGCCAATGTAATGTGCTTGTGGAAACCCATTCAAATTTTAACACATTCAAAGTCAACTCTAAGATATGACTGATCAGTCATCAACATAATGTGTTACTCTGAAGTGCCTGTCATTGAAATGGTGCCTCTTGAATTCACTCCTCTAGCAGTACCTTGGTTAGGCAGGTTCAGTTACCATGTATTCATTATGATATGAGCATACTATGTACTGGTTGAACTCTGCCTTAAAAAATTAGTTTTAGTAAGTTTGAGAATTTTCTTTAGGAGATTATATGCAACACCTTTTTGTTGAGCAATGCACGTTCTGCAGCATCACTCCATCTTTCAGTTCCTAATGAATATCTGACCTTAGTCTCTGTACCTTTCTCTGCACTTCAGAGAAAAAGATTTTTTCTTCCTTCTTCAGTTACTATGTGTGAGAAACTAGATTATTAGTGACTGGATAATGCTGCTACCTAGATTTGAAAAATAATGAGGTAGAGAACAATTAAGTTTTTTTAAAAAAAAACAAACACAAATTGATGGTGATCACTGGTTACTAAGAGGATCTGAATGGGAACTGAATTCAGCTTGGCAGAGGAAGGCAATATAGCCTGAAAGTATCCAAGGAATTTAAACAGTCCTACTGCTGGACAATAATGAAAATGGTGCTTTAGATATGTTCTACCCACCATCTGCACAACAGGGAGTTGATTTTAACATGGTTTCCTTAAGAATCAAAGCTTATGTGAACAGATTGTATACGTGGGCAACTTTCATACCCTCTCACCACATCTAATAACTTGGGACTCTCTTGGCCAATTCAGTCCAATCTGGAGAAGGGCAAAAGTCACAAAGTCATTAAACTCTTACAAGCTTTGTGAAAATAAGTGTTCAGATAAAGGGGGAATCCCATTATTACCCTAAATCAGGGCCATCAACGAATCACTCTGGTATTTGTTCTTCAGTTGCAAGTACACATGAACTGCTCAGGGGATGACTTTTTAATCTGTTGCTGTTCCAATATTTTCTTCCAAAAAAATTAACACAGTGTATTTTAATACTCCAGACACTAGTAAAACTCTCAGCTTACTCTAAAAACATCTTTTCAAGACATGCCAAAAGCAGCAACATATTTAGTCATGATTTGGCAGCACCTTTTAGATGAGTTCACACTTGAGTACATTTTGTTATCAGAAATGTAAGAGAACATTGCACCTGGAATATACAGATTGAAAAAGCATGAGAGCTTTAATTTAGATTTTCTGACTTTCATTAGCTTGATATCAATAAATAAACTATTGAATCAATTCTCAAAGGCAGAAGGCAACACCTGGGAATGATATGTGCAAAACCCTCAATGCATTAAAATATGTATGAATTATCTTAACAGAAGTCTGCCCAAACAAACAAACAAACAAACAAACAAAATCAGGTGAATAACACAACTTAGAAAGTCAAATTATCAAGGTTATAATTTTGGGGATATGAACTTCTCCAGCACCAAACCATGACATTACTAACATATTTTTTCCATTTTTACATCTTATCAGTGTGAAACAGGAGCTGTAAAATGCAGATTCCTTAGGAGTCGTAACAGAAAAATTAGTTCAAACCAGGCCCTTGAACAAGGTAAAAACGACAGAGATTCATTACTTGCCAGACTTTGCTAGTAACACTGAACTTCACTACCAGGGAGATTTGTCTTACCTTTGTACACACCTTTAATTCCCCCCACCCTCCAAACCAGCTCTTAATGATTTTTAATGCCTTTTAAATATGTTTAAGGCAAAATTCAGTTTGACTGGCCAGCTGTAGGCTGCTTCAGGTCACAGGAGATTGCACAGGACTATGCACAACTTTTACTGAGGATGCACAAGGCAAGGTGAGACAGTTCTCTTTTCCCTATATTTATTTCGGTGGGTTAAAAAAACAACCAACCAATCAAACAAACAAAACCACAAAACAAACATTTCTGATGGAGACACTAAACATGCAACTTCTCCTTGGTCAATGATTCAAAGCATACCTACACACAACTAAAGTATCAGGGTAAACAGATGAATATATTCATAAAACAGTATGTTAAGTACACTTTTCTTCAAGCACAGCAAATAATGTCATTATTTTTGTGATGAAAACACAGAGAAAATTTCCGTATCAGCTTCTTAAAATGATTTAGAATACCAGCATAAGTTAAGTTGACAGATATGAATGCATGTGACTTCGAAGTGACGATGTCTAACTAAATGCATTCTTTCAGAGCACGAGAAAGCATTTTCATATAACGTTGCCTCCCCCCACATCTCACTTTTTATCAATAAAAGTCAAGTCAGAGAAAACATATTACTTTTTAGTTCCACATTGAAAGAGTATGGTACTGATGTGTCGGGCGATGCCTGAGGAACTGGAACAACCTCAGGAACACGTGTCTTTAGCCACAGCAGTGAAGCCAAGATTTATAGCACTGCGGTAAGAAACTTGCTACTCATTTTCCATTTCCTTCAGACAAAAGTAATTTGTGTACACATGACTACTGTGGGAGAGGAAGGCATGCAAGCAACCATCTTCAGGCTTCTTGCTCCCATGAACATTGCTTAGAGATCAGTGGCCTGAACACGGTTAAGTAATTTTCTCATAAGCTAGGTGAATTCCTTCCCCATTTTGTTATTACTATCCAGAAACCTTACGATGAAAGAACCACTACTCTCCCCTACCCCATTTCATATTTCTGCAAAACCTAGGCTATTTTGGAGAGAGAGTCTTTTCAAGACTCTCCCTTGACTTAAATCCCAGCAATACATGCTTGAAGTATATAAATATTTGTTCATGCAAATATACTTAAACATTTAATCATGTCAGGGAAACATAAGAAAGATAATGCTGATGTACTTTTCATAGGAGACTTAGCTCACAGTTTGAATTTCCTGTTCTTACTAGCTTCCCCCACTTGAAGAAAGTATTAACGAATCTTGAGAAGTACATTTTACTTTCCAGTTTCTCAAGAAAACATTTTGTTGCTACCACCTCACTAGAGGCATCAGCTTTTAATTGGAACAAGTTTTAAATTGAAAGAAGCAATTGAAAAGATGGTGCTGATGTGCCACAGCAGTACCTTAAATGCCTGCTTGCTCATATCTAAAGTTGTTTTTTACGCTGAATATCAATATGCAATTAGAAAGAGACAATGCTAGCAGTGCTGGGCCTCTGCAGAGCATTGCTTCAGCATTTGTTAGGTCCTTTCTTGTTCATGCTGCTGGAGTCTTTCAAAGAACTCATGTTGACATAATCAAGCAACCACAATGAACAGCTATAAATACAGTCAAAGCAAGAGATAACAATAAGCTGAACAACTAAGTCCCCATTTGAAGATGAAACTGTATTTTTGAGTGAGCAGTATGTGATTAACCTGCTGTATGTGGGGTCAATATGATTTATTCTCACAGCTATGCAGTCGGTCTTAGCTTTGGGCCTCACTCGCTATTAAAGACACACAACTTCCTCAAATCTCCCCTCCCCTATGCCTATATAACACACTGTGCTGTTACTTATGAAAATTAACTACCGTGTCCTTCATTTAAATGAAGGAAAAAATCTCCATCACCACTGCTTAGAAATAATTGTTTGAGGAGAGCAGAGAGGAGAAAGGAAAGCTGTCCTGATTTTGTCTGACTTCTGAGTATTGCTAGAACAGTACTTGCCTGGCCCAATACCAAAGAATAAAAAGCAGTAGCTCATTACATTTTAAGACAACCAAGTGGTTCAAAATACAGGAATGGTACTGGCTTTGGTTCAATTATTTAACAAAACCACCACATTTCATTAAAAAGCTACTTTGCTTGGGGGGATGAACCTCTTACCTTTTGTAGCTATTCGAACACACTGAGTTTTGGTTTCCTGTTGAGAAGGGAAAATTAAAGAAAATAGTCAGAGCAGGTTCCTTTTTCTTGCCCTCCCCACTCCATAAATTAGCCCTAGATCTGTGAGCAGCTCAGGGACATTGAACCAGGTGGCTCAGGGCTTTGGGCTTAGCGGGGGAGAAGGCTGAGTCATTTTGCCTTTACAGAAGCAGCAAGCTGGATGATACCTGCCTAGGCACTGATCTGTGCTATCCATGAAAATAATGGGGAGAAAAGGTGCAGGACAGCCCGGATGTAGCAAAATTACAGATAAGTTAAATCAAATGGAAATTATGCCATAAGAATCCACAGTATGCAGTGGAAGAAAAGTGGAGAATCGGTGGTCATATTTATTTCAGGGCACAGAAACTGTGAGCCATGTAGCAAAAAAAGAGAAGGTACATTTGTTCAGCACTGTGCACAAACTAAATTGTTTTGTTGCATCCAGACAGTCTCAGAGTCACACGGAGCATGTTGGCAACCCTCTCCTTCATGCTTCTGAGGGTGGAATGAGCACAGAAGCAGCCCAGCTATCCCTTCACATAAAACATACTTGATCTACAACCTATATAGTCTGCCCAGGAAAGACAGTGATTTGACAGGGATGTGCTTCCAAAGAACTTGCATATGCAAAGACAATTTTTATGTATTTTGATTTTTTTTTCCCTTCAGAAGTTTGGTTAGCAATTGAAACAAGTGAACAGAAAAATGACTTAGTTATGCACACTCTGTACAACTTGAACAAACAAGGGTCAGCCATAAATGTATTTCTGACCTTTTTGTAAAACGCACAGTTATTTTAAAGGCAAACACTGAAATGGCATAAGGTTGCATGAGAGGATGCAGCTGCTGCTATATTAGATCATTCTAAACAATACTATTGTATAATTAGAGAATATAATAATGGAAGCTTCATTCTATGAAATGTACTCCATCTAGTCCTGCCACCTGCTGCATTGCCATCCCAATGGTTCCCTGTGCCTCTCTCTCCTATTGACGATCCCTGAGCAACTTTTGCAAACACAATACGTAACGAATGAGCAAAGTAGTGAGTTGAGGGTTACCATAAGTGCTCCGTAAAGACAATTTTGCAATCTAAATGAACCTGTGTGAAGTTTATGAATATAATCTTACCTAACTGGCACTCTCCCCACTTATTAGATTTACTAGTCCACTTTTGTTCAAAATGTCTACGAATATCACAGTATAATTCTCATCCCAACCCTACAGTTTATTTCAGAGCATACTTTACTTCCCCTTGACTATTTTGGTGATCCCTCTGGTTTACAGTAAAGCACCTGTTTAAATATTCTGTAGCTCAGAGGTTATCTTTCAACCACTAGATCTATGTCCTGGCAGAATGCAGTGCAACCCCAGCTCCCCAAACCTCCCTCAAATCCGTGTAGGAACAGAAATACGATCCAAAGTTTTAAGTCATACCAGAGAAAACCACTTTAGTATCAAACTCTCTCACAAACTGCATTTTGAAGTTAAAGTAAAACATTATTTGTTCTTCCCTCTTCATTTACTTATCCGTCAAAATGTAAAAGCCAAAATAACGATCTATTTATGTATTTAATATTTTTGTTTTACTCCTTCCTTGCATTTATTTCTTGGGGAATTAAATGAATTTCCTTACAATTTAGTCTGCTGGAAGCCAACAACAGGAAAGGGAATTACATATAGAAAGTACGGGAAATATGGATGAGTAACTAGCAGTTAGTTTTCATTTTGCGTTGTTTGCTTCACATGGGTCTACAGATAAAATCTAGAACGACAGAACAGTCTCTTCCACCAGAAAAAGCCTCCAGTTTTCAAACAGCTCCAGTAAACAAATTCATTAGTTCCTGCTTTTTCCTCATTCTGACTTCATGCACATGCAGTTTTCATAACCATAAGTAGGTGAGATTTTCTTCAAAAGGCTCCAAGGCAAAGCCCTTTGTTAGTTATGGTTTGCTTAGCCACAGCAGAGACCCCAAGGGAGATATGGCTTCTGCTCTTTTCCAAAGGTTCTGGTGAGCATCAGCTGCTATCAATCTTGCTATCTATCAGGCACCTCTTTTCTGGCTTCCCTGACATTTCACACAGAGAGCCTTACAGACACATTACAGTGATTTCCTTCCGTTTTCTAAACTATAAATTGAAAAACTAAATTTTTAATTATCTGAAGCTTCTGTGCCTACCACCTTTTCCACCTTCCCCGACTTTCATTTGCAAGAGAGAAACCATTCGAGAGCAACAGCATGGGGCTCGCAGAGCCATGGCATTATTCCCACCTGGAGTCCACTGTGGTGTTTAACTTCCTGCCGCTTTTTTCCCTTTCTTATGCACACAGAGCCAGCTGCAGTACTCAGCAACGGAGTTAAAAACAACACCAGGGAGGTAATGAAGGTGAGCAACAGCCAAACTTTGAATACTGCACAGCTGTAAAGCAATCCTGAAGCAGACCTTTCCATAAAGGCTCTCGGACACACACTGTGGGCCTGGGGTTACTCTAGCTCTAGCAAATTTTTTATTTTTTATTTGATGTTCAGCGTGAGACTCTCCAAAAGTTCATAACATTTCATTTGCCCACTGAGCAGCCTACTTTCTGTTTATCCTGCAGTAACAAGCGTGCAAGTCCTGAGAGCTGGGGAAAAAGCACTGGATGCTATTTACCAAGGAGGCAGAGTCACAGCACTGAAATTACTACACTCAGACGATTACTAAGAGATATTAAACACTCATCTAGTAACAGTTACTATGATACAAGGGTGGTGTGAAATGCAAATGGCAAGCTGCCACGCTGTCACAGTACAGAAGCCAGCACAGGGATTACAACGGTGCTACTGCCAACACCCCCAGCTTCGGCAGCCCCCCTTGTCACCACGGGCATGCCTTTGGCTCTTTCCAGGAGAAAGGTCTGGCTGGCACTCACCTTCTCAACGCTGCTCATGGCCTGGAAATAGATGTTGTAGCCTTTCCGAGGAGCCAGTGGGGGGTTCCAGAAGCCTTGGTAGGTCCTGTTGTCACCCACGGTGAAAGGGGCTGGCTCCGGCAGGTTCCCAGGGGGCAGCTCGGCAGCAAAGTAGTACGGGGATCCTCCGCTGAGAGCTGTCTGGTAGGTGACGGGGATTTGGTAGCACTCCATGGCGCCCGTTTCTCGCTTTGTGCGGTGCGGGTGCAGCTCCTCAACAACGATCTGGTAGGCACTGGCAAAACAGAGGAAAACCCACTTATCTTTAAAGGCACCTGCTATGGCCAAATCTCTAGTCTCATAAAAATATTAACCTGACTGCTTTGTGTGAACTTAAAAAAACCAAAAACAACAGACAGTGGATGCATGGATGCACAGAAGGCACGAACACTTCATATATATATTCGCAAATGTAGCAAAGCTATATAATTTAGTCATTGAAAAGAAGCAGCATCTGTTTTTTTTCAGGAACAACAACAATACAAGTATATATATACAATCTCCTAACAATGATTTTGCTTTTGGAACAACAACAGCAACAAAATAACCAGGAATGAATCTGACTTTAAACTACAATAGATTAAACTCTTTGTCTGATAATCGGAAACATCTAAAGTTAGCGTTTTCCTTTGAAATAATACTACAGAAAGCTCAGCTTCAAGGCCCAACATAATGACTGCCTCCAGGCTGTGCTTGAAGCACCAATTTGCAGTTGTCATATCATTAGAGACAGAATGTGCTGACAGGCTTCTCCACCTCTTGACCTTGCTGTGGCTTCTATCTTGGCTCAGAGCTATGCAGATCTGAAGTACAAGTGACATGCTGTAATACAAGCACAGATGGACAGAAATCTGTCCATTCCACCAAAATAGACTGCCTCATTCCTCTACAGTTGTCAATGATAAAATGTTACAAATTGCTGAAACAGATGGCATTCGGCCTATTAAACTGCCATCCCAACCCCCCAACACCTATCTTGAAATGGTCTGTGGCTTGGTCACTTCTCCAAATCACCTTCTCTAAATAGAACAGGTAATTATCATTCTTCTTTCTCCTTCAGGGTAACTACCTAACTGCAGTATGCTACCAACTCATTACCAGCTCTCCCTGCAGAAGTACAGAACTTAGGTTGAAATAAATGAAATAAAACAGCTTTTTGGTTTCTAAAAACTGTATGTACATGTATATATGTCTGTATACACACATGCAGTATATATATATATTCACATCCATACACACAATTCCTCATCTACATGCAGATACATGAAAGGATGGATGCAGGGCCTTATGAAAACAATCACCTTGTTATCAAGATTAGTAGGAAAATATGCCTACGCATGTAGACAAGACCTGAAGCAATTCAATTAAGCAGGCAGAATTTTCTGCTTTGGTTTTGTTTTAAAGCTTTCTAAACATAAAAAGTAAAATCAAGCAGAGTTCTGGAAACATCACTGTATTGCTGCAGGGACTCCAAAAGGAAAGACAAAGACAATCCTCCTTTTTTCAGAACTTATGGGGCAACATTAAATTATTTTGTCAATTTTCTCTGCTACTACTGCCCAGAAAACCTAATAACTGTAGTGGCAGAGATGAAGTGTGATACCGGGGAATGGAAGAAATGAGAGAAGAAAAAATAAGAAACTAGTTTCACTTCTTTCTCAAGCTGAAACAAGTTACCATTCCCTTTTCCTAGCACCTAAAAAATTAAGGAGGAAAGTGTCTACTCTTTCAAAGTGTCCAAGAAGAATATACAAAGTCACCTCATTCTGAAACTCCAGGAGGAATGAAGAATGTAAATGAAAAAATAATGAGTTATATTTCCAGGGATCTCCTGTTTCTCATAAACCGTCTGTGAACTGAGCTTGGCTATAAATCTTCTTCTGTGGTAACCTCTGTGTATTAACCATGCCCAGTTAATACAGCCTGCAACAACAAATCACTTCCACATGACCCCTGCATAACCAAATCTTTCTTTGTGCTTCCAATTAATGTACTAGCAAAAAAAAAAAAACCAAAAACAACCCACAACCTAACAACATCAATATTTTATTAACTTGACAGCATGTAAATTATTAAAAACCATTTTTGATTATCTTGTCCCAAGGGAGGAAATTTCTACTGGTGTTCATTTCCTCTCGGGCCTGGTCCTGGAGCCAGGCAGGGTTAAAATCACAGCTCCTGAACTGGGCACCCAACCAACCGAGTGTACTGGGAACACAGACACTGCCTCTCTGCTCCGTGCATTCGGCAGTCCTGCTCTTGGGAGCTGCCAAAGGACTGGGACGGACACAAATTCTGCTGTCTGAAGTGCCAGGAGAGCAGGAAACTTGTCATCGCGGTATCCTGCCAACTCGGGAGCACAAAGCCAGCAGGGAGAGCGGAAGGACGGGGCAACGTTCGCACGTGACTTCAGCAACCGTCCCCTGGAGTATCCTGGTTGCCATTCAGCTCAGAAGTTGACATTTACCACAGTTTCTAAATCAAACCAACTTCCCTTCCATTGTATAGAATAAGGGAATAAATGAGCTATCTTTTTTTTTTTTCCTTCTTCTTCCTCCTAAGGTATGTATCTTTTTTTAGGGACAAGTCTCTTTGGAGACCAAAAATAAGAGATTAAGAGTATGAGAAGAATTAAATATTAGGTAAGTCCTTTTTAATAGCTTTCTTTAAAAATACTGCAGTAATGTTTGAATCTGATATAAAGTGCATGGCAAAATTTTGAGCATGAGATCACAATAAAATATGAATGTTCTGAAACTTTTTTTTTTATTTTACATAAAATATGCTCTCCTTTAAATAAAATATGCGTCAAAAATACTCTTTTCAGGATCCATATACTTGAAAAACATGGAGAATAAGAAATCAATTTACACGGTGTAGCCATCTGCAGCTACAAAATTGGTTTTAGTTATTATTTTTACTATTTTTAGTTAAAGAATAGCAAATGACAGAAAGTCTTCAACATCCCCAGTGAGGCTCTTTTCTCTTCTTTTCTCTTCTTTTCTTTTCTCTTCTTTTCTCACTAAACTTGTTCCTATCCTCTTTGGAAAGGGGATCTGGCAGTATTTTTCATGCAACATAGTAGGCTAACAAGACACACAGGAATACAATCATTTTCCTCTGGGCCCTTTGTGTTGCCATCTGTTTAAATCCATTTAATAGCACTTTGGTGGTTCCAAAGCAACACTCTATGTACGGTATGTTACTCTATATACTCATAACAGTGTTAGGAAAGGACACTCCACTGGAAGATGTGAAGAAAGAAGCCAAAGCTAAATTTGCAACATTAAATTGGGGTATGCACTGGCTGCAAAGGTGGTCAGGTATCACAGTTAAGTGAAAGTTTATGCACTACACTTATCCTTGGATTCTTTTTATGTGTATTACTATTTCTTTACTGAAGAAAACCTGCACAACACCTCCCTATTGATCAAGCTGATGCAGAACAGTCTAAGCAGCCCCTGCTAACTGATCTTCCTTTTCACTGCTCCCTAAAAACTCAGGCTCAAATAGATACTGCCATGGTGAACATGTTCATACTTCAGCCTTGTTCTGACTAGGTTTTAGTATCAACTAGAGATTTCCTTCTACTCACCTCTTGGAGACAGTGTCCTCTCTTTAGATGGGCAGCACCAGACTGCCTGACAGCCCAAGTTACAGCCTGAGCCCTGGGAAGTCCGACTGACAGCTATGTTTTAGCTGCCCCCTGTTGCAGTCCACTTAATTAGCCTTGTTGCAAAAATGAAAACAACCTGATTCTGCATATGGAGATATAAAAAACCTTATCAAATAAAATAAATCTCATCTTTAAAAAGTTGTCCTTGCTGATTTTGATCTATGCTCTTTGTAATCCTTATCTGAAGTAGGATTTGAAAGCAGGATGTTCAAAAGATTGTTTTGTTGGTGCTCAGTTAGGATTCTTTACAAAAACTGCAGTAGCGAATGTCTTCAAATGAATCACCAAAGCACCACTGATGCTACTGACTGGGCATCCACTAGACTGATGGCAAAACAGTACACGCTTCACAGAGTGCATGAGCCCCCAGCCCTGTCTCCCTTTGCATTTCTAGTTTGTAATTTGGTTTAAGACTTCAGGAGGCCATAAAGCAACCTAGAGATTACACGATAACACTTGACAGGGAAGATATGATTAGAGTCATGTTTACAACTATGATGACTATGGCATGTAGTGTCTTAAAGAAATGATTGACAGCTACCCATAGATTTCACTTGGGTTAAGGAACATCTGTTTCCTGGGGGCTGTGCTGATGATAGAGAGGCAGAGGTACAACAAAACCTGATCATAGAATAATTCCGTTTGTAAAAATAAGAAAACAATATCAGACCGTAAGCTTTTTCTTTCTTTTTTTCCTTCTTTCTTTCTTTTTATTCATTCATGTATTCATTATTTTTTAACTAGGACCTACTGCTATTAAACAAACTGATCATTTGACAGTCGACAGCTCCAGGGATTAGAGGGCTGAGTGCAAACAAACCCTTTAAAAAAAAATCGGCTGTATTTTTCAGTCTGTGTATAAAAAGCAGCACTAGAGTAGAGTCCCCGCTCTACTCAATCACAGCTGCAGGCACGGCAATGCATTTTTTTTCCACCTACCTAGTAATGCTCATTATGACAGCAAGACAGGCTTGTAGTAGAAAAGCAACTGCAGTGTGGATAGAGTGAAGCTTCACTAAAACTGCTCATAAAGTTTAGTGAAATGCATTGAATCAGTCCTGAATTTGTGTGCTACATTTATCTCCCCTATTACAAAGCTGTCAAAAAATAACTGATTGCAATATTCAGGAAAAGAACAACGTCTTGTGCATTCCCCTGGAGAATGCTCCTCATTCAGAGTAAAAACAAAACAAGTGTTTTATTCCTAAGAATAAAGCCCAGCTTTCTGGTTACGGTGAAGGAATTATTTCCTGTGTATCCTGATATTATAAATTTAATGCAATCTCTTAGGTACTAGAAATCAATTCAAGTGGAGAGGGAAGACAAGAGACAGGAGACTCATAGAATGGTTTGGGTTGGAAGGGGCTTTAAAGACCGTCCAGTTCCAACCCCTCTGCCATGGGCAGGGACACCTCCCAGATTGCCCAAGGCATCATCCAACCTGGCCTTGAACACTTCCAGGGATGGGGCATCCACAGCGTCTTTGGGCTACCTGTGCCAGCGCTTCACCACCTTCTGAGTGAAGAATTTCGTTTTTACCTCTGATCAAAATCTACCCTTCTTTAGTTTAAAGCCATTCTGCCTTGTCCTTCCATTGTCTGCCTGAGCAAAATGTTCCTCTGTCTTTTTTATAAGCCCCCTTTAAGTATTGAAAAGCTGCAGTGAGGTCTCCCCCCAGCCTTCTCTTCTCCAGGCTGAGCATCCCCAGCTCTCTCAGCCTTTCTTCACAGGAGAGGTGCTCCAGCCCTCTGATCATCTTCATGGCCCTCCTCTGGACCTGCTCTAACAGCCCCACATCCTTCTTGTGCTGGGAGCCCCAGAGCTGAACGCAGTACTCCAGGTGGGGCATTACAAGGGCAGAGCAGAGGGGGACAATCACCTCTCTCGACCTGCTGGCCATTTCACCAGAAAGATGTACACATTTCTGATAACATACTCAAACAATAGTTATTTATACTCTATCAAATAATCCTTCACAAACTATTGATTAACTTTAATATAGAGAACCTTTGTGTCACCCTAATTGGCCAGAATGAGAAGTTCATGTCATAGGACTGAGGATGCTGTAAGGAATATTGAGAAAATGAATGTGAGGTGTTGTGGTGCAGGTTTCCTCAGAAGAGACTTACTCGCTTGCAAGTACAGTACAGAGAAACTGGAGCACCCAGAGTACATGTAATCCTCTAGCCACATCCCATCCAGTTCATGAAAGAAACAGGGGATACGAGATTGACCCCCCTGAGGGTAAGTAATGGCACTGAATGTGAGGGCCCACTGCAGCGTGCACAAACATGCTGCAGAGCAGTTGGTGCAGAGAAGATGGGCACCACCACCATCAGCAGATCCCAGCTGTTCTGGCAGGCGTGCTCTGGGTGAGACTACATGGTGTCCCCTCTGGGAACCGGGTGCAAGACTGAAAGGATATGCTTCTGATTAGAGAGAGATACCATGCTTTTCAAAGATGGACAGCTTTGCATACAGCCAGCAGTAGGACACCTGGAAGGTTTTAAAAGCATGTACAGAGGTGCATAGCAAGTTTAAGCACTTGAGTAACTTGGGAGCATTTTCAGATTACAGGTCTGGATTCCACTGTATTAATTCAACATAAACCCTGCCTTAGGAATCTGAGTTCTGTACTGAATGTAGTCCTGCACATTTTATCATCCTCCCTGCAAAAAAAAAAATCCTAGGTTTGTAACAGGGCAATTTTCAAACTCATGATGTACGGGGGTTACAATTCTATTTACAAATATAATATCGCTATTTCCTGTAGAGGGGATGAATCTAGATGATCTTCTACCACACAACATAAATAAATAACCGGATTTTATCAATCATAAGGTTGACTGTATGATAAGGTTATAGTTATGTGACTCATCCTACAACATCCAAGTAAAACATACCTTCCTTGTAATAGGAACAGTCCTAAGATTAATTTTCCTATACTTTTAGTGCTCAGGCACTGGACGTCAGCTGAGCCACAGTGATTGACAGTGTAACACAGAATGAAATGCATTAGCCCATATTTCTCCAAAATGTCACATGGGTCACAGAGCATGAAAAGGTTCTGTTGCTCAGTAGCTAATTAACCCCCAATTAGTCAGTTCTGTCCCTGAATCTTCCTAATGCAGCCATATCAGTAAAACACAAACAGAATCAAATATCACAAAGATTTTGCACTAACAAGTAGAAGTGAAGAGCAGGATGTGGACAAATCTTTGCAAACAGAATTAAATTATCTCTCAAGAGAGAGCAGAAAGGGAAAGACCCCTCAAAGTTAACATAAATGAAAGATTTTAATATGATTATGGGACACGCCAAATGAAATTTGATAGCTTGCTACATGATTTCTAGAGAGAGAAGCAGTCTGAGAGAAAAAAAGGTCAAATAGTTTGTATTCACCACTATTATTCTCCCATTTCCTCTGAGCTTCCAATTTTCCAGTCATACATATGTGCTATAGAACAGATGATTTGAAGCACTGGAGAGGAAGTGTTATTTTCAAATCCACTTTCTGACAAACACCTTTCAACCCCATATTTCACAGACACTGAGAGAAAGTAAAATGAAATGATAATGGATAGGAGGTGGTCCTGAGGACCCTAAATCAAACAGGACAGACAGCTGGATGATTCAGGTCATTAATATCTTTGAGGAAAAAAAAACAACACAACAATCTCTTATTAAGTATAGGTCTATTGGCAAGATCAGTCTAGCTAAAAAAAAATAATAACATCAAATGAATATCATTTTGAAATGTACAGCTTTTTAACTACAAGACAGGATATAATCAACTAAAGAATCTCTTCTCTACCCCCCCCCCCCCCACTTTTTTTTTTTTTTTTACCTGATAGGAGCACCTTTGGCCTGTGCTGGTCTCAAGAGTACGGTTATTGTAGTAGCAGTTTCATTGAGAGATGCATCAACTCCTTCATAGTCTGGTAAAGTGGGAGCTGATTAATGTTGAGTGGAAGGAAAATAAAAAAAGAGAAACAAATCAGTAAAAACATTTTGAATTTTCATGAGATTGTGGCTGTTCACAGTATAGTACAAAGCCATGATCTTCATCAGCTACTTGAGTCTTTTTTAATGATTCGGGTCAAGTACAATCTTTTATTACAGAATAAATGGGACTTCACCAACAACTGATAATTCCATCCCTACCTGCTCCCCCTCAAGTCATCATACCTATCAAGTTAAACAGGTTTATTCAAGGAGGACAAAGAGGGAGGACGTGACTGCCAAGAGACCCTAAGACTACAAAATCCCATTTTGTTCTCCCTCTTTCTATCTTTCAAAGAAGTATATTCACCACTTCTACCACCTCTCTTCTTCCTCCTCCAGCAATTTAGGAATGTTTCACATTTCCTCTTAAATGACATGGGAGACCACGCTGATAACAACTATACTGCAGGAAAATCAGTCTTAGGCAGATATGCATCTGTGGACACTGGATGGGTGAGTCTATTCCCATGCCCATTTCTTCTTCCATTTCTAACAATCGATAGCCAATCTGTTCATGAATCAGTTTCTGAGCCACTGCAAATTTCACTCTAGTGTATTAAGAAAAAAAACATGAACAAAACCAAAGTAGAAACTAGAAACAGTTCAACATCCGATTCATTAATGGGCTGGCTGTTCAGCTTTCATCGAAACAATATTTGTTGTGCATTGGGTGGCTGTTGTAGCTGTTCACTTCAGCGGTGAAACTTTTGTCTGCTATCGCAAGCCTGTCACAACCCTGACTGGTAACTGTGCTGTTCACATCTGCTCTAGTGCAAGGAAAGAAATGGGATTTTTGGTGATTCAGAAAATAACAGATTTCCATTAAATACTATTCTTTAACGATCTTGAAAACTATCTGCTTTTTTTTTTTTTTAAGTATGTGGATGCATCTTTATAACATGGTTAATGATACCTGTGTGTTTCAAAATGAATTGTCACTAAAAAGATGTTTCCTAGCAGGATGCCAATCATTTAAGTCATAATAATTTTAAGATAATATATTAATAGATAGAAGAGCAATTAAAGATTAAAAGCCATGCTTCATTAGTCTCAGATCCTAGATGCACAACAAAATTGCTCTTATTCAGAAAACATTATTGTTTTATAGAAATAATGTTCACTAAATGCTCATTTATAAATTACTATTTACAGCATGTTCACTACGATCATGAAATCACTTGTAAGTGGTTGAAAGGAATCATTTCACCCCTCATTTAAGTAAAGCTAGCATTTCCTGAAACATATGCATTACTTCATAAAATTTATCAGTTATTCTGAGTGAAATCAGACAACAGTTCAGTATAAAGCAAAACCAAAAAAAAAAAAAAAACCACCAAAAAACAGAACAACAACAAAAACAGGCTGAAATTCAGATACAAAGGGTATCATATACATCCTTTTAGCTTTCTTACTATTAACCAATGTTTTACTATAACTAACTCAGACCCATATTGTGTTCTGGATAGAGTTCCTAAAATTTCTGAATGGAAAGAGAGGACAAATCTAAAGAACCCTGAATACATTATAATCCTTTGAGATGTTATTTCTCAAAACAGTAAGATGGCTGGGACACAGGCATGCTAGCAAGATACTACATTGTTACCCCCCACCCTCCCACACACCCCGTTCAGACAAGTATGTACTCGCTACGTGCCCATTATCCCTGAAAGTTTATGATCTGGAATCCGTTATAAAGAAACACAAAGACCTTAAAAGAATCTGAGTAAAATATCAGACTGCAAAACAACCTACTAGCTAGATGAACAAAACATGTAATTTGTTTTTGTTTGTTTGTTTGCTTTTTGTTTTTGGAAGGGGCTGAGGAATGAGGAAAGCTAGTACTTATGTTCTGGGATGGAATTCAACAAATTGTTTCAGTTAACTAAAAATACAGCATTTTAAGTTGCTACAGATTTCAAGGAGCTCTGTGCCTTGAATTTTCTCACATTTTGATTCATGTGCATGCTTTTGGAAACTGGGTGAGGAGACTAGGTGAGTAGTTTGCCATAGAAATGGTAGATGCATTTCAATACATTATTAATCTCCCTTTACAGGAGGATTTAAGTTTCATTATGGCAGATAATAAGGGAAATAGCCTGCTTTGTACTGCTTACATTTCTAAATGACTAGCTTCTTTGCTATCTGCCAAGCTCTGAAGTCATCAAACCATAAAATCAACAGTCTCTCTAGATATAGCATTGACTCATTTTCTGCTATCAACTGCATAAGCTAACTTATGTTTTGAGAATTATATTAAAATTTAAGGATATAAAAATATTAAAGCATTCCACTTGACATTACTTTTTTTCTAAAGTTTTCAGTCTGTTATTAAGATGAATAGTGTCAATCAGCACATTGCAGTAAGTGAATAATAAAGATATGAGGAAGTAGAACTACACAAAGCTGGCAGAAGAAATTCACACTTTCTGCTATCTCCCCAGTTCTGTTACAGCCATGTGTTGCTAAGTGGTGTCACCTTGAGTAAGTCAATTTTCTGCATCTGACTTTACTAATCTGCAAAACAAATATAGTACTTAGTAACTAATGGAGTGCTGTAAGGCTTCATTAGCTAAAGTTTGTAAAGCACTTCAGATTCTTTACATGAAAGTAAAATATTACACAAAACCAAACATTTGATAACTACAGGTGTGCAATTTCCCTGAACTTGTGCTACTGTTTGGAAAATACACTCAAAAGCATTTTCAGTAATGTTAAGGTTACTTTCAGAATATGATAGGAATGTTTTGTTGGTTTTTGCTTTCTTTTACATTTCCTGACTATCCAAGTCTCGAAAAAAAACAACCAACCAACTTGTAAAACCAGTAAACATTTCCCCCCTGCCCCATTTTTTTTTTTTTACCTGAAATGTTGGTTGTTACATTGATTGTGGTTGCTGGTCCAAACCCCTTAACAGTACTCGCACGTATAAAGAACTGATAAGTAGTCCCAGGATGCAAGTGTGAAAAGATGTGGTGCGTGCTGTTCCACAGCTTTGACACAGTTTGTGGAGGTCCTGCAACTGGAACTGCAGGATCAAATGACCGTATACTGCTGTAGCTGACCTGTGAAAAAGATTATTTCTAAAGTTTTGTTACAGTTTTCAGCACAAAGGGATTAAGTTAGCTAGACAGAAAGGAAACAGAGGTTGTATGTTCATCTAGTTATTTTGGGGATACCATGAGTACTTGATATTGTACAGTCTGCTTCAGTTGAAAGGGTATACATATGTCCTTCATCTCTCTTCTCGTTCTTTATGATTATAGTTCATGTATGGAAAATTTCAGTGTTACATTTAAGTTAGGACATTCCCACCACCTTTTCTATCTACACCAGAACCCCTTATTTTTCACTTTCTGTAATACATGACCTGTCCTCTTCTAATAGTAATAATATTTAAACACTTTCCAAAAAAACCAGCATTGATACTAGTTTTGGCTTGGATGGAGTTAATTTTCTTCTTAGTAGCTCGTACAGTACTATGGTTTGGATTTGTGACCAGAACAGTGTTGATAACACACCCATGTTTTAGTGGCTGCTGAGCAGTGCTCATACAGCATTGAGGCCCTCTCTGCTTCTCCCACAGCCCCCCAAGTGAGGGGCTGGGAGCAGACAAGAGGTGGGGAGGGGACACAGACAGGACATCTGACCCCAATTGACCAAAGGGATATTTTCTACCAGATGACATCATGCTCACCGATAAAAGCTGGGGAAAAGAAAGGGGGGGGCATTCAGAGTGATGATATTTGTCTTCCCAAGAAACAGTCCCATGTGATTAGCCCTGCTACCCTAGGAATGTCTGAACACTTGCCTGCTGATGGAAAATAGTCAATGAATTCCTTGTTTTTCTTTGTTTGTGTGTGCAGTTTTACTTCATCTGGTAAATTGCCGTTATCTCAACCCACGAGTTTTCTCAGTTTTACCTTTCTGATTCTCTCCTCCATCCCACTTGGGCAGAGTGAGCAAGCGGATGGGTGGGGATTGGCAGCCCATAGGGGTTAATCCACAACAATTACTCAAGGGGTTTTCTTTGGCTAGTAGGTTTACCTTGCTCCTGTAAATCATTACTACACAAAATTATAACCTCTGTTCCTTTAAGAAAGGAGTGATGGAGAGGATGGTGATCATTCCTCAGATTGGTTCATTTTTAGAAATGCTTCCTGCCAATTTCCTGTGGAGGCCACCAGAAGGCTTACGTATTAAATACACTCAAAATATACATGCAGGTTTCTCTGAAGGGAGATACCTAAAGATCTCACCAAAAAAAGGTGGCTCCAAATATTAAAGCCTTCTTACCTTTCATGTAACCTTCTCTTCCAACAAATAAGATTTCACAGGTCATGGCTGTCATGGCTTTGAAAGGATGTAATAATGATACGAGATTTTTAAAATTAGCACCTCCCGTGTGGACTGTAGTATTGTTACATTCACTTGCCAAATTCATTTGACAGGGCCAGCCAGCCAACAATGAATATACATCATGATTATGAATTCTGAACATCCACTCCCTTATTCTCTAATTAAGGTGATATATGAATGAATAGCCTGTCTACAAAGCATAAACATCCACCATCAGCCGCCACTCCTGCCACACTTTCCTAGCCCTCTCCTATGCCTGTAAGTTGTTTAATGATTACCTCATACTGAGTAATGATGCCGTTTGGATCCACGGGTTCCTTCCAGTTGAGGAAGATCTTATCTTCAAAAGGAGTTCCTTTTACCGACTTGGCAGGTATAGGGCCTGGCACTACAAACAAAATAAAACGTTTAAAAATAGGAAATTCAAGAGACAGGCAAATTAAAGAGATGGTGTACATCCTATTAAAAACAAAAGGGAGCACAGGTCTACTTTTATTAGCATTCATTCACATGCAAAAGACAGTGGTAGAGAGTATAAAAAAGCACTTCAAAGTCTATTTTGTCACAGTGCAAAGAGAGCATGAAGTTGAAATGTTATCCCCACGTATGGTTTTCAGAACTTAATGCAAAGTCAAATTCTCTTGTAGTATAGCCAGGGGAAGCAGTTCAGGCTAGATTATGACTTTAGGTGTTCAGGGAACTCTGTAATACACATATCTTAGGACAAGGACTACATGGTTTTAAAATCCTTTTAAAAAGAAAAAATCAAAGGCAAGGAAAACCCTATGATATACAGCATCTTGCAAATGAGAGAAACGCTTACAAAATAGTTTTCAGTCACCCCTTCTTATGATTTGTTGTCTTAAAAGAGGGCTGGGCATGGTAAAACACAGCAGCTCAGCTGCCTCTTCTTTCAACTGCTACAGCGTTCCTGCTGCTGAAGGATCAAAACTGCTTACTTCAAATCTTTCAAATAAAAGACATTTTCAAAGCTTTGAACTGAACTGCACTAAGATGACCCTACTTTCTTATTTTAAATGGAACCAATATCCTTGGTGTAATAAAAAGTCTGAAGTGTCATCTCCGGCCTCTTTGCCCGAGTGATTCTCACAGTGCTTGGTAATCCCATCAACGCCAGGTGGGAGCGCTTAGTTATCTCCCGTTTCAGCTTACAAGGTATTTTTGCCTACACATACAGCTCCTTTTTAACCACAGCAGCTCACCTGGATTTGAAAGTGTGCGCACTGAAGGAAGGACTTGAGGATAAGAGAGTGCCTGAAGAAACCGAAAAAAACAAAGAAACACCCTCCCCACCAAAAAGTCAAAGTTGCCCAAATTTTCAATCTTTCATGTTAAAATGTTACTTCTATTGAAACACATTGACATAGATTTCTCTCCCCTTCTTAATTAGCCTATCTTTTTCAGGGCAACATTCAGTGAGCCTCAGACATGACATTTCCTGGGTATTAATTTTCAAAGCCTACCAAAGTTTTACAGAGAGTAAATATAAATTAAAAATCACTGGATCAAAGGAAGCACAAGGCACTATGCTAGCAGCACCAAGGAGTGTGTGGTGTGTCCCAATAATAGGATTTATTTCAGTCGACATGGAAGTTATAAATGATGATCTGACCCTTGGTACAAGCAACATCATTTAGTACATTAATAATAAATTCATGGAGTCAAAGAAGCCAGCAGTAAACAGATGAGAGCTTCACAGAAACTGTTCACCCATCTGTCAAGCAAAGGCTTAGGAGAAGTTAACTAAAATCATACACTGCTGTTTTGCTTCAGTGTACCGACACAGACTGGGGAGTGGATAAAGGCTGATATGCCATGACAGCCCCTTTGCGCTCTTTGTGGCATTCACAGATTTGCTGTAGGCAGCGCTTTGTTTTTCACAGGAATGCTCTACTGTTTTTCTTCTCTACATCTGAAATGAGGTATGAATACTCTGATGCACACATTTTCCCTGGAAGATGTGCACATGTGTCTGCATGCACACATCTGCTTGAGAGAGACCATACAAACGCACTAGGGCATACGGACAAAATATGAAAATTGACATTAAAGCATATTAAAGCGTATGAGATAAAAAGAAAACAGACACAATTGCTCAAAACCCTGCAAAATACTTTCTGTGTGGTGCTTTTAAAGAATATGCTTCGTATTCAGATGAAACTGGGTGCAGGGTTCCAAGTTTCAGGTTTGATTAAAGCCTCCTACATTTCTGTTTAAACAGCCAAGTGGGAGAAACCTCTGGGCTCATCACATCGCATGACCGTGTTTTCTTCTCCTGCACTATAAAATTCTTTGCTTGTGGCAGCAGCAATGTTAAACTGACTGGAACTACATGATCCCACTTAGTTTCATGCTTCTCTTCCCACTGGCGTTAGAAGGGCATGAGAATAGAAGCTAGGACAGTGATGAGCAGCTTGCTGGGAATCCCAGCAAAAATAAGGTCAGAAAGTAAAGGAAAGCAAGTGTCTAGAAAAGTCAACAGTAATCTCCACATACCTCACCCAACCCATAAATTCACCAAAAATGAAGCTTGTGATCAACTTAAATTATTTGAGAGCTCAACTGGGCTGAAAGCAGAGAAACAAATATAAATTCAAATGCCTACAAAAAGGAATAGGAAGTCAATTTTATTTTGAAGGACACATTTTGGTGGGTCTGAAGCTTTTTCTTCCCTTCCATTTTTCAGTTCAGCCACTGTAAAAATATATTATTTGCACAGCTTTACCAAAGGGACAAAGACTAGTGAGGAAGGGGAGAAGCAGAAACAAAATAATTTGCCTAAACAGTCTTTTATCTTGAGCAAGCGCATAGATTCATCCATCAGGTTAGTTGAAATAATACCTAAACTTCCATGCTTGTGTTTTCATGTGTTTGTATTCAGGTTAGAACTAGTTACAAACAGATTTATTATTATTATTATTTTAAAGAGAAAAAAAAAGAGACAAAAAGAAAAACCAAACCCCACCATCACAAACAAAAGACCAAGAGCAATGTAACCTGTTAGTAACACTGTTTTGAAGACCCAAACTGCACGCTTCCATTTGGGCAGCTGTTGGTGCCTCGTCCCTCCAACTCCCAGCAGGACCATAAATACTCAGCTCCCATTCTCCTTTCTAAGTGAGCTCTTGCTCTTCTCCTTGTACTCACAGATAGCTTATACTAAATCATATCACCCATGACTACTACAAGTGTATATTAAAGTGAAGTACGTCACTTAAGATTCCCTATCAGTGGCTGAATACCTGAATAATTCAAAAAGTGTAAGCAGCAGTTATAGGAGTTGTACTCTGACCTACTGGCCTCTGCACCCTCTCTTTAAAAAGATTCTGATCCTATTGATTTTCTTTCCATCTGCTGACCTTGTGAAGTGTGACCCCACCATCGTTCTGTGACAACAGTAAACTTTTTTTTATATGCATTATTATATGTAAAATTTCCAACTAGTCCAGACTTACACTTAGTTGAAGACATGAAATTATTTAGATGGATTAAACCACACAGTTTTCAGAAGAGATTTTCAACTTAAGCCAAAAAAAATATTTTTGCCCTAAGAGAAAGTATACAAATATAAAGCACACATGTACAAGGAACATAAAAAAATTCAAAGGGAATTTCAGCAAGGTTTTATAGGGGAAACATCACAAGCTCTTCTTTCAGGATTTTGATGCATCTCTAGAGCCTGTTTAATGAAGCTATATATTCATATGGTGAATAGCCGATAATCTTTTCTTGTCTATATGTGGCATGGTGAACTTTTATAAATGCTACACATAATAAAATTATGAGCCATCAATCTGACATCAGAGCATTTCATTTTAGAGCAATATATTTGCATTAAATTATGTCACAGTCACAAATAAATTGTTATTCACAAATAGTGTCATTTAAACCTCGTTCTACACTAACTTAACAGAGAATTTATATTACAATACATTACTTCTGGAAGAACAATGTACTAACTGACACCAACCCCTATAAAAATGAATTTATACTGCTTCAGTTTTCCTGCTACAAAATAATGAAAGTGCATGTAAACAGAGTATTTTTATTATTATTATACTCTGTGAAAGCCGTGCAGAATATTATTATGCTACACAGTAAAGGATATGTGCAGATATATGCACAGTTATTTTGGGAAAAATTCCTCTGTGATACTCAAAAAGTAAAGTATATCAGCAACAAACTTACAGCCATTCTCAGAAGGCATATGCTCAATTTTCAGGAGATGGTGAAAGCCAATCTCTCCTACTGTTTAAGTGTTACAAGCAATTAAAATGGCCTAACTTTACATTTGCTCTGAGGGAAAAAAAGCTAGGATTTACCATTTTAGCTTTATGCTTTCAACCAGTTCACACCTGCAGTTGCCAGCTCCCGGCCCACATACCTTCCAGATGATATAAAATTACTAACACAACAAATATAAATGCTTACGATCAAGCTAGTCGCTATGCCAACTGGCAGTGGCTCATCAGTCTCAGCTGTAGCAGCACTCGCCGTAGATATGGGCACAGATATCAAATGGGGCTGAATCCATGAGTTTTGGATTTGCTGAACTGTGGGGCTCGGGCTCCGGTGCCCCAGCGCGGTTTGCTGCTTAAGGCTTTTTTGTCCCAAATGCTGACTTCAGTAATCCTCAGTTCTGGGATTTGGAAATGATTGACCATTTTAGGGTAAAAATAACCTTACAAACTGACAAAATGGCAACCGGACAACTTTCTAAAACTAAGCAAATCAATATTCTGACACTGCTTTCAAGTAGCAAGCACGTGGGCTGGCAATGAAGGGCATTTGCAGGCCCACGTGTCACCCCTGTCCCATTGAAGGCAGCTTCAACAGCGACGAATCCTGGCCTGCTTTCAGGCACGATTGTGTCAAAAACACCATTTCAAAAAAGCACCTCGTATTCAGTATCACTTTTTCAGCTATAAAGCTTCTAATATAGCTAGCTAGAGGAAATGGAAGTAGGAAGTTGTTTCAGCCAGTGTAAATAATTGTGTGTTTCAGGGCCAGCTTTTCCTGAGGTATTAATATAAAACCTAGGTTGTATTTCTGGTCTCTGCAATACCTTTAAACAGCTTATTTCATTTGCTGTTTGTTCAGTGGAAGCTTAAAATAAATCTGACTTGAACAGACAATAATTTCAATATTTTTCTTACTTTCTCACCAATCAACTTTTCTGATGTCTTAAATAAAAAGCACTAAAGTGACAAGTGGCTTGTCTTTACGCCACCACATTTTTTCCCCTCTCAATTACATGCCATTAGTAGACCCTACCCACTATCTGAAAAAAAAATAATTGGGGTTATTTTCACGAGCTAAAGGACCAACAGGTCATCCCAAGCTCCTTTTTCCAATGCCAATAAGTCATTTATATTCAGTTTTGGTATGCTATTGCTGAAGACATAAAACTTCCTTCCTTATTTGATGACATTCACACTAAATTTGCCACTATGCAGTGGCATAAGGCATTAGTCTCTCTTTCTTGGTCAAGGACTGAGGTCAATACCTTTAGCGAGGGCATTTATGGACAACTTCACATTGAATCTTTTCTCTCTTCATTATGAGTTTTGCTTTATTAACTGCAACCATTTGCCATTTTTTTCCCATTAAGATTAGTATGCCACATTCACTTGACACCCATACATGTGTCACTCAGGTAGGCAAGTTACACATTTTTGAGACAGTTTGCCATTTCAAGCCATCTTTGCCACCAGCCCTCCGTTCTTAGCTGCATCAGACATACTGCCTGTTCATCTTGCTGCATTACCTTTTTCCCAGGTGTGCTATTTTTGTTACTTTAACTATGTTACAAGCAGAGTTTTATACCCATGTTCTTCCAAAGTTCCTTGAAGCATTTTTTGTCTCCTCTGAGCAAAACATATTTTGTCTGTTCTCTTCCACCCCCCACCCTTCCCAGTATTTTCCTGGGGTGTTAGAACAGCTAGAAAAAGCACAAAGGATACAATGCTTCTCTTAGCAAATGTTTTATGTGAAAAAAACAATAGGGGAATAGATATTGTATATGTATGTGTTTGTGTGTGTGTTTCTAAAGGCAACTTACAGCCTACTATCAAATACAGAAAAATACTAGATAGTAACGATTCCAACTATAAAATCCTCCCTCTTGTACTTGGTGGAACATATTTCCTCTTCACACATTTAGCCAGTATACGAGGTACTTTGCTTTTACTTTTATCTTTGTCCTGTCACTGTAACATTTTTCTGTTCCTCTGGTGTTTCCCAGAGGGGGGAGCCACCTGGGATTTTCCCAGGAGCATGAGTAACGGTAGAGGTGGGCACTGGGTGACTTGACACTGCACTGTAGCTCTAGGTATCTCCAAAGAGCTGAACGAGCCATACTCTGCAAAAGGTCAGCAAGCCTCACTTATGTCCAGTGAGTGAGTCCTTTGACTGAGACCAAAGCTTTGGCACATTTTAAGCCCCCAAATGAGTACTTATCTTATTACAAGTGAGCTTTTTCAATGAGTTGTTCGCTTGCTGTTAGCTGACACACTCCCTCACTAATTACAAAATCACCATCAGATACTTTGAGTTTCATTATTTGTTTTCTCTATAGAGAAAGTTCTCTCTCTGAGCTATTGTCACTGTTCTTGTTAATCCACTGCCTTTTGCATCTGTTCCCAATTAAAAATTAAGGAAACATTTATCTGTGTCAATTCCATCCACTGTTCTTCAAAAGGGCTCCTCTGAGTTCACAGCGCCCTTGTCATGCAGCTCCAAGAATGTGTGCACTGCTGATTCATGCAAAGTGATAAATTCACTGCTGTTTTTTGTACTTCGTTCAAAATCCAAAACATCTTTGCCCAGCACGTATGCATCCCCAGATTGTGTGAGCCTTCCTCTTTTCCCTTTTTCAAGGCCTTCAAACACAGTCCATCCCCACCTACTCAGCAAGAGCTTTGTTCCAAATCTTAGTAATGGTAAGTATGGTCTCTCCCCGTGAAATATGGTACTTCAGCTGTAAATCAGTCACTAATTTCCTTGTTTTCATATTCTTTTGGTATAACTTGTTTAACAGTGCATTGCTAGTGTTCTTTTTTTTTTTTTTTCCCCGTGGAATTTAGCTCCTTGCAAATTGCTATACTTTAAAGATTAATTTTGACAACCCAAACTAAATAGAAATACTTAAACCAACGAGTATTCTGATCCTTCTCTGGTCAGAAAGAGGGCTATTTCAGGCTGTTTGACACTCCTGCTTTTGCTTTCTTCCAGATACTGAATTACAACATATTAAAACCTTCTTCGTCAGTCATGTTTCCAAAGGTTTCTGAAGCAGAGCTTCTGAAACTCACTCCACTTTTCCACTAATCATTTCCTGAGCTAATTCTGCCCATTACAATAAGTAGCTCAGTTATTGCTCAGTGCTCTAGATGGTCTGCTTCTGGAACCCCCAAAGCCAACTGCCCAGCATTATGTACATACAAACCTTTGTGATACAAAACCAGAGATGCTCCCTGTCTCACAGCAGAGACTCATCGACGTCTGATCTCCTCTGAATTTAGGGAATCATGGATTTTAAAAAACGTTTAAAGCTCCTGACAGAATTGAAGAGGTGAGATGACAGAAGAAGAGAGATGAATGGTAAAATTGGCGTGGGGGGGGGGGAGTGTGAAGGCATGCAGAGGGATGGAAGCATGAGGAAAATGGTCACACCAACAGAAGACGAAGGCAAAATGGGAAAGAGGAGAGAGGAGAAGGAGAGAGGAAAATGTTGTGCAGGTATCTCTAACTCCAACAGTCTACAAAGTTTTTACTTGATTAGCAGATACTTGTAAGAAACAACTGCATTGAAGAGAATACCACACTACAGAAAAGCTAACAAAGTTAATTATGCGTTGTTATCATCTGAACTTTTCAAAGTTTCTATTTACAAAATGTACATTAAGTACATAGTTTGAGATGATCGTGTCATCAATGGCTATTTCTAATTAATATTATTTCCAAATCATAGAAAAATACTGTGATCCCTCCATTTTCTTTTTATAAATAAATCAGTGTTAATGCCCCCACAATGTAACTAACATTACACTGACTCTACAAAACCTGCAAAAGTCATGATGACAATGAGGCTATTTCTGAGTCTAAGTGAAATACGTAGGGCACAGAACCATGCATCTTACTGTAGATCTCATCCTCCTAGTTGGAATCCTGCTTTAGGGAGCAAACTGTCTTTTAACAGAGTTTAGATGGATACCTGATCACTTTGACATTGAACTGAACTCACACCACACACATATGCAGCCAACCACAGAAATTGGTTTACTACTGCTATGGGAGCTCAAGGAACCACACATGAGGGAGTACAGCTCTGATCCTCTGAGATGGCTAAAAGCCCTCAGGACTGCACCTTGCTTGCATGCCATGTATTTTGAAGTATGTGACAAAATGGACATATACTTTCAAGTTAATCAATAGCACACAATTAAAAATCTGCATTTTACTCCCAACAGTATACAATCATAGAAGCATTTAGGTTGGAAAAGACCTAAGGACTCTAAGATGATCAAGTCCAACCACTTCCCTGGGCAGCCTGTTCCAATTCCTCACAACCTTTTCAGTGAAGAAGTGTCCCCTAATTTCCAACCTGAACCTCCCCTGGAGCAACTTGAGGCCATTCCCTCTAGTCCTACCACTAGTTATCTGCGAGAAGAGGCTGAACCCCAGCTCCCCACACCTTCCTTTCAGGCAGTTGTCGAGAGCAATAAGGTCTCCCCTGAGCCCCCTCTTCCCCAGACTAAACAACCCCAGTGCCCTCAGCCGCTCCTCACAGGACTTGTGTCCCAGACCCTTCACCAGCTTCGTAGCCCTTCTCTGGACATGTTCCAGGGCCACGATGTCTTTCTTGTACTGAGGGACCCAAAGCTGAACAGAGTACTCCAGGTGCGGCCTCATCAGAGCTGAGTACAGGTCAGTATCACTGACTTGGCCTCACAAGAGGCTATTTTCAGGTCACAAGCACTACCATTACCAGTGTGTCTAAATACAGCTACCTTTTAAAATACATTAATCTTTCCCTGAAAACAACATCTGCTTGAAATAGTGTACCTTAGCAACTTCTGATCCCTGAGTGAGTTTTCCTCTATACCAGGGTACCTAGGACACCAAAGCGAAGTTTAAAGAAGGTCACTGACAGCATGCTGGCATGCTAGTCCAAAAACCTGCCTAATGTGTATCATTTTCCATGAGCAACCCACAACAAACACAGAAGACACAGAAGTACACAGAAGTACATGCACGTGACTCTGCTCTTCACAAGCACTGCTGCAATGACCAGCCACCACCATCACTGCACTCCTAACTAGATAAAGGCTATCAGAAACCATAATCCTTCTTGGAAATGCAGTTAAAAAGAAAGAGAAAGCCATTTTCCATGGACATAGTAATATTACTACTACTTTTTTTCAGGAAAATAGCAACCATAAATATCCATAATGTAAGTCCATATACAGAAATAATTCATCATGACTTATATTTATAATTAACTTAAAAAAAAAAAAAAAGTAATGCTAAAATTTGAATTGCATGAAACATTCTAATTCTGGCCATGTCAATAAATCTTCACATGATGCATCTATTTCTCTATAGCTCTCTACAGATCCTCATATTCTGACTATTTAATCAGCCGTTCTCCCTTCTTTATTGCAACAGTAAACATATTCCTCTTCCACTTCTTACAAAATTGAAAATATATGGCAAAAAAATGCTACCAGATTCTAATCTTGATTGCTATCCATATGTATAGCTATACACGCTCCTTTATTTTACAGGCAAGGAAACACACTGCACTTTTTTCAATTTTATGTTTTTATGTAGCTACAGTCTTATGTTATCCCAACTACTTTTTTGTTATTGTTACCTATGGTGCTATCTATTTTCATTTTGTTGTTGTCAATATTTTAATGAAGTCTAAACATAAGAAAAGGAAACTAAAATTGTTCTTCATTTCCACAGCTGTAACCTTATTAGAGAAAATACCTACTTTTATTTTAATTTCTTTCATACCAAGATTCATAGCCTAATCATTGAATGTCACCATCATCATCTACGTCTATTTTTTATTTCTCCCCAACTACATTAAGTTAAACTGCCTTGTCAATGAAATTTCACCCATAGCATTTTAAAAGAGGAGTTGTCAAAATATTACTTTACTCTGCTGGGTGTTTTTAAACAGTTAACAGATACTATGTACTGAAACCTTGAATATACACAAGTTATTGCTTAAATATGTTTGCTGATGAGGTTTTAAATCTTGAATAGTCTTAAAGCACGGAACTGAATATTTAAATATCATTTACAGATTAACTTGATTTTCAAATACCACGCCAAAAATATCATGAGGAAGCCTTCACCTAATACCACCGTGTGATTCTTGTCACCTGCGTGAACACATTTTTACAATGACTAGGAAACTACCTTCCTTTTTCTTGCAAGTGAGATATTCAGTATGACTTGAGCTACAGGGACAGTTTGGGCTATATATGCAGGGTGACATTTATAGTATTTTTAAAGCTATTGTTTGAGGCCTAATTAATACACTAATAGAACAGAACTTCCATCCTTCGAAGCACATATTGTAACACACAGTCATTTCCTTCCACCTGTCTGGACTGGACTTGGATATAATTTGTGTAATAGCATTTATACATACCGTCTTCATCTGTCTGGATAATGGTCTCCTCGCTTTCTTTCCTCCCTTCTGGGTTGGTTAAGATCATTTTGAGGCTGACATTCGTGTATGGAGGCAGGTGATCCACAACATGCTGTGGTGCTTTGGGGTCCATGTCCAAGCAGTCTGCCTTGCTCTCATTGCGTCCACAGAAGTAGTGGTAGCATATAGTGACATTGAAAGTGTGGCAACGAGTGATATTGTAGCCCAGAGATTCCCAATCCACAGCAATGTGTCTGGCCTGAATCTCAGCAATCTTCAAAGTTTTGGGTGTTCTCATGGGTTCTAGAAAACAATAAACCAAAGAAAAATGCTGTTAATGTTCTTCATCCTTGCACAGAACTGTAAGATATAGATGATAGCTATACGGAAGTGAAAACAGAGGATGTACCTAGCACACACAGACATATTACTGGAAGAAGTATCATCCTTTGTACAGGTACCCTGAAGGGAAAAAACTGCCATGGCCTCCCTGTTTTTTATTTTATTCTTCTTCTGTCTCTCTCTGTAGGTTTCAATTACTGATTAAAACTTAGTAACAGTGAGAAAATGTATTGCTAATTAATAGTGTAGCAATTCAAAGCAATTGAGAATACAGACAGCAGATGCAAGAAGATTGACCAAAAGGCCACCCAGCTGTCACCACTGGCTTACCTTCTTGATATCCCTTCCTTTTTTTTTATTCTTTTTTTTTTATTATTATTATTTTTTACCTGAGTAAATTAGATAATACATCACAGTGGGGTAAAGAGTCAACAGTCACTACACTATGATTTATCATGCCACCAGGCAATGCTATGTACTAATTATACTAATCATCTTACTAAGCCAGCAGTTACAAAAATGATGCAGATATTAATTAATGTTTATTATTTTGGTAATGAGGCTACTCATTCAAGCAAAAGCCCTGAGAAATATTGCAAAAGTGCTTCTGGATATTCCCATTGTATCCCGCTTCTTTCAGACCCCCAAAACTTTGCCTGGCCACTGCTCTAAACTGGTAATCTCTGAACTGTGACCTAAGCTCACCTGCTCGCCCCATGTGCGTGTCCACCAGCAGAGGATGTGATACTCCCCAAGCTGTCATCAATCTTTCATCAGCTCTCTAGCGTATTCATTTCTCATGCAAGACTAACTTTTATCATTGAACTTAATTAAAATGATTACACAATGAAAATCATGACCATGACTATATATACGCTAGAGTTTCACTAGAAATACACCAAAGGGATCTTTATACCCTGCTAATACATACTTCTTCACCAGAGAAAATAGAGCCTGCTGTAGGTACAGCTGTAGCCTTGCGTCCTTGTTGGTGTAAGGTCAAAAGAGTTGAGATCATCCAAGGAAGTGAAATACGGCATTTCTCTTTCTGGGCCTAACTGTCCTGTGTAACTTGCATTTATGAAATGAGAGTCCCAACCAGCGTACCAGCCAGCCAAAAGCACAGATGGTATATTGAAATAAGGAAATGTCAATCAGTGTAATCTATTCAGCATGCAGTTTGCAAGACAAACTGCAAACATTTAGTTTCAAGCACCAAAACAACCAAATTCTACATATTACAAAGGTATTTCTAGAAACATGATGAGTGTTAAGGATTAAAAATTGTGCCTATTTGTTTCCATGATCTATCCTTCCCTTTCTGGGTTTTGGACATGTTCCCTTTGCCCAGAATTACTGATTTATCATATATATATGGTGAAACACACAAATGAAAAAACAGACTCCCTGGGCAGTAGCTTTCTAAAAATACTGTATAATGTGACAACAGAGATCTGAAGCTGAACGATACTGTTGAAAAGGTCCTTGAGAGATAAGAGATTTGAAGAGAAGGAGATAAAAGGGCTTTAATAGAATAAACAATGGCCAGTGCTTTAGCAAGTACAAACAGGTGAGAGGCAGTTGTAAACAAAAAAGGGTAGATCCACTGATGGAGCTGGTAAGAATCTTCAAAGAATCCATATTTCTTTGGCTACCAAAAGTACTTAGAAAAAAACAAACTCAGGTGTTGCTTGGGAAAAGTACCATTAAAAAAATAAATAAATGAAATTTAAACATCAGCCTTTTCTCATATAAACAGCAATTAAAAAAAAAGTTATACATTCTGTGATTTAGATAATTTTGCAGTCTAAAAGAGTAAATGTTGTTTTGTATTGTAGGCTTATTTTTCTGTCTAAAATGGATTGCTTCTTGTCATTTTAATTTTTTCCTTTATTATACTAATCCAGGTTGTGCCTCCAACCACCCACAACAGAGGCAGAATTCAAATTTGATTTTAAAGTTTACTGGAACCTCTAAAAGAAGCATAATGTGATACAAGTTGTCTGGTCATGAAGGTTGAAACTATTAGTGTTTGAAGAAGACTTTCAGTAACAGAAAATGTACTACATTTTCATCTTGCTTCCATCCTGGCAAGCCTTAAAACACATTCACACTATGGGGTACAGGACTTTCAAAAAAGAGAAGAAAAAAATAAGAACTTTGTTAATCTTGAAGAAAAAATATTTTACAATTCTATGCAAATTCTACAAACGTGTAACAGTATCAGAGGAGATATTGAAAAGCATCCTTTATTCACCTGTCAAAAACGGAAGAATGAAAGACAGTGTGATCTCACTTTCTCACAACTATTCCCTTCTTTGGCAGAAATTAAACAACTTCTGCAATATTGAGATGGTAATTAAAGTCTGCAGAGTCTCTCAACAGCTTTGGTAAACTCTGCCAAAATTCCCACTGCTCCTAAAATGATGCTTTAAAAACACAATTTTACTCTCGCCTCTGGGCAACATTCATCTCAGGGATCTCTAGAGGTAAAGACCAATTGTTTTAAACTACCACACCACAAAGCCTCCATCTGTAACACCTCACTAGAAAGCAATCTCCCAATAATTATTTTTTCTCAGATAAAACACCATTGAATTTCTGAGCAGGTTTCCCCAAAATCCCAGCATCTCATTAAAAATATTTTTTTTCTAGATAGCGGCAAAAGGAAGTGTTCAACTACCATTTTTTCCTTTCTCCCTTACACTTAAGGGACTCCATCTTCCTGAAACATTTTCTTAATTCTGAATTAATTTTGATTTACACATTCTTTCTGATCTTTGGATATTCTTTATATACTACTAAACCCAGTAATTCATTTAATCTGTCTTCCCAGTTGTTTTTCCCCACCTTCCCTCTTTCAGCCATAGCTAGAACTTTTATCCAAAATGCCTGGGCATCCAAGTCCTTGACTTCTTGCTTTTTCATTGACCTAATTATGCCAAATCAGAACCGTCTGCCAAAGAGGGAAGAAATAAGACTCTCTCAAAATCTATTCATTTCTTAACCTATCAGCTGGAGTTTCAATAATACTAACAACGGCAGAAAGTCCTTAATATTTTCCAAACGTTAATTTACCAATTACCCCCGTGAGACAGGTAAGTGTTGTTAATCTTTTTTCTGCAAGGAGGAAAAGACACAAAAAGGTTAATAGCTTGTTCAAAGCTCCAAGGTGATTTACTGCCAGCGCCAGAAGAAAACTGAGTGGTCCCCATCTCCCAGGTCATCTGTGCTCTGGCCACCAGGCAGCAGTGGCTCAGAGCAGCAGCCCTTCAGAGATTTCATTTACACTTGACTTCCCGGTGCCTATGCAGGAATGTGAACTCTACTGCTGGCTCCTCAGCTCTAGTTCCTTCTTAGAAGAGTTCATGCCGTTTTTCTTAGAACAAGTTTGAAAGCATAACAGTGCCCAGATACTAAGTGAAGACCTAAGCATTAAGCCAAGTTATTTGAAAAGCAATAGTTTGGCTTACTCATTTCCAAGTTAATACTCTGAATCAAGTTCTAACAAGGGGGAGGATTTTTAAAGATTCCTTGATTTTGAGTTTAGAAATTGAAAGAAGCAACACATTTTTACTGTTATTTAATCCTGTTTTTAAAATTAAAATTGGGAAAGGAGTATTCATAATTTATTTTTTTCAAGCCTTTCTCTGCAATAGAAAACACATTTAACACTGAAGGCAGCTCCTTGTGGTGATGGCAGAAAGTATTTTGGCCTCCTGTTGTTGCTAGAAACTCAATATACTGTGACCGTATCAAGCACTTAAACATGAACATCCTGACCAGCAGGGTCACATCCTCCAAAAGAAGCACAGCAACAAGGCATATGGAGGGTTTGATGGTGTCGGGGTGTTGACCTTTAGGTCAGTGAAAATACATAATTCATTCTTCATATGAGAGACTGAAGAAGGAGGGCTTCGATCCCAGTTTTAGCTGCAGACGGTAAAGTACAGTTCTTACTAACTGCCTCGTTATGCCCTTCGGTCTGTATGATTTCCTCCAATAAACCTACCTTGTCCCCCAGAGCCCCTCTCCAGTGGGCGTGCTGCTCCCTTCCAGACCCCCTGCCTGCGGTGGCTGCTTCGACCTCCACGCAGCCCCAGCTCTGCCTCCTGCCCTCAGCACCTGAACTCCGTTATCTTCCTCCTCATCACCCTCACCGCACCTCTTGGCAAACAAACGCTACCATTTGCTCTCTGACTCAGATCCATCACCCAGTCTAACTGCTGTTACTCTCAATTAAAAACAGAAGCATCAGAATATTAAAAGAAAAGAAAAAAACAGTAATAAAAGATCTCTACATTTACACAGACTACTAAGTCCTCATTCCTTATCCAGAAACTGCATTAAGTAAAAGAATTACATGGACGTGCCATTCACTTGCAACAATTTATGGATCAAAACGATTTAACCCAACGTTATGGAATAAAATAAAGAACAGCTTTAGTAATTCTCCAAAGGTTAATAATCCAGGGATAGCTGGCAAAAGAGACAGAACCTGTTGACCCCACACCATCTCTCAACTGCCGGATGATTTAATAAGAAGCTCCAGATAACAGATAAAATGAAATTCAATTTCTTTAGTGCTTGATAAGCAACACGTGATACGACAGGTCAATATCAGAGCCTCTTTGTAGAGATTATCTTCACTTATACAGAAATGGCAGTGAAAACAAAAGCCTTCACAGTTATAGAAGAAACAAGGCGAGAGCATGCATTTCCTCAAAATCAATTTTTAATGATAAAACTTACTACCTGAATTACAAATATCCCATCAAATAAGACTAGGAGAGCATGGTAAGGTCCTTTGCTTTTTCAGCCTTTCATCAGAAAGCCTAAACGTTGATTGCAATGTGCAGTTATCTGCAAGGGGAGGAGGAATTAGGTTTTCCGACCAGCAGGTAGAACACACATTTGTTCGCTTGAAATGGAAAACTATCAGAAAAATTTTAAAGCACAAACACTTCGAATAAAGATGGTGCTTCTTGAACACTGCCATATGCTGTCACCCAGTGCATCCTGCCAGTGTATATAATTTTAATTGGGGTTGGCTTTCTGATTTCCAACCCCATCCCCCCCCTTCAACTATTTCTAGTAAGGCATTACAATGAGGAGCTGACTTCAAACTTCTACTTTACCTACACTGACTGAAATTCATATCACATTTCAAGAGTGGCTCAGATCACTTCTATTGGTGACACAGAAAGAGAAAACTAAGTGGTAGAATCTCAGGTTTAGGAAGGCAAGATAATGCATAAATTCACACAAGTTTTGAGGGAACTACAAACAGATGTGGGACTTATACCGCATAAAACCTCTGACATACAAAAGCAAATGTATGACAATTAGTAAAGGAGTAGAGTCAATTGGATTTCAGATAGCAACCCTGTACTTTAAAATGCAGTTTCTGACCAAACGTCCTTTAATTATCTTGCCATGAGACTTTAAAATAAAAATGACATAGGAAAAAAAATGTCCTAATTTTTCTGCCAATATTCAGTCCGAACAGCCACTGGAATTCCCCAGACTTTTCTTTATGAGAATATGAGCCTCTCTGTCCTGTGGCTTCTCCTGACCTTTCCAGGAGGGGTCTCTCCTTGGCATGTGGAAAATAAAAAGAGGATTATTCTTAGATGTCACTGTGGCTCCTGCTGCTTCCTCGGTTCACGCAAGGTCATACAAAAACAAAATGTTCCCAAAACTCAAAAAAAATGTTACAGTCCTCCTGCTGTAAAGAATTCTTCTAAAAAGACCACTAATAAGAGCATGTAAGAATGGCACGAGTACACTGGAGAAAGTATGCTGACAAAGAAAACAGCTGACAAATATGTTGTAAGAAAACAGTTTCCTCACTTGCTCGTTTCAGATGCATTACTCTCTATTATTACTTTTGTTACCAGTGAGCAATGAATAGTGTAGAAAGATTTTATATAAATACTGACTAAGCTCCCTCACATCATAAAATCGGTTGAGATTGCTGTATATAAAAGTGTATCACTTGTTGAACAGGACTGGACTAAAGTTATCAGAAATTTCAACACACAACCAGAGTCTCAGCAAGAGAGAACTTCAGCTGTGATCACTTCTGCATTTCTGTGGGTGATCTACTACCTGCTAGCATCCTCTTTGCCTTCACAGTCACTTCACTGTAATCATCTAGTATGTAGACGTGATTTTAAACTCTATCTAAATTCCCTTTATGACCAAGTCAGAAAGAGTTTAAACAAAAAAAAGCAAACAAACAAACAAAACCAACAACACAGGTACAACATAAATCAGCTGACATAACTTACTTATGGACTTTAGAAGGAGAGAATTTGTGCCTCAAAAGCACTCGGTCAGTCTCTCCGCTGACCAAGAAGGCAACCATGACAATTCAGAGGTGGACATCTACAGTTGGTCTGATGACTTGCCCAAAGGCAAGACACAGTGTGTGTAGAAGAAAAGCACTGGGGCTTAGGATCTGACACATCCACATTATACAAATATGTTGCATGGTTTTACTAGCTGTATTTTGTACCCTTGAACTGATTGTCCTCTAGTGGCTGAAGGTACACCACAGAAACTTATTTTCCAGTTCAGTTTCAAAGAAATATGGTTTGCACATTCTGAGACAGCTCTATGATGCAAAACAAAGTGTACTAACTGGAGACAAGCAAGAGATTTCCACCAAAAGCACACTCCTTTAGCAAAGCTAAAGCACTAACATACTGCCTCTCAGTCTCTATTGGAAAAATCTAGGCCATGTTATTTGAAAAGGAGCATCCTATAATTAAATTATGTTATGAACAAACAAAAAAAGAAAACCCTAGGTATGTTGATCTGCCCTAGAATACACATGATGAAAGCCTTGTTTTTCAAGGATCTAATAATCCAAAAGAATGTAGTTCAGACTCACTCCCTAAGGAACATAAATCATACCAAAAATGCCTAAATTACACTGCAAATCTTGCAGGGAATATGGGTATCCTATTGAGGTATGATTATGGATGCCTAACTGATGTGCTTGCCAGAGCACTACCTACAACCATACAGCTTGAAACTAGGTATAGCTCTTGGCAGAATTTAATCTGTCTGAATATGGCTCTAGTGCTGAAGAAAAGGAATAGCCATGTAACTTCTAAAAGCAATGCATGCTTCTTTAGGAGCTTCTACAGAAAACAGAGCTTAAAACAAAGCTGATGTAAGAACATACGTTAAATAACAATATGATGATAATACAAGAAGGCCCAATTTATTCAGACATCCCAAGAATGCCATGCATTTCAGCCTAATTTCCTTGAACAGCTCTTTCTTTTATGACAGAATAGTTTTCATTTCCTTTTCAAGTTTCTTTCCTCTAACTCTGGCAGATTTCTGACCATTTCTAAGTAGAGTTAAAGGCCAGTTTAGAATTAAAGGCAAAATCAATTAACAGCACAGGCCTTACCCTTACCTACTTAATGATACTTCATGAATCGTTTACTTAGAGCCACAGACTCTTTCATGCTATCTGTGTGCATTCCTAGCCACACCACAAAAAATCATCCACTAATTGGATCAACATAGACTTTTCATTTTTTATTAGAAGAATAACCTATTATCCCAGATACTCCAGTTTGGGAGCATCTGCAATCCCTCATATCCAGAAAAAAATCCCTCACATTCGGAAACAGGGCATCAGTCCTGTATGCAAGTGCAGGTCAGAAAGTCTAACCAAGGTATTCTTTATTTTATTATTCTCCTCCTCTCCCCTAAATCTTGTTCCATGTCACCAGTTTAGAGGCTTGACATTTGCCAACCAAATCTGAAAATTCAGGCTTTTAATCTTTTTAAACTTAGAAGCATAAAGAAATAGTGAACATCAAAGAAAGGCAATTCAAATGAAGTTGAAAGAAACCGTACAATCTGAGGTAATTTCAGCAGTCAGACAGAAAATGAAAAATTAACAGGTATGCATTTCCGTAATAAAAATAGAAGGAGTTACTGATCATCTCCTCTTTCAGATGTGTAACGTATACAGAATGCAAAATAAATAGGGATGCAAACAAACAAAAAAGAACCCATTTTGTGTACATTAGCGTGTCCATCTATTCCTCACATGAAATATGCACCCGGAATAAATAAAACAATAGCATTTACACTGTACTAGCAGTATAGATTTATGTTGTTGCTAACAAAGGTTATAATGCAACTGCATAAAAATCTATGAGATTTTCCCCTTTGCATTTCATCCAGCTAACTTATTAAGCCAGTTTACAAATTTCTTATTGACCATGTACCTCAGGGAGCTGAAGAAAACATATGAATTATTACATAGATAATCAGCTGTACTACACTAGTTTCAGTAGCAATGAGAGGATATTCAACATATTCTAGAACATATCTTTTTGGATGCAAAATATAGCTGTTCCTACTTCAGAGGTATAGCAAAGAGATGAAATATAACTGCACTACTGACAATTATTTGCCCATTCCCTCTTGATAGTATGTTTATTCTATTGCCTCCATGCATGATTAACAGTTTGTGCATCCTTCACATGTAATCAATAGCTGTGAAGCCCCGTATTAGCTTTAGAGATTAGACATCCCTTGATAATAAATTCAATTGATTCCTCCAGTTTAGCTTAGCTGCAGAAATCCCATTACTTTTTTTTTTTTTTAATACTTTTTTTTTGAGTTTAAATTAAAAGGAGATATATAGTCTAGGAGCAGAGAGGAAAAGCTGCCATGACCTCTGTAAACTCATTCCTCCAGATGAACAAAACTATCTGGTGTTGTAAAACATGAATCAGCATGTCAACAAGCATCAAGCCGCAAGAGTAAACACAAGGAAAGCCTGACATTTTAAAATTCCTAGAAAACCTATGTGGAGATTAATTGTCTAAGGTCAATTACAAAATTAACAGTGATAGGAATAAATGAACCTTCAACATAAAAAAAATAAATAAATTAGAGGCATGGTTCTACTGAATATGAATGAAAGACTCATCATCTAAAATAACCCATACACATATATAAAAAGAATTTACAATACATATTTACATACACATTTTACCCACCAACCTAGTGAACCTAACCACTTAACACTATGAAGAAAGCATTTACAAACATTTATTTGAAGAAAAATCACCAGATTTCTAAGGTGATATGTTTTTCATTTCCCTCCAATGCACATTCGTAAACATCATTTAATGTCTATGTACAGACAATGTATTTGGGACCTTAAGATGTTTTCAGTATTGATGCAAAACGCCTAAGAGGAGTAGTGTGAATAAGCAATACAAAAGTCTTCTACGGATATCATTAAAGCTTCCTTTATCCAGTGTATAAAAATATTGGTCCTTCAAGCCAGGAAAATTAAATATCACCATATGAAATAGGGTGACCACAGTCACAGAACACAGTCTATAAGAAACAAACAGAAAACACAGAAGAGAGACTCGGTGAACAGAACTATTGCCACATTCACCTCTGATGGATGAGAACTGAAAACTGGAAATGAATGAGAAACGAAAACTGGAATTGAAAGCTGGAATCATGATACTCACTTAAAGTTTTTACATATACGTCTGCATGTGTGTATGCAAGCAGGCATTCCCTCACATGCAGATACACCACTTATCCCTCAAACTGCATCCTCTCTGTGCACACTTAGTGCAACGTTCTCGACTCACTGTGCCTCTGTTCCCATTTAGCCCCACCTGGCTCCTGGTGCCCCTGGGGCTGAAGCCCCTTACCCCCACCCACCCCTGCAAACAGCAAAGGATGGAATTTCTCTCTGCTGAACAGCATACAACTTGGTCCTTCCCATGCTGTGTTTGCATGGCAAAGCCTAGCAGTAACTGTCACACTGTGCTCTGGCTCTGCCACTTTGACCAAACCAATATATAATGCAATTACTATGCACAAATTATATACAGACATATATATCCGTCATCCACTGCGTATGATTAAACTTGGCTGAAACAAAAATTCATCAAGTGGCTTAAAACCACATACCACAAATGACACAGACAGTGCTGCTAATAACATCCCTTGTTATATTATTACTGAGTTTCTACTATAGATGTCAGTACTCAAGCAAATCAGAATAAGAAAGGATGTATGAAATGCCCTTTCCCACCGGTAAATGATACTCTGTCTACAGCAAATCTCAGTCTTCCCCTCCTGGAATACATCTCATTTGTTGCTGTTATGGTTCTCATTTAAATTTTAGATGAGCAGCATATGTTCAACAATGGCTGGTATCAGGACGCTATAAAGAACTGAGTTTGAGATTCTGATCTACCTAAGCCTTACTGCAATGAAGAATGAATAAAACCAGATTTACAAAAATCAGGCAGAAACTTGCATTTTCAAAATTATTTTTCTTTTAAAAAACTTAGATGCCTAGGATAAATTATTAAGGACTGTAAAAATACACTAAGGTCTAAACTTACTGTTATAGATTCAAATGATTAAAATAAAAAATGTACAACTGAGCCCTCCATAATTGTACATGAAGATTTTAAAATATTCACAGGATCAATGGAAAATGCAACATTTAAAGCCAACAGAAGCTTCATAAATCTATCGCTATATCATTCAATGCATATGTTGTCTACTTCTTGTTCTACCAGTGAAAAAATAATGGTATTGATTATTATTATTATTATTAACCTCAAATGTCCAAACTTGTGGCTTCTATTGTACAGAAAACTTTTCCTTAAGTACCTGGAAATTTATTTAGTAAATTGGCTTCATTTTGTTCATAGGTTAATTCAAAGCTAAGACAGTACTGTGAAAATGTAAGAAAGCTTGTTTTCTTCATAAATGAAGACAAAAAATAAAACAGGTGGGCCAAAAAAATCCTCTGACATTAAAATCTTGAAGAAAATAAGAAAAAATTTTCAAAGGTACTTAAAATGCTAAAATGCTGGTAAGGTGCCAAGCAGGCAAATACATTTTTAAATAAATTTTTAAATTAAAAAAAAAATTTAAAGCTAGATACCTGACTACCATGAATTTTACCACCTTTGAATTTTGATGAAACTTTTGGACCTAAGTCACTTACCCACCTGCAAAAAAATGAATTATACAAATAAAAAAACCTTCTTAAAATATTGGTCAATGGCCAATGCCAATTCAATATCAAAATGTGATGGCTTACCCTGTGTAAGGAATCCTTTTTCCTTATGCATCTAGCATACTTTTAGCTGATATTGATTACAAAAATTTTATACAATAAAAACTGTTCTGTGCATTTTAAGCAACCCCATTTCAATTCAACTGTCCCTTGACGTATCTAAGACAAAAAATGTATTTTTGAGTGAACAGGAAAAGCACTGCTATAATTTTCTAATGTAACAGTCATTAGATGAGAAAATGTAAATAATTAGAAAATACAGTCTAAGCTTGTTAATTTTCAGAGGAAAAAGGCTTCTTTGAAAAGTCCTTTTACGTGTTTGCTTTCAGAAAGGAAAAGGATGGTAAGGATAAAATGCTTTTTACTTTGGCTTTATTTGCCCAGTGTCTGGGCAGAATTCACGTGGTGTTGGTTCTCTTTCCTACAACCGTACGGCTACAAAGGTTTTGCAAGGCCATTTTGGGAATGGGGACCCAGTCCTGCAGAACCCTTTGCTCCTGGGGATGCCATTGCTCGGGCCGAGTCCGAGTCCGCAGAGCAGAGCTCTCAAGCTCCTTTTCTGTGCTGTGGGACAGGGGCCTTGCGACAAAGAATGCAAAAGTAGTGAAAAATCCTCGCTCACCAATGGGGGCACTGGCAAGCTGTGGAAGTGCTTTCTAAAATATGCTGTGAGCTCTAAATAATATATTTCCATTTAACATTTAACTGCATAAAATACTCCAAAAAGAACTGTCCTGCTGCTCATGTTCAATCAGCTAGTGTTTCTCGGAGCTATTGTTTTTTGGCTAAGCAGAAACTTGGAAAATGTAAAATAACTCACCTGTAGCAAAACAAGGTAATTTGTTTTAGAAACAGCTTTCGCTTTGCAAAAAAAAGGTGGCAAAGCCAGCAATTTACTGGGCCCAGCAAAAGAAAATGATTTTAGATGCTGTTGATAGTAACTTCTACTCCTTTTAAAATGAGATGTTTTGTATAAAATGTGATTAATTAATGAGCAATTGATCTTGCTTTGTACAGAACAGATGGTGTTGTTAAATGCAAACCCAACAAATGTAGTTTTCATTCACATGCAAATGTAAAGGATTAGTTCTTCACTGGAAAACGAGTCACCACTCTTCTTATTCTAGGATATCTATCCAGTCCATGCTGCCAGTCATACTGAATAATTTTACGTTTTGACTTTCAAAAAGATATTGTACTAGCACAGTTGTCTTGGCTTCACAGTTACAGCAAAGCAACTGCTGATGTGATAGTGAGACCGGCACTACTCTAAGTTACCCAAGAGAGTGTCAATCACGCTTGCTGAGTAAGTGGAGCATTAAATTATTTTTTTATGCTGATGTTGTACATGCTGAATCACTGTCATCATACAATCACAACAGAATGCAAAAAAGAAAAGCAGCCAATTAGTCAAGTCAAGGCCACACAAGCACACACGGGATAATTTGCAAGTGCAGGCTAATTGCTGGACACCAGTTTCATGTCACTTAAAATAGATTTATTGCTGAGTGTTATAAATGCTCAAGAATAAAAAGAACAACAATCCCCTCCTCCCAATTTATTACTGAAATGCTTAAAAATTCTGCTGAGTGTCTGTTCTAAATTTTAGAGCTACCTTCTATGCTGTAATTTTTTTTAACCTCTTCTAACTGTTAACCTTTTAGAGACTGGCATAATGCGCACGCATGCAATCTACTACCATCCCCTCTGGTCGTCACAATCAACCTACCAGCTCATAACCTTTACTGACAACCACAATAATCTGCTGGATTAAAAATCTGCTGTGGAATGTCTTTAATATCTCTAGAAATATAAAATTCCTCAGAACTAGTTGAAGACTTACAACTTGTGAAATGGTTTTCTGACTTACATTCCAAATATACCTGATTCTTTTGCTTTCCCTTTCAAGATGACTCTATTCGTATTCCTACCCATACCCATTCATACCGGCTATTGATTACCAGCCTTAATTTCCCACTACTGGCCACATTCTCTAAAACCATCTTCTCCCTTTCTCCTTGAATTGACCCTTGAAGTTATGGCCCCTCATGCCTTCCCAAATGCATTAGGCAAAATTATACTACACAATTACTTAAGATGCAACAAGGACAACAACAACAACAAAAAACAAACTACTTGTTTGCCTTTCCCAATAGTCCCTCCATCTCTTGCTTTTGACTTGCATGTCTGGAAGAGAGATCGAATGACGGCGTCATAGAATTCAGCTTGGAAGGGACCTCTGGAGGCCATATAACACAACCTCCTGCTCTAAAAAATTGTATCAAGTTGCTCAGGAACTTGTCCAGCCCGTTTCTGAATATGTCCATGGAGGGCGATTCTACATCTTCTCAGGACAACATGCATGCAATATGAATATACCCAAATACAGAATTTATAAATGCAACTTCAAGCCTTGAGCTGATTTCTAACTATTTGGTGTTTGGAACAAAACTCCAGAGGAGCAGAGAATTCCACAGTTCCCTACAAAACCTCAGACTCTACCTTCACACTGGCAAGCACTTCACTTAAATTTCACCTTGTTTCACCTTGTCTGACATACAACTTTGCAGTTCACAAAATAACAGAAGCGTTGCTTCCTATAAAAAGATATTTTTTATTGAAGTATGTAAATTAAATGTCCAAAAAAAGTTGAACGGAAGAATTTAGCTCTCATCTTCCCAAACTGCCTGATGTTAGAGAACAGATCTGATGAATCCCCTTTACTCTGGTCTACATATTTTCCACCATTATTTAGAGAAGTTTGAGAAGGGGCAGCTATTGAAACAAAATGGGTTGAGGTTAAGCTGTTTAATAACCCTTGGATTACTACACATATCTTCCAGAAATTTGTAGCTGTATTTTTTTTCTTCTTCTTTTCTCTGAGAGAGAGAGATTAAGTTGTTTTTAACTCCTAGTGGATGTGGTAACAGAATTCAACAACAGATCTCAATCTTTACAAGCGTGCAGTGATGCAACTAAGTAATTGGCCTTCTTAAGAAAAGATGGGAAAGGCCATTTAAAATCTGAACATACAAGACACTGAAGCCAATATTTTCACATCTACACAAAATCATGCATGTCAGAGTCTTGTGAGATACTGGCTAATACCCTTACACTTTTCTGATCTGTTCCACTACTGTAATCAGCACTATGATTAATGAAATTTATGCTTTCAGTCTGCTTTAACTGCTATACTACCAAAGCAGTGCCGTGCTCTTTTCAGCATTACAACAAAATGAGTAATCTGTATTAACTGCTTGTGAGCAAACGTTTTTATGCAGAGATTGAAGAGGCTGATAGAATATGTGACTTTCACAGCTAAGCATTTAAATCAAGCCAGTTACTGTCAGGGAGAACTAGCTTACTTAACAGAGAGGTCTATCATCAGATATTTCTGCCAGGCTACAGTAGGGCTTCAATGCTGGCTTATCTAAGTGACACATGGTCTGCAAGAATGAGGGCATGTACTCTGAAAGGAGAGAGCACAGGTTGTATTTCAAGCATAACTCCTGAATGGTTTCAGAGAAAAAAGTCACCATGGCTACAGAAATTTCAAAGCGAAGAGCAAATGCTCTACTCACAGTTTGTTTCCCAAGGAATGATCATCCCTCAAGAAACACATCCAGTAAGTATTTCATCCCAAAGGGACAACAGACTGCTTGTCCTCTTTTGGACACAAATGCTATTGCCTAATTAAAGCAGGGTATACAAAATGACATTTCCCTCATTTGCTGAGGAATTTGCTGGGGCTTTTAAAACTACTCTCTGTTTAAATGTACATTTTTTTTCTCTAAGGACAGAAATCCTCATGGAAATTTATCTGAAATTTCTGCTTGTTTTCTTTGTTGTTGCTGGCTCTGAACACTCATTCTTGCTTAGCTATCTTGGTCAGACCATGACTGAGCAGTGTGCTAGGAAAACTGCCATCTGCCATAGAAAGTGTTCAAAATACTCTGAGTTGGTTGATCTACTGATCAAATTTACCTAAACATAAATATAACTGAAGAAGTTCTCCACTGACTGATAAGAAATTAATTTCAGTTAAATAGCCTACAAACCAAACAGCTTTGTCTTTAATACAACTTGTTGGCAACTTTTACACTGCGTGCAGTTTATGCAGTAGTTTAAAAGCCACATTATAACAGTCAGATTTTGGCAGTTGAGAAGGTCAGGCAGTCAAAGCCAAAAGACACCAGAATATGTTGATAACAATAATAGGGACTAGTTGCAAAGGTAGGTGAAGTTGCAAAACTTGCATTGATTGCTCTCATCTCCATTTGAGCATGAAAATCCAACAAGTTTCATTTCCTTAATACTCCTTGAAAAAAGACAAGATGAGAAATCATTTTGGTGATGCTGTTACGAAGTAAAAACAAATGACTGAGCTGTAGCTATGATTACAATTACGATTATACTTTGGTACTGCACAGATGATAATATCCTAGCATTATGTGGTTTGTGCTACTGCTTGAGTTCAATTTCCTTCAGATAATGTATTTGGATTCCATAATATGCCTCTTTGGTGAAACCAATAACTGAATCCAGTGATAATTCCTCAGAGAGTTATAATTTATGGCAATTGTCTGTTTCCACCACTTTTCTCAGTAATTTGTTCCAATGATTAATAGCCTCACTGTTAAAGATAAATAAGTGTGCCTTACTTCTAATTTGAATGAGCCTGGCCTCAGCACGCAGACATTAGAACTTCTCACATTCTTCCACCTCTAGAGTAAAGAAGCCTTTTGTACCTCGTATTATTTTTTCCCCAAATACTCTGCAGTGTATACATATATAGTGCACTCCTCACCTCCCACCTTCTCTCTGATAGACTTAAATGATCAAGATCTTTAAGCCACTTACTGTGAGAACATGTTAAGCAATGACTCCTGTTCTGGCACTCTTATCCCTTCCTCCGAAATATTCATCGCTCTGTTGAAAGCCTGGACACAGGATGTGCACACAGAATATCAATATTTGTAATACCCACAAAATCACAGCTTTCCTCCTCTGTTTTTGTCATAGTACTATACAAAGAACTATTGTTGACTGCTTAGCTACGTCCCCCTAAAATTCTCAGGTTTCGGTGTTACTTCTTCCAAATGAATTTGTTTATATTTATATGTAGGTAGTAAGACACAGTATCTGTACTATCTCTTCCTTAAACTATCACAGTGGAAAAAAAAAGCTGAAATCAAAAAAAAAAAAACCTAACCCACAAAGCAAGTTCATAAGGAACAAAATTCTGACGAGTTTAACATCATGAACTTACGCAGTGAGCTATCTTGCCTTTGCAGACTCTCACTTCACAGCTCAAAATGTAATCAAAATATTAAAATTTTTAAGATTAAAAATAAACACAACCATCTAATGTAAGGATCAGCAAAACTTATCTGCAAATATCTTCACTAGTTTATTTTGCTCATTGCTCCAAATTTACAATATGCATCTACAGATTTGTGTATATTAAAATGTGACAATTATGGCACTTTATCGTCTGCAAAGAAAAATAAAAACAAAATCAGAGAAGAATGCCAATGCAGGGGGAAAGTAGGTCATGCTGTCTCCCTATATAAACACCACAAAAAAAAGTCATGCTTGACTGCAAAAAACAATCATACTTTTTTTTTTCTTAAAGACGAGTGTCTTACTGAAAGTCACTGAAGCTTCCCCAAGGACAGCTTGAATTAGAGTCAGAGGCCAAACGTAAAGACACCTCTCTGAAACCTAATCCCCTTGCCCATTTAAAATGCTCCTGCAGCTTCTGATCAGGAAAACACACCACTGGGATTTCACTGGCAGTTTTTCTTGTTTTTCTTTAGTGTTTTCAAAACCAAATAACTGAAATATCTGAACAAGTATCAACACAACTAAAATAATAGCAGATGGGTTCAGTTAATCTTTTCCTTTTGCTACTTTATGTTAGCTTAGATTTTTTCCCTTCCAAAATACTATCTTCTGGCATTATCAACAGTCTTTAGAAGACAAAAATGCATTTGAAATATAAGTGTTATTGCTGTTGATTTATACAAAAGGGGAAACTTAGTCCTAGTTTCCACCATCTTTCTGAGCTATTCCTGTCCGGGTATGGAGTTTGTCTAAGAACGATCCCTGTGCCATTTCAGCTGAGCCTGCAAGCATAGCACCTTTGTTGACCCCATTACCGTGCCAAATTTGTTCGGATATTAGCTCCATAGAAAAATTAAAACAGTAAGTAGAGCTAGGCAAGCATTTTAAGTTACCTTGAAAACATTAAGGTTTTCATTCAGCACACCCTATTTCCAGTCTCCGTCTGTCACAGAACTAACCTCCAAGGGTCTTTCTGGAAGTGTCTGACAGCTCACCGGGGTCTCCAGCAGACCCTATGCACTCACTCTCACTCCTTTTGCCATAAACACCCCCCTTCCCCTGCCCCACCTGTCTACCTTAATCCTCATACCCCCAAAATGTTCCCCAGTAAAGGCTCAGGTGTGTTGGATTCTACTGCCATAGCAGCTGCAAAAACGTTTCCCAGCTCTTGACTTGATCTAACAAAATTATCAGCAATTCCAGATACTTGTTTGCTGGACCGAGGCAAAAATCTGAAGTATTTTACATTTTATTACTTGCAAACAACAGATACAGAACCGAGGCAGACGCTGTGGGCATAAAAATGTCATGAAATATTTTTATATTCTTTGCAACAAGCATTTTGAAAATCAAGATGGAGGTATTTCAGACTCTCCACCACCTTCTCTCCAACAGTGCCAGGACCTCCCCTGCCTTCCCCGTGTTTCCAGGGCTTCAGCCCACCCAAATGGGGTATCTCGGGAGCATTCTTGTCTCATACAGGTGAAATCACATAGGACACAACACCACGCAGAATTGTGACTGGGAGAGCAGTCTCCCAGGCCCCTGTGCCCACTGCCCTTCCACACCGAAATAAGACGTGCTAGCAGAGAGGGAACACGGCCGAGGCACTGGTAGTCTTAGGCCTACACCACACAAATGATTGCCTCCTTACCTACTTTCCTTCATTCTTAAAAATGAATGTTATTTATCAGTAAACAAGCTGTTCGACTGACTTTTTTTTTCTTTGGTTAAGACTTCAGATGATGAACTAAGTAAGGCTTAAAACAAAACAAAACAAAACAAACAAACAAAAAAACACAGAATTCCAGAAGAGGAAATTTCAGTTTGAATTAACACAGCAGAAAAAATCCCCATGTTTTTACTCTCTTCTACTTTACATTCAGAGCTGAAGTCTGGGTAAAACAAGACAAGATATGTAATAACGACACACTACAAACTTTCTAAATACCTTAGGGAAAAAACACGAGTTCTGTTTACAGCTAACTCATGACACTGTACAAATACTTGAAAGTATTCTTTGTGCTTTACCTCCCCTCCTCCTTTGAACTTCATTTGTCAATACATTGACAACCAACTAACCTTTAAAAAGCTGGGTCCCTCTGAGTGCTTTTACTCTACTAAATGAAGCAATTATTCCAGTTGCAAATTCAGCCAACCTGCTTATTCACCTCCGCCAGCAGACAGTAAGTGTACTGAACACTTATTAATTATCACATTTCAGAATCAATTTCTTGCCATTTGACGGATGAGGTCTGTATTTCCATCTGCATCTTTCAGCTGCTTAACAGATATCATGTCTCGTGTCACAGTTACCAAATTTCCTGGAAAGCCTCCTCTGACACATTTTTATATGTGTCATTAGCAATATCAAACACCAGTTTTGTGTACAAATATTGCACTGTTAGCTTCCTTCACAGGTGTGCTACCCACAGGGTAACTGAGAATATAAGGAAAACATTAAAATTACTTCATTTTTTTCCCCCATAACACACAGAACAAAACAATACTTTACAAAACTTGTGTGTGTGTGGTGGTGGTGGATGTTAAAAATAATGTTTTGATAGGAAAAATCTAAAGTTTTTTTTCACAAATGCAAGGAGGTTAAATTTTTTGTAATACTAACTGAGTGTAGTATAGATGTAGTAACCCAAGTTAAATAATCTTGATAGAAAACTAATTAATTCAGTGGAGTAGTGTCAGAACTAATAAATCACTACCTAAAGCCCCGATACTGTTTCTAAAACAGGTTATGTTTTGCGAGCCATTTCTGTCTCTGAATGCCAGCCCAATAAACCCAGACAAGCAAAAGGCAGAATGCTACTTCGTACTGGAAGTAATCTTTACCTAAACAATAGCCGACAACTTTTCAGTTGATTTATAATCTGTTTATAAACAGTATCCCAACATGTCCACGTCTGCACACTCTACATTTACTCACAAAGAAACATTACAATGTTTTTATTTAAAAAAGCTAAGAAAACCATGAGAGAAGCCTCTATTACTGTCCTACAGCCAATGCAAGCTGGAATTTTTAGATTTTGTTGTTGTTTTTTAAATAACTCCTGGAATTATAGAAGTGAAAGAGTAAAACTACAAACCCTGTAACACAAATATTCCTGTTCAGCATACACAGTACTTAAAATTAGGAAGTGAATCCTAACCCTGAAAAGTGGGTTCAGCAGACCTACTTAATTGTAAAACAGTAGGAAACAATTTTCCCTTAGCGCTAAATTACACAGCAACCTGAGTTGCTTAAACCAAGCTTTAATTATTTAGTTTTACTACATACCCACAGCATAATGAAGCAGCCATCCTCAACAGTTTATTACCATGCATGATAACAAATGAATAAATAAAAAGAAGTAATGCAAATATTTAGTTTCATATTCTTTTAACAAAAAATGAAAAAAAGGAGAAAAACTCATGCATTTTTAGTTTCTTCTGGAATTTAGAATGCATATAGTATAATGTTCTTTCAATTTCTTCAATTATTTCCTTTCATTTCATATTGCCTTATGCTTTCAGGCTTCACAGTACATAAACAATTCTTTCCCTTCCCCCAAGCATACTGGATCAAGTCCGTAGCATTATTTTATTTTCTCAAATATGACACTTCTACAAGAAAACCGTGCACTATCAACAACCCCGTTTGCCTCTAATGCATAACTGGTAAGTCAAAAAGTATTTGTCAAAACCTCTTAAAGATGATCTAATTGTGTATGTTCAGGACAGCCTTTAAGTTTTGGAGTATGTCACATTATAAAGCCAATTCAGTACAGAATGCATTGTTGCTGAAATGCTAGATTTTTCTCTTCTGTAGTCAGAATAAAAATTGAAAAGAATATTTTTAAGAGTATAAAAGAAAGAAATTAAGATATAATCTATTCACATGTTCAGATATTTCAAAACTGTCAGAGAGATAGTCAGAGATGGAAGAGATGAAACATCTGCTGTGGCAACAGAGGGACTCAAAATGATTGAGCTAGCAAGAGCAACAAACCCACAAAGTAAAAAAAAAATAAACCAAGGCCTCGTACATTCCTTTCACATGGCATTTGTTTTGCATTTGATATTTACTTCCCAGGTACTCCATAGGAACTATTATTACATAAAAGCCTTCACATTTGATATGCCATGAAGTTACTACAATTATTCTCTGATAATCTTGACAGCTATTGTTGACCTTTTGCCTTTTGCTGTAATTTTGCATAACAAGAATAATGCATGTGACATTTTTACTACAGGAAAACTTATGAAAGAGATAAACATTCTAATGATCGGGAAAGCTGCTTTACGCTCCACGCCTTGGGATTCAAGCACCTGTTGAGATGGACACGAGTGACTCTGGCCGTGCAACCCACGCCATGCCCGGCACCGAGAGCGAGCCAACAGCTTGTAATGCTGCACGCCACCCAGGCCTTGCCAGTTCTTGTAAGCTTCAGAGTAGGCTTTTTTGCCTCACAAATACATACAACCTGTGCTACAGTGTTCAGCTGGTAGCACCTACCGACAGTAAGATTTCCCACTTTGATCTACTTCAATTTATCTCCAAGCCAGCAGTTCCCATACTTGCTTCCTTCCCCTCTCAACCCCATTTCTATGCCCTCCTGGCCACTCGCACCTTGAGTGGCACCACTGCTTGTCCCCAGACCAACAGCTGAAAACTGTGACTGGCCTTACCATGAAAGCAAATGCACTTCCTTCAATGTGGACATAGTAAGTGTGATCTCCTAAGCTGGTGTTTAGACTGTTTACATTGCTGTGACATTTCTGACTGATACCAAACAAAAATAAAAAATCAGGGTATGAACCTAATGCCATTAATCAAAATCAGGAAATGCTGAAATGATAATATTGATATAAAACCCACGTTTTGACAGTTGTAGGTACCAAATATTAAAAAAGGTGAAAATTGATCAACCCTTGCTCTTGATCATATATCTTATCCCCTCCATCTGTGGGAACAGGAAAATTTCACTAACTTCCTATTCGCATACCAATGAAAAGTGTTTCATTTTCCATGGATTCTTTCAGATCTTTTTGTTTAAGGGAAATGTTAAATGTAAGGCATAAAACAAAGAACCTTCAAAAAAGACATTTTGTTGCTTCTGTGAGTGTTCTGTTTATGCAACTTCTCTTTGGCAAACTTTGTTATACAAAGCTCAAGGTGAACTAATACATTTTCATTCTATTAAAAAAATAGTTACAAAATGAGCATAAACTTACAATCTACTTACTCATTTTTACTCTTCTGGCCACAAGTCATCACAATCTGTACTGGAATCCAATCCAAATGACATGCAATTTACTCTTATACATATGAAAAAAAAATTAATTTTGAAAAAAAAAAAAAAGCAAAAATCAAAGGAACTCTTCATACCAGCTGTCTCTTCCTCCCTGAGCGACTGCCTATTTGGACTTTGCATCTCTCAAACGTCAAAGTGAATTTTAAGCACATTGTAATATTCGGTGGCTTTTTCCAGAAATCAGTGTAGAGATTATGTAACACCTGCTCCTCTCTTTCACTTCGCTTTCTTAGATTTGGTATCAGACCGAGAAGCTGAATTTGGTTTCCCAACACCACATGCAAAAGGAGAGCCGTTAACCTCCTTGTAAGTTTATCACCACGAGTCACTTTGCAGAGTACCTCTAGTGTTTAGGGACACCTCATTTCATGATACAAGGGCAGTTAACACCTGTAAAGTAATTATATCTACCAAATGTTGTTGGCCTGAAATATGAATATATAATTGTGCCTGCCATCTGTTAATTATACTAGTTGAATCACTTATTTAATCATATACATTTACTTGACGTCCACAAACTTTTTAATAGCTTTCACAAATGCTATCCTGGCGTTCAGGCAGAACTAAGCCGCTGCTGCGGGTCCCCACAGGGGACACCCGCTTAGACACGTGGCCAGGTTTGGCAGCGGCTTGCCAAGACGTGCAGGCAGTCAGCACTCGCCGCCCCTGCCTGCTGAGAAACGGCGACGGGGGCAAACGGGGACTTGCCAGCAGAGGCACAGGCATCGCTCGAAGGCAACGAGAACAGCTGGAGCGAAAACATGGGGAGAAGGGAGGATGCTGATGGGCTGGGACGGTGAGGGAGTGGTGGAAAACCGGAGTGATGCTTCTCTGGTGCCCAAGCTTCTCAGGTCAATGGTCGCTCCTTCTGAACAACTAAGGATAAGGAATCTATGCAAACAACTGTGCAGTATGTCCGCAACTTACTAATCATGGCTGTATTGCCTACAGCTTCGACACTGAGCTCCCTCTGTCCTCTCCAGTGCTTCAGAAGCACCTACCACGGCTGTACAGCCGAGGCTACTTCAACGCCTTGCAGAACTGCTGGTAAAACTGAATTCTGCTGTTCTCCAAGGATAAGAGCGGACACAACTTGAGCTGCCCTGTGACAGCAAAACACAGTTATGTGGCAGTGACAGAACCAGTCCCCAGGGACGTATCAGTGGGTCATGCTTAGAAGCAACTTTAGGATTTCAGTAGGGGATCTTGGAAGAAATCACCTCCCTCCCATCTCAGAGTTAGTTCCCGTAGATCTCCTACAATTTCCTAACTTGACACGTGCATCCCAGCCCAAACAAACTCCTTTCTGCCTTCTTCTTACTCCCCATGGCACTAAACACATGTGCAAGGTGACAGAAGGGAAAAGCAGACCATAACTTGTCTCCTTCTGCCTAGGAAGGATAAGGGCTGCAGGTAAATCAAGATTCCCCTCATCGACACAACTCGCCCTCAGCCTTGGGGTAGCACCCAAAGCAGGGATGGGCATGAAGACAGTAAACCTACAGCCACACCGTTTTCCAGACATATTTCATGGCTTCCTACTCCGACCCCATCTGCAGCCACTTTGTCACTAGCAAAGTGCATCCAACTACAGCGAGCATAGGAAACCTGAAATGAGGAAAATAAAACAACTTACTGGAACGTGTAGCATAATTTTCCAGAAAATTGCTTTACTATCAGGACAGGAGAAAATGGTGCTGTGCATGCATATTTTGGAGATCAGCAACCTAAATTACTCTGAAACTTTTGATGCAAATTTCAATGTCTCCAAGATTACCTCTGTGACTTTCTACTGCAGATATAGAGCTATTACAATACAAATCAAAGAACTGCTGCTAACCTGGCACTTCAGGAAAAGGCATCCCCAGGTTAAAAATAATGATCACGATTTAAAAATTTTAAAAATTAAAATTTAAGACAGATTCTTTTCACTTGTACATTTAAATCACTGTTTTAACAGATAATATTTGCACGTGTATGGACATATTCTCATTTCTTTCTATTTTGGAGGGAAAAAAATAAGAACTTTAATTACGGGAAACTTAAAAAGGAAATCCTTTGTATCAGTCTATTCCCAGTAGGTAAGAAACATGCATAAAAATTCATGCAAGTATGAAGATAGATGTCATCTCACAGAAATCAATTTATAAACTGGTACAATAAAGTGAGCCCCATCTTATCTCTCCATTCTCACAGCTGGTTATATTCCACACTGCTTAAAACTGCTGACCTTTCCTAAAGCTGCCTAAAAATTTCCCCTGCTGCTTGAATATTAAACCAGAACTCATAGTTGAACTCTGCTGGTGATCAAGTTCAAATAGCTGAAGCAATGTTTCCAACCTGGTGTAGTGGTTATATTCCAATGCATGGTATATTCCATATGCAGCTGCACGTGGAATATAACCTGGTTGGCCTCAGAAGCCCAGGAAACAACAGGTACACATACAACAGGTTCAGCAACAGGACAGGTACAGCTCATTGGCATCTCCACCCTGGAGGACAGCAGCTTTGGCTATCAGGCACATCAAGATTGTTAGCATGACAAATGCAATTTCAGCTTGCAGAAAACCAACAGCACCCTTATGCTGGACTCTAAATGTTCTTGTAATATAAAAGCTTTTTTATTGTTGCTGTTGGTGGTTTTGTTGGTTTCCTAACAATTCAATTCAAAACCCAAAGAAACAAATTCATAGAAATCTACTTAGTCTAATTTCCAGATACTTTGTACTTTCCCTGGTTGTTGAGTAATATTTATTGAATATTAATACTCAGACACGTCAGATATGCAAGTCATATTTCCGTATCTATTAGGAGAAAATTAAGTACACTTTATTTTAATCAATTTTGATTAAATCAACTGTTGCAATTAACAAAGAGGTCAGCAAGTAACTTAAAATATGTTAAAAAGATGCCTGGGCGTACAGACAAAGCCCTCGGCCGTAACTGTCTCTCCTCATTGCTCAGAGATTCCCTACATAAAGACAATTTCCTAAAACATCACACTTTCTCCAAAGAAAAGAAAGGGAAATAAATCAAAGTCACACACTATGACTTTTTCAGCAAGGATTTTAAAAATTAAGAGGATTTCATCAGGTATCACAAATATATCACCAAGAGCTATGGGCTCAAGATCTAACATTCTAGCTATGCCTGTATTGATCTTACCATTTATTTTGATATTAGTTTTCCCTTTTTCTCAAGCAAGTGTCACTTTAAAAGCATGTGAATTGAATTTGGTGAGAACAAGCACTGATGGGCACTCTGCCAAGAACTGAACGCTCAGAGGCAGCTGGGAGAGAGAAAAAGGCAATGGTCTGAACACTGACTCAAAAGGAGACAAGAGAAACCTAGCCTCAAACTAGAGATTCACTGAAGAAACTGGGAAAACTCAGCGTGGCAATGGATAGAGCCAAAGAATCCCTGTAAATGCACTTAGAGTGCACAGGACTTGCTCAAGGAAAAGCAGACAAGTTTTCATTAGCAATCACCACAGGAATTTTTTGCATTGTTAAAGACAATGAAACTGTAGATGAATTCAGGAGAAGTTATCAGGCTTTGAACTGAACCACATTCTCTGCTTAGACATCCTGGCAATTAACAGCATACTAAACTTCTTATTTCCTATTATTTCCTTCCATATGCCAAAGCAGACAACTATGCGTTATTTTCACATTTGCATGCCATGCAGGCACATAACTAACCACATCAACGCTGTATTTAAAATGCTGCAGCGAAATTATTAATTTTCTAAGGCGAGAACACTTTTTTCCCCAGAACACGCGTCCCTCGTTCCTGGCCCTGGCCGTGCAGTCTCTGCGTACGTGCAGGTATTCCAGCCTCCCTCTCACCAGGCCCCCAGAGCTGCCCACAGCCCCGGGGCTGTTCTGCAGACAGAGCCCTTCATTCTGAGGAAGGGCTTGTATGCCCTAAGGCTTGCTTGCTTTTCCTCAGGTAGACCACTGGGTCTAATATTTTTTTTTTTTATTTTTTTTCCCCCCATAAAGCTACCTCGCTATACTGTTGGCCATTTCAAATACAACTGTGCTACTATTCCTAAAAATAGTAGCAGGGGAACAGGGAATGGGGGCTGCGGTCAGTCCCTGATGCTTCGTCTCCTCTGCTCCTTCACAGTCCCTCTCTGCCCCTGCTCCACGCGGGGTCCCTCCCACGGGATGCCGTCCTTCCCGAACTGAGCCTGCCCTTCCCGAACTGAGCCTGCGGGGCCTGCCCACAGGCAGCAGCTCTCCAAGAACTGCTCCAGCATGGGTCTGGACCACGGGGTCCAGCTGTCAGGAGCAAACTGCTCCAGCACGGGTTCGCCACGGGACCCTTCTCTTCTCCATGCTAAACAGTCCCAACTCTCTCAGCCTCTCCTCATATGACAGATACTCATCTTTGGGTCCATAGTCATCCCACCAGCTTCCCGTTCCTAGACCCGTATTTGCTGCCTGCCTCTTTAACCTTTTTTCTCTCTTACACTCCACTCACCTTGGCTCTTGCCCAGCTATTTCCAACCTCTGCCCCCAGCTCCTCTGCACTGAATGGGTTGATCCCATTCAACCTATGCTCTGTTGAACTGACCTTCAGTCTCAGTTCTGTTCCTCACACAGACTTACTGCCATTTTTTCCCCCCCATTTTGCAGGTTTGTCTCTTTTTCCTCTTTTCACTGCCTTTCCATGATGCCAGAAAACTACCAGACTATGAAGAACACAAGGGGACACACGCATGTCCTACTCTGTTCCAGCATCTAGATGGAAACTGCTGCTAGCAGTCCAGAATGACAGCAATAAAGACCTGCTCAGCCCCCACTGTGCTGGTCAGCAACGTGCTAATGTAGACAAAATCTATGGGGGATCAGACATCGAGTTCTCAGCAAGTATCTACTGAGATGTGATATTTCATAGACTCATAACTCAGGATTCTCACAGGAATAGAAAAAGTCACTCCCTTGACACAAATTCGTTGTGAAGAGTCAAATACTTGCTTGAAAGCCAAGGGACATCATATAGTTTCTGTATTTTTGATCCAGACAAAACAGATATTCCTTGGTTGTCTTTGTTCACAAATCTCTAAAGTCATTTTGCTGAGTTTTCCCTTGGGAAAGATAATTAAAAAACCCAAACACCTGGCATGGAGAATTTCAAGCCAATGTTATATTCATTGGAGAACAGTGCAAATAACAAACATTCCTGTAACTAAGGGAAGCGCCATCCATCTTGGTAAACATATCCAATGCCATCTAATAGTTCCTGCATACTAGTTATTTCTCTCTCCTAGTTTTATTAACTATTCTATTTATAAAGTTGTGGTGGGTTTATTTTATTTTATTTTATTTTATTTTATTTTATTTTATTTTATTTTATTTTATTTATTTTATTTTATTTTATTTAAGTTCAGTCAAGACCTACTTACCAAATACATATAGTACTAAACATAATCCTAAGTAAAATTCATGATTTTTGTTAAAGGCTAGGAATGCTAAGAAAGATCTATATATTTTTTAGGATCTCTTACACCTCTTTCCACCATGTCTGTCTTCCCTTTGGTCTTTATGTTTCCTGATGTAAGACAAGTTAGCTAAGCACATTAATCATGTTCATGCTCTGGGAAAACCAACAAAATCCCAACAACAACACAACCATAAAACACCATCATCCAAGGAAAGCAACGAAACTTTTCTTCAAATCTTTTAATGGGTAAGGGTTTACTGAGTGTCATCAGATAATGTCCCTTCCAGACAACTGCCTTGCCAACCCTGAATATACATCTCCACACCAACTGTACTGAAAGAGCTTGTAACAACCCAGTACCTCTTTTCCTCTTTTTCAACAGCGTAGTTTTAAAATTATCTTCACACAGTAAGTTTTGTTAGTATATTTAGGAGGACAGTTGGTTTTGTTTGTTTGTTTGTTTGTTTTGACTGTTTGTTTTTAATAATCATAGAGGACTCATTTCCAATTCATATAGCAGCCCAGAAAACTGCTTTTAGGGAATATAATTTGATTAGTGGAAAAATACTTACCAATATCACCATAAAAAAGGTGGAGAATAGATCACCCACAAGTTACTTTCTCAAATTAGTGTCAGAATAAACTACACGAACCAAGACAAAGAAAGAAATTTAGGAGTGTGAGAATATACACCCAAGAAATAACAAAGTGTTCATTAATATTTGCCCTCATATTGTTTTACACATTCATTTATCAGTGTTGTTCATGGGAGTGGATGTAGAAGCAGAACAGATTAAGAACAGATTTTGCCCTAACTTTCGTATTTCAGCTTCCTTAAAACTTGCATACATAAATCCATTTATATTTTTCACTAAAATAGACTTCAGTAGAATCTTACTAAACCTACTTTTCGGATGATCCAGTCCTAAAATTAATGAAACAACGGGGGTAACACATCATAAAATATACTGTTCTCAACAGACAATGCTGTGAGGCTTTAAATTTCATAGGAAAGTTAGTAGCACATTTTGCAAGAGCAAGGACATCTTACAATAATGGGAAGTTTCATGTCAGTCGTCAATGTTTAAATCTTTGCTCAGAGGTAAGGGGAGATTGCTATTCTGCATGGATAAATTATGAAATACAGCGATGAGTAAGACCTCCTCCTCTCTGGAGAAAGTCCACGCTACTTTAAAGTAGATATCTACAATGGATATGTTATGCAAAAGATCAAGTAATCACAGCAGCCTTTGTATAATTAAAAGCAGTTCCAACTCTGGCATTCTTTCAAGTCTTAGAAGACAAGCGAGTGTTTGTAATTATGGCGGTTTTCCAAACAGGAGATGTGCCTGACAGGAATAACTTCTTTCCTTGGTAACTAAACATGAACCATTAACAGTGGGGGTTTGAAGGGAAACCTGACCCAACAGAGGTCAATAGAAAACTTTGGCAGATTATGTATGTGTTGTGCTCTGCCTGCGTATAGGATGGAGGGTCAGTTGGATGCACATAATCAATTCAGGCATCACTGATGAAATTCTGTTTTTTTCTCAAAAGCTCCTCTCAGTATTGACCTCTATAGTAAATAACAGTACTACTATCTCATTGAAGCTTAGCTGAAGAGCTTGCAGTTCTTTGGGAAAAAAAAAAAAAAAGGAATTTAACAGGAACTACAATGTCATCCCTTAGGTGCTACAGTACAATTTTTTGATAAAAACCCCTATACAGTGTATATGTAAGCAATATGTATGCAAGTAACAGATTTGTAAGAAGGGGACATTTTCCTCCCTCTTGTCTAACAAACAAGGCATGGTTAACCATTTAAACACAAAGAATACATCTTTGCCTCCACCTAACTTTTTCAAATTAGAGGTAACTAACGCAGCGATGTTTCATAATAGGATTCAGAAGTTGTATTAGATTTTCTTTTTCACTCTGATCTTTTCCCTGAAGTAGACAATTACCCTGTGTAGTTCATACACAAAACATTTAAATAAATTAGGCTCATTAAAGAAAATGCTAAGCATAAAAGATAAACATAGGGGTTTGCCTCATTCAAACATGATAAAGCACTTTCGTTGTTATAATTTACCATGGTAATTTAAGACAAAGAAAAAAAAAGTTACAGAAATTGTGCACAGTTAAAGGGTAATCAAATCAAATCGTATGGTCTTAAATTGTACTTTTCAAAGGTATAGATCTATTTTCCCTATAGAACTTGAAAAACTAAGAAAAATCACAACTGTGTGATTTTGGATAGGGGTAAGAAAAGACAGGGGGGATTGTTGACTAATACTTAAGTTCATGCACAGCTTAAATTCTATACATGTATTTTTCCAGAAAGTTAGCATTTGACACCAGACTACTCTAAGATTTAACACTGGTTTATTTTCAGTGCCATTGCATGATTAATAAAGAAGCTGGTCTATAACCAGATGCAGAGTCAACACAACAAGAATGCAGAGAGAAATAACTCAAAAGCTCCTTGCTGATAATTAATAGGATATTAGTTTAATGAATTTAGGGGTGACAGATATATACAAATAATGTTTGTCATTATTCTGTCCAAAGTAGAGTTTCTACTTCATTATCTTATTGTTCTTAATAAAAAAAGGCAGATTTTTGAAAAGGACAATTCAATTTTGCAGCTTGGATTCCCATCTATCATAAAATTTATCTTACTGATAAAATAACAAAAGAGCTAAGAAACACTGATATTTTACAAAGGTCCATGAGAAAGAGAAAGGTAAGATGTGACCCTCCTTCCATAGCCTATTGTTTAAGAGGCAAGTGCAGCATGTGACATTTGAAGTGCCCGTGGAGCTTTCCTTGTTGACAAAAACCATCAATAAACTATATAGCTTTACTACATTTTGAGCAAGTGAAATTGTACTTTCAAAGGTCCTTTTACAAAATGATACAAATACAGCTCTTTTTAATGAAAATGTGACCTACAGAAATAGAGACACAGCGTTTCTTTTATTAATTCACCTCTCACTTTGCACTACTACCAGGCAGGAAGAACACTTTCAATATAAAATTGACTTGTCACAGGGCCAACTCCAAAATCTAGGTAACTTCTAGGCTTTGAAAAAAAATGATGCCATTAGTACAGCAGATCTTCAGAGTTGCTATTATCAACACCTCTACTGCATTAGCCCTTAGCAGCTACCAAGAAATACAAAAACAAGTCCCTTTTATTCAAATACCCATCATGTAAGGAAGTTCATTTGCCTCAGTAAAAATGTTTCACAGTTTCATGGGATAAACATGATTGTATTTGGAGGAGCAGAAATCAGACTCAACCTCTTCACTTTCCAATGTATGCACAGTGTTGTTCACATGCTTGTACAGCTGTCAAAAAGGCAGACAACCTATGAGCACAACTCTCAAATGTCACGTCCATGCAAATGGTACATATCTGCTAGCAACTGCTGTCTAGCAATGGCTAATCCAACTTAGTATTACTGATTTTAAGTTCATTCTCTCTAGAAGTTTGTACTCCCCAAAATTCTGCTCAGAATTTCACTTGAAGGTCACCCACATTTTAGATTCCTTTTCAGTTTAGAAGAAAAACTCTGGGACATCTTTCCTGTAACCTGTGTCACACCCATTTAATTTTCACTAACATTTATGGATATTGTTCTTCAAGTTCTACAGATCTTCTATTAGAAGGTACAAGTCACAGGGCTGAGAAACTAAGGGTATAAAAAGACTAGCAACATCACAAACACCTGAAAACTAATGCATCCTCCTCCTGCTATTGAATGGCATTAAAAAAAAAAAAAAAAAAAAAAAAAGGTAGCCAGCACCCAAAAGGAAACAAGGAGGCAAGAAAGTATAGATGAAAGAACACCAATATGGGCAGTGGGGAGAGCAATGCTGCCCAATTGATTTATTTACAGAGCGTTTCCTTTTGAAACCTCATGCTAATATGGAGTATCATAAGCATAATAATATGGTTGCACACTGGAAGAGGCTCCCCAGTGAAGTAGTCACTGCACCAAGCCTGTCTGAATTTAAGAAGAGATTGGACTGTGCACTTAGTCACATGGTCTAAACTTTTGGGCAGACCTGTGCGGTGCCAGGAGTTGGACTTGATGATCCCTATGGGTCCCTTCCAACTCGGGATATTCTATGATTCTATGATTCCATGTCCTACAACCCCTCTCCTTTCCTTTCAGACATGCTACAGTTCTATCTAATCAGTATAAACCAATAGAAACTCAAATGAAAAAAATATATTAGTGATAGCTGAACATGGTTTGCATTATACAGCTAGGAAGACTACATACCTCTTGCATACAGAAATTAACTTCACTAACTCCATGATAAATAATTACAATCAAATAACATGAAAACATAACATGGCAAAATGCACCCTGCAGTTTCTCTCCTCAGCAAAACCACATTGTAGAGAAGGGAAAGTATTCCATCACTTAACACAGTAGAGGTGCACCAACAGACTAATGAAATTCCTTCACTCATTACAGATCCCTGCAAATCATTAGTCATTTAAGATGAAACAGATGCCATACATGGCTTCTTCTAGTCATTAACATGAATATAGTTAAACTGATTTCTACAGTAAGATTGTGCAACATTTTATTTTCTATAATGCAAAATGAGAAACCCAGAACAAGATAGCTATTACTTGCAAATCAAATGAGCGTGGTTTGGGATCCAAAAACGAAATAAATAAATAAATAAATAAATAAATAAATAAATCTAATACCACCCTTAAGCACATTAATTTGGTTAGTATTTAAACATGACAAATATGCACAAACTTTCAAGAAGCAAAGTTTAAAGGGGTTCCATCCGATGAATTAACATTTCATTAATATTGCCTGTTTTCATCTTTACATGACCAAAAAAAACACCCAAAACCGAATATCATTGGTCATCATACATATGTCTATCCATGACTGCAGACCAAGTTAAATCACTCCAGGAGAGACTGCCTGAGCACCAACATGAAAAAGAAGGAAAACATGAAATCAAGGTGGAAAACCCAAAAACGTTTCCATAGCAGATGCAATCTGGAGTCAAGAAACATAAACAATATGTCTGCATAAGAAAAAACTGATGATAATTTTCAAGAATAATTTTCTTTCTCCCACCTCCCCTGCAAGTGTGGGATGAGACCAGATAAGGAAATAGTTGTATTAATTCCATTCATTCCAATAATAACACGATTAAGTTACCCTTCATGATAAGTATCTTAGGTCACAGACAGATCTGTAATTAATCCAGCTGTAGATAGGTTAGAGAATAAATATCACACACACACACACACATATATATTTCAAAACAATGAGTAAGTTATTTGACAAAACTGGAAATAGAAAATTATGAATTTTACTATGTCAAAACATAGTGGACAGAATATTTTAAGTTAAACTCCTTTTATGTAAACAAAAAAAAGCAATTATCTCTACCTCTTTATTTCATCAAGATATTCCAATTTCTGATGAAAAGAAGTGGAGGTTAACTATGTATGTTTCATTCTCATGTTCTATCCTCTGCTTTTTCTCTCTGGCTACCATTTTATAAAGTGTCTCTTGAGTTAATAGAAGCTTCTCTCTTGCCCAGAAAAATCAAGACTAGAATAAAGGACTAAAGAAAACTTTCTGCTTTAATACCACATTCTTTCATATTGCTTAAACTTTCTGTAGGAAGAAAGGCATCCTCTAGTCCACAGGAGAAGCAAAAGTTTGCAAACAGCTCTTTCACTATCCATACAAGAGGTTGACACAAAGGAAACGGTACTATTTGACTAAGAATCACCCAAATAACACCAGTGTTAAGCAAACTGTGTACTGAAGGCAATGCTTGTGGCTTGGTTTTTAGCTTGCAGATATTGAAGAAGAGGAAGAAAATGTTTTCTAGCAGACATATTCCTCCCTTGCTTAGTACACACTGGAGTGGGAAACCTCTTCACAAGGAGGAAGCCCTAGGAAGCCCATCAGAACACAGAAGGAAGTACCAGTATTCCAGTTCATCAGGGATATAAACCTAAGTTCTGGACAACTAGTCACAATGTTAGATGCCCTTGGGTCACAAACAAACAAACAACAAACCAAAACAAAAAAAACTACCCCTAAAACAAACCACACCACCAAGGCCTCAAGAGCAGGCCTTCTATTGCTGCCTTTGTAGCCTTATTAATGGAGTAAAAGATCATGATAGTTTAGTAGCATTTTCTTAGAATTCGCATATTAAAATAAAAGAAAGAAAACAAAAACAAACAAACAAAAAAAACACCCTCCTTGATAAGGACAGCTTAGCACAGATATTATGTTCAGGGTAAAGAACAAACATTTCCTGAATCCAATTAAGTCATATACTTTGCATGTAAACAGCTTAGGTAGAGAAAAACATCATATTAAGGAATTTTAGGTAATATTTTTATTCATTTTTCCTTTCTTGAAACAGCTAATTGATCAGCAATGGTACTTCTCTGCTATATGTTTTACAATGCTAGTATATATACAATCCCTATTATGTTTTACCATTGATTAGCTTGCGCATATTATAGTATACTGATAAAGTTATGAGTTAAATGTATCCATAAGTTGGATTTGATTTTCAAAACCTGATGCTATTGTGACCTCAGGCATGCCTCATAAATAAGGTGAAGAAACTCAAGAGTACCAATAAGAAAGTCCAATGTTGTTCAGCAGTTTCTTAACCATCTACTCAACTTGGAAGCCAAGAGTGAGTTAACGTCTGCCTTACAAGATATTGAAATGATGGATTTACATGAAAATTATATGTACCTCAGACATTCGGTCTTGGGCTTTGACTCTGTCTAAAATTAAAATTACCAATTACTTTTGTTCTTACCAATGTCTTTATCCTAGTCAACAAATCTCAGACTTTCCCTTAAGGGAAAAGATGTGGGGGAGGGCAGAGAAGATAATAGTAAAGTAGCTGCTGATCATAATAAAAAAATCATAAACTCTTTAGTCAAAATCAACAACACCCTGCAAGCTTTATATCCTCCAGTCACCACACCAATAGGAGGGTGCAAGAGTAGCTCTGTGCACAAGCTCAAAAAGCAGCACAAATTCATTCATTTTTAGTTTTAAAATTCAAATTGAGCTGCCTGCAGAGACGCTGATAAGCTCTCTAGTAGAGTATAAAGTGTACACAGACCTTAAGATCTAGCACAGGTGGATTATGTGTAATGAAGTAAAAGGAATAAATATCATCTAGGGTGAACGAATCCATCACAACTCTTATCCATGCAAGCAAAACAAAGCACAAAATGCAGCCAGAGTTATGAATATAAATATCTTAAGGAGTATATAAATATTACATTCACAAGAACGTGCCTTAGAGTTCTGAGTAAAATACAGTTCTGGGTACACATTATATTTTTAAGAGAATATAAAGGAGAAAGGAAGCAGTCTTTTTTTTCTTCGGCTATCAGGTTAACAAAGGGTGACCAGGAGCAAGAAGAAAAACTTTAAAAGAAGGTAATTTGAAGAGCATAAACTATTACAGTTTGGAAAAAAAAGAAAAGAAAAAAAAAGAAAAAAAAAAGAGACGAAATCAAACATGAGAAAGATGAAGTCATCCTGCCTTTTCTTTCTGTTAGCCAATCAACTGCCATACTTAGAACTCATATAACTTACCTCAGTGCAGGATTTATCTTTATACCCGTCACCAAGATAAATCCTTCTTGCTTATTTTAAAGCAGTGGATTTCTCCAGAATTGTTTAAATTCACATTTTATACGTGATTTAGCTGAAAAATGATTGCTGGGAGAATTCTAATTCAAGTAATGTTAAGAATGTTATACAGGTTGTTACCAGCACCGTCAAAGCCAAACACAAGAATGTCTCACATGTTACTTTTCAAGACAAAAATGATAGTTTTAATGAAGGATTTCTTACATTAAAACACCAGATATGGTAATAAACACCTTTTTTTTTTAAAAAAAAATGTTGTATCATAGCAAAGAGACTAAATATTAACAAATCTAAGTTTCTCTAATATGAAAACCACACTAAATTTTGCAATATTTGTTGCTGCTGTCTTTCATCAGATCAACAATGGATGTACTACAACAGGCTGTTAACAGACTGAATTGCAATAGAATTAAGGAATGAATACACATATCCACTTCCTCTGCCACAAAACTGGTGTGAGTTCATAAAAAGCTCCTCTAAGTTACGCCATGTAGTGGTGCATTGTCTGCTGAACACTGATTATACCTAAGCTGGACTGCAAGAACTCTGGGAGCTGGCAACAAAGAACAGTAATTGTAAGTCTAAGAAGATGGTCTGATCTCATTTGTCAGAAGTATCTGATCAGTATTTTATGAAGGTACATTTCCCTCCACATCTCCTCCTCATCTCATCCTGCCCCTCTCCTGAAAGCAGCTTGTCTGCTCCCACCCTTTAACCAACAGCAGCCCACACCATACAACCAACCAACCCCAGCTGTCTCCTCTCATCCTGCACCACCATGCTTGCCAGGCCCAGGAAGTATAAACCACAGAGGAAAAGGTATCTGAGGAAAAACCCAAACAGCGAAGCTGCTGTCCCTGCTGTTGAAGGTGGAAGGGAGCCAGGAAGGCTGCTGGGGTTGGTGGAGGTGGCTCTGATGGCCCCACTGTGGTTGCAGAAGCCCCATCTCAGTGCTCGTTGCTCTGCACCTCTTCTCCCAGGACAGCTTCACTCTAACAAGAGACTCCATCCCACTCTTGCCCACTCTCGATTAAGTGCTTATTTATTGTAACTTGTGTGCATATTCAGGGTTGTCACTCACTATCTTTCATGTAACGCTCCATCTCCAGCATGACCACGGCTGTGAGGTAGGTAATAGAGAAATCCAGTTCCAGTGTGCTTTCTCCTGTTGGCTTTGGTCCAGTTCTCCATGAAGAAACATCAGGCTCCTTATTCAAAATATTTCTTGACCACAATGACAACCATTAAACTAAGGTGGCTCAGCCAACAGTGCTGCACATTTCTTTGTAATATCACCTCTACCTATGTCAGTCCCTTGTTTTACTTTTAGCTTTGAAATTATTTACAGTAATGACTAGCTTCTTTTCCTCACATTTCTACTGGGTACAGCAGAGAGGAGCCCTATACTATTTCAGAGGACAACTGATGATTTTCTGCAACATGAAGGAGATCCTTTGTAAATCTCTGAACACAGGAAGTGGGAGAGTTAAAAATGAAGAAACAACATATACCAGAAAAATTAGCTGAAATAAATGTTAGCTAATGTTGTTCACAGCAATAATTCACAGCATATTAGCAAATACTCTAAAGTACTTTGAAACTCTTAAGCCTTTTCAGAAATAGGAATACCTTTTCAGGAAAAAAAAAAAAAAAGTATATTAAGTGAGCTGGAGTGTAAATTAGTATTGGCTGTAATTCTATTCTATAAAATTTGTGGGTTTGGGGGGATCACTACATATGGGCAAATTCTCAGAAAACTAGTGCTTCTTTACTGCTGCATTTGCAAATGTGTTCTGGGGCAATGACAGGTTGTAGAATTAATACTTTAATATTCCTTCTTCAGCAGTGAAACTAGTTTCATATCTTGTTTGCAAAATATACAAGCAATGCGCAATTGCTTCTAACATGAACATTTTTCAATACAAATAAACAGCTTAAAAAACATCCACCAGAGGGGCAAAATGGAAACATTCTCCCTGTTTTGTTATAATTAGCAAATCATTTACTTTAGCTCAGTACCATTGTTATCTTTTGAGATATAGCTTCTATGCTTCTTCAATCTAAGCTGAATTTTAACTCTTGCATACAAATGAGCAAATGTGCCCGAAGTTCACTGAAAGAGCAAATTTGGCTTTCAGATTCTCAGCTCTGAAGGAATTCTGTTTTAGCATATATTCACAACATTCATTCCCCTCATCACTTGACCTTTCTCCCTCCAAAGTAGACATAATTTAGTAGGAAGGTACTAGCAATGCTTAAAAATACCTATTTTAACATTAAAGAAACTAAAATAAGAATGGTACTGCTGGTTTTAAAACCCAGAATGGACAAATACTAAATAGTTGCCAACACCCAAATAAAAAAAATAATTAAAAAAATCAAAACTCCAAGGTAGTTCTTGTGCTGGAAGACAAAATGAGGGTGAAAATGACAGAAAAGACATTTTTGAAGTTGTGGATGAAAGATTAACATCATGAAATTTCTTTTAGGGCCTCAAGCTATCTCATTTGCTTCCACATAAAGCATTTATAACAGTTTATTTTTATTTGAAAGCCCAGGTGATCTCCATGCCATGGTAAAACATGTGATGGTGTTTGACTATTTTTATGCCAGCAGCACAGGTACTTGTGCAGGATCAGAGGTGAGGCAGCACTGAGCTCAATGCAGGCAGCGAGCCTCCAAGTTTGCCTGGGTATCTACACAGGTTTTCCAGCTTTCACAGACATCTCTGCTCCTTCAGCTGCATTCCCAACAATACACAGAGTGGCCATTTTAAAGCCTGCCCAGGTTTACACAAGTTTCAATAAGACTGTGCATTTCTGCCAGGTAGACATAACCTGAAAAGGAAGTTGGAGAGAAATCCCCTGACAATCATACCTAAGGATGTATTACTTAACCACACTTAAGTAAAACGTCCATTTTAGCATGTTACACTCTCCTTTAATACGAAGGTTAAAAACTTCTCTCTTCTTAAAAGTCAACACTTCTAAGCATTTCCAAGCCTTTAAGTTTTCTTCAGTTACTTTGAAATATGGTGTGATTGGTAGGGGCACATACTATATTTATGCCTCAGACCTATGCCTTTTTCTCTCTTCTCTCCCAATGAGGTAGGTGTTCTAATATATTTTTGCACAGGACTTAGGCTTAGCTAACAGCTCCAGTCATGGTGAATACAATCTCTGTAGCTCAATCACGAAGTGCATCCATCCCCTTCAGCAAAGAAAATTACTTGCAGGTGCCTGTATTCTGCAGAGGGACTCAGAGGTTGTGCTGATAACCCGACAGCATTTCTCCCTGATTTCTGAGAACAGAGATCAGTTGTGCCCTTTTGTTGCACGACAATTCTGGACTTCTACCTCCACATCCTATGTGGGGCCAGGGTATCCAACATACTACTCAAAAACATAACCTCTACTTGGCACCAGCTGCCTGTGTATGTACTATGGTACAGAAAAGGTAGAAGTGACCTTACAGTACCCTAAAGTGACCTCATATTTTGTTTCTGCTTTCCCTTGAGAGTTCACGTCAGATTACATTGATAAATTAATGTCAAATATAAGCCCCAGAGAACCAGGTGATACAAAATTAAGGTAGTCATGAGCCCTGGTTGTGATGATGAAGCAAGAGTAGTTCAGAGATGAACAAGACCAGGCATTTAACTGCATTGGCCAACAGCTACTGCCTGTGGGAGGCATGGCCAAAGTTGAGCTGGGTGGTGACCTGATATACCATGCATAATTAGCTGAGGTTAATTATGCACGGCCATATAGAAAGCTGTTATTTACAATATATGAAGAGAAAAGAAAGAGTGCTAGACAACACGAAACAATTTAGTGGACCCTCAAATGCTAAAAACTTAACAAAATACAAGAGTGACCTGGCAAAGGCCACAGTGGAAAGAGTATATTTTGCAGAGAATAATGAGGGAGAAAAAGGAGAGCATATCCTCTCTCAGATCTTTTTGTAGTTGAAGTGATCATCATGAAAGCTGTCAACGTTTCTTAACAAAGACTATGCCTGATTTCTCTCTGTGGACCTGTTAGCAACTAGACAGTCCAAAGCAAGACCATAAACCATATTCCAAAATAACAATAAGTGCAGGAGAGAAAGCATCAAATTGCAGATCTGATTACAACTGAAAATTCTCAGCAGTCAACCTACAAAATAGGTTAAATAGCCTAAATATTCATTAGGTTACATATTTCTTTCTCTATTTTCATTTTTGTTTAAAGAACAAAGCAGACAAATTGGGACGCTCGATCTAAAACAATCTTATAATCCTTTGTAAAATGTGCCCAGTGGTATTTGAATTTACCCATATGCCCTACTCAGTAATAACTGTATGTATTAAAAATGTTGTTTAGGTTTTATGTCCGGAAAACTGTAATTCTATCTTCCATGGATCATCCAATCTCTGTCACACAAAATTTCAATCTATTTTTGAACTCTACTGGACCAGAAACTACCAAGCCTGCTGAACCTTAAGCCTGATCTACAGGACTGTTAAAGTAAAACATGTAATCCAAAGCAGGCACGAATCCAGCGCAGGAAGCTCAGCCTTCCCTTGGGTCTTATTTCTTTCTCTCTTGCCACAGCAGAAGCAGCTTGCTCATTCTCGTGACTCTTTCACTTCACATCCTCATTAGCCTATTAACCACCTGGATCTGACAAGTGGCCTACAAAAGCATGAAGAAGCCGAGGGCGCTATGAAGCAGCGAGACATGCTTCTCCATGTCCCTGGCAGCAGCCCTGCACCACAGCTTTTCCCAGCATCCAGCGGAGAGGATGATGGATATTCTGTAAGGGAGGCTGGGCGGCCAGGGCAGACCCAAGGGGAAAAAAGGGTCAGAGTTTACCTGGACTACTGTAACCAATTCAGGAATAACAGTTCAGAAGACCTTTAAAGCAACAATGAGCTATGCAGTTTGGGATGGGGAACACTGAGCTCCAGGTGTTCAATACTGACCAGGTGGCATAATGTCATTTTATTTCACATTTTTCTTGCTTTTTTTTTGCAACTATTTTATCCCTTTGAGTGTTTACAGAAAATATTGAAATACCATGAAAATAAAATGAAAAGCAAACCATTAAAATATTGGAATACCCAGAGAAGACCACCCACCTCCTCCTTCTACCATGGAAATCTCGATGCAGATTTTCTGTTCTCTGGTACGGGAGGAAAAGCAATGGGAAAATCCTGTGGGCTTCCTGACACAGGGCAGACTGTGCATGTTCTTTCCTGTCTCTTAGATATTGCTCACTGTCTTTAAAGAACAATGACTGTTAAAACATTTTAGGAAAGTAATGTTACAAAATACAGATCTGCTCCTATGCAAGAAGTTACTGATTAGTCACCATTTTAGATAACTTTAGTCACTGTTTCATGCACGAAGCAAAACTAACTGCGATAAACTTATCAGTTTCACATGTTAGGATGGCCAAGGACAGTAATGAAAAGGCAGTGCTGCAGCGTGAAAAACAGATTAGGAACTGATCCTCTGGTCTGTTAACATTTTCCATTTCCTCTTCAGTAACGGAAAATTCATGAGACTTTGCTTTTTGAAGGCTGGTAGCTCAAGGCAACGTGCACAGTCTCAGGCAGACTTCACACCTGCATGGCTTGGCTCTGCTGCTGACGGTGCTGGTGCAGGCGAGGAGCCCGGTGGCGACATAGCTGCCTGGAAAGCTGTGCTCCTCTAACCTCCTCTGGCCCTCTGAGATGCGTGCAGCAGAAGCAAGGAGCAGGGCAAGGGAGGAAAAGAGGAGGGAGGGAAGCCTTTGATAGAAGTGTCAGCTTTATGCTGGTTTATTTAGGCAATTTATGGAATATATCCAGCAAACAAGGAAGTGGATCAGCACGACTGAGAAAGCAGGACTCTGTCCCAGTGTTCTGACCACTAAAGAGAATAAGCATAAAATGCACTCTGCTTCAGAGTGTTTACTTAATACTGTTGAGTATAAAAGTAGTCCTCATTGTGAAGATTTCAGCTGAAACAGTTACTTTACTACTTTTTAAAACTTTATTTAATTTTTAACAATTACTTTTGCTTTAAAAACAGTAAGCCATACACATTTTCATTTCCTGAATGAACTAAACATTAGGGCTACGAAGATGGTGAAGGGCCTAGAGGGGAAGATGTATGAGGTGCAGCTGAAGTCACTTGGCCTGTTCAGCCTGGAAAAGAGGAGGCTGAGGGGAGACCTCATCGCGGCCTACAGCTTCCTCACAAGCGGGAGGGGAGGGGCAGGCACCGACCTATTCTCTTTAGTGACCAGCGATAGGCCCCAAAGGAATGGTGTCAAGCTGCGATGGGAGGTTCAGGCTGGATATCAGGAAGAGGTTCTTCACTGAGAGGGTTGTCGCGCACTGGAACAGGCTCCCCAGGGACGTAGTAATGGCACCGAGCCTGTCAGAATTCAAGAAGCATTTGGACTGCACTCTTAGTCATATGGTCTGAATTTTTGGGTAGACCGGTGTGGAGCCAGGGGTTGGACTCGATGATCCTTGTGGGTCCCTTCCAACTCAGGATATTCTATGATTTGATGATTTCCTTGAACACCGGTGACTCAACTGCTTCTCTGGACAACCCGTTTCAATGCCTGACTACTCCTTCTGAGAAGAAATGTCTCCTAATTGTTTTAATTGTTGAAGAGTAGTGCTCTTTGTTCAATTCTTTGTTTCAATTGTTGAAGAGTAGGGGCATGACCTTTGCCTTTTTCCACTCACCAGGGACATCGCCTGACTGCCAGGACTTTTCAACTGTGATGGAGAGAGGCTTGGCAACTACATCAGCCAGTTCCCTCAGGACCCTGGGATTCATGTCATCAGGTCCCATAGACTTGTACCTGTTCAGATTCATCAGGTGGTCTCGAACCTGCTCTTCACTTACAGTGGGTGGGACTTTGATCCCCCAGCCTCCATCTACGTGTTCAGGGAAATTAAAGACTTGGGAAGCCCATCTACCAGTGCAGATGGAGGCAAAGAAGTTGCTGAGTACCTCAGCCTTCTCCATGTCTGTCGTTACCGATTACTCAGATATAGAAACTCACTCCTAATATAAGAAATTAGCCACCTATAATTGCTTACACACTGCTATTTTCACCCCTCAGTCTATTTCACGAATGTTAAAGGCTCATGGTGGCACTCCGTGACTCCTCCTGTCACCCCAACGCAGCAGCCTGAAGGAAGCAGGGTCCTCTCTTGTGCTCTTCCTTGAGGCTCTGTGCAGAAGGGATGCCACCTCTCGCCCAAGGGCTGGGGGATGGGAAAGAAGCACTCACACAACCCCTGGGAATCGGCAACAGAGTTCTTTATTGCCGGGACATCTTGCAGGTAAGCCTGCAGGATGTCCATGGTGTTTGGCTGCTCCAAGCTAATGCTTGGGGTGGAGCCTGCGCGACAAGTAGGGAGCTCGCCGGGCACTCCTGCAACGCTGTTGGTGTGCTCTGATGGCAGAGAGCAAAGACATGCCGGGGTAGCCACAGGTCTGATCTGGCCGAGGTGGATCCACTTCCATCGGTTCCTCCACATCTTGTTGATCCACCTCCATGGGCTCCACGGTGTTTGGCAGAAGGATAGGCCACTCCTTGCCAGGGACTGCCCAAAGGGGATGCCTTCCATCAGGAATGTTTTCAGGCCAGGGTGCCGAACCAGGGGGTCGCCCAGTTCCACCCCTAGGCCCCATGCCACTGTCCGGCTGATTTCCATCTGTGGGTTTGACGCTGCCATCTGGTTTACGGCCACGGCTGGGTCCCACATTGCGTTCCGGACTATGGGCATGCCTCTGCTCCACGCGGCTGCCTGCCTGACGCTCCTGCCTTTGCCCCACACCACTGTTGTGCCAATGGGAAGGCCCAGGCCCCCTGTCGCTGTATGGCTGAGGGGGCGGCCTGTTCCCCGCATCGTTGTGGTGCCACTGGTACCGCCTGTAAGTGTCTGTGGGCTTTGCGCCAGAGGTCCCTGGAGCACTGGTGTCAGTTGTGCTGCAGGCGCTACCCCTCTGCCCATGACACTTCTTCTTGTTAGGTGCACTCCTTCTCGGTGCTTCCTTGGACTGCATCACTGTCCTCTCACACCGAGGAGGCCTGCTGCTCACCTCCCTGCTTCTGGACTTCTTCCTGCCACACAAGCTGGCCGTCAGAGTGCCTAGAAGCTCAGTGAGTGGTGGGCCAGCTGCAGGGGTCCTGTTTTATAGGGCCTGGAGCAAGGGTGGGGTAGTGGTGGCCACTGTGACCTCAGCAAGCCTCTGTGATGGAGTGGCCCACGCGTGGCCAAAGGCGGCTGTGTTGGGAGCGTCCTGGAAGATGCCCTCACATGGACAAGGAGGAGGGCTGGGGGGGCTGAGGGCCCCTTTCCTGAGGCTAGCTCCCCCGGACCATTTGGCTTGCCAGAGAAAAAGGCTGCCCCTTGGCCACAGGGACTAACTTCCACCTCCCATCCTGTGCCCTGGGTTTATTTTTAACACTGTTTTTTAGGTAACTTCATTCTATTCTTTACAGAAAAGAACAGAAGCAAGGTGCATCTTCAGCCCTAATTCCCATGTGCGCTTTGTACTCTGAGTGAAGAATTTCTTCCTCATACCACATCTAATCTAAATCTCCCCTCCATTTGTTCAAAACCATTATTCCTTGTTCTATGGCTACACTCCCTGATAAGAGTCCCTCTCCAGCTTTCTTTTAGGCCACCTTTGTGGGTTAGGTTAGGTGGCAAAACTGCAGGACCTCACAAATTGCAGCCTTATCTACCTTGTTCCACGTGACCTTTTCCAGCTCAGGCTCTAGCCTGTGGTCAGTGTAACATAGAATCATAGAAACACTAAGGTTGGAAAAGACCTCCAAGATCATGTGGTCCAACCATCACACTACCACCAATGTCACCCACTAAACCATGTCCTTACGCACCACGTCCAACCCTTCTTCGAACACCCCCAGGGACGGTGACTCCTCCACCTCCCTGGGCAACCCGTTCCAATGCCTGACCGCTCTTTCTGAGAAGAAATGTCTCCTACTTGTTTTAATTGTTGCAGAGCAGTGCTTACACTGAGTCAAGGACTTTTCAGCTTCTCACACTGCCCTGCCAGCGAGGAGGCTGGGTGTGCAGGAGAAGCTGGGAGGGGACACAAGCAGGACAGGTGACCCCAACTGACCAAAGGAATATTCCATACCATGTGATGTGGTGTGTCCTGGTTTGGGCTAGCATAGAGTTAAATATCAGAAAAATAAAAACTAATTATGATAAAACAAAACAGTGATAGATGGATAGCACACGGATAATGGAGGCAGGGATATAAAGCGATTGTAAAAGAAATAGTGAGAAGCATAACTGGAAAAATGATAACACAATAAAATATTGGAATTGTTACCCATTACCAACTGGAACAGTTACCACTGTTGCAGGCTCCAGTGTAGCCTTGTCATGATCATCTTGGGAACTTTTATTCAGGAAAGTGCTTTAGTTTTTTAATTCAGTATTGCATTAGTTCCCCCATAATGATTTGGCCAGAGACCACTCAGCTCTAGAGCAGCACATGCTGTTGCTGACCAACAACCAGGAACTGCTTGGAACAACATGATCTCTCACTTTTTACACTCACTCAGCTTTGGGTGTAAAATAACCTCACAGGTGCCGTGACAAGAGCCGGGTCAAGGATCCATTCACTTCCTTGCCTACGTATAGTCAAACTGAGACAAGCAGCCCTTCAGAGCTTGCTCCTTCACTCATCTCTTTCTGTTCTGCCAACCACGAGACAGCAACACTACTGAGGTTTTTCCAAAGCCTTTTGTTTTGACATGGAAGTGAAACGCCTACATCAAATGAACTTCACCTACAAAGTTACCATGAGGATTTGTTAGGTTTTTGTTTGTTTGTTTGTTTAATTTGTTTGATGGGTTAGTCTTCTCAAAGACTCTGTGTCATACAGACATTTGTGCTACCAAACCCTCAGTTCTAGCCTCAGTGATGAGATTTTTGCAAGAGCAGGATCATAGAATCATAGAAACATTAAGGTTGGAAAAGACCTTTGAGATCATCTGGTCCAACCATGACCCTACTACCAATGTCACCCACTAAACCATGTCTCTGTGCACCAGGCCCAACCTTTCCTTGGCTACTAAGATGGTGAAGAGCCTAGAGGAGAAGACATATGAGGAGCGGCTGAGGTCACTTGGCCTGTTCAGGCTGGAAAAGAGGAGGCTGACTGGAGACCTCATTGCGGCCTACAGCTTCCTTACGAGGGGGAGTGGAGGGGCAGGTGCCGATCTATTCTCTTTAGTGACCAGTGATAGGACCCGAGGGAATGGTGTCAAGCTGCGACAGGGGAGGTTCAGGCTGGATATCAGGAAGAGGTTCTTCACTGAGAGGGTTGTCGTGCACTGGAACAGGCTCCCCAGGGAAGTAGCCACTGCACCAGGCCTGTTGGAGTTTAGGAAGTGTTTGGACTGCGCTCTTAGTCATATGATCTGAATTTTTGGATAGACCTGTGCGGAGCCAGGAGCTGGACTCAATGATCCTTATGGGTCCCTTCCAACTCGGGATATTCTATGGTTCTATGATTCTATAAACATACACACTCAGATTCTGATCTGTAGGGACGTCCACACTTCCATGTTTCATCTTAGGCATTGCTTCCTATTTCTCTCTAGAAAGATTCTGTCCCTCACTTTTTCCAGTTTCTTTCAACACGTATTGGGAAGAACCTACTGGAAGTTAGAAGAAATGCTATCTACCTTTTCTCTTTAGCCTCACTCTGTTAAGCATGTTCCATTTTGTTAATCATGTTTTCTTCTTCATCCATGCTGCCATTCAGACAACTTTGACAGGATCATAAACAAAGGTTTACCCCTTTGGAATCCATTTCTAGGACTGCGAACTTGCCCTGTTCAACATAGCTATCAATATCTTTGGTCTCTTTGGTCTTCACCTTGCACACACACAGAATTTGGCTGAATTGCTGTAATTCTCCTGGGACTACTCAAATGAATAGCTACAGATCCTTTTATTTGCAGGGCTGGGATTTAATAATAATGCCACCTGAATTTTTAGAATGATCACAGCCAACACTAGAGAAATTCTGACAAATGTGTGAAGAAAGTTTCAAAGGCAGATCAGACACCTGGGGCTTTGGAGACACTGAGGTGCTTTTCCAGCTATCCTACAGCTTTTGTATTCTATACTTTTGTTTTAGATGACAAAGACCACTTCAAAGTTGCCTGTGCCATGAAAAACAGGATCAGTTAGTGAAGGTTGAGATATTGATGACAAACAACACAAAAGAGATGTCATATCCCCTATAGTCTGTACCACATTCAGACAAGGATTTTTGAATGACTTTTTTGCAATAGTCTTCTGCAGGCTGTCAAAAACACAGCCCACTCAAGGTAACTGTTCATAAGCAAAAATTATTACGGAAAGTAGCCGGTGGAACGCATCAGCCAGCCTAGTTATGTTTCTCTACCATTCAGGAACTCTCAAACCATACTGTTGGCAGTACCCTATAGGATGCAAATAAATCGCTAAAAAGCTATTAAATCCAATTAAAAATCCTACTAAAGGTATTATGACTCTTGAAGCTTCCCCCCCACCACCACCAGGAACTGTTTTGGGTATTCCACCTCAATGACATTTTTTTTTTTCTTTTTTGAAGTCTCCAGAAGATTCAGCAGAGAAGGGGTTACACATTTTTGCACCTCTAAATTTGACTGCTCAGACAGAGGGGGAGCAAAATTGAGGAGTTACATAGCAGTCACCCTAAATAAAGATACAAATGGAAACATAACAGAAGCATGTTGGAAATGAGCAGTCACAAAAAGATTTGTAATTAAATTTGTTCAGGGATTTTCAGGGTTTCAAATAGCTGACAACCTGACAGAGAAAGATCTACCATTAAAACTTCAAAAAAAACTTTTCATTTTTACAAGGGCAAACTGAAGAGAATGAAAGCGGCCCATACTTAACATTCCAACAAAATCCAAAGATTTAATAAGGATTACGAACACATTATAATTTTCAAAGTTCATTTCTTTCCATGATCAGGTTGTGTGTATTGTACAGCACCCAACAGGATACAGTTAAGCAATAACACATACTGGGCATTAGTTCCTGAGCAATCAGAAAACACTATGGATTTCCGTAAAAACAAAAACCAAAACACCCATGGTTTACTTGTTACTTATCACAGTTTGTACAGCCTCCGCACTGCTACATGAGGCTTGCACAATATCTAGTCATTCTACTGTAGAGTTGTATAAAAAACTATGTCCAATCATATCCTATAAATCCTTAATTACTTCTTTGGCCAATTTTGAAGACTATCCAACAGGCAGAGTCTTCTCTGCTGAGATCCCTGTAATCCTTTCACTAAGCTAGGTATTACTGGCAATGAAAGTAAACCTTAGCATTCGCTAAACACGTACTGACGTGTTTTTATGGTTGAGAAGCCCTCTGTCCCATCCTGTAACCGTTTTGTGATTCTCCTACCAGCAGACAGCCAGCCTGCCACAATGCACAGAGGAAAACAAGACACTGTTTCCTCCATGGGTATGACTCAAACAACCGCAACGACAGTGAGACATTTCTTTTTAAACTGTGTTCTGGGCTATGCCTTGGAGTTTCATTTGTTGCAATTGAGCAGCAATTGTTTATTGTAATTCAACTAATTTATATTCTACTGCAAAGTTATTTCTCTGCATGTTACAATTTAGTTGTAAAGCTCTGACATGTTCCTGAAGCGAAGTTATTTCTAAGGAGATCAAGATCAAGTAGCAGTATTATTGCAATAATAACATTCAAACATGCACTCTTAAATAAGACCATGCTCCCCTTCGAATAAGGGACCTCTGAACAAAACAAAACAAAAAATACAGTTTCATATACTGCACAATACAGTTGCACCAGGAAATTCTGTGAGTAGCGGCTCTGCACTGAGGTACTCAGGGTGCTTTGTTCAGCTCAACCATGAAGTCCTTGGTCCCCTGATAAAGGCACCACAAGACACCTATGGAGTAGGCACAGCTCCAGGAATACTACTTAAAAATTATTTAGAAAAAAGGAACTTCTACATTTTGCAACAAACCCTTGTGCTATGTAGAACAATTTGTAAAAACTAATTGTGAAAACTACAAGCCCACAACTGTAAGCACTTCCCTCACCTCTTTCCTTCAGGACCCTGCCCAAGAGAAAGGCTGTTTTACTCCCCGCTAGAGTTTTTGGTGGTTACAGACTCTGTAGCTCAGACTGTTACTGGAAAAGAAAACCAACTGGGAATAGCAAACAGCTCCTGTCTTCTCTTTCCCATGAGGATTTGTAAAAGCATGTCCTTGTTCCATTTCTCCACGCTGAGGGGGAAATGCTACAAATGGCCTCCAACCTGACACAAGGCTGAGGAGATCTTGCCTGCCCACCTGGCCACCACCCTGGCTACTGCATTTCAGAATTTTCATTTGAATTTCAATGCAGAAATTTCAATTAACTTTTTTTCAGATGAGCGTGACTACTGAACACATGGGTAATTTTTGTGCTTTCCAATTTATGAGCTTACAAGATACGATTGTGAAGCCAGTGATGTATGTGACGTTCAAGTCCTTCAGCTATCCAGCACACTACCTATCTGATCTGGGAGGACTTCACTTTTATCTCTCCCCACAAAAGCAACAATGTGCAGAGGTTAGATTTCATCACAGTTCAGTCAAGAGCATCAAAGTATTCTTTGCCCTGTTACTCCTGGAGTAGTTGATGGACTCCTTAAAATATACCACCCATCACAAGCAGAGCAACCAGCACCTGGAAAACTGACTGCTTATTTGCTCACTAGAAAGACCTCTGTATCTATTGACTTTCAGCTGCTCACCAGCTTTGTGTATTCTATAGGGAAAATCCAGGCTTCATTTTGGTCTCAGAATGGAGTGTACAGATATGATGGACACAAAGCTTAGTTGCTCCTGGGCAGAAATTTGCATAAATATTGCAGGGGTCTGAAAGCACTACTAGTTTTACTTCCTGCTTGTCTGTCCCGTTCCTACTGTTTTGCTCTTCACCACCACCACCCCAGCAGAATTCACCTACTGTTTCTAGACTGGCTTCCAGGCTTAAAGCAATGCTTCACAGTCATTGTCTAATGGGAACAATGGCTCGCAATTATAAAAGATTTCACAAAAAGTTTCATTTTAGTGTGCCTCATGGACCACCTGTGCAAGAATTACTGCAGCACTCAATAACATCACAGCCAGCATAACTGATATTGCACAACATGGGCTGGAAAGTCTCTAGAAATAAACAATACTTTTGTGATGTTGCCAGCTAAAATATATTTCAGTCACAGGTTGGCTCCTGAATTCTTAACCCAAGGAATATTTCCTTCTGAAAACCACAATGCCATCAACATTTTGCAGACTTGTCAATAAATGCTTGGATCACTATGTCAGGGAATAATCATTGCCAATGTAACTGCAAAATATGATAAAGGATGTAATTTTCTTCTGGTGATTTCTTCAGCAATTTACACCAATATATAGTATGTATGGGTTGTTCTGAAGTCTGACCTCCTTTACCAGGAGCAGGATTCTAGTAAAATATAGTGATGAGTGCTGAAAAGTAGACTCTGTTGTCAAGTTCAAAATATTAATTCTCAGCAGTGAAATAATTAGTCCCAGTACAGGCTAGTAAATACAATGTCGTTTAAAACTTAAGCTTGTTCTGCCAAGAAAAACACAGCATAGGCTGTCCCTGCTCTCCCTCTGAGGAGGGATGAGCTCTGGCAGATCTCAAAAGCAGGGCAGTTCTGCTAGGATGGGTGTGCGCGTCCCTGAGCCACTGCCCTCCCTTTGATCAGGGCTTATGCACAGGCCAAGTTGTTCTCCTCCTACCTGCTGAAAGTCAAAGATTTCTGGAGCAGCTACAGGAGGAGGGGAAACCTTGCAGACCGTTCAAATTATATCTCCATCTAGGGCATCTGTAGGAAACTGATAAGCTACAAAACTTCAAAAGGATTAGCTACGGGAACAGCAGATGTAGATTTAGAAATTACAAAACCTCTTTAGAAAATCACACATGTGAGTCAGGTACTCCCCACAAGTTCTTCTTTGCTTGATTGAAGATTGGTAGCCTTCAAAACAATGGGAAGATACGTGCCGAGTATACTGTGCTACTTTTTTAATAAACTTCTCAGTTTGACAAGCAAACCTCAGAAGCAACAATGTAAAGCTAGGCAAAAGAAACCCCTGCCCCAAACATGTCTTAGAGCAACTGACATTTTGCAAACAATATAGGGTGCCTGCTAGCTATAAAGCACGTCTAATAGTGGCATTCTGCTCTCAACTGTTAACATTCTGTTCTTAAAAATGGCAGCTTTCTGCTGCTACACCAATAAATCGTTCACACGTATGTGAAACATGCAAGGTGCCTAACGCTGGCAGGACTAGGAAAAAAAAAAAACAAGCAAACAAAAAAACCACAAAAGTGGATTCTGTGTCTGGCTGATGTGTGTGTTTTGCAGCAAGTTAAATTCATTTCCTTCCTTTTTCTTTAAATGTAGTAATGTAGTCACTAACCTTTCTTTGAGGGCCTTTTTTACCACCCAAAAGAGAAAGTTTCCACACAAGCATCTTTTGGTCAAAAGCAATCCAAACGATGAGGACATTTTTAAGGAAAGACAAGACAAGAACGATGAATCCCACTGTCCAGCCAGGCTCAGTTGCAATCCCTAATGCACACACAGTGGATTGTGATCTCTGGATGAAAGATAACATTCACTTGCCAAGTTCTATTATAAACATGTGTTTTCATGTTATAAACTTGCTCTAAGCTCAATTTCCACTGCATTCAGCATTTGCATATCTTCACTGAATAAAGAAAGGGGCAGGAAATATATATTTGGGATTAAGAAACAAACGAAGCAGATTTCTGCACTGTAGAGTCTCTGACCTTCCAAGTTCCCCATGTATTTCTTATTCTTCAGAGTAGACATAAAGGGTAGGGGGCTCTGAAACACACAGCATTCACTTTTGGCAAGAAGAAACAATAGCATCATCAAAATAGCACTTTTCCAGGGCATAATAATGACAGTTTACAAAAGGATTATGTTTCAGTCCTCCTCACTTTTATAACTAAATAAGAGTAAATAAAAAAAAAAAAATCTGAGGGAGCCTCAGTATTCTGAATAGCATCCCCACCTTCCTACAAAGAAAAGAAGATTAGTCACTGTCACAAAATTCTCTTTCTAATACCGCTTGTGCCTCCACCCATGAGTCATTCACATTAACTTTTCAGGACAGAAGGTAGTTTTCCATTATCTCTCTTTATTTACACAGAGCATCTCTTGTGGGCAGAACAAATTAGGTTCTCTTCTCTTATGACCCTTTATTCACAACAGCTCCCTGGCTGGATAGCAAAAGATATACACAATGACAAAAAGAACAGGGAGAGAAAGAAACCTCACAAACTGTATAAGACAGATATTACGTAGGAATAAAGCTGCTTACTGAACAAAGTCTGCTTGCTGTGGCATTGCCAAGAAATCACCACCCAGATTTCTTCCACACACTACCAATATCCCAGTGAAGGTTGTTGTGCAGTATTTATCCATTCAGAAGGTAGTACTTAGTTCCAACATGCATCTCATCAGGCTATTACCCCATGAACAATTTACCACAACACACATATTACCCTGGAAATTCCTGATTTGTGAGATGGCATGAGGAAATGATCAGCAAGTATTTGAGGGAAGTCGTACCTGTGGCTACCTCTTTCCAAACGTATTCAGACAAGTAACTGTTGTGTTTGTTTTGTGTGTGTGTGTGTGTCATTTAGCTCCAGGCTTCACTTTTTCATTTATCAAATGCTTGAGACTAAAAGCAGAGGATTTCAAATTAGATTACCTCAAGAATCCTCAGACTCTTGCAGGGAGGAGACGGGGGACATGGAAAAGGCTGCACACTGCTTTGCGCGCTAGTGCTGCTACAACTCCTGCTCATTCCCAAATGCGAAGTAGGTTAACCTTTGCAACTCTTGCTACTCTCTTCTACTTTTCTTTTCCTCTTTGCTAGTCCATGCATGAGTCAGCACATATGCATGTATGGTCTTATTTCCCTCTTCTGTTCTGTTGTTCAAGTCTAGAGTGCTTTTTGCAGTATCCCGTAGACCACCAGTACTCCAAGGATACATAGGACAAATGTTTCAGAATGGCTTCGCAACCAAGCTCTAGTCTTCTGCTGTGTTTGCAGATAACACATTTCATGCACCACTGTCCTTGCTATTTGTGTGAATTGTATTCACAGGCCTTGCTTGTCTTTCTTTCTCAGGAATGTAACTACCTTGGATTTTCTCTTGCTCTCCTCATCAAAGCTTTATTCTTCACAAGTTTTGGTCTGCTTGCAGTATCATATTTTGACATGCTTGATGCTTTCTTTGGGGTTAATTGTTTACCTGAGAAATCTTGATTAATTTTTGCCATGGTCTCTAATCAAAGCCCTATTCCATCCTGTCACAACCCCCTCTACCCAAGGAAAAAAAAGTGTAGACAGGTGAGTACAGACACACTCTCCATGCTTTTACCTTCATATTGAGCTACATATTCATATTTTACCTTCATATTGACAGCGTGTTCTATGTGAGTGCAGTTATTTCACTTTTCTACAAAGTAGTTTTCTCCACAAATCCATAGCTTCCTTACAACTGTTTTCTTACTGTTTGCAACTCTTTATTGCAGTTTGAACGAAGTGCTAGAAACCTCTCTTAGTCAGCCCTATTTCCATTTGCTTTCCCCAGGGCTGGAATTATAAGATCTGAATTCTTCTTTTCTTAATGTTGAATTAGTTCCTTCATGAGTTCCCATTCTATTCAGAAATTGCTTGGCATCAAGGAACTGGGGAGAAATAGGCTTTGCTTAATGCTGAAGTTTAACTGGAGCCATGCTTAACATAAGATGCCATACAACACGACTAGTTCTAACTAGTTATCTTAAAACAAAAACATTATCATAAATCATTCCTATTTTTGCTAACTGAAATGCTGACTTAGCACTAGCAGAGTAGTTAATCACGTATTGAAAGTCATAAGTGATAATTAGTGCTGAAATTCCACTACCAGTTCATATTAAAATAGAACTAAAAGTCAGAATTGGTATAAAGTATAGCACTAACAATCATATTTGTGCAATTTAAACACAGTGATGTTTTTAAGCATATAAAATAGTCACCCCAATATAACAGTTCTGACAACCTCCTCTCCTCCCTGCTTCATCAGAGACGTTTCTTTCTCACCTTTTCTCCCTTCTGAATCAGTCAACAAATGCAGATAGCAAGAATTTCTGGAATACCCTTCATTTCCATGGCAATAGATTGAGAGATCAAACACAAGATTTTCATTTCACTGCTAAATTTACACAGTAGAAGAGACCAGGATACCCAAAACCAAAACCAAATCAAAAGAAAACAAAAAACACAAGCCCTCTTATTCAGATCCAGAATTTTGGAATAACAGGATAAAAAACAAAGGCTACGGTAATCTAAACAACTTGTGATTTTCCTTTTTTGCATGTGTGAGCACTGTATCTTATGATAAAGGCCTCCTTTCGAAGGCTGACAATTGGTATGAGAGATATTAGAAATCCCCAGTTTGTACACAATTGCAAGCAAACGAATATTTTATTCAGTTTTTACTCACTCTATTTCTCTACATATACCTAAGACATTAACGTGTTTTCTGATAATAGAAGGAAACAATTTAAAACACCATATTTTAATGTTTATTTGAAATGGTATCATATCCTAATTGCTTACTTAGGTATGTTATAATTATTTAGCTTATTGCAAACCATTAAAAAGGCAATCCATTACTTACCGAATTGACAGGAGACATATGACTTGTTTGTTAAATATTACTTCTTTTTCCAGCTTCTTCCCTTTTTGTTTGTTTTGGTGTTCACTGTCATATTGTTCTTTAGCATTAAAGTGTTTGGCTAAGCATGAAAAAAGAGGCTCATAATATATGAGCCTGGCATCACAATTCATATTAATGCACATCTTGCCATATAATAAGCAGATTTTCTTAAACTTTCACAACTTCATCTAACAAATCATTTTAAAATTAATATATCAGAAGAATTTAAAAAGTTTTCGGAACCTCTCAAAAAGCAGTCAATAAAAGGGCATGTACTGTTTAAAATACTGTTCAATATTCTGATTTCTGTTCAATATGATATAGTGACAAATTCTGAATAATTCACCAGCTAGGCAAAAGCAGATTGGAGATTTACGACAAATTTTCCTTCCGATGACTACACCATCTTGAAAACGTGCTTTCAGTCTTCTTGGTTCAAATTGTTCTTCTTGGTTCTTCTTGTTCAAAACAGCTGCTAAAGGAAGTCCTTTAGCAGCTGTTAAAATACTTGCACTTAAAAATATGTCTTCTTTCTAGCAAGCAGTAGTCCTTCACAACAATTTAAAGTTCTAAGACTTCAAACAAAATGATTCAACCAAGAGCTATAAATCATGATCATTAACTGGGCAGTCTCAAGAGCTATGCAGAAAAAAGATGCAAATGTTTAGAGAAGCACAGAATATCCTGAGTTGGAAGGGACCTACGAGGATCATTGAGTCCAACTCCTGGGTCTCCAAAGGACCACCCAAAAATCAGACCATATGTTTGAGAGCGTTGTCCAAATGCTCCTTGAACTCTGGCAGGCTCGGTGCCATGACCACTGCCCTGGGGAGCCTGTCCCAGTGCCCGACCACCCTCTGGGTGCAGAACCTTTCCCTAACCCCCAGCCTGACCCTCCCCTGTCCCAGCCCCATGCCGTTCCCTCGGGTCCTGTCGCTGTCCCCAGAGAGCAGAGCTCAGCGCCTGCCCCTCCGCTCCCCTCGTGAGGGAGCTGCAGGCCGCCATGAGGCCTCCCCTCGGCCTGCTCTGCTCTGGGCTGAACAAACCAAGTGACTTCAGCTGCTCCTCATATGTCTTGCTCTCCAGACCCTTCACCAACTTCATAGCCCTCCTTTGGATACTCTCTAATAGTGTTGTCCTTCTTATATGGTGGTGCCCCAAACACACCTTACCTCCAGGGACAAGACTGCCTCTGGCACCAAGAGGCCTTTCAAACACTGAATTCCTGAAAATTCCCCTACTGTTGCACCATGGCCTTCCTCTTAAAATAACCATCTTCAACATCTAGGTATGTGTATATACAGTTCTCTGAATCAAATGGCCACAGGGGAAGTAAATACTTGGTATTTCTGTGTCATTTTTCAGACAAGCGCAAGAGTTCAAAGCCAAACCACAACTTCCTAGCCACAAAACAGAGGTATCAGAATGGGGCCAACAAACCAGGAGGGTTGTTCTTCACTGGCATGTTACCCGAGAGAAAATATACCCCACAGGACTCACAGGAAAATTAATGAGGCACAAGTGAAACACTGAATTTGGTGGTACAGGGTGGGGAAGTCTGCAGACTTGTGAATCATTTCTTTGGTATTTTGGAAAATGTGACAGGTGATTCCTCCTTCCCTTTCAGAAGGAGGGGCTTCATCCTCAAGTATATCTTCACATAAACATCCTCTTTGAATATACTCAGGGCTTTTGATAACAGGTGACAGTGGAAATCTTCAATCAGAAACACTGAAAAGGTTGGTCGTCAAACAGAGGAGAAGGCTTTCCTCTGGACAAAACCACTCATTCTCTTCCTTCGTGTTTTCAGATCCCCTGAAAATTATAAATGGCAGTGAGCTATTCCCTGGCTGTGAAACAAACTGGAAGGAAACAACATACTGAGATGTACAATGAAACGATTCTGTGTATAACCCCAAGGAATGCTCACAGATAGAGCTATGGGATTCGGAAGAAAGAAAGGAAAAAAAAAAGGAAGGGAAGGGAAGGGAATTAGTTTCAGTAAAACCAAAGTAAAAGTTTTTCTCTGGATGTCACACTATATTTGTTGCCAGGTAGTTTTTACACTTTTAATGATTTAGCGTAGCTCAATTTCAAAACAAAACATTGTTTCAAAATCAAAGAAGTGGAGCCATCTCATTTTGAAACCACTGAAATTAAATATTTAGGCTCCCAATATTTTTTTCTCAGCTGAAACTACTGGATGAATTGCATCAAAACAAGAAAATAGCTTTGATCAATACAGCACTGTGTCTTTCAGTTAATACACTATTTGCATAAACAATTTCATCAAGCACTATTATGAGTGCAATTGAGACCACAGAAATGAGTCAATCTGCCTACTGGGTAATTTGCTATGGGATGAAAACTACATTGTTGCTTAAATTCAAGGACAAGAAATGGAGTAGCCAAAGAGAAAATGACATTCCCTCTGGTCCCCCTGCCTCCCCCTCACCTGATGATGCAGCACCGTTCCCCGTATCTGCTTTAACCAGCAGAGAGGCCTCAAATTTTTATATGCAACAACTGTTTGGAATTTAGATGCTTTTCATTCCCAGAGGATACAGCCAGAGCAACCATGTACGACTGAAAGATCTTGCTGCTAAAGACTGTCCAGACCAGCAACAAGGCAGGGATTCGCAGAGGATCAAGGCTAGGAGAAGATCATCAACAAGGAAGGGTTGAAAAGGTGCAAAATAACTAAAGGTGCAATTCCCTGGAAGTGTAACCCAACCCAAAACTACACTGCCACATTCCTGCCCCATGGCCAGTTTCACATTCCTTCCCTTGGGTCAAGGATTAACCTCGAGCAACCACGTGAAGCCAGCTGAAAGTCCACGAGGCTTCCAGGCTAGCTTTCAGCTGAACCGCCCACGCAACGGCTTGGGATGAGTTTCCACAGGCATACAGCCCCACCTTACTGGAAAGGCACTCAGGAACAGAACAATCTGAGCATCTGCCAGGAGAAGCAGTTGCCTGTTTCAGATAGAGGGCACCTCGCTCAGAAGCAACAGAAGGAGCTATTGTTGCCTCAAGACAAATGAGTCAAGCCCGCACCAGCATACAGGCACAGCACTTGGGTGCTGGAGTTTGGGAAACAAAGCTGAGGCGTTTTGAAGCAATTGGTTTATGGCATGAAATTTCTTCAGAATAACAAATGGTCAATGGCTTCATAATTAACAGTTTCAGGGGCCTTCTAGAATATGAATCAGAAGGAAACAAAATTTGAATAATGCATTAGTGAGATTTCATGTGCTAGCAGCCCTATGTGGATTGTCGGTGTGTATTCCAGTAGCTCGTTATGATTTATCTTTATCAGCCATGGGCTGAAATTACCAGACTCCAATTACTTTGCTTCCCGTGTTCAAGAGAAAAAAAATAATGTCAGGCCTACCACAGGAGATGGTTTAAAATGCCCGAGGTAAAGAAAGTAATCTACTGTTCTCTGACATTCACTGCCTGAAAGTCATTCACATTAACAACCATTCAAACTTGTTTAGTGCAAACCAATTGCTTCTATTTTCCTCTTGTCAGTAACATTAGCTTCAATTCAAATTTAACTCTTTGAAAATTTCAAAACGTAGGATGAATTTCAGTGAGGTCTGACAGGGATATATAAGGGCCTTGACAGAACATACAGTTATTGAATTTATCTTCTTTAATCTGTTAATTTTGAAATTCCTATTTTCAAGAGAGAAAACTGATGATCTGCACTTCTTTCAATATCTCAGTGAAGGGAAGAGATTTATACTGATGTTTACCAGATTCACATTTCAATACTATTCCCAACATAACAAGGACTGCAGAGGCAGAAAAATAGATGCACTCAATTTAAACTAACAAATTGTGCGGTTATTTATGTGCACAACTTGAGGTTTAGTTACACAGCAAAGTACATTTAATAACTTAATATCCCATCACTATGAACACTTAGTTTTGTATAACAGGCCATTAACTTCTAAATACTTAGGGCTTATAAGGTTAATGTCTGCAGTGAGAAGGGGAAGTAGGTTAGATGGTTGAACGACAGTAGCTATCACACTGCTCAAATAGACACCCAGGAGACTCCCTTTCATCTATACTCTTTGTACCACACCCAGTATCAAAATGTGGAAGACCTGAAATAAAGCTTTAATAGTTTCTCTTACAGTTAAATAAAATAATCAAGTTAAATAAAATAATCAAAAAAAACCCACAAGACACCCACGCACCCTCACTTGTTTGTCAGTGTATTTAAGAATACAACACACCGGTGAAGTTGTATTACTGATGGGAATTTTGAATGTATTCCGTAAGATTTCTTTTCTTATGGGTTTGGGATGGGTAGGGAATGATCAGAACTGAGGGAGAAAGATATTTTCATTTTCTTTTATGTTTGTGAAATGAGAAAGAAAAAACATACAAGGCTGTGCTGGCTGTGATAAATTCAATCACATTTCAAGTAAATTAGTACTGTTATAGTCCTTCATGGCATGACACAATTCAGCTCAAGAAAAAGCCAAATCATCACCTACGTGCTACAGAAATGAAAGTAATAAAGCTTGGTCTTACGTAGTTAATTGTTTCTAAGCAGTGCATATTCATTATTTTTAAACTAGCAGTAAAAAAAAATTACAGACAATAATTAACTTTGAACAGTTCGGGGGCAATGGCTGGTTTACAGGCTAAATAAGATTGGTTGGTAAGAGCCTGCTGTCTACAGCTTAGACAACAGATCCTGTTAAACAATCATGACATTTCTTTTCTTAGCCCAACAATTTTCTTTTCTTTTTTTCTTTCTCTCTCCCCCCTTCCCCCTCCCCCCCATACATGTCAAAATGCCATCTCCCTTGGGAAGACTCCACTGTTACTTTAAGATAGGAGACCTGGCACCACCACTGCATTTAGAACACACACAGAAAACACAACCTAGTAGTTAATGGCTATGAAAGAATTTCACCTACTGCCTTATATTAACAATATCATCACTGTTTTTACTGGTGGGATCAGAGTGAAGCTGAGAACTAGAAGCCTGACTTGTAATTCCAGTTATACTGTTTGTGCCTTCTGGCCTGTACCACCCTCTCTAGGCAGTCTCGTTACAGATAATTTTAATATCGTCCCATATGTCATCTTTTGCTACTCAACTTAAAAATAGGCATGTTTCAGGTTCCAGGCAAAACATACTTTTACAGATACATGTCCAAGATAAGGAGATACAGGTGATCATCTTTGATACTGTCCCTGAAAGTATCAGCAGTCCAGTAGTTAGTTAATGCCCATCAGCCAACAATTCTCTGCCCAAAATCTCAGCCAGACCAATGAGCAGATCTCATTTTCTTCAGCGAAAAAATCATGCAGCTTTGATTAAATCACCAACAAGGGGGATTCAAGTTAATGTGCATTGCTGGCTTGCATTGCAGTTGGCAAAGAGGCCTCGTGGTCTTTTCTGCTCTCCCTGCTAAAGGAAAGGCAGGGAATGCAAGGGGATACTACCCAAGAGAGATGCAATGGGAAGATGAAGAATGTTAATCCCTCAAGCTATCTATATGTAAAGCAAACTTCACAGTCAATATACAGCAATAAAACACAGTAAAATTATTAGGAGTAATTTAAGCCTTGTTTGCTTTCAAGGAAAGAACTCACCAGTACTCAAGGAAAAATACTGCAAGATAAAAATGTATACATGAACTCAATGGGATTTTTGGAAGCCTTAAGACATGTAGTCCTAATTATATCCATACAACTGTTGCTCCTCCACACTTCTGAAAAATAGCTCTCAGGAGACACCTTGACTGATTTTTTTTGCTCTTCTGAGTTAGGCTGTCTCAAAGGCTCACATGGCAAATCCCATATTACTTCTTGAATTACAGAACTCAGGGACCATTTTAGGTGACATGGACTACACTGCTGTGAAAGTTTTGTAAGCACTATCAGTTTGACACTGAAACAAACAATGTAAGTTAAAAAAAAAAATCTTTTTCATAAAGACCTCAAAATATTAGAGCATTTAACATCCTCAGGCATCAGGTATGTTGGTGTAATGTTTTTCATATCTTACAGTATGTTACTGCTGTGGCAGTAATGAGCAGCATTTTCTAGCCACTTTCTATGCATCAGACATTAAGATCACTTGTTCTTTGGTAGTGGTAATAACTTGGAAGCTGATTATTTCAACTGATTTATTTTTATGAAACTGGGTAAAACTTCGTTTTTGAAAAAAGGGCATATGGCTCAGGTGTTAATTTATTTATTTGGTTAATATTTTCACATTTCAGTACAATGAACAAACTTGGCTTTTCAAAATGCAAGCTTCTTATACAGAAATGACTGCATTCATTTATTACCTATGTCACATTTGCAGTAATTCAATCTGTTCTCTTTCAATCAACCCACATTATTAGTTCCTTGAGATAACTGAACTTTAATGTTATTCTCTAGCCTCATTTCAGTTCTTATTTTCTGTGGAAATTGCACTGCAGCAATAGTAACTTTTGGAAAAACAAACTAGTTATCTTTATGATTTTCCTTCAGCTGCCTGAACTGAGTTGTTGCCTAAGAAAGGCACCAAATGGCTTTTTGGAACTTATCAACTTGACACAAAGATTTTGCAATTATAAGTAGTAAATCCAATGTTTTTTCAGAAGTATACTAAAGCAAAGTTCTTCATAGCATATACATGGAAACAAAACAGAAGTGAAGTTCAAACCAGTATGAAGTACCTTCTCCCTAACAGGAAGAAAATGATAATATCTACCAAGAATAATTACAGCAGTACAGTCTCTACCTTTTGAGAATGTATGTAATTTCCTGAACGATTCATGACTCAAGGTTTGCATGCTGAAAGCTGAACTGCCAGACATTTTTTGAAAATAATAATTAATAATTAAATTTTCAGCATCAGCTGAAAATTCTACTAAAGAAATGTAACACTTTCCAAATACTGAGTTTTCTAGTGAATCCAAATATCCAGCAAAGTCTTTGACACAGTCTCCCACATTAGTCTCCTGGAGAAGCTGGCAGTCAGTGGCTTGGACGCATACACTCTTTGCTGGGTTAAAAACTGGCTGGACGGCCAGGCCCAGAGAGTGGTGGTGAACAGAGTGAAATCCAGCTGGTGACCAGTCACCAGAGGCGTTCCCTAGGGGTTGGTGTTGGGCCCAATCCTCTTTAATACCTTTATTGATTATTTGGACAAGGGAATTGAGTGCACTCTCAGTAAGTTTGCAGATGACACCAAGTTGGGGGGAAGCGTCGATCTGCCGGAGGGTAGGGAGGCCCTGCAGAGGGACCTGGACAGGATGGGTCGATGGGCAGAGGCCAATGGGATGAGGTTCAACATGGCTAAGTGCCGGGTCCTGCACTTTGACCACAACAACCCCACGCAATGTTACAGGCTTGGGGCAGAGTCACTCGAAAGCTGTGCAGAGGAAAAGGATCTGGGGGTGTTGGTTGATGCTTGCCTGAACATAAGATGGCAGTGTGCCCAGGTGGCCAAGAAGGCCAATGGTATCCTGGCCTGTATCAGGAATAGTGTAACCTGCAGGACCAGGAGGTGATCGTTCCCCTGTACTCTGCTCTGGTGAGGCCACACCTCGAGTACTGTGTTCAGCTTTGGGCCCCTCACTACAAGAAGGACATCGAGGCCCTGGAGCATGTCCAGAGAAGGGCTACGAAGCTGGTGAAGGGCCTGGAACACAAGTCCTGTGAGGAGCAGCTGAGGGAACTGGGGTTGTTTAGTCTGGAGGAGAGGAGGCTCAGGGGAGACCTCATTGCTCTCCACAACTACACGAAAAGAAGATGTGGGGAGCTTGGAGTCAGCCTCTTCTTGAAGATAACAAGCAATAGAACTAGAGGGAATGGCCTCAAGTTGCACCAGGGGAGGTTCAGGTTGGAAATTAGGAGACATTTCTTCTCAGAAAGAGTGGTCAGGCATTGGAAGGGGTTGCCCAGGGAGGTGGAGGAGTCACCGTCCCTGGGGGTGTTTAAGGTAAGGTTGGATGTGGTGCTTAGGGACGTGGTTTAGTGGTTGATAGTGGTGGTAGTGTGATGGTTGGACCAGATGATCTTGGAGATCTTTTCCAACCTTAATTATTCTATAGTAAGATATTTCCAAATAAAATTCCAAAACAAATGGATAAGACCTGATGACATTGTTACGTACTGATGTCAAACCCAAATAGCTGAAGGTTTGGCTACACCTAGGATCTATGGCCACTGCAGAGCACGAGGTATTTGACTAGCTTATGCCAGATTTTATGCCAAGCATGTGTTTTCATTCTGTTTATGCCTAAAGCAAAAGATAAAAATCATAAAAATCATGTCAACAAAAGCACAGAAGTTGTGACTTAGGAAGTCCCTTCTTCCTCTTTTCAGAAAGTGCTGAATGCATCCTTTAAAAATCATGCACTACTACATGTATTACTCCAACTGAGTAATAAACTGAAACAGTCAATCCATAGTTGCTATTTTAAATGGGTTTATTTTGAGTATATATTCCTGTTTTTCTTTTGCATCAGAAGCTGATTAACAAGAAAGGAAAGAGCAGCGTTGTCTGTCACCCCCTGCCTTCAACAGCAACATTTCTTCTGCTATGTCAGCAAAGGACAAAAACCATATGAAGTCAAGAAAAACACAACTTTAAAATATGTATTGTTAAGGCAGTTTGGGACAGGTGTAACAGATGACAGTGAATACAAGGGGTATAAAAGCAAACACTGATGCTGGTAGGACAGATCTACAGACTTCTTTCGGTTCTCAGTAGCCCACATCCAAAAAAGTATTTCAATGTCCACGTTCAGGAGCAGATACTTAACAGGAAATTGAAATCCTGATACAACAGAAATGTGGAAAGTGAATAACCAAGGGTTGGATAGTTGGATGAGAGAAACACGCGAAGCGCTAAAACATACAATTCATTGCCATGGGTGCTAGGGAAAAATAGTTGAAAAGAAGAAAACAGTACATTGGCCTTGCACTCACTGTCGTCTTTTATATTTTCAAAACAAAACCAAACAAACAAAGCACCAAAACAAACAAACAAAGCAACCACCCAATAAAAAACCTTTACTTTTATCTTCCATAAAAAGGGACAAAGGACTGGGAGTTCAGTAAATGAACATCCCAAAGACATATTTCTGTAACTCACTTCTAAAACTGCAAGCTAAATTTATGAAGTGAATAAATCTACTCTAAAAAGCAAAAAGAAAGTTTATAAAAGAAAGCAACATTGCATAAGAGAAAAAGGTTGTGGTTAACATAAATGCTTGTGGAATATAGGATGAAAGAGTGCAGAAGGTTTTATCTTATACCCCTTCACTTTGGACCAGCTGCGTTTCAAATGCGGGATGTTCACAATATTGTAATTAAAATTACCGAATTACTTCCACTTAATAATAAAATATATAAAGCTAAATTACTTTAGTACCAATTATATTAGCATACTTGGTAGCAAACATTTTTAAATTAAATGTGCTCTTCAACTTAAATACCAACTGCAAGAATGCAAAAAACACAGCTTTACAGGCTGTCATAAGAAATAGCTCAAAGTTAGCACGTTACTTAATTATACAAAAATGTAATATGAAATCGATTTTGTGTGCTGTATTAGTGCCTTGCTTATTACAAAATACTTTTGTAGTGCCTTTGTCAACATAAATTAGACTAGCACAATTTTTTTTAAGAATGCCATTTAATTAAATTTAACACAATGCAAAAATAGTATTGTGCTTATGCACTTTGCAAGTATAATACTAAACTGATGAAGTAAGCTTCTAAATGCCATTTAACTATTGTATTTCCTCTTTACTTTATAATTAAGCTTTACAAATCAAACTAGTTCTTAAAAGATGTGTTTAATAATCTGCAGCAAGAGCAACTGAACTATCAATTTAAAAAAAATAAGAATAAATAGAAAAGAATATATTTGTATCTATAAAAACTTTAAAACTTGTAGCAACTCTTTATTCATTAAAAATCAAACAGCAGACAGAATGCTACCAGCAATTAATTTTCGGCACGGCTTGTGCTATCATTTCAAGGTCAGGTTGCACTGGCCATGCCTCAGTGGGAGCTTGGTTTCAAGGAGATCACTGAACACTGCTCACGAGGGAAACATCATTAAACATGTACTTGGAAAACTGAAATTACTTGCAATATCAACAACTGAAAAACCTCTATCCTGCCTCGACTCATTTACCCTCCAGACGGAAGCAGATGCCATTCAGTAAGTGTTCATGAGCTACGCAGGTACGCCCATGGAATACATAAGCCTCCCCATAATAAAAGTTTGACCTTCTGACCACAGATTTGGAGATTGGTTCAATCCCAAAGATGCCAGATGGGAACACAAACCCAGTGTCATCTAAATATGACCAATACTTCTGGGAAAGATTGAAAGCAAAACACCTAAAAGCCAAATTATGCATTAAGCAGGGACTTGGGGGAGGAGAAATGGCAGTTACTCTTGGCTCCAGCAGAGAGAGATCAGCAGAAATCTTGGCACAAAGGATTACTACAACACGTGTATAACAAAAGGAAATCTGGTCTCTTCAATATCAGAAACTGTGGTATCTGGTAAACTGTGATGCGCTCACGCCACAAGCGTATTTTCCATCACTAGCAATTCTCTTAAGCTTTCTCCAAAATCCTTTCTTATAAACATTAGTAAGATCTTTTAAAAAACAAAAACAGTATGTTCCTTCCCTCTCAAACTCTAATCAAAACATATCTCAAAATTTATTTCTCAGATGCTTATAAACTTTTTTCTAACTTCCAAACTACATTTATAATCAATACAACTACTTTATTTTTTTATTTTTACTTCTAATATAATTCTTGTGACACAATTGTTAAACTAATAGCTTTTTCTTGTGCCACAATCCATCCTTATAAGAAAATGGTTCTAAGTATTCAGGTGAGTTCGGGTTGCTACAGGCACCCGGGTAACTGGTGTAATTTATGTACCACATTCTCATGATCAATTAAGACCAACATATAGAAATGACCATTTGGAAAATGCACGGATAATAGATTGCTCCATCTTTACAAATTATAGCTGGCAGGAACACGCAACTTTGCCTATTTTTCCAACCTCAAAAATACTGCAGGTATGGATTTCTTTCCTTCATATCTATTGCAAAAAATGGGGAAAGAAAATGGTTCTAACCATCTCTTTCATTATTAAAGATATAATAATATACAGAAAAATGTTCCCATGAGCTGAAACCAAATTTTATTTTTTACAAAACTATCAGAATATTTTCTTGAAACCGATATATATTTCGTTATAAACATACACATCTATGTGCTTTAGTATGTATATGGGCATTTGAAAACAAAAGTTTATCTATTTCTTTCAAATCTTTTTGCAGAAAACATTTCCAATAACACCTATGTACAGTAAGAATGGTGATGGACAATCACAAGCTATTGCTGAATGCAATCAGGGACCACGAGATTTCAATTCAACACTGAAGTCCAAACAAAGATAGATCTTTTCGTGTCCTTGAAGACAGCAGAGGTCTGCCTTTTATTTTTTTTTTTAAATTTTTAGTTCTTTAATTTTTTTCTTTTATTTTAAAGCAGCTAAGCAAGAATGACCGTTATGTTAAGTATTGTACATGTTAAGTATTGTTTCAAAATCTACTACATGGTGTAGTCACCATGACTCAACTGTTCACGTTGATACTTCTGCCCATGGCTCAGACAATCTCCATACAAAAGGCAGATGAGATGCCTACCCCCTATTCTGCCTACCTACTCTACCTCTCGTTGCCACATTCAACCGGTTTCCTGACCCATGCTTTAAGGACAAGCATCTTCCTGTCTAGCCTGCTACTCAGAGGAGTGGCTGCCAGACCTACAGCTGCACAAGAGCAAGGACTTGCAAAGTTGGTTCTCACGTCCTGCAGTGCCTTCATACTTTCCAGAACAGTGAATGTTGGCTGCTACAGCTGGGTCTCAACCATGATCTCCTCTGCTCCCTTCAGCCCATATGAGCTCCTACCCTGTGCATCCTGAAGGACTTGTGAAGCCAGGAGCAGCTGCCTTGCATTAGTGACCTCATGAAGAAAGAAACAGAGTCCATCACCATGCCACAAAACTGCATAGCCTAGCAGCAGCTGGTAGAGAGCAGCTTTAGTAGCTAATGTGACGGTAAAATCTATCAAGTAGTTAATTCCTATGAAAATCTGAAAGACAGCGGTGAGCATTTCAAGACTTCTCTCCCTCTCCCGCTGTTTTTATTTTAATAGGAAACACTGTCCTCTCATCTAATGACTTCAGATGACACTGACGTAGTAGAGGACGTGGAGAAAGGGTTTTGGTATGAAAATATACTGTCCTTGTGAATTCTGAGATTTGCTCTGCCCATGTGTAACTGTTGAGGGAGCAGAAGGATTCTTCAGACAAAGCCGAAGGCCTGAAGGCCAGCAGCTACAGAAGATGCATTCTGTTAAATCTTAGTACATACACAGCACTGCTACCAGCACAAATCTGAAGGGTGATGTTTGCTAGAAAGAAGCTGATTTAAAGATGCTCTAAGAATACTACTAAAATAGTAACAAAAGTCATTGGGATTGACAAGGTGTACACTGGCTATGCAAGTCCAAAAAACAAGAAGTCACAGGGAAACAAACTTGGCAATGGCTGCCTTTACATTCAAGATCTAAGTAGGGAGGGGAATGAGCTGTCATTGAAAAAAAAAATTTCCGTAGACTCCTCAAATTTGCAAAGGCTACTTGTCCAAAAGTGATTTAGCTTGCTAAACAAAGGTGAAGCCTTCTGTGTGGAAACCCACTAAATATGCTTTAACTTACCTAATAAACGTCAGTCACGTAGTAATGCTCTAAAATTTGCAAACTCAAGCAATTTAAGTTTTTGCACGTTTTATGCATTTTAAGGCAAATAATTCTCTTTTAAATGTCAAAATGCATTTTTGATTAATTTTCTTTTCCTCTCGCTGCAAGCAGAAACTTTAAAGTGAAAGAATTTGGAGGATTTTCTTGTCTGTTGTTGCTTATAGCAAATTAAATGCACAAAAGCTACATTACAGCAAGAGAGCAAAATGAAGTATTCAAAAGTTAAGAAATGCAACCTTTGAGATATCATTAACAAGCTTAATTCAATTTCCTTATGCATATGCACTGTGATATTATGTTTAAACACATGATTTTCCTTAAGGAAGCATGGAAAAATCTATGCAGCACAGGCTGAAAAAAAAGCAAGAAATACAACTCTGTACCTATCTTAGCCGTATCAATTTAATACAGTTTTAAAATAATCAAACTAGATGGCAAAAGACCTACCAAAGAACACACAGCTGCAGGAAATAAAAAAAAAAAGGTGTGTTTTGTCACGAGTCCTCACACACGTTTTGTACATTGAAGCCCACAGTCCACTAGGCATTCATCAGAAAAGAGTTCTGAAAGTTTTGCTTGGCCAGTAAGCTACTGGTTTTCTCATAATACCAGCTTCACAACTTACTGTTTGATTCAGTATGTGCTAGGGTAGCTCATCTACCTATCTATTAGGATAACAACACCGTCACCCTAACTCTTGTAATTGTAGCTAAGAAATTATACTACTGGCTTTAAAATGAAGAGAACAGAAATACATAAACATACATACTAAATAGAATTATTACAAAAGTGATTCAGGTTTTGCATAAGACTATGATGTTTTAAATTTTTTCTTGTATCTGATTTAGATTGAATACTTTGAGTTTTCAGATCCTTCAGCTATAGGAGTAGTGGTTTGTTCCATCAGGCCATAAGATAACAAAAAGAAGCAAGTTCCTGGATGGCACTGACTACCACTGGAGGATTTCTCCCCCCGCCTTTTTTTTTTACTGCAAATACATGCAATCCCTTATTTTCACAGATGATCTTGAATACTAATTTAATCTCTCCTTACATATACAGAAATGTAACAGTTGCAACAGCAGTATCTAATACTTGAGAATCAAAGCAAAATTACTATAACATGTACTTCATCAATATGCAGAATATCATAATTCAAGTGAATATAGTCACTGAAAGGCAGAACTTGATTGATTCAGAAAACTTAGAGCCTATCAGCTATTGCAAGAATACGTTCCTGCTGAGAAGTTTAAAAAAAAAAAGCATGAAATTCTGCCATAAAAAACAGAGCACACAGACACACTGCTGGGAAGACAGGAACAGGCATGATTGTCTCTCTCCAAACAATTCTGGGAATTAGCACGTACCCAACAGGCTACTCAGTTCAGGTTGGAGAGCAGACTCCAAAAGAGTAACCAGTTCGAAAAAGGGCTTGACTTTTTCCTAGTCTACAATAAGGCTACCAAAAACAAAGCTCCTCTCTTCTAGCATTTTCTAGACACCTCTGCAGCCAGCTTCAAAGGAAACTGGATAACTATTTCCCCTTTTCAGTCAGTATACAAAGCCCATTCAGTATATATTAGCTGAGCTCCAGCAGAGAAACAACTTGACAAGTTAGAAGCTGAAGCAATATGTGTCAAAGAGATTGAATTCCACTTTCATATTAGTACAGAAGAAGACAGTGCATGATTATTGCTTGGAGCATGTGGTTGTTTAGGGGATAATGCTAGCACCTTAACACTGAGAAGTAATGGAAATTGTCTGTCTTGTTCTCATTCTTTCTGAGACAGTCACTTGTGATATGTCTTGTTACACTGCCAGGTCATTTCTCTCTTCAGGCTCCTTAAATATCACCTGTCCAAGTTGACAATACATCTCTCAAATGATGACATTATGCTTTGTCCCTTGCTAAATAGCTAGACACTCGCTTTACAGAGCATGAAAAGTTACACTTTCCTTGCAGAAATTAAAACATTACAGGACAAGCAGTGTGTTAGAGCTCTGCTTCCTAGTGTTTCCCCTCTGCACAGGGATGCTCAAGCCCCCACCAGAAAAGTCTCACTTCAGCAGCCTAGCTTCGTGTCCTCCTGGCATGCCTAAATTCAAAGAGATGGATACATATATTAAAATGTTAAACTTAAAAAAAAAAAAAAAAGGCATATATAATGACTTTCACATACTTCTATTACAGAAGGTGCACTGCTTCGAGTACCCAGTTTTCCCTCACCAACAATTACTCTGTGCAGAAAACAACTCTGCAACTTCCTGCTCCAAATAACAGACCTTCAGCACCCAAGGTGAAAGAGTTTCTTCCACGAGCTGCCAGTGACATGTAATACTTAACCCTCACTACAAGCCCCTACCAACCTGAGTAAGGCACAGGATGAAACACCAAAAGAAGGATGGTGAGGGTACTAGTAGGTGACTTAAAAACAGATTTTCACTATCCAAGGTTGAAACACCATATAGTAAAGGCTACACTTTTTTTTTGGCGCTTGTTCTTTATCACAACTGCTGGAAATTTGTCTCCAACTCTGAGTTATTGTCTATACAGGCAGATAGAAGCATGCCTATAACACCCAAGAGCCTTAGAAGAGAGCTATGGGTGCGGGATGGCTGCTCTTTGGAGGCTGGAAAAAGCATACAAATGGGCACATGTATTTACGCTGACAGAACAGATAAAGCCTCCAAGAGATTAATTTAGGAGAACAAAGTGTATAACAGAAGCACCTGACATTTCCTGATTTAAGCCTGTCTACAAGGCAGATTTTCTGACTGCACCAAAAGGAGCAGATGGTTTCCTCCACAGAACCTGATCGGTGTGCAATGCAGTAGCCTAGCTGGAACTCCACGCCTTGGAACCAAAAGCAAATGTACTCTCAAGAGATCTTTAAATCACCTGGAGTCATCACAGAAGTCATTACACAGACTGAGAACTCCCACCTTAAACTTGCAAATCCCTCCTTAAGCACTGAGACAGTAAGGTGATTTGTGATGGCAATATTGAAGCAGAGTAGCACTTCTGGGTCCACTGTGGGAATCAGATCAAATTAACACAGGGAAAAAACTGTAAGTTTGAGAACTGACTTTATTTAAAGCACACAATAACTAGTAAATTCAGGACTAAATAATTCACAGTAAGGCATAAAGATCATGGCTATATATGTTTATTGATTTTTATATAACATTACTGTTGTATATGCATTTTTTTCCTCATTGTATAAACTATGCTTTATACATAGTTTACACTATGTATACATATGTATACATAAAACATGCTCTGAATATGCCCATCAGGAAAATGACAATGAAAAATGTCCACCATCTTGTCTTCCGTATGCAGCCACTACTCTTTCCAGTAACAGCTAGACAAGATATGTCCTATCTGAGAAACTCTTTTGTATAGGTTCTTATGCTATACTCAGTACCATATGATCTATGAGCCTTCTACAAGCACATTACACAATGTGAATGACTTCTAGGACATATTTTTCATTCCCTCATCCATTCCTTAAGACAGAAGCATCCGTAATTTTGCTTTTAACTTTAAATTTTGTTTCACGGATGAAGGGAAGGAAGACACAGGTTTTGGAGGCTTTCCAAAAAGCTGAGCAATACAAAAAGAAAACATGGGAATGGCAGCCTAAGAAGTCTTAGAGGTGAAGTGTAGCAGACAGACAAGGAACATGTTCAACTGGCACGATCCTTAATTATGGCCATTCAGAGGAAAAGACAAAAGTAATAAGACAGACAAAAAAACACAGCACCACCACAACAAAACATTAAGTTCAGGAATAAATTGATCTCCATTCATTTCTACACAATATTATTGCTGTATCCTTCCCCAGCTCCTCACCCCATTCTTTATTGTATTCAGCAAACACCAAGAGTGGACTGAGCATGGACACACACACACAGAAATGTTGGTCACACTAAGAGCTGAAAGCAGAGGTCTTCATTTTCAAGGGGGTTCATAGAATCATAGAATACCCTGAGTTGGAAGGGACCCATAAGGATCATCGAGTCCAACTCCTGGCACTGCACAACCTAAAATTTCAGACCATGTGACTAAGTGCAAAGTCCAAACGCTTCCTAAACTCCAACAGGCCTGGTGCTGTGATTACTTCCCTGGGGAGCCTATTCCAGTGCGTGACAACCCTCTCAGTGAAGAACCTCTTCCTGATGTCCAGGCTAAACCTCCCCTGCCTCAGCTTGACACCATTCCCTTGGGTCCTATCACTGGTGACTAAGGAGAAAAGATCGGTGCCTACCCCTCCACTCCCCCTCATGAGGAAGCTGTAGGCTGCAATGAGGTCTCCCGTCAGCCTCCTCTTTTCCAGGCTGAACAGGCCAAGTGCCCTCAGCCGCTCCTCATATGTCTTCCCCTCTAGGCCCTTCACCATCTTCATAGCCCTCCTCTGGACACTCTCCAACAGTTTTACATCCTTTTTGTACCGTGCTGCCCAGAATTGCACATAGGACTCGAAGTGAGGGCACACCAGCACAGAGTAGAGCGGGAGTTCCCTCCACAGGACCATAAAATTACATCAGTAACAAAATTTATTACTGAATGAATAAGAATTTATTCTCCAACATCTGATCTTCATTGTACTAAATCTGATTACATACTATATATTTGAGGAAAGCTTTCTGACAGAGAAAACCAAGATCTTGTTGCAGCAAACACAATATAAGTAAGAGAAGTGTTTACTCTAAAAAAAATCACAAGGTAAATGAGCTTGACAGCAATTGCTGCAGAAACATGCATATTAACCCCACTTTCCAAATGGCACCGAGACACAATGTTAACCAATTTGTCAAAGGTGACAAAACAGCCACAAACAGAAAGCTGGTTTCTGGAATTGCAGTTCAGTGCTATCTTCTAAGGTCATTACTTTAAGGAAATACAATGCAGTTGATGTAGTTGGCTTGTTTGTAATCAATTGAACTGCTACAAGTTGTAAACTGGGAATGCAGCACATCGTATTCTCAGTGGGTGCCCATGCTCTGACATTTCAGCCTAATTGGTAGAGTTCATTTGGCAGACAATAGAGGCCACGCTGTCAAATGTATTTTCACTAAACCCTCACATCGACTATAACTCCATAAAATAAAGGTAATAAACTGCAAAATGTGTGCTTATGCTACTGTTGGACTAAGTACCTGAAATGTTTGATTATCTAGATGATAATCAGTCACGTTGCCATTTCCAAGAGAAATGAAATGGAATAGCATACTTTTTATCCAGTGAGGTTGAAGGTGTAAAACAAGGAAAAATCAAGTATGTAGTTGAAACCATGAGAAATCATTGCCTAAAATCATGTCTACATCTATACGAAAATAGTATTAATTCTGGGCACAACACACCTCCTTAACAACAAAGTTTCTTTCAGGACTCCAAGTTTCTGCCAGAATTCTTTTATCTGGGTTTCCCAATCCTCCTAACAATAACCTCTTGTATAACACCATATTTAATTCTATAGAACAGGATACTGCACAGTATTAGGGAAACGGGGATAAAGGGTTCAGGTCAGAAGGAAACTAATTTGCCAAGCAATTTCAAATGTGCAACTTCAAAAACTTCAAAACATTCTTCAATAATTAAGGAAAGAGTGAAAAAATTTGCTCTGGTTTATGTAACTCAGGGACTGCATGAGCTCTTTTAGTAACTGTGCCCAGCTGATAGCCCTAATGCTCAGTGATCCCCAAGTCCTGTCAGCCTCTGCTCAGTGACTGAGCCTCTCCTTCTCCTACTCTGTCATTACAGCCTACTTTATTGTTAATATATTACAGCTGGCCTACTTGAAATATGGGTTAACAGCAGGCACTTCAAACCACTGTAAATGTGTAACCTGATTCTTTGCTTTTTTTTTTTTTAAACCACTTTCACTGTCTTTATAAATCACACAGAACTGTGCCTGATATGACCCAAATAGAAATGCTTATTTAATTCATCCATAAAACTTGTTTTAGATATATCAGCCAGTTCTTCTCCATTTGAGTTGATTTTATTTTGGTTTCTTAATCAAAATGTTTTATATCAAATTAAATGCATTACAGAAGAACAATCTTGCCTTTATTAACCAGATCTGTAATCTAATTTAAAAAAAAAAATCAAGTTATACTGACAAGATCAGTATTCCATAAACCTGTTGACTGTCTCTAATTATATTACTTTCTTAATTCTTCATTAATCAACCCTTGTATTGGCAGTTCCATTATTCTGTTTAGAATTAAAGTCAAGATGACAAGGTTTTAATTAATTGGGTAATCCTGATCCTTTATGTCAGTATGTTTATTGTTACTGTTCAAGTCACCTGGAACCTTCCAAGACTGCTCTAGATTTTTATTTTTTTAAAACAGCAAGTAAAATGAGGTAGCACTAAGAGTCTTGACAAGCTGTTTTAGGATTTTGGACCTACAGATCACCTGAGGTGCAACTTGACATCAGATGCTGCTTAATATGCTCTCAACCGATTATTACAATGGAAGCTATTTCATTCTCATAGCGTTAAAAGCATCACCTGGTCCTGTCCCCATCCCAGTGCCAGCAGGAAGGTTTACTGGGAAATAGAATTAAGTAAAATTCACTCACTTCTGCCTCACACAGTCTCGGTTCAAATTAGGAGGAAAGAATTACATTGCCCACAATTACAATGAAACAAAATTGCAAAAAGAAAAAAAAGTAAACAGCAATTAAATGCAAAACAGAGATGCATCTAGCAGAATAAATCCCAGAGAATCAATGTCAGCAAGAAGCAGGGCTTTTGGGAAGCCTGCCCTAGCCTTAGGAGGATGTTAATCTGAACTTTATCCGGATCTCACACTAGTATGAATGACATGATATTTCTCTGTAATGGCTTTCAGGGAGAAAAGACCTATGGGGGTGAGGGAAAGAATAACGAATGCATCTAGGAAATCTCATCAGCATCCCTTCCCCCAACACATGCTGCTGGTACTCCTTTCCTCTTCAGCCCTTCCACGGTACCACTCCTGTCACTCGCAGCCCTTGCTACACACTGCACACTATTCTGCTAACAGGGCCAAAACAACAGGGAGAAATTAGTATGCTTCCGAAACTGCACATTTAAGTGCTGCATTGGCCAGAGCAAATTATGGGACCTTATTTAAATTTTCCCATTTAATTTTAAATAGAATGATAAATGAAAGCATAATAATAGCCAGTCATATAAAACCATGAGTGTCAAAAAAAAAAAAAAGTTTGTTATATTTAGGTATTTAAAAATTCTCAAACACTATGAAAGTAATACTACAGTTTAACAGTTGACAGAGACCTTAATTATGAAAGCAAACTAAATTAAAGTATCAAACACACTAATGAATCATATTCCAAAAAGTTTGTTTTTTTTTTTTTCAGTTAAAATTAAAAGTCACAGTTCAGAAAAGAGCTGCAGTCTTCTGAAAGGGTAAGATTACACTAACCTGCAGTCAGGCTCTTTGGGAGTGAGCACAGACCAAAAACCTGTGAATCTTAATCCGCAAATTTCAGAGATATTATAATCAGGCTCTGAGTTATCTGTCCTGGGCGCACCCACAGCATTTTCAAGTGCTGCAATATGAATTATTGCCCATGTCCACTCTTTTACAGCTGCAATGGATGCCGTGGATTAATGTTCTGCAATACATTCTCTTGCCTCAGACAGTGCTCCTTTCGGAAGCGTGATCTACTGATTTGGATAAATCGCTACAGCGTGCGTGCTGCAGCACTCTCTGCTCTGGGAAAAGCTGACCAACAACCTGAGGTGAGGCCGTGGATGGAGGAACCACTGGTAAGACAGGGGCGCTCCGGGAGGTGACAACTGCTCCTTTTCCGCCCCCAGCCAAGGCAGCCAGCTCCACCACATGGTTGATGCGGTCTCCTAACCTCGTATCCTTCTCCAGAAAGAGATCCACGAGCTTTAACAGAAAGACTTCCCTCAGCTTCCCTGGAGTTTGTCAGCCAGCTTGGTCAACACCACCAGCCTGGCCAGGACGCAACGCACCAACGACCAGCAGCACGTCTCGCTGTGGGTATCCTGGGGAGGACTTCGGAGGGCAGGCAAAGAGAGGTCCCTGCACACCGCAGTGGCTTTGAAAAGCGGGTGCCCAAGCAAGAGGCACCCACCGGCTGAGGTCTGCTATCCTAATCCTGGGTAGAGAGGCATAAGGTGATTTACTACTGAATATGACCCTATACAGTAACGAACTAGCCATGAACAAGGTGAACCCCCCGAGAAATGCGGGGAGATGTCAGTAAAACCTTGTCTCCAGTTAGCGCAGAGGGAATTTGCAGCTGCAACTAGCAAAGAAAAAAAAGAAAAAGATACTAAGCAACACTGAATATAGCCAACACAAAAAGTTGAAAACTAATTTAGCGGAGGTCAGTGTCTGAACTTTCAGTTTAATGCCAATTCAACTGAGTCATCAGCATTGCACGCCTTTGAAAAAGAGGATACCACGCTGAATTTACACAATCTGACAAGAGCTTGGCTAGGCAGTCTGCCTGGTCTCCTGCTAGGTAACTCAGCTGCGCGAAGGCCCTTTCTTATGGATATAAGCATCATTAGGATTCTGTATGTGGCAATCAGCACAATAAGCAGAGTACAGGTCAAACTTGCCAGCTGATGGTCCAAGTCAGATAGCTGTTCTGCGGACGCTCTCTCAGCAACCAGTATGTAATTCTGGCATTAAGTTCCTTACTCCAGACTTTCTCCATTGTTTAAATACTTCCCCCCCCCCCCCCCCCCACTATATCACAGCAAACTGGTAAACCTATAAGGAACAGGAGACTGGTGCATCTGGTATCTGCTAGAGAGATCTTAAATGTTTCCAATTACAACCTGGCCAAAAGCCCAGAAACAGTTATGAGTGCCAAATATACTTTTAAAAACAACAGCAACATATAAATAATGGTGTAATGTGGGCACTTCTGCAATGACAAATGAAAAATAATTTTTAAAGTATCACGTTTATCTAGTTTCAAGTTGTTCATCTTAGTTTATTCTAACAAAGTGTTCAACTTGAAAACAACAAAACCGTGAGTAATAAAAATATATACTTTAAGCACTCAGTGTATTTAGGCTCCTCTCTCAGCTACGCTGTAACTGTCTACCATAATGATATCTACTGTGAGGAAAAAAAAGGTAAAGGTTTTGTTTGAAACCTGAAGATAGCTTGTTTTGCTATAAAGGTAAATATTCGCTCTATCCACTTCACAATTTTTTCATTTTTAAATAGACAGTTTGAAATTATGCATTTTTCTGCACTTTTACTAGCTTTCAAAGACTGAAATAAGAATTTAAGATGCACTACTCCGGGAGACACAAATGAAGAACCCAGATTATACATTCAGTGGCGTATTTTCCAGAACCCGTCTCTGATGTTGAGTGTATCCAATTTTCCACTGCCTCACATACCAACTCACTGAATTCTCATGTACAGCACACAGCAAAGGCCATAAATCAAGCACCCTGCCTTGAACTCTCCACCTCCACACTGAAAGTGTAAAAGGCAAACAGCATTACCTGAAGTAGCACTGTACACATCCCACACTGGCACAAGCCAATTTTCTACTGCACTGCCCCCTTCTCTCACCTCATTCTAAAAAGCAAAATGAATTTGCATGTAACAAGAACAACATTCTAATTCTCCAGATGGTCATGCAAAGCTGGCTTTTCACTGTATCCCCATGTTCTTTTTTTTTTCTTCTTTTTTTTTTGCTTGAGGGGAAAATTCAGCAGTGTCCTGCATTCTGTGTATTTTGTTTTCAAAATCACCGCATGTGCAAATTGTAAACAAGCACTCTGCGCTTGAAGCAGAGGGACAGAAAGCAGCCCAGCTCCCGAGCCTCCAGCCGCAGGCAAATCACAGGGCAGTGGTGCACCACGGTACGAGCATCCAGCTCCCGTCCGTGCCTGCAGGCCGCCTGCTACCGATAGCGACGACGTCTCGGTGACTGATAACTGCTGTGAACAGCAGCACGATAATAACGATAATAATAAAAGTCAATACGTATCATCCCAGCTCTAATAATGCTGGAAGCGTAAAGCCTCCTCTCGCCCCCTTCTTCATTTTATTAACTAAAGCAAATAATACAGGCAACAGTTTACTGAAATCAAAACATTTGGGGTGAGAAAAATAAAAAAATAATAGTAATGAAAACACACAGGACTTTTCCCCAACTGCTCTACAATTCTTCATGTTTTACTGAAAATCACACCGTTGCACTGAACTTCAGCAAAGCAGGAGTGAGCAATTCTTCTGTGTACATACATTAAGCCCTGGACAGGCTGAACTATTGACCTCCTTTGCTACTAAAATATCAGTTAATCATAAAACTGAGCTGTTAGCCGTTACTCAGAAGCAGCAGCCAATGTGACAGAATAACTTCTAACTTACAGTTGATAAAGCAGCCTATGAGGACGATTTTAGATTACAACATATTTTCTACAACCCCCCAAAGGAAATGCAATCACAACTCACAAAATATACTCAAAAATAAATAAATAAATAAAATGAAACAGCCACAGAAAACCACCTTAGGATTACTTGCAATAAGTGCTATGCTCGCCTTTGGTTTTAAAATGCTTGAGAAGAGAATAATCTGAGCAACAGCAGCGGGCAAGAGCTGCAGACACATTGAACTAACTAGCCGGACTGGGTGCACCATCAGGTGCCATAGGAAGCATCAGCAGCTCCTGAGCATTGCTGCCTAAGGAGATGCACGTGCCCAGCACAGAATTCAGCTGTGCTTAAAATGGAAATACGAGGACTACACCTGGCCCTGAAGGAAGGGAATGGCAAAAAAATAATGTTTTGCCTAACGTGTTTAAGGCTCACTTCAGTTATTTCAAGGTACTCCTTGGTTTCCTATACTCGATTGCTCAGCACTCTCTTTAACTGCATATATACAAACGCAAGCTGACAGAAACATCACGCAAGTTTTCTAGCAAAATGCAGTCATGTAGCTTCAGCACAGGGAAGATTACCTAGGAAATTCCAGTTAGAGAAACAGACTTCTGGAGGACTTTTAACTACTGGAAGAATTATGTCTTCATTAGAAAACAATTTTGTTTAGCGTTATAGGAAACATTTACTGAATGAGTCACTAGATGCTGGTTTTGCTATGAGGAAGACAGACAATGATGTAAACACCTAATAATAAAAGTTCATGTCCGATACAGAGATAAGTACAGTCGTTGCTCAAATTGTTTAGAAGTAGGATACATCTCCAGCAAAACACAGGCTAACTGATCAATAAATGTTATTACTAAATGTCATGGAATTATAAATACTGAATGAATTATGTGGAAAATCATTTTCAATCTTCTTTCAAAAACAATGCTAATATTTACTTAGGTATCAAATAAACAGACAGCAGAATCCTAGCCTATTCCTATTGATGTGTCAGTGAGTTAGCTGTCACTGGTTCTTGGAGCGTAAACACTAAAAACTCATCAGATCAATGTTCACTAACGTGTACTTCTTAATCTGTACAGAGAGCAGTCAAACTTCATGCTGAAAATTCATTTATTTCCTGCCACTCCATTTGACACTGAGCAGATAATCAATTATAATTTGTTTCAGATTTTGAACCAATACTTACAAAACTTATGGAAAGATAAAATTGACATAGAACACAGAGAGGAAAGAGAGTATTTATCTGAAGAATAAGAGATCTTGTCAGAAACAAGAATTAGGAATAATTGAAGAATCGCCAGAAAGAAGATATTGCTGCAGAGTTGTCATCTAATATAGCACAGTAAATCACATGCCAGTCATGAGTACAAAACCAGTAGCAGAAGAGATTGCAGTGTTAGCATTATTAGGCTTTACCTTTTCTGAAACGTCTTCCCTTGAGAAGAGACTAATTTTTATTTTTATAGTTTGCCTTTTAAGAGAAAACTGTTAAAGAGAAACTGTAAACAGAACTGAAAACTGAAGAAACTGAAAGAGAACTGTAAGAAAAAATTGTTAAAAAAAAATCTTATCAATTTGGGTTTGCAATTATCTTACAAAAGAACACTGTGGAAAAGAAATGCCTGCCTGCATTTTTCGGACGAGTGAGAAGGCAACAGGACGACCTGACGTCCAACTCGATGCCCTGCATGACTCGTCCCGTGGTGCTGGGCTGAATGCTCCAGTCACCACAAACCCTTGCTGACTCACCATTTTCTAACTGAAACTGGCTAATAGTGAAATTAATTCACCTGTGCTTTCATGGAATAAGAATAACTAGTCTTACTCAAGGTAAACAGATAGAAATCTTATTAGGATAATATTGCCATGAAAGTCCATATTTTTCAAGTTTGTTTTTTTTTTTTTAAATATATCTGGTTCATTTCAGAGTGGATTAAACTGAATTTGAAAATTCGTCTCAAACCTAGATTTTGGTGCCTTATATTCAAGATTTAATTAAAAAATAAAAATAAAAAACCACCACACCATCACATACCATAGTAATGTTGTTTCCCTTACGTCGCTTCTAAAAATATGTCATGTCTTACACAAATCATGACCTCCTTTCTTTTCCTTTCCAATTAGAAAGCTTTGGTCTGCCACACACTGGGTAAATGAAATTCTATATTTCAAGTGCTGAGAAAAAGAAACTAAACATTTGGGATTTGTTCATCTCGGCTCAGTCTTTTTAAAATAGAAGCTGTTTTCCAATTTTTACTTCTTCAGAACACTGTCTAAAACAATTCAGTACCATATATCAATGCTTTAACCTTACTTAGATCTCAACAGCTGTCATCTTAACTGAGATGGACACAAATATCTTTTCACTTCACAGGAAAGACAGAGACTAAATTATAAATAAGATCACAAATTTCAAAAATGCCTTCAGTTTCATCTTGATCTAGCTGAGAGCTTACTCGTTAGAGGATAAAAAGAGCAGCGTGTCTCAGCTTCCGACAGTACTCTGCCCAATTTCAAAGGAGACCTTCGAATTTTCATGGGATTCATACTTATTGACCTAGTCAACTTGAAGTATTAGCTTGTGATCCAGACATCGACCCCCTTTCTCAAGGAAAAAAATGAATGCTTAGATGAGAACTTGAATAGCTGTCCATCTCAGGTCTGTGACAAATGCTTTAAAAAACATTTTTATTTTATATATGCCTATGTATAAATGAGGTTTGGAAATCTGCCACTGCAGCTTTTCTTTATTACTATTTTAATGCTGTTTTGATAGATGGTTATCAGCACCTTCACTAAATCTAAGAGAGTGCAAATTTTTGAATACTGTAAGTCAGGCTCTAAAAATCTCGAGATTAGAAGAAAAAAAAACACAATTTAGTTTTCTTTTACTTGCTTCCCAGTCTGATGTTCAAATCTGTAATTCTTCTCCTCTACAACTATGAGAGCTGAGTATTATTTTTCTTATAAAAGCTGAGATTAAAATAACTCTAAGTAGCTTTACAAGGAACAGGATATAACAAAAGTTGGCAATGCTTAATCTTCTTGGTGCTGGCCATGGAGAGGCACTGAAAAAAACAGAAGCAGACCGCAAGATTCAGCAACACATGGCTTTGGTGGTAGTAGGTCAAAAATGGAGAAGAGAAGGCACTCTACTGATATTTGCATGTGTATTTGAGAAGTTGCCACAGACTCTGGCAGGCCAGCCTGCTTGGAAAAAAAAGATTACACAAAAGGACATCGCTTTTTTTTTTTTTGCAAAATTCTACTTGTTAAACAGATTCTTTTTCCATGCAATTTTTTCCATGCATTCCTTTATGTGCAAGATGATTTAAAATGCAAGTGAAAATATGAAGGTGAAAAGACTTTTTTTTCCCAAGAGATTGTCCTTTCCACAAATGAGGTCTTTGCTTCCATGAGAAGTTTTTTTTTTTTTTTTTTTTTTTTTTTTACCATCTCACCTGTTAACCTAACTCCTACAGTTAGCATGCAGCAACCTAGACAGTGACCAGGCAAAGCAGGGGATGGAGCAAACCCACATTGGGATAATTTGCATTCCCAGACACTTTGGGATCCAGTGAGTGCCAAAGAACCCTTAAGTTATGCTATAGGTAAATTAGAGCTAACAAGCCTACAAAACAGTTAAGTAATTACATAAACAGCCTTCTTTTGTTCATTTGTTTTTCAAAGCAGCACTTACCAGCACACTTGGTTCTGGTGATGAGCGGTGGTCCTGGCTGTCCAGTCCCACCTTCCCCTGGTCTGGTGAGCAGGACCCGAATCTCATATTCAGTGTCCGGGTCCAAGTGCCAGAGCTTGTAGGTTGGTGCATTGACAGCGTGAGTTTCGGTCCAGGTCCCAGACGTCATTCGGTACTCCACTTCTTTCAGAATAATGGGTCCATCACCAATGATTGAATTTGCATTCAGCTGAATTAGCAAGTACGTCGGCCCCACGCCCAGCAACTGTGGGGGTGCTATTGGCCGAGGCGGCTCTGTATGGGAGACAAAAAAAAAAAGTCAGTGATGAAACAAAAGCTGGAAAAGCCATTAAGAGAAGGGCTCTCCCCATAGAAAGTTGCGAGATTTTAGTCAGCAAGGATTTAAAAATTTGAAAGCAAAATCAAACTGACATCAAGAGAAGCGCTGAGGAGGACTTCAGCTGATGGAAACAAGTTGTGTGCTGCTGTTATCTGACCAACATTACTTTGTCCATTTGAAAGTCTCAGCTTAAGACCCAAAAATCCTAATCTGATTTATATATTCCTATTTTATAACACATTTTTCTGAAAAAATATGGGTTCATGATCATTTATATAATTTGCTATGGCAATAATTTGAATTTCAGAAATTGAGTTTCTGAAACATAACTTTCTTTTATTGACAGAAGCCATGTACACACTATCCTTAAAGAAAAAGTTGCAATAGTTGATACACTGACCCTACACAGAATATTCTTTAAAAAACAGTATCACTGCAGTTCATTTGAAGTCTGTCAGATGCAGTCAGGGTGAGAGATACAGCTACCCATTACAGGCCTTCAGAATATTCAGCACTGAGCAAAACTGCGAAAACATGTATCATTATTTCACTCCTAAATAGCTTACTGCTGACTTAGAAATTCAAACAGTAGGATGCACGTTGCCTTTTGTCTTCCTCTGTTCTAATCACCTTCCACCCAAACATTTCAAAACAGCTGCAAAGTGAAAAGGTAGCAACAGACCAAATCGGAAGGTGAGGTCTCCCTTACCCTGAGAAACATGTACCTAAAGTAGCACAGTGCCTAGGCATGATTTATTTTAAGAAACAATCACAAGCAACATGCACTTTTCTAATAAAATGAATCCACTGATAAACACGGAAGGTTCATTTTCATTCCAGATGGCTCATATTTCAACTAATTTGTTTCAGTTAATTAGGCAACAATGCTAAATTCAATGCACACAGGGGTTTCACACAGCAGCGATGCAGAACTAACAGCGTGGCAACTCTGAGCAGGTAGAGGGATCTCACCGCCAGTACATCAGAAACAACATTGAGCCCCAGACCAGAAGATTTCCCTAGGCCTGGGCCCTTCTCATCACTAATGTCCCTCGCACCTCTGCCCAAGAGAAGTTAGCACGTGGAAGCACTGCACGTGTTCTGCCTCCAGGAATGACCCCATCAATGTCACTTAGCACGCGAAGAATAATGATCAAGAATGGCTTGCAGAAGGCCTACAAGACGGAGGTACATCCCACCCTCACTGAATGGTGAAGGTGGGGTAGGATCTCTCTGGTTCTCTAGGTCCAGCAGTGAAGTTTTCCCTCCAGACACGACTATCAGCTCCCAGCAGAGTATCTACCAGCTCTGCAAGTAACTGAGTTTCCCACATTTTGCCACAAAAGGATTTCTTGCAGATTTTTTTTTTTTTTTTTTTACATTAGCTGCATATCAAGCCACTCGGTTTGGAGACAAGGAACTTGTGAATACACCATAATGGCCACAAGTGGAGCTTGTTTTCTTCTGGAGTGAAAAGGTGAACACTGCAAGGTGTCCCAACTCCTGCTTCAGTATATACAAAACCCTAGAAAGTATCTCAATTAATTATTAACAGGTTTCACCCTGTTCTGGCAAGAAAAGTGAGTATCAACTAATTCAGATCCCTACCTGCATCAAAGCTCAGAAATGCAACCGGGCTTAATGAGGGCAGTTTATTTGCTGTGGAACTAACGCAGTAAATGTCAAACTAATGAATTCTAAGGTCAGTGTATATTACAGCAGAAAACATAAATGTTGATGAGCATGATACACTACCGGCTCCAAGTTATAAACCCCTAAAACATAAAGCTATGTTTAGAAGTATATACTTTGATTAAGAGCACGATTATTACAAATAAAACCTCACATTAATGAGACTAATATACCATTGCATATTAAATTTTTATGTTAAGAGGTAAAGCATATTCTTATATTAGCATATGCATTTTGTTTTTAAGCTCTTGAGGACAAGGAGACTTATTTATATAGTCTCTCCCTGTTCCAATAAATTATGCATGAATTTTAATCAGTTAGCAAATGAACAAGTAATTGTTCTGCAGCATTATTAATATTCTTCATAATACAATATACTATCAGAAGCAGAGGTGTGGTGCAACCAGAAATCCCAAAAGCACACTGAGTATCAACTGAACCATGCAATCCCAATATACCAGATAAACTTTTCTGATGTTACCCAATTAACTTTCTATTAATTATTCTCATTTGTTATTCTATAACCTGATCCATCAAGTATTCCCCAATTATAATTTCAAATTACATAATTACCCTTCGTATATACAGTAACTTGAAACTTTTATAGCTTAAAAATTACCATTAATAACTAAAAGACAGAACAAAGCCATTATTAGTTTTGCTTACCATTTCCATGGCAACTATCTCACATACACAACACTACTCTATCGGTGGGCTTTTAAACACAATGCACATCCTTCAAGAAGTGATGTTGCTGTTTTTTTCACTCTAGTAATCTGGGTCTAGAAATAAACAACACAGTTTCGGAATGTCTTAAGAACACAGTCTGTCAAGACTGAAAAACCTCTTATATTAGGTATGGGAATAAAAAGAAGAAGAAAAAAAAAAGAGAGATGCATTAGAGGTAACCTCAAAGAAAATCACTTTCGGAACTTTGGTCTGCTTTCTAAACAGCCTAAAATGTCTGCTTCAGTCCAGGCAAGTGAAAATGTCGGAGTTCAGAACCTGGATCAGAGGTAGCACTGCTGCAAGGTGAGAAGTAGCAGCAAATCACTGCCCTACACTCTGCCCTGCCTGGCTCTGGCTAGGCTGGCTGGCTGCCGATGGCCACTATGGAAAATGCTTCTGGGGGCTTTCAGCCACCCACCCTGGCAGTCAGGCCATGCAACACAGTGGGCTCCTTCTGCCCTGGTCATTGCAACCAAATCAAAGAATCTTACCCTTAATTTCTGTCAAAACCCAACCAACTCCCCCAGTTATTATGAGCAGACACTGAAGTATCTTGACAGCTAAGGCACAGGGTATTCCTAGTAAAGAGCTTTCACTGAGCACAGTTCCACTTTTCCTGGCCACGAACCTTCTCTGAACAGCCGTAAGGACTCTAAACAACATTTGACAAAACACATTTCAACCCATGGACAGCTTATTAACTCATCAGTAGAATCAGTGTTTCCAGAGGTATTTAAAAACACAAATGCCAAACAGTATGAACAAAGACCTTGCACGGTGTGTTTTCTTCCTTTGATAAACCCAAGCCTTAGAATCCCTTTTCCAGTGTGACTAGTTTAATTACAAACTCACATTCTGACAATATTTTTAAGCCACGGCTTACAGGCAGTAAATCTGATGAAATCCCTTCCATTTTGCATGGCCACTAACATCTCTGAAAGACTATGTAAAAAGAGCACTTCTACATCTACAATGTATTAAAGAAATGAAAGTATTTTTATGCATAGCATTTGGCAGTATTTTGACAGTTCTGCTTTTGACATAAAATGCCCACAGCTAAGTTAATCAAAAATTAAGACTGACATTTCATCAGTACGAAGTTCCCATTCTGCTGAGCTACTAGCAGTGCATTATGCTCACATCAGTATGTATATGACATTATAGATTAAGCGTGCTGTGATATTTAGGCACCAATGATTAGAATAAGCATGCGGCATCAACCCCAGCTATAAGTCCTCCTATAGTTAAACTGTTGTGTCATACTTTTAATAAAAAAAATGTTGCATGCAAATAATTACATATTTATTGACAGGGGAAAAAAAAAAAACAGCCAAAAGTGTCATGAGTGTTGTTAGTAGTATGCTAACTAGTATACATGAAACTCTCTACATTCCCAAGTATCTTATGCATACAATGTTGTCTAATATTATTTACCCAATCTGAGTGACAATATCCTACATGCCTCTCCAACACTAAATACTGCCTACAGTTAAAATAAAGGAAGAGACTTTGTTAGTATCTTAGTGATAAGCATATACTGTTAGTAATCAATTCACAGCAGGAAAAAAAAATAAAATCAAGCCCAAACAGAATCCTACTGGTTGTTCCACTTGGAAGGAAAAGTTGACACTGGATGCATTTTGATAAAATCTTATATATTTACATGAAGTTATGTTTCTGTCACAAGAGATCACCTCCTTGCTCACAGCAGCAGGGTCTGGAGATAAGGGAGGGGAGAGCCTTCCCCACACAGCCCAGACATCGAAGACACGTCGATGCTTTCATTCTTGCAATTCTCCATTCCATATCCCCCTCGCACGGAGCCTCCCCACACTAATACCCTGCAAGCTTCCTCTGCTCATGTGCTGGCTGTGCCTTTGCTCTGGTGATGCCACGTCCAGTCTTCTCTGTCAAATAGCTTATACACAGCCATGCACCTGGTATGATGACGGGCATCAATACTTTAACTCAACGCAAACAACAGGGATTAACCCTAATAAGCTTGGTTTTTTACAATTACATAAGAACAAACCATTTGTTTATTAAATGAAGTACATCAGGCTCATCTCTCCAGAAATTAAAATCAGTATGACTTAACTACACCACAAAGTGACAAGAAAGTAAGTCGAAAGAATCCAAATTTCTTTCAAAATTTGTCACAACTCAGAGAAACAAGCAAATGGAAAACCAACAGAAATACAGTTAACAGAGGATGCTTCGTGCTACACACGGGGATGCTGCAGCAGGAGACCCACAGCCCAGAGCCAGAAGAGCAGGAGGAAGCAGGCTGCCAATTCCCTGCGACAGCAACGCTGCTTCGATGCTCTCCCTGCACTGGAAGATTACACACAGTTTTAGGATTCACGCATTTTCAAAAAATATTGGAAAACTGAAGAACATGCTTGTTTAAAAGTTGGAGAAAATGTATGAAATGTAGTAGAAAGTACTAGCAGTCAAGTGCTTGCAAGGAAATAAAATTATTGGTCTTAAAAGCTGGTTAATCCAACAGGAAAAAAAAAAGAAAAAAACTTAGCAATAAGCAATGACTGAAAGCTTAAACTCAAACATAGTATTAAACCCCAAATTGAACAGTAAGCATAACAAGTGAAGAACAATAACTGGTGATATTGTAGGAAATTCTGCAGTCTCAGTGTTTTCAGTCAAGGCTGAATGATTTCTAAAAAATTACACACTAGAGAAAAAAATGGAAGACAATAACAATACATAAGGCTCCAAAAAAGTACAACTGAATGAAATTACACGTTCATTAACTGGTCATAAAATGAGCTATGAAAAATTTAACTGTAAAAAAATGGAGAATTTCTGCAGAAACATTCTTTTATTTTAAGAAAAATCATTCCATATGTGGCATGTATTTCATATGAAAGAGAAATATTTTCATTCAACTTTCCAAAAATGGTTAGGAAGTACTGCTCTGTTAGGAAAAAAAAAATCAGAATGTACGAAAAAATTATTTTGGACTTATAGCTGGCTGTCTCCTAAGCTGACAGCAGTCTGAGAAGATCTCTTGCCCTCAGTGCCAACAAACGCTGCACTAACACTGCACTTTTACAAACTGGAGGCTTCGTCAAGTAGGGGGAGAAACATTATGGAAAGCAGTACTTGCTTGATGAGAAAGTCTTCCACTCAGTTTGAAAACAAACAAACAAACAAAAAAAGCAGGGCACTGAGGGATCCCCAGTTGAAAGCACAGACTTGGCCAACAGCAGAGCTATCAACAAACTAAGAATCTCAGAAAACCAATGCAGTTTATTTTTAAGTTTCCAACAAGATCTCAAGTTTTCACTTTCTCTGCGTGACAGGCCACACTCACAACTCAGCCTGTCACCTACCTATACGTGCCATCCCTAGTGAGTAGTTAGGTCCTTAATGCTTTTGCTGTCTCACGCAGAAGACACAAAAAAGCCCAACAGCCGGTGCAGCAAAGAGACTGCCCGGCACGCTGAGGACAGCGAGTTCATTAGTGGCAGCCGAGTGCTCTGCCGAGCTGAGAGGTGACGCGTCTGAAAAACGTCAGAATAGCCGAGCAGGTGCACAAGCAAGCTTTCAGTTGCTCTGGTGTTGCCCATGGAAAATGAAGAAGCTGGAGTGAAAGGCAGCTGCCGCACTCTCTTTCACCCAGGGGTTATACTCCTGCGTACCACCTTCCTACCTGAAAGGCCAGGCAGACCATACTGGTTACACTCTGACAGCTCGGCACGAGCTGCCACAACCCAGCCAAACACGCCCTGGTCCTGTCCCATCCTTCAGGATGCCCAGGCACGGTGGTGCCAGTCAGCACCACACCACGCTTTGGTCCTGAGCCTCACCTCGGAAAGCACCCAGGCAGTCAAAACCAGGCTTCAGCAGGATGAGCTCAACGGCAGGCAGCACACGTTACACACGCTGCAGGAGGGCACACTTGCTTAAAGCAGCTCAAACCACCAAAATAACACACAGAGACCTCAGAGGTTTTAAATGACTTCCTCTACTCCAAGACCAAATGCTGGTTAGAGATTCATACAATAAAAACCATGCCAGCTGCAAGCCCTCTGCAGCTTCCACAAGCCTTGTACGTTCTTCAGGCTTTAAAGAATTTTTCTCTAAGCTATTTTTTAACTTCTCTGTTTGTTCATGAAATCCTTTAGAATTTTTATAACCTTTTTTTCCTCCCCCTAATGGTCAAAAACTTCCTGCTCCATCGAGTTTAACTCATTTTATCAACTACTTTGTTTTTCTACCTTTTTTTTTTTTTTTTCCCATGATCAAAAAGCTTATATTGCAGAGTGGACAACTTGGAGAAAGCAGTTACTTTTGGTTCCTGCTGCTTATGCAGGCTAACAAAATCTCCCCCCATAAGTACACTGAAGAGAAGGATGCAAAGACGTTGTTGGCAAATTACTGACTTTAACATACTATACCATAAAATGACTGAATAAAATCATGCTGTAATTTTTAGGTTTTTACAGGTAAATATTCAAAATTGCCACAAGTCTCCCTTTATATTTTCAAAAAAAATAATCAAAAGCTAATTCAAAATTATCCCAGCGGCTGTCCTGTGACCAAGTGCTTCATGGAGAGACTTGAACAGTTTTGCGATCTAGCATTCTGCCACAAAGCTTTTTTTTTTTTTTTTTTTTTAGCTTTTCTTCCCCCCATTTTCTTCTAAACAATGTTTTTGTTCATGCAATTTCTATGACTCTATAAATATTCTCTCTGTGACTTTAAAACACAATTTATCACAACTGTCCAGTATCTAGCACCAGTTGCTTGCCCTGAAGTTGATACACAATACCCACAAAAAGTTCGTATTTAATTAGAAGTTAGTTGTCTGGAACAAAAGAACTCATTCTGAGCAATAGCTCAGTGACTAGGTTGCATCAAGTGATTTACCCAACTCACCTAAGAGAGCCTGTAAGATCCTTTTCATTGTCTTTTTATTACTTGGAATTGAAAAACTGAAAAGAATCTATTTTAAACAAACATTCAAAATAAATATCTGTAACAGGGTAAGATTTAGGATATTACACATAGAATCAGTTAGCGAGGGAGAAACAACAAACAAATGAAGAACTGAACAGTGAGCTCACAACACCAGGTTAGTTAGGATATCGACATATTTCAATGTAATATCATCTTTAATTTTGAGACTGCAAATGGCAATGCTACGTCACACGCTCACCTTGAACTGCTGATTTACCTTTGAGCACCTGCCCAATATATCACATTTATGTATTAAGTACCACAATGTCTGCAAGCTCATACAGCTGAAATGTATTTAATCTAAGTGATGAAGCAGTTACTGACCACCCGAAGTGCTGAAATAAGAATTATTTCAACAGAGGAAACTGCTAACTTCTGCATAGTGATTTCATACCCTATGCATCACTGTGCCATTTTATTCACCTTGATTTGAAACACCACTGCATTCATTTTATTATCTTCCTTTAAATAAAGGAACAGTGTGCAGCTTTAGCATTGTCAGCAGAAACCATAAACAAGGTTAAACTCATGCTCAGCTTACACATAAAAAAAGTCTCTCTAAAAACTGGAGCATGTCATCCCTTTACACAACTTACAAACAGAACACATGCCTATTTATTGAATGATAGTAGGTCATGCTACTCTGGGAATCAATTAGAAGAGTACGGCATATTTTGTCAAAAAGATTGCATTGGGCTAAAGACATTCAGTACAATCCTGCAAGAAAAATGAATACATGTAAGAAAAAGTGGTACCTGTAATGAGAAGACATTTAAATCTTAAAAAAAAAAAAAATCATCACTCAGTATAAATGAGTCGGCTATAGGAATGTCTCAGGCAAAGACTTGATCACAATTATTTCATTATCCACATGTACCAGTAATTCCCTTGAGATCTCAACATTGAGATTATTGTTGGAAAGAATTATTTTATCTACTTCATTGTCAGGAAACAGCAGGTTAAGAATAAAATTGAATGCCTTCTTCAAAAATTGGTACCTCCCAAGAAAGAATTACTTTCGACTCTACAAAGCTTTGCAATGGGATATTTGACGATATTGCATGCACATTTGCATGCTGTGGATGAAGAGGAGTAAAACCAGAGATTAGGGAAGGAGTGGCTGAAAATGACAAAACATTCTTTTTAGGGACTCTAGGATTTACTTCTAGATACTTAGACAGGTATGTAGTGAGAATATTTTTCTCTTTCTTCCTTCTTCTCAACTACTTGAAGTTATATATATATAAAATTTTAATTTCCAATCTGAGCTGGCATAACTGATACTGCAAAGGTTTTTGCAAAGATTGTTTATTTCTTGATGCTGGTCATGCTCACATTTTACTGCCTAAATAGGTGCAGCTACTCTTTAAGGTGTATATGCTGGACAAAAGTCATAGTGACATATTTACAAACAAACTATCAAGACTTCAAACATCTCCAATAAAAATAGAGCATTTCAGTAGAGTTATGACTTACTCGAGCTCTATGTCTCTATCAAATATAAGGTTCACAAACAAAAAACAACCAGGACTCCTGGAACTCAGGGAAAGACATCAACTCTAGCAGCATAAGACTGATATTAACTACTAGAAATTATCTGCATGCAGTCAAGCTGTATTTCTTCTCTAAGGCAGAGATCCCCTTTTTAAGAGGGAGCAGCTTTGGGCACAGCTGACATGACTTTGCCCCTGGGAGACCTGCACTCCCCTGCCTGCCCTCTCACCCTCCTGGTGCGTTTGCCATTTGTGAAAGAGTCCATCCAGTATGTTTCCCTTTGGAAGATGCGTGACACCAGGCCAGAGCTAATCCAAAATTTTATCAGCTTTCCTGCATGCCTTTTAAATGACAGAGAAAAATGTTTTACATGCTGTTGGGACAATATGATGGCCAGGCAGAATTCAAAACCGTACCATGCTCTTTAAGTTCAATGAGCTGTATACATCGTTGTACCAGAAGGGAAATGAAATATAAAATACCTGCAGTTGAGAGGAATAGCTGACATGGCTTTGGTTTCCAAGCATTTACAGTTTTATTTAATAGCGATTACAGAAACTTCAAGCACGTAAAAGGTGAACCATGCATTTCTGACCTTCGTAATCCTCCCCATTCCCTGTAATAAACCTGCTCACCTGGCACCGGAGATACTATGAGTATTGCCAGAATTGCTCCCTGCCATTTCATACCTGTTTGAGGTTTTGTATGTGAAAACCAAATGCCTGCAGGCTGCACACTTACAGGGTCACCTTCCAAATCGTGTCCTTGAGGCTGCTCCTGCACCCCAATCTTACACTGTTCTCCCTCAACTCCATCTGCCCAGCAGCGCTCTGGGACCCACCCAGGCAGTCCCAATCCCCCTTCCATTGTCTCTAAGTCCTTCTGTTGCTGGTTATTTCACCCACCAAACGCAGGAAGCTATGTGCTTTAACGACCAATTTTACCATAAGCATTAACTCCAACCTGGACTTTGACACATGCAGGAGGGAGAAGGAAGAAAGGAAAGCAGCGCACACACCATCTTGGTACACTGAGACCCTTATAAATGCACAGCAGACTGAGATGAACTTAAAAACTTCCTCTTCAGACTGGCAAGGTATCTATGAATACCTGCGGAGCAGGATAAATACTCTCTTCTCCAAAGTTCTTCCTCAGGTATCCCATTTCTTAGACCTTAAAAGCTTTCTGTCAGCACCTGAATACTATTATCAAAGGAAAAAATGGATACACTTTAGTATATGGGTTACAAATCAGTGATTATTTAGAGATTTTGTGTGTGCTCAGACTATTCAAGTCTAAGGAAAAAAAAAGACAGAATCCATCACTTTTGTGCAAATGTTTTTGATTGACTGTTTCCTTGCTCAAATCCCTCTATTTCTATTCATAACCTTTACCAAGATACATTTAGATGTTCCCACCAGCAATGTCTTCACATTTCTTATCACAGCACGCCCAAATATTTCTTGCCAAAAGTGCCAGAAGGCAGCCCACTGGAATGACGGAGAAGGGGGCTAATTATAGGAGGCACTGAGACACTTACCTCTATCTTTGCAACAAACGAGCAGAAACCAAAAGGGAGACCCACACAGATGTGAATTACGCTTTATCTAATGCCTACCTGAATGGGCAACCCTGCTCCTCCACTTCGCACCATCAGTGTCGTTCACAGTGCTACTCATCTACTTTACATCTCAGGCTTAAAGCCAATCTTTTTGTGGGGAGGGAGGGCACACAGAGGTTTCCTGCTTTTCTAAGTCCCTCTAGCAGCTCCCAGTGGATTGAGATAAGAGCAAGAGTCAGGACAGAAGCAGCAGCGAGAGCCCAAGTCCAGGTGCTCAGGAGAGAGGAGAAGGGGACTGAGGACTGAGACTGCCTTTTCAGCAGGTGCTGGCCATTAGATATGCTTAGCTTTATCATGAAAGCCTCCTTCAAAGGGCGGAGGGGGGGAGAAAGGCAAAAGGAACCAACATCCTTGCTATGGCACTTAGATGGGAATCTATGAAGTAAAGAGAGTAGGTATGAAAGCAGCTATACACCTTTCTCGTTGCCAAATGGATTTCATCTGTGATTAAAAGCCTGGAAGAGCTTTCTAGAAAAACAGAACAGAAGAAAAATCCTCACTGCTTCCACATGCTAACAAGAAACATTCTTTCTTAACAGAATGAATAAAATATAGTGATTCATTAAGAGTTTTGGTAATGCAGTATTGTAAAGTAGAAAGAAAGAATTTTGTGATAAAATTCATTTCATTTACACCAGGAGAACAACTTCACTCTGAGAGGTGAAGTTGGTTATGGGATTTATTTTTAGCTGTTGCAACAAAAATGGAGAATGAGAGTATTTGCCTTTGAAAGAGAAAGCAACACATTAGATTAACAGAAATAGAGCAGTCTTTTGACCTAAAAAGTATTTAGACTGGTTTTACTGGAACATTTTACTAATCTAGTTTTCAGGCTGGACTGTTCTGGTATCAAAGAGTTTGAAAACGTAGAATTGTCAAGAGCAACAGAATTGCTGTGAAGAAGGCATCCTTCTAATTAAACTGATACCCAATGAATGGAAGCCCAAATTCACTACAAGACATAAAAGCACAGACAGCTTTAAAGTGAGAATGTGCATTAGGTGATTTGGATTATAAAATCATGTTTTGATGAATAGCTCTTTCAAGCTTTCTATAAGTTGATAGTATCACGGTCATCTTTATTTTGTTGCATCAAAGATTCAGAGTATGAATATGACAAAAAGTTAACAACCATTTACTCTGGAAGAGCAATTCCTTGAGCGTACACTAACAGAGTCTAAATTTTACATCTTATTTCTACTGACACAGACATTTGCTTTTCTGTAGTTATATTTATATGATTAGTATGACCACTTACAGCAGGAAAAATCTGACTAGTAACTCACCGAGTGTCTTTCTGGTCTTGTATGAAATAGACCCATTCAATCTCAACCTAATTGGACTATCAATAAAAGCTAGCTCAGGTGTCTGTAAATCTACACCACAGCTAATCCATAATACTAGATGTTCCCCTATAAGCAATTAAGAGATACCTGTACCATAAGATAGAAGTTGCATACCATTTAGATATGTGCATATATTATACATGCACTGCTTATATTTTATACAACAATAACTGCCACCAGAGATTACAGAGAAAGCTTATTAAGTGAACTGAAGTAGCTGTGAAGTTGCATTAAAACGGTTTGCAAGATTTTGCAAGATTTAATGGAGAAGGGAAAGCATTTCATTTCTATCATAAGAGTGTAATGTGGGTACGTGATAACAGGAGATCCCAAATGCGCAGGTAATAGCAGTGTTTACATGAAGGTCTTAGCAAAATTATGCCTGTCTTTGTCACCTCCTTACAGCATTTCACATAGAGCAAGAGACCCTCTAGGGTGTTCTGCTGCAGAACACCACGGTGCAGCTCTGATAGAGCATCACCAGTGCCACTGTACTCATACCTCAGCATGACTGCCTTCCAACAGCCCTGCAAGGGGAGTTCAGACCGGGTTTTTAAATACAGTTTGGACACCACCTAACTGAGAGACAGAACCCCTTGCACTGGAGTTTGCTGAAATACTCCCTCAGAACAAATGATTAACATGATAGGGCACTGAGGAAGGCTTAGCTCTGAAAGTCAGTCTCCACCTTCTACTAGGTGGGAGGAAGCAGTAGCACTCTTGTTAAATGACATCTTCATCACCTGAGAAGCACAATCCTGAACACCCCTCCAGACCTGCCTATTTATGACTAGACTGCAAAAATGTCAGTGAAGGGCAACATCAGTAACTGAAATCATGGAAACTGCTGAGCAGGGCAGAGCTGTACGTGGTGGAAAAGACATGATCCAAGGGCAATATTGCAACACGGAAAAAAAAACCAAAAAAACCCAGAGATATTAGGATTCAGTTTTTCAATTTCAATTTTTCTCTGCCTTTTCCAAAACAGCAAATATAGGTTATCAAGTGAAGATATTAGAAGGCAGGAGGCAGGTTCAAAAATAAAGGAAGGGGTGTTCATGCTTAAGCCAGTAGTCTCATATCCATGTGGTGCTGTGGACAACAGAAGGTTATCCCTTCCTAATTAGACAAAGCACAACAGGCTCAGGAACTCACCATTGCTGAAAGGAATCAGATGCTGACAGTGTATCAAAGGGAATGCCATGTACGTTTATTATGCACCTTGTCCTCCCTCCCCTGGTAATTCCTTCAGGAGGAATCCTTGGATAGACCCACTGAGATTGTGCATTGCTGTGCTCCTGTGTTCTGTTATTTAAATCACTATTTAAATCCAGTGTTGGTCAGGACAGGAATTTTGACATCGAATGACTAAGCTGAAGATGTGGATACAAAATACGGGGCAAGAAAATGATCATTTCTATACACTGCGCTAATTCATGCAACTGAGCATGAATCACAGCTTTAATATCTGAAATAAAATATCCTTATATTTAATAGTTTAGTTAACAAATTTTGTTCATTTTTGGTACCGTATTTTAACTGCTTTACACAATCTTACTAATCTTCTGATGAGTAAACCTGAGAAAGTAACAGCTTCTTATTCTTCTACTGCATTTCTTAATTCTTGAATGTTAATCAACATCTTTTCAGGCTGCGCTAGCACACTGAAAGTTCAGTAACTAGACTTGTGTATTCACATATGAAAGGCAAACAAAATCAACCACACTACAGAAATAATGGGGAGAAAAAAAATTCCCAGAGCAGAAATTGGATGGTACAAGCTTTCCTCTCCAAACACATGATCTACTGTTAATAATATAGTTTGTAATAATATACTCTATTATGGAGATTGCTACCTTGAAAGATTGCACAAGCAAACTATGTTATTTGTTAAATTCAGATTGCCTGTGCATACAGACATTTTGTCCGAGACTGTGTTCAGCTGGTTCTGCATGTTGAACCAAGCTGCTCAGAGCACATTTCAATAGTACCTGGAGACAAAAATAAACCAGATACCACTGTATTACCAGGTAAACAAATAGGAACAGTACATTTTAAAAGCCCTAACATTTCATCTAAGTGTCAGTAACGAAAGCATGTAACCATGGGGAAAAAAATGTTGCATAATTTTTAGCTCTTTTGGCCATGTTACACGAAGTGAGTAACACTTTTTCAGGTGTTTTAAATAGTGCTTTTCATGAAGACAAAGGAAAATATGACTCTTCCTGCCAGAGACCAAAATCCTGCTTCAAGCTTCTGATGTTTCAGAGTTCTTTGAAGAGTTTTTTTTTTTTTTTTTTTTTGCATAACTGAAAGCACCAAGAAACTTCTCTCATGTGACTTGCTACCCTTCTTACAAACATGGTTTCAGAAAAAGAAGTGCTGTGAACTCAGCCTGAGGACTGGTGAAGTTGCCTCACTGAACTCTACTTAGGCTGCCGAGCCTAGATCCAAACAACGATCTCACCTGCTTTCAGTAACGCCTCCATGTGGTATTCACCCTCCTCCTCACCACGTAATGGGAAAGCCAAATTAGGTTTACAGAAACATTCTGAATAGGTACACAAATTTTTTTCCAACCATAACAACCTACTACACAGCATTTTGACATTTAAAAAAAAAATCCCCCGAACCTTACCCTTCTTATTTAGAATAGCATTTCCTTCCAAAATTCACTTCACTTTGACTTAAGAATTTCACCATTTTGGCTGCTGAATTGAAAAGCCAGCTACTGGCTAGATGAGCACCTCTCAGCCCTCTCTGAGGGCACACTGCCACAGCCTCTTTTCCCACCTTCTGAGACACATTCAGGTGCAACTACTTCTGTGTAGCACCCACCTCCAGCCTGTGAAAATTCAGAGGCTACGTGACCCTGAGCACAAAGCCAATTCTGGCTTTTTCTCCATTCCTTAAATAATCTCCACATACCTTTCTCAGGGCCATGCAAGTGCAGGAAACCTATTTCATACTTAACTTCAGTTACAGCCAAGAATATAGAGGCCCCATAAACCAATCTCACAGACATATTTTATACCTTCTTAAGTACAGAGGCTTAGAAATTGAAAACAGAACTCCACATACAAAAATCTGCCTTCTCCTTGGGAATCAAACGGGCTAGATAGGCTGAGGTTTGGGTTGGATTTGCTGTCAGGGAGAGGATGGGGTGGGGAGGGGATGGAGCAAAACACTCAATAAAAATTAAGAGATGGTTAAGCTAAAAAATTGAAAAATCCATCCAAATTTAGCAAATAGCAGAAATAAAAATATTTATATTTGCATTTCCAAAACAACATTTTTTGTTTTGACTTTTCAGTCCAGTCTCATGTGGGTCATTAGACAACAATATGGGCACTCAGAAGATAGTTCAGAATTCTGTCTATAGAGGAGTGACTTTTTCTTTCTTTCTTCCTCTCTTCCTCCCTTTCTTTCTTCCTTTCTTCCTTTCCTAAGGAAAGAAAGAACTTCCTAAGAAGTTCCACATCCATTCCTCTTGTCTCTCTGAACTGTACCAAGAATCTGAGCAAACACTTTCTACTTCCCAGGACAGTGCCTTAGCTTACATGCCCTTGGATTCTTGAAAGTGTCTTTACATCCCCCTTTTTGAAGCTGAAACATTTTCTGCAACACACTCATGAAGTCATATGTCTACCTGAAAGGTCAGGAAGAATGCGTGGTTCTTAATCATGGCTCCAATTACTGCAGCAATTACTGCACTGTAGTGGCAATATTTCATGAATAGATACATAGAGCATATCTTGTTTTCCTTACTATACTGAAGAACTAGGGAATAAAAAGGCAAATGAAGACAAAGTTGACAAATACAAAGAAGAGCATGTGAGGGGGAGAATCTCTCATGCACTCTAAATCAGTATAATCAGACAGGAATAATATCCCTCTGAGGAATTTCATGACCATATCACCTCAATTTGCAGTGCCAGACAAGAAGTCAGATAAGATATCAGTGATTATTAGGAACAGAACACAAAAGAAAGCATAACAGCTTATGCCACAGTGTAAACTCATCATGTTTTCACATCTTCAACAAAAGGTAGAGATCTGTTTTTCCCATCTCCTGCTGGATGAGCTAGGAGATGAGACAGAAAAGACCAAAGAGAAGTTATCAGAGTCCTAGGACAACTTCCATATGCAGAAATAGTAAATAAATCTGGATTGTTCAAGACGGAAGAATGATGAATGACGGAATACATGCTACAGGTATATGAAATGACATGGAGCATGAAAAAGATGAATGTGCAGTTAATTGCTATTTCTTGCAGTGAAAAATGATGGTATATAACTATTAATGAAAAAGAGTGGCCTGAAGCTTTCTGAACAGAGGGAAGGACTTCCTTCCATCCAAAACTCAAGCTAACTGTGGAAATTCAATGCCGCAGGATGATGGACAAAACCACAATTTAAAATGATCTGACAAATTCATAGAAGGTTCACAAGGATGTTGTAGACAAATGTGTAGATACTCTGGCTTGAGAAGTCTTAAGCTGTAAATTGAGAGATATTACGACAACATACAAAAGGAGAAGAGTGCCACTCACTGCATGCCTCCCTCATTCTTGCATCTTCCCCCAAGGTTATATACTAAAATAAGTAGATTTTATGGTCCAGTATTAGTGTTTTCTTTGGTTGTTACCATGTTCTCCAAAGGAAAAAAACAAAACAACAAAAAAACCACACACAGCAGTGGTCAAATTACTAACTGAATGTTGGAAAAAGATGTGAGCATGGCCTTCAACCAATCAGTTCTAGGTGAGCACCCCCTCCATAAAACTATAAATGTTCCAGACTTCCTCCGCTTTCAGGGTATGAATGGTGCATCGCTACATGGTTACATTTCCTGTCCATTTTACTATAAATGATGAAGTTTTCTTTTTTCTGATGCTTGAATGGAAAGCTTTTGGTTCAAAAGAAAAGATACTTTGCAGATCTAAAGCAGTATAAGAAAACTACTCGAAAAAAGAGATTCGTTTTCTGCAGATTTACATCCCTGAATGGTTAATGTAATACAGAGGTAGCAAGAGCATACTTGCATTGCATCTACACTAAGTCATCCCACATACATAACATATATGAAAAACTTTCTCTTATCCTATCATCCCTTTAATGTGTGTGGTGGGGAAATAAACAGCTATGGTAAACAAAGTCGGCAGGTAAAATAACTTGCATGAACTCTAACTCTTCCTTTCACTGCAGGCCAATCCATGAATACTGCTGGGGCTTAGAATTGTTAAATATCTTGAAAGAAGATAGAATTACCACTTGTCTACACAGCCCCTCCTGCCAAGGCAAAATGTTTTGCCCTGCTGTCATCCTTTGTTTCACAGTCAGAATAAACAGTTCCCCCACTGGTAAGTATTCTAACCCTGTGGTGTATATACTTTTGTTGGCCTGAATTATTTATCATTTCTTTCTCTGCAACACATAAAAGAAAAAATGTGTAATAGAAAGGGGCCAGTAACTCCGTTGAAGCTCAAAGTACCCCTTGAAAACATTAAACCAACCCAGATATTTCCTCTGTGACATGTTATTAAATAGCTTGAGAAAAATTAGATAAAGTGTTCCTGCTCATGTCCTATGTCATTTATACCATATATTAACTCACTGTAAAAAAATAAATAATAATAATATACAAACACTTCTACCTAAGTGTCTTTAGTCTCACCCTTACCTCTGTCCAGGTTCATAATCCTTTGCTCTTCAGCATAATACTTTTGCCTTTGTATTGCCTCCTCAAGAGAGGACTCTTTTGAATTATGAATACCTTAAAAATACTCTCTGGTTTCCTCCCTCATTTCAAACGTCAGTCTTTTCACGTAACTTGAATTACTTCTAATACCACAACCAGTCACTTTTTCTTCAGCAGGATATTTTTATTTCAGACTCAACAAATGATTTAGGAAGTGTGCATTTTTCCACACTTTTTTTTTTCTTTTTTTTTTTCAGGTTTAGTTAAGAAGAAAATTTCAAGTACACTTCATAGCAGTGCAGTGATGTGTCCACAGCTATCTTGCTACTCATATATTACTACTGTGGCATAACAACTACACAGACGTGTTTGTTTTTGCACACTTCAGTTATACAAATCACACTAGCTTACTTCATTAGGATATTGTGGAAAAGCCACTCTAAGTGTTATTGCATTAATTTTAGTGATTATTATTTCGAACTTGAATTGAATGTTCTTTTTGAGACTTTTTTTTTTAACTTTCTTTCCTTGAATTCTCATTTCACTTTTTTTTCCATAGATTCTGTCCTCTTCCATATGAAAGCACAACCATTCCTTTTCTTAACAATCCAAAGATAAGGTTTATTGAGCATTTTACTATACAGGGCTGGATAATGGTTATCTCCTCTACTAGAAGAATATAATGTGAGCTTGAGGGAACATACTAGTATATCTTATCAGACCCTCTCTGTTGTATAAACTCCTCTAAGCACATGTTCATAAAAAGAACCTGAAATAAAAACACAATATAACACCAAGACAGCAGCATTTATCTAAAGAACTATTCCACACCATATTTCCTTGTAGGCACAAAGATTTTTGCAGTTTAGTGTAATCCACTTGCAACGCAGACATAGGATGTGGTTTCATGTTATAGCTAAGCCAATCTAAAGGTGACCACATCATCAAGGGAGTGAACCATCCTGGTCTTTTCATCTTTTGCAGACCAGTTGCAGGAACAACACGTTGCTGGGAGTGGGAGAAGGAAAGGAGAAAGAAGTATGGCCGTGCCCCTTGGTGCTCCTGCTGTATGTAACACCAGACACCAACGCACACGCACCAGGCCTCCACTGCACCCCAAAGTTCTGAGTCCAAACAGAATTCTTGCCACTAGAGGATCACTTCAATAATTCCCTTACATGCCTGGAAACCCAGAATCCTGTGAAATTTTTTAATTGCCCACAGGAATTCCATGAGTTCTTCTAAGCAGGTGATAAATCCTTGCAAGTTTCAGTAAAGAAACCTCTGGTGGCAAAACCCCGAAAGTCTGGAGATCTGGAAGAGCAGGAAATGCAAGGACACTGAACTGACACACGCAGGAAACAGACTGTAGGTACCTGGTCCATTAATTTCTGTTAATTGCCTGAGAGCTCAACTGAGTTTCATCGTTTGCTTCCACTTGGCATCTGCATAGTCAGTTGGCCAGAAGGCTGTCTTTTTGCTGAAATATAGTTCATCTTAATTATTAGAAGTCCTAATGGTGCAAATGTCTTAGGGAACAGAGTCTCCTCAATAAAGTGATAGTTTGCACCTACCACATACTGTTTGGCACACGCTTTTTCTTCTTTTTTTTCATGTAAGCAGTAGCAGCTGTACAAGATGTTCACCTTCAAAGCAAGAACACTCGCCTCCTTTCATGAGGCATGTTTTAACACATTCTTTTTCTAGCCTGGAAGCATCAACATACCATTAAATTCCTTTTTATTCATTTATTTTTAAAATAAGTAGTAACAGAATTTGGTCAAAATGAAACATCGAGCAAGCCAGTCTTCTCTGTCTGCTACTCCAGCACGTTGTTTGGTGAACTTCTTGAAACAGCCACTTGGCTTGGCCTGAATAAAGCCAACCTGTACTTCCTCAATCGACTTTTTAACCTAAGTAAAGCACTTTGTTTCTAATTGTAAAAATGTCACTGATAACAAGGGTAATTTGCAGGGAAAAGAAGTGTCACTAGAGCATAATTTTTTCTGTTGCAAAGTCCACATACTTAGAGGTCAAGTATTTGAGAAGTTCTCAGGAAAAATAAAACTCGTGAAATATTCCTTTAGGCAACCACGTTGGATGAAAAATAGAAGAGAAAGGTCAAAGACATTCCTGAAATGGCATTAAGAAATAGTTGAAGTTAAAGAATTTAAGCAGTAAAAAGAAAAAAATAAATAAATAAAAAGGTGGGGGCAGGTTTTCACATGGGAGAATGACAAATTTCAGGAAAGACAAAGTCCAAAGCCTAAATTCAAAATATATCTTAAACATGTCAGCAGCTAGCCAGAAAGTTGGCACAGCCTAATCTTGTACTTGAAGAGTCCAATTACATTCCCTTTTAGGTTTCCCTTTGGAAAAAGAGTCAGTTCCTACAAAGACAGACTTTTTAACCACTTTTCAATGAGTTTGATGCCATTTACTGGCACATGCAACCCAACAGCATTTTCTCTGCTCCATTGATAATAGCAGCAACCAGCAGGTAGGACACAAAAGATGGGTACGTTAAATCACACTGCAGAAAGTCAAAGAGGTGCTATTGGTGCAAAAGTGAGAAGGGGGGGAAGGAAGAGGGAGAGAGGAGAGGAGGAAGAGGGGAGACAGCACAGAGGCAAAGCTGAGGACTGCAGCAGGCCATACTTGTAAGAACTATCAATGAAAGGAATCAACTGCAAACTGAGAGTGTGCGCCACATCACTTTGTTAACTTGCTGATGGACAGCCAATGCCAGGAGTCAAGAAGCTTGGGAAAACTGGTGAGACAAGTCCCTCCCTTGCACAACCTGAGAGACGGATATTCACAATGCTGCCTTAATGCAATGCTAACCGAAAATTAGTAGCGAAGCTGTTTCAGTCATACTTTCTTGGGTGGGAGCACAGGCCAAATGGCTTGTTTTCAGAGATGAAAAATGAGACTTCATAGGCTGAGGTCAATGAGCTCAGAGAATCATCACGGGAGTGAAGTTTGACCACCTATGCTTCTGCTAATAGGTTAAACGCTACTCTTGGAACAACTAGAAAAAAAAATTCTTTGCAGAAATACTGATAGCACGTTTGCAGCATGTTTTTGTTTGCTTGGTTTTTGGCTTTTTTTTTTTTTCAGAATTGTCTACCAACTTCTTGGAACATATGCCAAGTTTCCTAAGTAAAAGCAAAATGGAGAAAAACATCAGAGACAAGAGCTCTGGCTTATGTACTGTCAAAATGCTGAGTACCACTAATGTTCAAGAGCTGAGCAGAAACTGTTACTTCAGTCATTATTACACTTGGGAAGACTGTGCTGGCTTTCCTCTCTCTTCTGTTTTCACACTCCACAGAAGTCTGTAGGGGTTGGTTTGAGGACACTGAAAGGTGATCTGTAGAGATGCTGCTTTTCTTCTGCCCATATTCTGATCTCTTGCCTTTCCCATTGCCCTGCACTGATGTGAGGTAGGGGGACTGGTCTAGAAAAGGGTTAAAAAGACATAGAAGTGCTATGTTTCTGGCTGGTTTTCAAGGTGAACACTATATTGTAGGTTGATGCTTGTCTTCAACTGCGGTAACACCTGAGATCGCTCCTCCTCCTCAGTTCATTCAGGTGACCAAGAGCTGTGCTGTGTATGTCCAAAGGAAGGACTGTGCCACTACCCCGCATATGAAAAAACACAAAAACAAAACCCACTACGACTGTACCAACTTGTCTGGACGTGCATGGTGGCCAGCATGAAGCACTGCTTCACACACTGCCGAACAGCAGCTCCTTTCTATACACAACAAAGGCAAGTGGAGAACACTGCCACGGCCTGTAGGTGTAACCCATATATTGTCAGCTTGATCACCATGAGCGTATCTTGTTTTCTCTAGGACACGCAAGTCATCTAGTCCAAGGGAAGCGGAAAGCTGAAGAATAAATCGTTAGTCAAGACATTTCTACCTGCTGTCAACACACTTCCAAGTCAGAGTGAAGTTCAAAGAAAGCATTGAAAGTCATGAGACTGCAACCTCAATTTTTAAGCGTAAGAAAAGCACTCGGTTTGCTCACATCTCCGTTCAGAAGCAGTAGCCTTTTCAACTCCATTTTAAAAAATAACAGCACAGACAAAAACATATTATCATGAGGATAACAACATAAGAATAAAACTGAGATTTTCACATACATTGTGAACTGCAACCTCAAGTTGAAAAAAAGAAATCAGAGAAAAAAAGACTTAACAGTTAATGCATATTAGTTAACAAAATAGAGCAGATAATCAATATAATAAACGAATCTCGATTTCCTCAGGAAATGAGTAAGCTAGTCTATAGACAGCTTTACAAAAAACACATGTGGCATTGACACTTTGTAGTAGCCTTCCTTGTGTCCACAAACAAGTACAATTCCATATAGCATTTGGGAGCTACCACAAAACATGGAGCAAAAATCAAACAAAATACTCGAACATTTAAATGAAACACCCTGCTGTGTTACAGAAGTTCTAAGATGCTTGGCAATTTCAAATAAAGCTTATATTCAGTTATGTTGTAAACCATTTATTTGGAGAAAAAATGAAAATATTTCTAAAAGAATTAAAAATATTTTACTGTTATTTATTCATTCAAATTAAGTAATTTAAGTTGGGATGATCACTCTCAACACTACAAACCCTCATTAGGCACGGTTCCTTCTTTATGAGCCTTGAACCACCATCGCAAAGTCTAAGCCTTTCAGATCATATTGGTTAGGAACATATTGTGTACTTAAGTCCTGCTTTCTTGGATGATAACAGGAATGTATAAGGTTGATTGTTGAGAGATTTACCCCACCATCTCTCCTAATCATTTTTATTAGGCTCTTAGATTTCCAATATAAGTCACTTCTAGGCAATTTTGAATTCAAAAAATGTACTTTCACTTGAACACTAACACCGTTCAATTAAGTTTGTCTGTTTAGTTCGCAAGCCTACTAGAGGAAATTTCCCCTTTCATTTATTAGTAAAGAATCCAGAAGAAAAAAAAAGTCAGTTCTTACTATGATCAATTCAGATATCAACTGGGACGGCAAACTCAAAATGTTTGACAGTACAAGATATGCCACCATTTCTAGAAGTTAAATGGGCAAGAAAAAGGACCTGAACAACTAATATGAAATGTTACCAGTGAGGTCCTGGACACAAAATAGTTTTCCAAAAAGGATCACACAAAGATAAGGCACGAGCTGAAGATTCAAACTTCATTATCAACACAAGAGTGTTCTCCCTCCTCTTGGAGGGAGATGGGAAGGACACACACTCTGCCATGAGCACCATGCATGGACCTGGGGAGCAGCAGACAGAAACACATTTATTTTCCTCATACCACTCCTTAAATCTTCTCTAAGACCTGCCTGCTTGCAGTCCCCTATCAGTCTCAATGTCAACTTCTCGAGCAAACCAGCACATCCAAATTCAACTCAGCGTCTCAGCAGGAAGAAATGTTTCTTTCTGCACGTAGCTAAGCCTCCCTCTTCTTCAGGAAAGATGGATACGTTTCTCACTATTTTCTATATATAATTCTGCAAACATACTATCTTCCAGCACTTAACGCTGTAGGATTATCATGTTCCAATTTCAGTTATAAATTATTAAATAGACAAATATTTAAAACTCTTTAGGAAAGAAAAAAAAAAAAAAAACTTCTATCCAAACTATTCTGAGTAAACTTTTTGTAATCTCTTCAAAATTATCCTCAAATAACTCCCCCACCAAGATGATTAAAGGTCACTAGTACATTGCAAAGCATATTTTTATGAGATAAATTCCATTATAATTGCAACAACTATTCCAGCCACAATTTAGACATAGGATCCAATTATCCATTTCATTTTCATTTACACCTCATGGGCTAGATCATTTATCATGTTTCATGATAATGATCAGAAGGCACATGGAAAGTGATTTCTGGAGGTAACAAATTACCTACCATATTAGCATACCTTACAAGATCCTGTCAACAAGTGCTATGCATAAATATGAGGTAATTAAATTTACAATGTGCAAGAGTGTGTGATACGTTGCTTGCTTTTCTAGCAGCTGCCAAAAAGTCCGGGTTACTAAACTCAACATACCAGTTTAGTTGCTTAAGTACAGTAATTTAGCTCTTCATAACACATCAGAAATCATTACGCCACTAGAACACCAACAGGTAGACAGCATGCAGTGGGCTCAAGATCTGGAGATGAATCTCTCATCATCTGGTATTATTGCTTCTTGCCACCGAACCATCCATCATGTTTCCGAGACAGCTTGGAATGATAGCGCCGGACCCTCACATTACTGCTCCTTGAACTCTGTCTCATCCATCTTTTGCATCATTCCCCATTTGCAGCTAAGTATCATCTCCCTGCTGCAAAACCGAGTGTGAACCTGTAATGCCTTTAACCTGCAGTGCCACTCTAATAGTAATTGATTTCTTTTTATTGCAGAGACGGTGTTCAGTAAGACCACGTATGGCTGCTGAAGCTGGGAGATGGTCAGACCAGTACCATGCTGCAGGCCTCTTTTGTCTTTCAGGAATATGACCCATTTCCAAGGAAATATTGCTATACTTCCATAGAAAGCTATTTTATACTGCATATAAATTTATCAATATATAAAATTGGTATATGAATATATATGCAGTTTGTGTTCCTGCAGTTCAGCTACAATTTAATAGCAAGATTCACTCAATGCAACTGAAAATTAATGTCAGGGGTGGCTTCACTTCGTATTTTTGTTAAGTGATTCAGTATTAGAACACTATCAGATTTTTAAATACAAACCAAAGCACGCAGGTGCACCTGCATTCAAAAAGGAACTCAGATTAACTCTACATTGATCATGGCAAGACTTCACTAGCATGATGACTTGTGTACTATAAACCACCCAAGACTAAGCGTTTTAATTCAGCTTCATCTGAATGCTGTTATAAAAGTTTAATAAATCAAGATGATCAAAATGCCCCCAGTGGCAGGTTGGGATTCAGTTTCCAATTCAAATTCCCTTTAATATATGGCTTCTCTGACATCCTGCATTTTCTGCCATCTACGTTGAATTCCAAATGCACTCCTTTTCATCATTACCATGCATCTACTCATCGGCACACTTTTTAACAGCCCTGCACTATACACAGAGATGTCAAATCTAGAGGGGTTTTTCCCTCCCCCAGACTGGAAAAAGATGGCAGGTAAGGGAACTTTGTCTACCCTTAAGTAAATATTTTCTTAACCTCCCCACTAACATCAATGGCATTTAAACTGAGACAGACCACCCTGAGCTGCAGCAATCAAATGGAAGTGTTGTTTTAAATAAATGGGCAGACAGAGCAGCTACTGGAAGGTGAATTAACCAAGTAAAATACAGCAATGATGTGGTGGGGCAGTCTGGAGATATCTCTAATTAAGATGAGAAAAATCACATTACCTGCAGATGATCTTTTCTGCTTGAATAAAGTGCAGTTGTGAAGAAACAAAGAAACCCCTTTATTTCCTCCCTGAAGTTACACCTACCTACAGCTGTTTCCTCATCTCTTTCTTTCCTTTGCACTGCTCCCCATAATCTAAAGATAAATAGGGTTTCCACTATGCAGAGTGATTACATTTTAATTTTTCAGATATTTTGTTCCCTGATTGGATTCACCTATGTACCTTCCCAATAAGGAGGGGTATGAGATTATGACAGGTATAGGATGATACGTACATAGTGAGACCACACTCAGGCATCATTAGCATCACCTCTCTGGTTTCACTGGCAGCACAATTTTCTTCTGAGTAAGGCCTCATCAAATCCTGCTTTTGCTGGATTATGCAGAGATTGTGGTGCACAGCTGATGCTGCCCATAAGAAGGCTGTTAATACCTGATCTGCTGTATGGGCAGAAAATCCCAGGTGAACGTTACCTGTAGCCGACACTAAGCCTGCTGGCACAGAGCTCACTTTTCTGCTTCTGTGAACCGCCCAGCCAAGCTCACCCCAGTTCAGTACTTCACATTATAAGCCTTCAGCGTTTTTGACTAAGTATTATGGGCCCCTAAAGCTGCATTTATTTGACTGCCAAATGATGATGATGTTTCTGCAAGACCCAACAAGAGTAAGTAACAGCTCGGTGCCTGCTGAGCAGGAGATGGAGCATTTCCTGCCCCTTCCACGCTCCATCCTCTCATGCCGACCCCAGTGCTCAGGCACCTCCAAGACTCGCAGGGCAGAGCGGTATCCCAGCCAGGCGGAGAGGGAGCAGCTTTACACCCATTTTGCATGTTGAAACAGCCTGTGCAGGACTACAAACCTAACTTTCAAAGTGTGTTTTCTGGGTTGATCGTAGCGCAGTTGCCTGACACGCTGCACTGCTGCAGGAATGCCTCCCTGCACTGGCAGAAGAAACAAGGGCCAGAAGACAGGAACAGATGGAAGTGTTTTCTTGGAGCAGTGGCAGCACTCTTTAATGTAAATCTATGGTATCTGAGAATTTTTTTTTCATGAAATGCCTGATGAGCTGTTTAAACATGTGTAAGATGTATTCTTGCATTGGTTCTCCTGCTTAACAGACTGGAATCTAAACTTAAACAGACGAGAATTCACCAACTACGTCATACTTCTATGAAATCAGCATGAAATATTTTTAAAAACCAGACATGGAATTCAGTTCTGTTCAGAGCTTATGTAAAAGCAGAATCAAAAATACCACAGTCAAGATTCAGCTGCCCCGTGCCACACTGGCGATTCCCTTTAAAATTCCCCTATTTTTACAAGTTATTCATAGTTCATGGGCACAAATTGAAACACAAAGAATTATGTGTAAACATTATTATTTTTTTTAATTACAATTATTATTTTTTTTCCCCCACTGTGAAGGTGGTTGCATGCAGGAACAGGTTGTCCAGAGAGGCTGTGGCGTCTCTGTCCTCCAAGACATTCAAAAATCGTCTGGACATAGCCCTGGGCAGCCTGCTCTGGAAGGGGGTGCTGGACTACGTGACCTCCAGAGATGCCTTCCCACCTCAGTTATTCTCTGATATATAACAAAGCCATCAACAGTGCTGAAAGTACCTGCTGCCTGATTTTGTGAGCTGCAGAATGAAGTGGATGGGAACCAAAGGCCAGGAAGTGGGGATAATCCCGGGACTCTCTTTGAAAGCACATTCCTGTCTGAGCATTTATGTACATGGTCAAAGACAACCTTTGGAAACCAATTAAGCACACTCCATGTTCATTCCCGGGGACAGCTAAGTCAAGTCTCCTTTACGGAAGAAGGATGTGACTTAATTGCACACATAAATTTCACACCTAATAATTATAAAAGGTGTGGGAAAAAACTATTTGTAGTTCCAAAAGAGATCAGCTTCAAATTTACACAAGCAATGTTCAAAAAATAAATAACAATAACCATTGCTGGTAAACATCAGTCCAGCTTATCACCAGTATCCATGGCCCTCCTTATCCTCTTTTTTCCTTTGTCCTGCTGGTTTCTGTTCAGAGATCTGTGGGAGGAGAGTTCTCACCACAGTTTCCACTGCGAAGTGAGTCAAGGAGAGAGAAGATAAAAGGACTTCTTGCACACAGTTTGCTACCCATGTGCTCTCCATATCGGTTTGATGAAGGCTTGCATGAAACAGAAAAAGAACTGCTGGCTGCTTGGGCTCACAAAGTAAAGTGCCACACAGCACTGGCATCCACCACAGAGGCTGGGGAAAAGTATACACCAGGCAATGAAAACCATAAATAGACACCGTCACTTGGGAGAAAAAAGAAGAAAAAAGAAAAAAAAAGTTATGCAAATTTCATTTCCTGATCTCAAGTTTCCTAGGTACCTTTTCTTCTTTTTTTTTTTTGTGATTTAAGAACTTGTTTATGAGAAAAGGGGGATATGTAGGAGCTTGGGGTATTTTTTGTTACACTTTTGTGTTTCTGGATCTTCCATTCCTGCTAGAAAGAGTAGTCAAACAGGAGAAACTAACTGAAAGCACATGGAAACAATAAATCAAATGGTTTACAGAACGTACATGGTGAACAAAGGAATTTTTTTTAAAAAAAATCATTTAATTAATCTGTTAGCTCCTGCATGGTTATTTTTAATAGGTGATTTTCAAGTTAACCATGATTCTTATATGAAAGTATTTATTAGTTACGCTAGACCCTACAGAGGTTATAAATCTATGCCTTGGCACAAGAGGTTATACACTATCCACTCCTATCTGTGAGCGATAACAGGATTGAGTTTGCTTAGAAGATGATACAATAAAAATAATGACAAAAAAATACAGCTAGTATCATCTTAATCACTTTGCATGGTCACTGTTATTTGATTCCGCTGTTCAGTTTGTATTTTATTAGTATCTGGTAAGCTCTTTCAACAAGCTCTGTAGTCTCACATGCATAGCAAGCAGCCTGCTTTCAAGAAAAAAAAAAAAAAACAGGTTAAGAGAAGCAGTCTTCTCTTCCTGCCCCTCTGCTCTACTTGTGCGTTTTCTCCATAAATGAGAAACTAATGTCCAAGCTGAGAGTGTACCACCCCTTAGTGAAGTGAAAGATGCCTGAACCACAGACCCTTGTAAGGTAAAATCCTACACCAGGGAGGCATGCCTCTACATCTGCTCCTCTGACATTCTGCACCAAGCAGCAGCTACTGCGTCCAACCGTGGGCTACAGGGCTTTGGCTCTGATCTGGATCATTCACCTTAAAGTTCAGAAAATACAGCAAAAAGACCCGTATCAGCTCCAAAGAGGCTATCTTTTGCCTAATGAGACTATTAACCTAGACTATGTCAAGTAGTATAAAACTCTTCTCGCAAGATAAAAGCAAAAAATGTGCTTTACCTTACATGTTTCAGATCTTCCTGGAGAACAAATCACAGAACTACAACATGGCAACAGTTCACATTAAAAGGATTTCAAGAGGATTATAAAGAGATAGAGGCACCCTCCACCCAAACTAAGCCAACACTGCAATGAAGCAATCGGACAGGCAGTGTCCAGCACAGCAAACTGCACAAACTAATCTTTGTCGAGAATGCAAGGTTTTATTTTTTCTGATAGTACCACACAACCTTAGAAAATCCCATACACGTGAAAAGACTTCAAAAAAGAAGCACCTCATTCCTCTCTTGAAAAAAATGTAAGCCCTGATGCAATGAAATTGACTGCTGCAACGTATTTTAGCATTTCAAATAAAGCCCTGTGCAGCCAGGATTGCTCAACACCAGACAGTGAACTTGAGCCTGTTCCAAATACAGTGCATGTCTGCTAGTTCCTGGGAATCTACATCTCTACGGCTTTGTTGTGGTTTAACCCGGCCGGCAGCTAAACACCACACAGCCGTTCGCTCACCCTCCCCCCTCCCTCTCTGGGATGGGGGAGAGAAACGGGAAAGTGAAGCCGGTGAGTTGAGATAAAGACAGTTTATTAAGACAGGAAAATAATAATAACAATAATAATAGTAATAATAATAATAATAGTATGACTAATAATGTGTACGAAACAAGTGATGCACAGTGCAATTGCTCACCACCCGCTGACCAGCCTATCCCCGAGCAGCTGGCCCCCCACCCCGGCCAGCCACCCCTATATATTGTTTAGCATGACGTCAGATGGTATGGAATACCCCTTTGGCCAGTTTGGGTCAGCTGTCCTGGGTCTGTCCCCTCCCAGCTCCTGCTGCACCCCCAGCCTGCTCGCTGGCAGGACAGAGCAAGAAGCCGAAAAGTCCTTGGCCTGGTGTAAACACTGCTCTGCAACAATTAAAACATCAGCATGTTATCAGCGCTCTTCTCATCCTAATCCAAAACATAGCACCCTACCAGCTACTAGGAGGAAAATTAACTCTGTCCTAACTGAAACCAGGACAGGCTTGTTTTTAAAATCCAGTTAAAAACTAATTTCTCTTGCTTCTTCACAGAAAAGCAACTGCCCTGCAACATTCTAAACAAAACGGGCAATGCACATATCAATTACATAAACCAGAGACAAATGTTGCCATAGGGAAGGAGATGAGCAAAGTTTCATGCACAGAAGACTTGTCTGATGACAAAGTGAGGCTGTTACTCTTTCCGATACAGTAGATGTGTGAAAAGCCTGTAACTCCTTTCTGGCTCAATCTATTAATTATGCACAACTAGACTTACTGAGGTATTTTCCTATGTACTTGCTTCATTCTTCTTGTGTAAAGGAGGCAGTATTTGACTTCATGGTGAACACCCCTGTCCACCTGCTGTAAGAAACAGGATTGAGAATAGGAAATTTCCAGAGTTAAACCTGCTTAAAGAGGGTAAAATCTTAATAAGATAAAGAAATCAAAACCAGAGGATGTCACAAAGACATTGTTAATTAGATCTTGCAGTCTGGAGGATGCTTACAGCCTAACTACACACCCAAAATATACCTTGCATTTTATTAGTGAGGTTAGAAAAACTTCACAAAATCATTGCATTAGTTCTCCTACTGCTTGTGAGGTCATTTAGACATTATCATCTGCTTTTCCTACAAGCATACAACCATGAGAGAATTACACTTGATCTAACAGGAAAACTTGGGATATAAAGCAGCTTTGAAAGTGCTGAGCGTCCGAGAAAGTAACAAGATTAATATTTGTACTTCAGAAATGCACCTTATGAACCAGGCAGAGCAGCCACATGGCTCTTCCAGATCACAGCTTAAAAGTTTGCATACTCCTACCGAAGCCTGGCAGCAGTCCAAAGGGGCACTAAGCCAAGATAACGACGCGAAGCCCACACATTCCAACAACTTGGACTGTGGAATCTCCCTCCCTCTTTTCCCCTCTGCTCTGAAATTCAGCAAATTCAGAAAAACATACACCCAAAGACCACGCTCAAGGCACTTCAAAGGTTCAGTCCGGAGCCCTGCTACATATCACCATGGTCTCGTTGACATTGTATTTCTGAACACATTGCTAATAACCTGATTTGTCTAGCATTTACAGAACTAATGGCGGGTGACAGAACCAGAGGGGGAAAAAAAAATCTACTATTCAGAAAGAGAACTTAATACTGGAAGACAGAGATATGTGTCATTTTCCAAAACTGGTCCAAAAAGAGTTAAGCTGTTTGCAGGCAGGCAGTATACAAACATTCAGACTACATGATGCATTTTCCTCAATCTGCCACCTAGTGCTCTCCATATCATTAGACAGGAAATTTAAGTTCACTAACATACTGCACAAATAAACCAGGTAGCAAAATTGAGAACACAAACACACAAAATGACCAGAAATTGCTTTTTTTTTTTTTTCAGAAAAAAAAACACAACACAGCAGCAACAACAACAAAACATAAGCAAAACTGAAATTTGGAAAGTGAATTGAAATTCACAACAATTTTCTCAAATGGAAAGACATCAGTTTTCTTGTTAGGATAAAAACCAATACTCTCAAGAGACATATTTGCCGGGGCAAACTCCATCTTCAAAGTGTTCTGGCATCATCAGCGGATCAGTCAAATTGCTGGTTTTCCTATATAAAATCCCTAAAGGGACTTCAGACAAGAAAGGCAGAAGTATCAGTGCCAGAATTATTTCCACAAGAACTGCTCCTGATGGCAAACTAATCCCAGTAAGGGAAATGAAGATCATGACCACAAATCCCCACCAAAACTTGAACCAAACGACTTAGAGGACAGAGCACTTGCCAAGTCAAAGCAAATAAAAGAAACAAAACAACCTCTTTCATATTAACAAACTCATTTACACAGATCACTTTACCATAGCTTGTGACTTCTTGAAGAACAGTCAGGAGATAGTAGAGGAAACCATGTGGAGGAAAAATGCCTTTCTTTTGTTTTCTGTAGCTAATTTGGATTTACTAGGGACATGAAGACAATTCCATATTGGAACTATAAACCAATATATAGGCCTCCCCTGCTTTGACCCCACCACGGAACTGCTGTTTGGATTGGATGAAGAAATGAATGGGGGGGGGGGGGGGGGGGATTACATTCATCTAGTGAAAAACTTTTTTTTTCTTTTTTTTTTAAATTTACGATTCTAATAAAACTTTGAAACATATCAGTAGAACCAAACGTATGGTGAAGCTATTCAAGGATTACTAACAAACATTACAGTTAATACGTATATTCTGAGGTTTTTTTCCTTTGTTTTTTCTCTGTCTTTAATACTAGTCTATGTGTTCTTCAAACTAATCTGCGTAAGATCCACTACACCAAATGAAATGCATTGCATTTACTGCTGATTTTGCAGTATTTAATAGAATATAAAACGTTTTGCATAATAAGCCTGCTAACAACATGTAGCTACTTCAAAAGAAAACAAACCAGGGAAAACACACAAACACTTTACAGAAAGTGTAATTCATTACCATATGATTTGAGATGGTGTGTGAGGCAGGCTGTTGGCTGTTTTTTGGATTATTCTTTTTGGCAATCTGAGCAAAAAACTGCTGTTTTATGGGGGGAGGTTAGGAGAGAAGACAGTACTCATTTGGATCTTTCAGGTACACTGCAGCCAAAGAAATGGATGGTTTCATTCACATGGTCTTCCAGGATTACCTGACAAACCAAATTGGGATTATTCTAGGAAGTTTGCTAGCAAACCACATAAGAACACAGCTCACCTCATCCTGACAGTCACTTTTAACACACAAGGTCAACCAAGAACTGCATTACAATTCCTGACAAAAACTAGCTTGTTTCTTTTCTTGATGCAGAAGACCACTTTCCTGAAGAATATTGCCAACTTCAGACCAGCGTGTCAGTAGTTTGTAGCTCTGAACAAAGATATAATGCAATAACTGGTAACAGGGCTAAGGTTTTTACTCATTAAAGAGATCAAACTACTTGATACTCCGACTCAGAAAGTCTCCACACTTGTATATACCAAGTATATACATTAGCCAGGGCACAGGCGATGTCCTTGAGCCGTTGATTTCCACAGTTCTACAGTAAGCAGTAAAAAGAGTACGAAGACTTGAGAAGCACAATATATTTGCTCTCAAAAGCAAATAAAAAGAAAAAATCTCAGTGTCTTCTTGTTCACTCTTTCTTACACATCACACCTGTCGCTACTCCCAATCGTGAAGACTTTAAGCAATTACCTGCCCAGAAATTGCCGATTTACTGGTCATCCAAGGAAAATATAAGTAGATGATTAATCTGATGGACCTATTCAAGAAGACAAGCCAACTAACTGTACTGACAGTGCCAAGCTTTCTCTAAAATGAAGGGGAAAGCTCCTTCCACACATCCAGGAATGACAGCAATGCCATAGAAACTACCTAAAAAATCAATACAAGGCAGTCACTGAGCTGGAAGCTGAAGATCAGCTCTAAGCAAAGGTGAGACATTAAATTATTGACTGGAACTACTCTTGGTAAAATGATATAATTGAATTACAAATCCTATGCTAGTCTGATTTTTCTTCAAAAAATTAATCAGAGTAATCGAGTTATCTTTTTCAGGGTCTTTAAATGTATGTCATCCCTCCCAGGTAACTCCATTTGTAAGGAAGTTTTAGAACTCAGTTGAAAGTAATTCTTCTGTTAACGCTCAAAATTAAATAATGATGTTTCAATATGATGTATGTTATATAACTGGAAATTTTCATTACCAAGACTGGCTTGTACATGGCTCATCAGGAAAGTATCAGATGCCTCTACATCTATATTACTGCACCACATGTCTGTACAGACACGGAACACGTAAAGATTTCAGCCATGTACCTAACCACCCAGAGAGTTCCCGAGCAGCAGCTGCTGTTTCTCACCTCTCGCTTTCTAGTAACCAGTGTCATCAATGAAGTTTGGCTTCTGCAGACCAAAGACCTTATCGTTACGTAAAATGATCTGGAAGCAATACTAAAGCCATGACAAAGTAAATTGTGTTTCATAGTATATTTTTTTCCTCCTCTGGCTGTGAGAACACACAGATCAATACTCTTCAGCATGAGAATTCTACAGTGAAATTTTCATTTGTTACAAACAGCAACAAAAAGGCCCCAAGCATGCCCTGTCACTTCCAGTTTAGAAGGAAATGCACTAATAAACTCTTACCCCTGGGTCATCTTTGACAATGGGCAATACTATGCCAGCTCTTATTAAAGGCAATTCGTATCAGTGGCCCAAAAATTTCCTTTAAAATTATCATCTTTTGTATCCATGTAGCAGGATGTCAGCTTTAAAGTGCCACTGAGATATAGGACCTGTCATTATGGTTAATTTTCAGTACAGTTTTAACACCAGGGTAGCTGATCCCTAAGGCTATGCTTTTTTGGCTAACAAGATTTATTTGGTGGTTATCTAGACAAACAAGAAAATATATTACTGTATATTGCTTTTCAAATACAACAACAAGCAATAAATCCTACTATAAAATAAAAATCCTTGTTCTTTACCATGATGTCAAATAAATGAAACTGGTTTTAGAAGATTAATATTTTTTGTTTCCTTTTTATTTATTTTTAATGAGATATATATATGTGTGTGTGTGTATACACACACACATATATATAAAGAGTTAACATTTTTGGGCCTCCAATCCAGAAAACACACAAAAAGTAAAAGTAAACTTAAAATATCAGACCTATATAGCTGTTGCGTATAAAGCTATGAACTTATGTTTTAAACCATAAAGACAGTATTCTCCACAAAATGACCCAAGCCTTTCAAGCAGGACGATATGCTGCATTTAAAATCAGAGTACTGTGAAACTTGATGTTGGTATCTCATTTTTTTTTGACACATAAATAGTGATTTAAACACTATTTTATTGCTCTATTACAACATGGAAAAAAAAAAAAAGAAAACTTCATTTATTGTGTAAACAGATCCATTTGTCCTGCTTTCCTAACAACAAAATAGAAAGTCTCCTTTCATGCTGTAACAGGACTAATTTCATTGCATTAGGATGAAGATTGTCTTGTACTTGTGCTAGAAAAAAGGGTACATCTACAGAACAACAAAAAAGCTGTTAACATATTGTCTAAATCCATGTGTGTTCAGCAAAGCCCATTTTTATTGATGTTATAAAGAAGGCAAAAAATCTAGTTGACCTCAATCAACTGGTCTCCCAGGAAAACGACCTCTGCCAGCAAATGCCAGATATCAAATATCTTAGTGCATTTACTAGGCTACCTTTATTTCTACAAGCTGAAGATGGACTGGCTTTCCCTGACCTGGTTCCAGACCCATAGCTGATCCCAGATGACTACTGCCCAAACCACCCGTGGCTGAACCAAGGAGTCAAGCGAGAGCCCTTCATGGGCGCAGCCCCATACCTACCTAGCCAAAACAGCCCCCACACTAGGCAGCACCATCGCAAATAGAATTTGTATACCCATATAACATTCTCCACATTTTAAAACATTAAGCTTCATCATAAACATAAGAGTTAAGTGAAATGGACAATTTTACAGGTGATACAATTAGTCAAGGAGAGGCTTAATGGCTTATCCCAGGCCAAATAGCAAGCAAATTTTAGAATCAAAAACTGAATTCCTATTTTCGACCATATCTTTCACTGGTCAGATGACATGCTTCCAGAACACAAACAGAATAAATAAATACGACATCAACCTGACATTGCCCCGCTTAATTATGGTTGCAATCCAGCAGCCTTCTGAATGAACCAAAACAAGAAAGCAAGTATTTCAAATGGAAAAAGCAAGCATTTCTTTTTCTTCCTCCTACTTAACAGGTTGGAAATCCCTAGAACATCTCTGTAATGCTTTTAGTCCTTGGGCAGGTGAAAGTTTAAAACTCTTTTTAGATACCTGTCTCCCAGGTAACAGAACAATGTATGATTTTGCAACAGATTTTAAAAGGAAATGTTAACTACCTACAGTGGATTCTCCCATCTCTGTAAAATATTTATGAAACATTAGGCAGTTTTCACCTTACGTTCAACAAGTACATCTACAGAAAGAGCACGTTACGTGCATTGCAAATTCAGGTATTTTACGCAGACACATTCTATGGAAAATACTTGTAAGAAGCTTTGCAAACCAGATTTGTTTTATGACCATTTTGGAAGCCTCATAGGGCTACATTTGCATAATCAGATCAAGGTATCTGTAGGCTAAATAAAAGGTATAAATGGAAAGCACTGCTATTAAGAGCATTTAAATGGATAAAATGATCAAAACTTTACCTCGAACAATAAGTTGAGCAAAATTTGACACTCCAGAACCTCTCTCTGATTGAGTTACACAGCGGTATAAATCCTGGTCGGTTTTTGTCACCTCTTGCAACTTAAAGGTAGCAGCAAATCTTCTGTGATTGATATTTTTAGTCAGAGCAACTGGAATATCTTCCCCATTTCTTCTCTGAAAAAAAAGAGAAACCAAGGCAGAGATATCTTGTAAGAATACAAAAGACATTTATCATGGTCATCATACAAATAGTACATAAAAAAACACCACTACACAAACTCATTCACCCCATGCTGCATTTTCCATGGTAGAAGAGCTCAGTGTTGAGGTCCCACCAAGAGACAAAAAGTACTCAAAAGTATTTCAGAACCAAGTTTGGGGATAAAAAGCGCTGCCAGGCTTTTGTACTGACACAAAAGACTGACTGTGCCGTACTCAACTGCCATTGCTTCACAGATGGAACTACCATAGGAGAGCCCAGGAGCAGCAGCTGCATTCCCAAGAAAATTCATTCAACCTCAAATAAAATTGTAATAGATACACCGGATGTATTGTAATAATAATAATAATTTCAACAAACCTGGCATTGAGGGATTTCACAGGTTTTCAATAGCTCTTTTTAATCAACCAGGCAACATTTCCTTTTTAATGCTTTTATTTGTCCAAATTCAATACATTCTAAAATTATAACTTCGTTACACTACACACCACCTACTTACCTGAAACTAGTTGAAATAAAAAGGGGAGGGAAGGAATCTCTTATGGAAGGAAAAATGTATATCTAAATTAAAAGAAGCTCTGAAAAAATATATTAATCACAAAAATTAATCTGCCTGTAGCTGTGGGGAAGGCGGACAGGTCAGTAATGTAGAAACAGTTTTTGTTCTTGGGGTCTTTGTTCTCACCTGCATTCACAGGAAATACTCAATTCTTATTTTAATTGAAAAACAGACTCTACACTAAAGGTTAGCATTTAAAACAGAAAAAAAAAAAGAAAACAACAAAAAAGGAACAGTAACGCGTACCAAGTGTATAAATGTCCCTTCTCTCTTCCATGGATCAACTGCATGTGTTCCCATACCAGGACACAGTTTCTGAACACTCAGCTTTGCTCAGTCACCAGAAAGACATTATATTTTCCTTTGTAGCTGCATATGCAGCCCGATACGTGGCAAAACGTGACATCTGTGGACATTTTTAAGCTCTAATCAACCCCTGGAATGAGAATCTTTATTGAGGTCTTAAACTCAGAGCTTTCTGTCTAACACAAGAAGCAGGGCTTCTGAGCCACAGAGTTTAATAACCTGAAAGCCCGTGGCAAAACACAAAAGGGAGAAAGACGAATTGAGTTAATGCTGCACATGTATATTAACTGGCCTCTGTCACAGTCAGGAGTTCTTCATAACATTAAAACACTTCATTTCACATCTACCACTTGTGATCCTAGCATGGGTTAGTCACTCTCTACGGTTTCACTGCAGATCAGCCAGGGGTTGAGCTCTGCTTAAAACTGGCTAACAAGTATTAGATTCAACTAGTAATATGTTTTAAAAAGATGAATGTTCAGCTCTGCAACCCTCTTGCAGCAGTCATAAAGGACGCTTCCCTCGCTTCACTGCAGGCCTTGTGTGAAAATGTTCATTTACGTGAACCTTCTGGTCACAGACTTTTTGCTGGGAAGACCGTGCTGTCTACCTTTGTTAGCAGCAGGTTTACTGCTGTGACTCTTCCTCAGCGCATGGGATTGGGAAAGCCCCCCCAGCTTCCCCACCACCCTCCAACACTGTTAGGCCAGAGAGGAGGCTGGGCCCAGGCCGTGCTGAGCCAGCAGGGCAGGACCACGTCCAGCAAAACGTACACACTGATCTTCACAAGGACACGGAGAACGAGACGCTTCAAAAAGGTGCTTACAAAGCTCCTGCCTTAAGCAAAGTCCCCGTCCTGCAACCTTCCACACCCTCTTATTACGTGGATGCTACACGAGGGGTGCTCACAAGGCACGAGCGGTGAAGGACCCACCCTGCGGCAGCACCGGCTCTGCGAGCACCTGCCTCCTACTGAGAGGAATTAAGGAAGTTTGCCGATGCTCGCAAAGGACTCCTGTGAATGCAAGGCCTTACTGAACTTACAGGATCAATGAAATTGTTAAATCTCAGTATCAGGCAAATGAGGGGTGATATTAAAGGCTTTTACTTCAGTGCTGCTTAAACTACAGCAAATTCATTTCGCAGGAGACGCGCCTCCCCCTCCACCGAGCTGGCTTCTCCCAACAGTGAAAGCTACATCGGAAAGCAAGGTTTTCTAGCTGCCTTTTCTCCCTCAGTTTCGATCAGAGGCTTAAACAAACTATGACTCGAACTCTCTGGAATGATAACTTAATACGAAACTTGGATCGGGTGCCTTGAGGTAACTAAAATACACAAACCCGATGGCATTTTTTTCCTCCCCTGCTTGGCTGTGCCCCCCCAAGCACATGCTCCCCTCCCCGCAGCACAGAGGCAGCCAGCAAGGGGAAGCCAGGCTGCCCCGGTGAGCACAGCTTTGCCATGCCATTATTAAAATGACCAAGCAGAAGGTAATGAACAGAAGGCATATTGTTAAACATGATATGATAGTAGACCCGACAGTAGCCCATGTAACGTAATAATTCTTGTTCGCTTGTAACGGAAAAAAATAAACATCAGGGACAGTTTTCTAAAATTAAGGACTCCCTGCAAGAAGTCCAGTGCTTTAAATTTCAATGCCAAGCTCTCAGCCTGCAGCAGAGCAGCCCGTCACAAACCTCACTGTGCACAATTATTCACCCTCCAAAGCTCCAAACTTGCTTACTTAAGCTGGCCTGCACACTTCGTGCTAGAGAAACAAGTGAGCTGGGCTCCTATTTAAAATTAAATAATTATGCACTTTTAGAGCAATTAATCAAAATTAAATTTAACAAGCTTTACAGTTCCGCTCCAACAACAAAACCTAGGATTTCCTCTTCTGTTTGCATCAGTGATTTCCAACTACTTTATCTTACAAGACTTAGAATATATACTCAAATTTCTCCATATTAGGATTTGTTTCTTGGGAATCTGGCTGCACAATTACATCTTCAAAGTGTGTTTTCATGTACAGCTTACCCATTAAAGTATTTTTCAGTCATTAAAATCATGAAAAGTTCAAACAGTAGAGACTTTTCACTTAAAAACAAATGTTAAAGAAAATAAATACCCTTCATTTATTTCTGTATGTCCCTTACATTGGTGAGCCATTAACCAGTCAGAGTTCAGATGCACTGCCACGATCTCTTAATTAAATTCTTCTTTTTAATGTCAGTGCAGTACTACTGATTTTAAAGGAGAGGAAAGAAAGGCAGTAGCATTCTCCGCTTATTAGAGGGCTCCTGGTACATACTGTTTCAATTTATGTCCTGCTCACACTGCACAGAGCTTGAAAACGCTGCTCAATTAGGTTTTAAAAATTCAATTTAAAATTAATGTGGAGTTATACTAATAGGTAATGGCTGTACCCTGTGCGATCCTTGGTTCCTCCAGCCCCTTGCTGTCTGATTTGATAACCCTGAATTGCTCATTTAGGAGAGGTCACCACCAGGCAGCTCTTCTCCTTTGCTGAAAATAACTGTGGGCCTCACCAAGAACTACAGTCTATAAACACTCCATTAAAAGAAATATAAGCATGTGAAAAAGCCTCCTTAATTCTGGAATTTCAACTATTTAAATATATGACTTTAAATAAGACTATAACTTCAAGGTTATTTTTAACGTGATAGGAGCATGATTTTATTAAAATTATTTACTTTTTTTATTTTCTGGCAACAAAATGAGAGCACCTTTCACTCCATGAAAGAAAACAAGTATTTAATTAATATGACATGAAATTTTAGTGGGTCTTCCAGAACAGGAATGGGACCAGAAACATCCCAACTCTAACATCTTTTTTAATTGGTAGCATTAATATACATTTCTAGTTTTCCAATAAATATTTAAAACTTACTTGCCTCTGTTTCTCAAGTTGAATTGTTTTTGTTGTTGTTGTTGTTTTTAAGCACCAGTAAGATACCATATGTTTCCATGCTGATGTTCCCTCTGAATTCTCCTGAACTTTTTTCTTTTTTTCCTCCTAACAGTGATTTTTATCAGGCAGGACAGCTCAACCTTACACATCTCTGTCCCTTTCTTAGTGTAAACACCTTAAAATAAGTCCGCTCCACTGTTAACAATCACAGTCAGCCCTGTTTGCCTTCTCAGGCTCTCAGCTGGACTCTGGTATGCCTCCAGAGATCAGAAGATGTCAACACCTCAGCTGCAGTGACACGCATCGCTCTGGCAGCAGCACCCACCGCAGCACTCTCACTTGCCCTCTCCCTGTCTGCACTTCTATCTTCATACAGAAAAATGAAAATCTGGAAAGATCCGGGAAAAAAAATCCTTCCTGAAAAACACACTCCTTTCTCCCTATCATCATTATCAAGTGGACGGGTCCATGATCTAATTCACTGCATAGCTGCAGAGAGTGGGCAGGATCTGTGCAGGGGGCAAGATCAGAGTTTAACCAACTCTGTCCCCAAATGTGAAATCAAATCTTCACCAGAGAGAAGAATTCTCCCTGAACCTGGGGAATTACACTCTCACGTCTAGAGGAAAAGAGAATTTGTAAATCACATGCTCCAAGTTTTTTTTTTGCTTTTACTCATAGCGTAAAGACAGAAATTTCATCTTTTTGCAAGAGGGAAAATGGTTGAATGAATGAATGAATATAACCTGCTTTAACTCGCTGTTCTCCTCAAATACATGGCAAAACAGACTAAGATTTTTTTTCCTCATAAATATACTAAAAATTTTGAGTAATGTGCAGAGCCCAATTCTATCATGCACACTGTACTGCAGCACAGAAGAGTACAAGATTATTTTAAATGTTTCAGTTAACATGCACTTCTGTTACTCAGACTTGTCCACTTAGAGGTAAGCTCAGTTTTTCCCAGGCTGCACTGAACCTCCTATCGAAGAAAGCAATGGTTCTCATGAAATAATCTAATTGAGAGCCATCTGGTACCTTCAGAGGTGGCAATCCTAGCTTATTTTATTATAATAAAATCTACCAGAGGCAGAATAGCAAAATCCATAATACAGTGTCCCTGGCCATCCTAATACAAATAAAAAAGACACTTGCTTTCCCTGGACATTTTAAAGCCTCTTATTTTGAATCTAACACGTCACAAAAATCTAGATTAAAAAAAGTTTTCAGAAAACTAAAATTCTTGATTAAATAGTTCACAAAAGCATAAATTCTAGACACAATGATTAAAGACCTATATCACCTTGAGCAGGGCATTCTGACCTACTGCATTCATGCTTCAGGTCTAAAAAAAATCTGATTAGTTAGAAGATGATGAAAGAATGAATTTGCAACAGGGAGAAAAAAAAAAACACTACCAAAGCCAACACAAGACAGTTCCTCAAACAATTCTCAACAGTTGATTTTATCCTTTTCCAAATGAACCTTAGTACACCATCTGATTTTATCCTTCTGTAATTCATTAAATCTCATTGCTATTTGAGCAAACTATGGCTTGGGGTGTAAAGCTACCTATCGCATATTGCACCTCTGAGGAGACAACCTGAATGCATGCATTAAAAGACAAGGCTCACAGGCCCCAAAAGGAATTTACTGTCAATAAATTCCCTCCAAGAAATGCCCTCCAGCCCGACCATGGGAGGATGCAGCAGCACAGCTCCCAAGCGCCCAGTGCTCCAGCCTTGACGAGAGCTGTGGCATCCCTAGGGAGGATCTACAGGGACGGCAGCCCCAAAGGCTGCAGTGTAAACTACGTGACTTGTAGCTATGCAGGCTGGAGGAATTAGTTAACTGGGGCAGAATTAAATTAAAACCAGGAGGATTACAGGATTTGGTGTTGTTGAAGGCTAAGATGACCAGGGATCTGGGGAAAACTGCCATATTTATTCAAGAGGCTAATAAACTGAGGGGGGAGAGTGGGAGAACAGTTTGTCCAGGGTTGATACAGGTAGCATCAAAGGTGGATACAGAGTGAAGAGACAGATAAGAATACCTTTGTGAAACAAACAAGTTAGGAGGAAAATATCAAATATGAAGTTATGAATACTGTATTTTTCATTTGTGAATACTGTTTATAACCATGTCAGAGTCAGCAACTGCAATCCAGAGCAAGCTACCAGTCAAGCCACTCAAAAGCACCTTGATTTATCACTCCAAGGCAGCTTTTCATACTTCTTTGAAAAATGTTTGGAAAGCCCAAATGCCTATCAGAGAACATAAATACACCGAGGCAAACTTGCAGGTAAAATAGACAAGCCCCATTAAAAAGATGAGACCTGTCCTCTGTGTTTCGCTATTCCACTGATTACTTTCAAAATAACCTTTCTATAAGTGAAAGCAACAACAATGCGAAAAATGAGGAAAGTGAAGTTTCTGTGCAAGCCTGATGTGCAAGAGAAAAGAAACTTGTATGCTATATGTCCACTGTTAGTAATCAAGATACAGGTAAGCCATGAGTGGCATTTTATTGAGAAAAACAAATTCAGTATCAATAACCAGTAATATTTACTGTCACAAATTAGCATGTGTTTTAGGCAGACAACACTGATGATTCGAAGCCAGCCCAGAGGCCGTGGCAGCCTCTCAGCAGCTCCTCAGAGGGCCACCACTCCTCCTGCAGCCTCTGCAGGATGCCCTGGCTTCAACTCCTCTGCAGGGCAAGCAGGCCTGACTCACTAAGTTCAGTTCAACAGCACGAAGCATCAAACTTGACAGCTAAGAACAAAAATGAGATCAAAAGTTTCCATTGCAGTTCCGTGGCTGAAACCCTTAGGGGAGTAAGGAGGCATCTGGAAACACCTTTTCTTAACTTCCCTTAGACTCTGTGAAAGCAAAAAGCAAAACGGCAAAGCTTCTTAAACACTCAGAACTTACTCAGCTCCCCTTAACTGTCAGGGGTTGTAAAATCTGTGAGAATCAACAAAAAACATCCTTCAAATGTCATGAAAACAGGGAACGGGAAGGTGCACTTCAACAGCAACTGTTTTATCAGCCTAACAAAACAGCATCTTAACCTGTTAACTAACTGTCAAAAAGCAAAGGATCTCAATATGTAAAGTTGTCTATGAAAATTTCCAAGTGAAAACACACAAACTTAGATGATACAAAGTTAAATTGGATGGGATCTTCCTATTACATATAATTTTTTTTATTTATTTTTTTTCCTTTGAGAGCAAGAGTATGCAAGCCTCCAAACGCTCATCAGCGGCTAAGGAGTTTATGTTAAAGGCCCAAGGCCCATTCTCAAAAGCCCAGTGCTGGATAACGATCCATTCCTTCCACTTCTGGATACAGTGAGAAGAAAGGAATCGTGCGGCACAACTTCCTTCCTAGGAGGGAAATACCATCCTTTCATAAAAGGAATAGTCAATGATGAGCCCCTTCAGCCCTCTGCTTGAGGCACGAGTTGCATATACACTTTCCAGTTTAAGATCCTGCAATGCTGTATTGCTCCTACACAACGATCAGCCCAAATGCATCATCAGAGGACACCCTCTGCAGGTGCTCAGCCCGAATCCTCTTTAAAGAGTACACACATGCAGTATCTAGCGGGTTAGTACCTAACCACCGAAAACCAGATGAATGATGCACGTCAAATCATGCGCTATGGCAACCAACACCGCAACCCAATATCCCGTTAAGCACGGCATTAGGGGCCATGGCAGCTTCCTCGAGAACAGGAGCATGGTAGGGACAGTTGTTCGGGCACGAACAAACGAGCCGTGCAGACGGTCTTTCATCATCCGGTAACAGTTGGCATTGCTGGGAGGTCAGCCCGACTCCATTGTTGTTACAGCAATTTGCATTTTATTTTCCATAATGCTTTCTAATTTCACTTTTTCAATTATTACTTTCAGGCAATTGCTTTAATTATCTGTTATTCCGCAAGGAACGACATTTTCCTCTGGCGGAGAGAGGGGCTGGATCAGACCGCATTAATGCTGATGAGCCTCTCCGCGGGCAGAAGCGGCGCTGGCTGACTTGCCAGCCCTGGCAGCCCAAGTGGGGCGGCCGCTAGCCAGCGCCCACAGCCACTGCTGACAGATTGGCCCACTCGCCACGGCTCCGATGACAAGCTGCACAGGATTACCAGGCACGTATTAAACATTTAAATACGTGCGCTCCCCCCTTTGAATTTCAGATTCACCAGAGCAAATGGCATCACCGAAGACCATGGCAAAATACATCCGGCTGCAAAGCCAGAACAAGCCGCTTTCCCTAATCCAATGCTGTGTTAATGCAGAGCTCAGCAATGATGGATGGACTCATTAGTGCTGCAGTTATCGCCATCTGAACCAGGTGCCAAGACATATGGTTTAACAGATGTTCAAGCAAAAAGCTCTATTCTCTGCGCTGTGCGAGTGTCCAGTTAAACTGGACATCGATAAGACACTGAAAATCGTATTGGGCTTATGGGAGTCACAATTGTTCCCAGCGCAGGAAGCAGTTAAACACAGCCTGATTATGCAAAAAACCCTATTGCTCTGATACCCCAATCAGATCCACAGAACAAATGCTGGACAATACATACACTGCTTTCTGGAGTCTTTGTGTACCAAAATGCCATTTATTCCATTCAGGCAATCCTGTTTCTACACTGTCTCAGTAAAGAAATGAAGCTTAAAACCATGGAAGCTTTCTTCACACACTAGAGAGATTAAAACAGGCAAGAAGCCGCCCCAGCCCAATCTCCGCATTTTAATGTTTAGATTGTTCTCTGTGTGCTGCTCTTTCAAATATTTAATACTTAACGCGTATCCATCCTGAAAACAGCATTAACGTGCAGAACTGACTCTTATTTGCAAGGGTATTTATTGACCTAGCCCTGTTGGAATGCATGGCATCTCTCTCTCTCTCTTTCTCTCTCTCTCTGTCACTCAAAACCAGGATAAAAAGGGGGCTGTATTTATACTAATTGAGCAAATTAATGTGAATAAAAAGCAGCAAAGTACATCAAACGTTAATAAAAGAATTACTATTCTTGAAGTGTCTTAAAAAAAAAACAAAATTCATAGGCTTTTTTAAAAAAAGAAAACCAGCAGAAGTGGGCAACAACTGATCAGCCTGTTATGATGTCATATACCTATTCTATAGCATCCTTAAGATTACATATGCACATACGCTTATGTTCACCTCCTAAGGAAAGGATTTTCAATAAACATTACTGCTAACTCCTGAAACCTATAAAGCAAAGCACACCACAGCATAGCAGGTAGAAATGCCAGGTTACCATCACGGGTGTGGGGAAACATCACACAACCCAAACGCCTCAGCGCGTACAGTGGCAGCAACCTAAAGTTATTAGTGTGTGACATACTACAGTGGAAATTTTAAGAGGAAAAAATATTGGGAAAGAAGCCTGCAGCACTACATTCAGACGGTGATGGTAGGTGAAAAGATAATACACACCAAGACTGAATGCGTTTCAAAAAGAAAATCAATGCTCACTTTAAACAAAACCTAAGGACTTTGAAATTCTTTCAGAATTTGCCAATAATTGTAGGCCATGAAGAAAATGCTTCAGCTCACAACTGTAATAGATTGGATACTATATCATGTTGAAAAAGTGGGGGAAAAAAATTAAGTGCTGCGGTGCTATCCTGCTCCCACACCTAGTATTCACAGCCACAAAATGTATGTTTCAGATCATCTTGTTCAACCAGTTAAATCTCTTTATCTGTGCAAATATTTGTTTTATATTAATGCAGTTGCAACTTTTAACAACTTCTGGTATCTTTACTGCTTATCTTTCAATGCCAGAGCTCTGACTGTCCCAGACCTTGGTCCGGTGGGGCTGCAAAATGCAGGGCTGGGAGGGGAAGGGGTATGAAAGGGGACACAGGAGACAAGCTACAATCTAAAAACAAATATACAAGCAAAATCTACCTTAATGAAAGTCAGAAGAAGTTCAATTCAATGTTAATTTGCTTTTGTCTGAAATTTTTACAGATACGCATTTGTAGAAAATGGAGCTGATGAAGACTTGTTACAGCAATAAACACTCAAAAACAGTGTATTGAAATGCTGTGCCTATTTTCATCTGTTTTTATTTTCAGCCACACAAAGGTATGTGCACTTAATTTATATATACACACAGAAACAAACATAACAGTGGAAATGTGCACGCACACAGATCATCTGTGTATTACCAGGGTTTTATCCCCACTAACTGGAAAATTGTAGTCAGGTCACTACAATGTGACACCCTACTGAGATCCACTCTTAACTTCAGCTTTGGTTGTTACAACACTTTACTCTTCCCTGCTTCTGACCAAATATCACCATCTTTTCCCATCTGCTGGCACTTTTTATATAGTTAGGTAATTCAGACGTGAATCAAGCTAAAAGGAAACAAAACAAAACACAACAGACACACACCCCGCCCTAAAACAACAACAAAGATTAAAATAAAATAACCCCCCCATCCCTAATAGCAACAACAACAAAAATCCTTTTCAGCCAGATCAGTTTCCTGAACTGACCTACTGGAAAGCTGCAAAAGCTCCAGTGTCAGCGCACAGAAGGGACGGGGAGGGAGAAGCTGAGGTTGCCGCAGCTCTGATTATGCCCAGCTGAAGCAGCTGGGGGACCGCACCCAGAGACAGCACAACTCTGAAAACAAGACAGGGTGGCTGCTTCCCCCTGCTGCTGAATTTACCTCAGGCCCTCTCTGCAGAGGGCTGGGAGAGCCAGAGAGCAGTGGTAGATTCTGTAATGAAATCTGTACCTGCACAACTCTGTTACTTCAATGCAAGCAAACAGGATCTTAGATCATTTCAGATATAAGAAGTCCTAGTGTCCCAGACTGGACCTTCGATCTTTACTTATCAAAAACTGTTAATAGCAACTTGTATGCTACTTTTTCTTCTTCTCTCTTCCCTCCTCCTGCTCCCTGCCCCCAAGGAAATATCTTTTCTCTTTCAATAGGGACATGACCAAAAGCTATTTTCTCTAACACAGTGTACTTGAAAAGTGTCTTTTTTTCCATTGGTCTTTATTTTTTCTTTTTTCCTCATTGGCCTTTGTTGTTATGAGAAAAATACATTCCTAGAATGTTTCAGCTCAGGGCTCTCAAAAACAATTACTTAGGCTTTTGATTTGATCTGCTGGCTCCTCCTTGCTGGGTATCCAGGCTTTATGAATCTGTGGTTCAGTCAAAGGCTAAAGTGAACCTCTTCCAAGTCACACTTCAGAGTCTCATGAAGCCTCATATATATCCACCCTATGTTTTAAGGAAAAGGAGTCAATTCACTATTAGCTGAGCATAACAGCAGGAACTTGCTGTGTTATCTGTTCAGAGGTAGGAAAGTGGAAGGTTTGCACTTATACCTGGGAAGTAGGATGGAGGGTTGGAACAATGAAGGAGGAAAAAAAAAAAATATGGTTCACCTTTAAACTGGTGAAAATAGGGCATTATTTAAGAGAAAACAAGCAGGTGAATACAAGTTCCAGCATATGATTTGAGTAGCAACGTATCTTTAAGAATATCAAAGTGCTTCATAAGCACAAGCGGAGTTATTCCAACGTCAAAGATATCTTTTGCACAGTCAGGAAGTACCACATCTGTGATCCACACACAAAAAAACACCCACAAAGTACATGAAGGGACAAAACATATGTTTTCTGAGTTGTCTGGCTGCTAACTGGGCTTCTCAAGGGCCTGAAAGTAAGCACGGATAATCTGTCAGAGTTATCTGACTCACAGGACCAAGTGATAGGGAAGATTTCCAGCTGGCTGGCTGTCAGCCCTTTCTGACCAATTATCTACTGAAGGTGGTGCTTTACATTTTTTCTTGTATGCTCTTCTTGTTATAGTCCTGTCTTTGGTATAGCATGCCAGCTTAATTTCAGTTTGTGTCCCTTATGTGCTCTCTTTGGCAAGTCTCTGAAATCAAACTCCTCTTCCTCAATGAAAGCATTTTATACATGCTCAATTTAAACAAGTTACTACTCAAAGACAGAGTACAAATCCTTCCTACTGATAAGATACCTTTTTGATAAATGCAGTGCAGCTACTGTTTGATGCTTGTCCCTTTTTTTTAATGTTGCAGACATATGTCTGGCAATACATTTTGCATGTCAGATTTTCCTAATCAAATACTCCTATTAAAAATATTTTTTTTTTTTTTTTTTTTTTACATTTGAAGCTTATGACATGTCTATATGCAACTGTTACTGAAGATTTGTCAGCCTCACTCTCTAATAAGAGAAAACCAAACACACTGAAGGACTGATTATAATTCATTTCAGAAGTATATTTGAAAAAAAAATTAAAATAATTCTGATTATAGCCCATTTCAAAGAATGTTTGCCAAAAACTATGTACTTTAAAGTTCTGAAAACGTACAGAAATGTATGACAACTGCATTACATGTATGTTTTACTAGACACCAAATGCCAATTGTATGTACTTAACAGTAATAAATTTTGATACAAACAGAGGAACTTATTTACAAGTAGCAGGACCAAAATGCCTTAAAGAACAACCTTCCTCTATTGGCCACTAAAATTTTGTCAATAATTTTTAATTCAAGGCTTTTAAACATTATAGAACTGATTACAAGTTTCTCCATTACAACTTTCTCCAACATAAAATTTATTTAAATTAAATGTTTTACATGCAGAAGAAAAAAGGAATTTAAATACTTCCCCTCCAGAAAGCATTTTGTCCTCTAGCCAAATAGACTTGGATGAGTTGGCCTTACCTGGAGCCATAACTTGTTATTCACTGCATCTCTCCCCGTAGCAATGCATTGAAATGTAGCATTCTGCCCTGCATTGACCTCTACATCCCCCAGCCTCAAGAAATGTGGAGATTTATCTGCAGAGGTGGAAAACAAAAAGTACAAATAACACTTATTGCTAAAAAAAAGGTACCAGCAACATTATTGTCTCCCCAAAGACGCATATTATAACAACCTTTGGCTGGAAAACAGCAACAGAGGAAAGAAAATGATTTGTTTCATCTCAATTCAAGAAGAAAGAGTCCTTTTAGTCCTTTCCCTTCTCCTCTGGTGATCCTACTACTTTATTTTATGCATGAGTTATAATAAAGTCTTTTAAAAATCAAAGCCAAGAAAAGGAGATCAAATGCCAGAATGTCAGTAGCACATTACAAAAATTATCCCAAAGAATTTCAATTGTATAAAATCCGTCATACTGAGAAAAAGCCAATTAGAAGGATATTGCTCACGTAAAAACATAGATATTGCTCAGATTATTTGCAATGTAATTTTGAGCTCCATTCTTTTACTAAATGAAATCATTTTCTGCTGTTGAACATAATATTTCAGTAGCTGATAAATTTATTTCCCACACTGGCAAAACCCCTAGGAAAGCTCTGTGGCATGACCACCTGAAGGATTTATTAGACATAGGAAGCTGACAGACACATTTGAGGAATGGGTATATTACACAGCTCTCACCCATTCCTTTCTCAAGAACCACCAACTAAAATAGCTGCTGAGCTGCTATTTCTTTGTGCTTAGAGTAAAATAAACACAAACCGACAAGTGGAATGAAAAAGGTTGAAACATCAGCACAGAAAAGCTTATCTGAATACTGTGTCATGCTGATAATCTGCTGTCCTGGCCATGCCCAAGTACCTTATCTGGTAATTGCAAAAATGAGGGAGAAAACAAAGCCAGATACTGAAGACAAGGAGAGTTTTGCTGAATACTGAGATCAGATAGTTGGGGTGGCTAAAATATAAAGAAGTAACTCAAATACCCCTTTAAGCTTGGTAGCTCATGAGAGCTGTGGTCTTAACAGACTTGGGGTAGAAGAAAACAAGGTGCGAGGTTGCCAGTGAAACTTTATCATTTACCATCTTCTCACAAATCTGGAGAAGGAAGTTTGTTGTGGTGTTATCTTTTCAGAAAGCAATTAAATTATGAGCCATGAGGCACACTACAATGAAATTACATTTGAGAAAGGAGATGTCTAGGGAAGATCAGAAGAGTGGAAAAGAACCAAATGAACAGCAACACACACACACAAAAACGTGATAGCAAGTGTCAGTAATAATTTCTTCCTCAGAACTTTTGTGTGTGCAACACAATTAACATAACTTGGGTTTGCATGTGTGTAATTTTGCCTAGGATTAAACAGGAAAAGGCAAACAAATTCCTTAAGTCTGTCCACAAAATAAACCAACAAAACCAAAAAAACTTCCTTCTACAGTTTGATAGCTGGAAGCCTTTTTTTTTTTTTTTTTTTTTGTAATTACCCCAAGTAAGAAAGGACATGAAATCTGGTAAACCCACATGCAACTGCCAACTCAGTTTTCTGTGGTCAGTGAATATACATATTAACATTAAAACCCAATTTTATCATGCACACCAGCTACGGTTATCATTAAAGGACACTAAAGAATTTCTGCTTCTATATTTGTGCAATACTTCTGGTAGACAAAGATTTTACCCAGGTAAATTGCTATTGCACTACATTTTACCCTGGAAGCTATAACAGAAATGCTATTGAAAGAACAAAGAACATCTGTGATCAAGTGATGAAAACTCAGCAGTCCACAGCAATATCAAATATGTCCTGAAAAGACAGAGAAAAATGCAGCTCTTAATCATTACTTACCACAAGGGTAACTCAGAACCTGGATGTCATCAATGGCAATGTAGCCATTTCTCCCATCTGAGACTTCAGCTTCAAATATTACCTGTCAAAATGAAACAAAAAATGTTTACAACACTCATTTCTACAGAATTCCCACAGTGGCAAGCGTGTAGATATAAGACACATTGCCTTTTTCATTTAGTTGAAGTTCCTACAAGGTTTGACGTCTGAATGGAATATTTATTACCTAATGTATTGCACTTCCGTACTGTTCATATACGTGACTTACTTTGGACTTGATGCTTCTGGCACAACAGAAAAGCATGTTTATTACCTCAATTAACAGCATGCTGTTTTCACTCCACTAAGTGTATAAACATGAGTCAACTCTGAAAAAAAAAAAAAACGCTGCTACTTTCAGACAGGTTCAACATCACAGAACACGAAGGATCACAAATTTTAACAAACTTTGTATACTTGTTGGGGGTCACAGGGTAGTCCACACTCTCCTGTAACTTTCTGCAGCATAATTGTAAAGGAAAGCACGCAGCAGCACAGAAACAGTGCAGCACTCCCCAGTGGCAATGAAAAGAACAGCTGTAGCAGGAGCTCTGCAGCAGCCATCAACCTCATTCTTTATTCTTGCAAGGCAATAAGGAAATTGCGAAAGAAGACATTGTCTTCACATTCAGCTTCTAGTCCCACTCTAAATTGTTCTTGGACTGCTCCAGAGTACAGAGCCATCTTCTGCTACAAATGTAATGAGGTAACATCAAACTGCCCAGAATAAATTGTCAAAGTGATAGAAAAGTAGAGTACAGTGAAAGGGAAAGAAAATAGAAAAAAATAAAGTATGAAGCATGAACACCTAAACTAAAAGGAAGATATAAAACAGGAAAGCACAGCAAGATTGATTCAAGTGATACGATAGAAATTTGTAGTAGTGCTTGCCCAAAGTAAGTATCTTTTGGGGGTCTTCTTTGCAAGACAGGCTCAGAGCAAGTCAGCTGCTCTATACATCAACTCTTCTGTAGGTTACACCTTTTGTTCCTGGGGCAGTGCAATAGAACAGGAGGGCGAGAGGCTGACAGTACAAGGTACCCTGCAGCTGAGGGGCCAAACACAATCCCCATCGAGGACCCCTCCTGGAGCTTCCCACTGGGGAAACCACACCTGAAGAAGAAGTAATGGCCCCTGCACTCTCTCACCCACAAGGCAGTTCTGGGAGCAAGCAGCTCTCATCAACCCCTGGAGCGCCTTCCGGATCTTTCATTCATAATCATTATGGTCCTCGACAAGCTGCCTGGCATTTATGCAGCTTGGCTGGGAACCTCGCATCAGTAACACCTCTGCGCGCTTTTGCTTCTCTCAGTCCGTTTCCTCAGCCTCACATCCCACCCAGACACGAAGCGCAGTTTCTCTTCTCACCAAAGGGATCGCAGTCAGCCTCCTTATACTCAGAGCTAATTCCACAGCCTCCCATGGGAATAAGGAAGAAAAGCTTGCATAGAAAAGTAGATATAGGCGTGTTTACGATGGGTTCAAAGGGTCCCCCCCAGCTTGTTCACAGACTGCAGAAAGGGAAAGCCTGCAGGGCACATACGCTTTCAGAGCACCAGGCACAATCCCTATTCCAACTTCTCCAGAACTTCTTGCTTACATTCTGTCTGCCCTTCCCTCCACTTTTGCTTTTTTTAATTACTATTATTATTTTTACTCACTACACTTAAGTGGCAAAAAAACCTTCATTATCCGCCTCCTCCTCCTCCTGTGATGGCCAACAGCTCAATGGAAAGGAATTCAGTGCCTGTGGGTCCTACTTCATTCCCTTGCACTATGACCTCTCCAACCTGAGCACTATTTAACGGCGTCCACCAGCTCCTCAGACTTCTTCAGAGAGCTAACACTTCTCCCCACTAAGGAACATCAACGTGAATGTCTTCCATTCTCTAACAACTACACCTGGATCCATTCCCTTTTCTTTTTTCCCCCCTTTTTTTCTTTTAATGGTAATATGGTATGAAGACAATCAGAAAAATAAGTAAGAAATAAATTATATTTAAAGCCCTTCCAACTAACCAATTTCTTTACAACCCACTTCAGTTTTATCACACACATGAAAAAACTTGTTTCTCAAATTTCTGTTAAAAACTTAGAGCATCTATATTAAACAGTGGGCTAAATTTACATCCAACTCTGAACTGGGCTGTTATTCATTCATTTGAAATAATGTTGACTCAGCTCCCAGAGAAGCTTGGCCTCATGTGCATCCCTCCTCTGTATGTTGATAATTTCCTGAACAGGGGACCAGAGGGGAAAGCGTTACATTTCTTGGGACACGGGTGGGAATTTACCACCTCACCCCAAATCTTCCAGATTCATTGAATTAATCCCTTGCCAAAAGAAGAAAAGTTCACAGGGAAGAAAAAGATAAAGACACTGAGATCCATAGGGTGAGGGGAAAAAAAGGGTAAAACGGAAAATAAAGAGGGAAAGGAGAAAGGCAAGAAATCTACAGAGTGTTAAAGGGAGTAATGGTTATCAGGTAATCAAAGGAAAAATGAAGTGATTAAAAGGATAGAAAGATAGAGATATTAAAGAGTTAAGACTTCACACGTACAGCTTTGCATTCTTTTTTAGTTACATTTCTAAGAGGTATAAATAGGGAATATAATTTCTCTAGGGTATACTTAGGGAATATAATTTCTCTGGGGAACCTGAGTTGGCAGGAGGGTTGAACCCGATTATCTCTTGAGGTCCCTTCCAATGCCTACAATTCTGTGATAAATACAACTAGAAAACATCTATGGCTATAGACACTACATAGTAAAAGGTGTAGCTCAGTCACAAAATTCTCATCAGGCTTTAATTTGATAACATCTGTTCACATTTAAAAAGGGAAATGGAAACAAGGAATTATTTATATAGATGAAGACAGCAATTTAAAATGTTGAGAAGTCAGACCAGAAACTGAGGTAGTTTTTTTTTTTCCTCACGTATACACACAATACTCGAGAAAAAGCAGACTGTTCAACTATTCCTTTCACCAGAGAAAGTTTATCCTAACAAAACACCAGTGCTTTGGGAGTGAACCCCGCAGCTGGTCTGAACTGCTTTTCAGTTTACAGTCCTAGAAAGAATGGTTTAAACACCTGTATTGTAGCTGAAAAATAATTCAGACTATCACTCCAGCCAGAAAGCCTTACTTGCCTGCACAACTGTAAATGTCCTTTCACTTACTACAATTTAATTACATGCTCATTTAGTGCATTTTCTGAGACACACTTGCTTCCTTTAATGGAGAGGACAGACTGTTTCCTGGGGATGAGTCAGGCTTGCACACAGAAGACTTCTGGAGACAGTTATCCTGTTTTGTTGGTTACAGGCATCAGTGCAATGAATGAGAATAGGAAATGCTGAATAATTCAGATAATTCATATGCAGCTCAAGGGAATTACATTTCATCCCTGAGTTTTCTACACAGTTCCTATGTGGTGCTCAAATAGTTACTTACTTCTTCAAAAAGAATTGCATGCTCTTGTTTATGAAGTGCCTGAATTCAGATACGAATGAATTCAATCACAAATGAAATGTTAAAATTCCCTGAACTGGGCATGCTCCTATGTATTTTGCCATCCCCAATGCACCTCTTGTCCACATATTTGTCCATTCTACCCCTAAAACCATGCAAGCTTTCAGTGTACACAGTATAATTTGAGAACATCCATAGGTTTACTACTGGTAGCACGAAGAACAATTTGTACCTGTCTGCTTTGTACCTGACTTCGTTTAATGACCCAAATCAGTGACAAATCGATCCCAAACATCCTGCTGTATTATTCACAACATTGCAGATCTCTATTAATGTTCCAGGGTCATTTTGTTTAAAGTTTGAGGAGTCCCATATTATTCAATCTTGTATAGAAGCCATTCCTTTTTTCCTTGATTATCATTGTCATCCTTCTTAGAACCTATTTCTAATTGTACTATACGCTTTGAAGAAAATGAGAACAGAGCTGGCACACAGTAATCGAGATGTGAGTGAATCATGCTCACAACAGCATAATAGTGTTACCTAACTTACATCAAACTTCTTCCTTAACAATCTCTAAAATTTCATTTGCTTTTTTTGACCATCATTGGGCTTTGAGCTGATATTTTTATGAACCACAGGATCTTACTGCAGAGTGCTAATGGTAAGCTCTGAGCCTATCGTTCCATGTGTGAAATTCATATTTTATGCAGTGTGCAGTATTTTCTCTCTCTTTATCAAAATGTGCCTGTCGTTTTATTGTCCAGTTACTCACAGTTGGCGATATTGTGATGGTCATTCTTCAGGTCCTCAAAATTAGACATTGCCCTTCTTAATCTAAAGTAGCTTTCATATGCAAACCTTTGTCTTGTCACTGTTCTCTGCCCTTATCCTGGTCTCTTATGAAGGTGTTGAAAGACACAAGTCTCTGTAGAAGCCCAGTGGATTCTTCTGGACATATTAACAATTTATATGCACCTCCTTTTTTTCCTCTTTTAAACAATTATCTATCTATGGAAATATCTTTCTTCTCATAGAACAGCAGTTTAGTTTCACTACAAGCTTTTGTACAGGAACCTAGTTAAAAGCCTTTTGGAAGCCTCTACTAGTGAGATCACCCTTACCCATAATACTTGCTGACCTCTTTGAAGGGATCCAAAGTTGAAAATTAAGCTGAAGTCACCTTAAGTGTATGATGTGCGACATACCACAAAAAAGCGAATAGATTCTAGTTGTCTCATATGAGGCACTGCAAATAGCACATAATTCATTTTCACAGCCCAACTCTAAAACACAGATGATGACAATCACTCTTCATCTAATTTTATTCCACAAACAAATGTTTCTGAAACACTTAAATACTCAACAGTATTTGAATGCAATGCAAGAAATAGTAATTATTGCAGCAGAGATGCCCGAAGGGATTTAGCTGCTGAAGTTTAACGACTACACAAATCTTCACATTCCTACACAGCCCTAACGTTGCATCCTATAATCACAATGAAGACTAAGCTTGCATTTGCAGAAATACACAAAACATCTTAAGGAACAGAGTTCACCAATATTTTATTTTTTTAACTCTTAGCAGGATTATTTTAGGTTTTCTCATTATTAGTTCATTTGAGGCACTCCCAAAGCACATCTGGCAAATTATGTACAAAATGCAGCCAGGAAAGAGGAAGACAACTCCGTATACCAAAGTTTATAAAGTTCAACATGAAATAGGAAAGTAAGGTCCAAATTTCTCTGCAATGCATGCTTTACATCAAACTTTGCAGGACAAACTGGAATGAATGAAAGATGCACATTAAAAATCACAATTTATCTCAGTCATGCTTCTAGATGTGTGTGTCCCTGAATTCACAGCCCAGCTCCATCCACCAGGAGAGCAGAAAATGCATCTTCCATGCCCCAGAAAGCCCATTACCTCTTCGGCTATTCTGCACAAAAACTTAGTAACCTATGGCCCTCTGGCTTTTGGCTTACATACCTATATTCCAGAAAGCATTCACAGCTCATTTTCATACCTCTAGATTCAGCATTTTAACATACCATTTACTGCTTTATCTGATACCTAACCTTAGAACCTAATTCTCTCTAGATTTTGTAAAAGCTATTTTCTTGATGTAAACCAGAATCACAGAATCATCTAGGTTGGAAGAAACCTCCAAGATCACCGAGTCCAACCTCTGACCTAACACTAACAAGTCCTCCACTAAACCATATCACTAAGCTCTACACCTAAACGTCTTTTAAAGACCTCCAGGGATGGAGGCTCAGAAACCACTGCCTCCAAGTAGGTTACTTCAGTATAGTTTGAGATGTTCCTCATCCCTCCTCCAATTGACTAGTTCTGCCTAGTTGAGATACTGAAGAATGCTGGAACGTCTCAAAGTTTTGAAGACAGTCTTATCAGATGATCATACATACAGAAGAAGCATCTATATAACAATTGGACAAAAGTCAGTATTAGTCAAATCTTAGTTACAACAGAAACCTAGTGTTTCATTGACCAATTTTTCCTGCTAGGTTCTAAAATGCATCATTAAAACAAGCTGAATAGGATTTTGAGATCGAAATAAGAAAAAAAAAGAAGTGGAAACACTTAGATCTTGCAATTTCCACAGGGCATTCAATTTGCAACCATTTTTGTTCAGCTATAGGAGGGCTTCTAGTAGTTTAATTATCTGAAATTAAATTTGTAAATAGATCAATTCTGATGCTTGGTGGAAAGTTGTATTAGAGAGCTCTATGCAAACATAAGGTATCTTGTGTGACAGCAGTACAAAACCAACCAACCAACAAAAACATGAACTGGTGATCATCAAGTACAGTCTACAATGACTTGAAACTTTGTGCTCTTTCCTCACTGCTTCAGTATGCACAAATTCTGATAGCATGCATTTTGACCACGCTCCCACATCTTTTCTATTTAAGTTGTGAACAAAGCGAATGAAGAAATGACTTAGAACCAAGAGGAGCAGTGGAGCTTATTAACCTCACCAGACCTAAACACTTAGTCTTTCATAAACGTATCTAGTGTGAAAATTTCAATGATTTTTTTTCTACTATATACATTTTTCCTTCATTAAGTAATTTTTGTAAAAGCACAGTAGAGTGACCCCAACTATAGTACAAGTTAGTACTTATACTATAGAACTGGTTAAGATTAAACAACACATTGTTTGTTTTGTAGTAAAATAGCTTTCCGCAGATGAAAAACCATCAACAGAAAGACCAATTATGCAGAAAACAATAAAAACATCAACAAATCCCATTCAGTGACAAGGTTCTAATTCTATTTAATGCTTTTGCAGCGTTAAGGACATTTAAAAAAAAAAAAAGAAAAGATTTTATTCACAAAAAAATAAAATAATCATGAAGATACTATCACATTACAAAAGAAATACTTAACAAAAGCTAGCTGAAAACAAGAAGGGACAACGAAATAAATTTTTACCTAACATAACAAAAACTTTGTTGACATAATAAAAAACATTTCCCTTGTGAAAGTTATAGATCATTTTGCTGAACTAATTTAGAAATCATGAACACATAATTACTTCCATCTGAATGCTTAAGTAATGCTGCGCGGCAGCCTTTGCTGCTGACAGGGCCCAGGAGAATTTCCAGCAGAGTAAATCAAACACTTGAGTGAAAACTTTGGGACCTAAATTCTGCTAAGTCAGCTACTGCCCTATTACTTTTTTTCCCCTGCAATATCACACCTTCTGAGATTGAAAGATGAAGGAGTTAAGGCTGTCTTCTCTCCTATAACCTTACCAGCAGAGCTGGCCTGCAAGGGCTTACAGGTTCATCAAACCTCTCAGAGTCATCCACAGGGGCTCTTGGCAGACACCTCCTCACACCCCCAAACACGTATCTAAGGTCTGACAAACCTTGCAAAGTCTGCACTATCAAGATTCATCTCAGTTCACACTCTGGTGAGAAACCCCCCCAGAAAACATGCCTACCAAGGGTCCTCCTGACCCCAGACCATGTAACCTTAGAGAACTTACTAGTCATAAGTGAGCTAGCGCATCTACACAGTCCCAGCTAAACAGCAACATTAAAATTGTCTCTTGAGACATAAGAGAGAGTTGTAGGTAAGCTTTAGGTAAGTTCTGCAATTTAAACATGAGGAGAATTGCTAACAGTAAGCTACCTCCACAAGCAAAATACATAATTAAGATGAAGCCCAATAAACCTTTGAAAGGGAATGTATCTTCAGTTATCTGATACAGGGGAAGCTGGAGACTACATTTAGTGCCCCTGGATACCCCTGGTATTACAGTTAGGAACGCTACAAAAATAAAAACCTTCACATCCTTCCACTTATCTGCATTTACTCCTCTTAAGCTGTGTATGCCAAGCCTTTCTAGGTGCATGCTTAGAAAACATCTGGACAAACCACCACACACAGAAGAGTTGCAGCTGCTCTGGCTTTGTAGTAGCAGTAGTTTATCCTCTGGAAATACTTATGGTCTTACAAAACCCCACCCTGCTCTTGACCAGTTGATCAACGTCTTGATCAACTTGAAGAAAAATCTTGCTTACATAGTCTGCAAACACAAGATCTTCAATAAACCGAAATATTTGTTTAAGGGTAAAAGTACTTAATGATTTAGATTTAAACATAAGAATAATACTGGGTGCAAAGTCAGGACACTTTGAACTTTTAGCCATGGGAAACAAAAACCTTGATAGGACTGTAAATCATGACATTCATATGCTAAAACTGTTACAGTAGCAATAAGAGACATAAGCTAAGAACCAGTATGAGTTATTTAATACTTATTATTGTGATAAACCTAAACTTTATGAAAACCATTTCCAGCAGGACAGAAGCAGTCCTAGCTAAAATAAAAATGCAGCAGTACAAGTCAGGCATGATGCCACTATACTCTGCTGAGACTGGAGAAGAGGTCAGTCTTTTTTGCCCTTCAATGACCCTTGGGAATTCCCTACCACGTGGAGCAAAACCAAACAGATTTTTATATATATTTATATATACGCACACACACACACAAGTACATACATATATACACATCATGAATACGTTCCTTCTCAAACCAGCCAAATTAAGGATTCATTTGAATATACTCAGTAATCATAACCGTTATGCCTTCAAGTAACATCTGCATAGATCAATAAAATTACCAGTTTCTAAACCATGAGATATTTTCCTTGTTCAAGTAAAATAAAATGACAGCATCATAGAATTAGTGTACAATGAACAGAAAAAAGAAAAAAAAAGAGAAGCCAACATGACAGACTGAAACCATCAGACAAAATTCACTGGTTCATGTTACATCCTACATATTGCTTTCTAAAACAACGTTTTCCAGTCCATATCAGAGGAAAATAGCTAAAATCACTTATTTTCAGAACAGCAATGAAAATGATTTGAAGCACCTGTGCAGGGCATCAAATCCACACCCAGGCATTTGCTTGCTTCAGACAGAGACACTGTTCAAAACTACTTTCTAATTCCAGAAACCACCAATCAATGTTCTGGCTGGTACATAGCTTTCTTTCCTTTCCTTTCCTTTCCTTTCCTTTCCTTTCCTTTCCTTTCCTTTCCTTTCCTTTCCTTTCCTTTCCTTTCCTTTCCTTTCCCTTTTCTTTTCTGCTCCTCTATAATAAAACTGAAATGAATTAAAACTGGAGCTATCACTCTCCGTTGCTTCCACCAAAAGTGTTCATATTCAACTTATTTGAAGATGAGCCCCTCCCAAAAAGGGACTGAAGTGTGAAAAAGCAAATTGAAAAGATACGTTCTTGAATGAAGTCATTCTTGTAAGGGGTCCATTCATACCAGAGTGAAGGAGAAGATAAGCCTTTTTTCAGAAAGAGAGGAATAAAAATGGTACCCAGCTTATTTAGAGAAAAATCTTTAAAGCAAAGAAAAAAAAAAGTAAGAAAAAAAGAAAATGAAAGAAAAAAAGGCTTGATCATAGGTTTTTGCCAATATAAGAAGAAAAGAATAATTGCAAGCAGAATACAGTTGCCAAAGACTGTTGGCCACTGATGTTCTTCCTATATTACAAAAGTTGTGAACATCATGATGGGAACAAAGAACGAGAAAAGGCAAGAGGCAAGACTGTGCTACATCTTGTACTCTGGGTCACCAGGAACAAAGTGAAGAATAATGACAAGAAGTCTTAACTCAGGATGGTTAAGACCAAAATCTATTGTACTACAAATGGAAGGCTATCTAGTTGATATAGTTTAACAGATATTTGCAAAGAAACTTAACATTAAAAAAAAAAAAAAAAAGTAACTCACTTGAACCAACAGACAGGTTATATCAAACAGTACTACGGAAGTACTCGTTGCATCAGCACCAGCCTATACTAACCCTAGAAATAGCACTGTTTTGTGTAGGAAATTACTCTGACGTTCTCTCCAAAATGTACTTCAGGATATGAAAGTAAAATTTCATCCCCTAATTCCATACATCATCTTATTTTATCCTGTGTATTCTTGCATTAATTGGTGCTGGACAAATACAGAAGATGACAGCCATCTGTACAAACAGCTTATGTCTAAAGACATAGGAGGGATGACGATGACGCTTCCTTGCTCTCAGTCTTGCACAACATCCACTAAGCTGAACTGAATTTGGCAGAGTTGAATCTGGCATAGGATGTCAAGGGCAACAAGAAGGACTTCTGCAAGTGCACAAGCAGCAAAAGGAAGACAAGAGAAAACGTAGCCCTGCTGCTGAATGGGACAATGGCTCTGGTGTCACAGGACAGGGAAAAGGCAGAAGTACTGAATGCCTTCTTTGCCCCAGCCTTTGCTACTAAGACTGGCCTTCAGAAATCCAAGGACCCAGAGACTCAGGGGAAAGTCCACAGAAAGGAAGATATGCCTTTGGTGGAAGAGGACCAGGTCACAGAATACTTACAAAATGAACATACACAAGTCCATGGGCCCTGATGGGATGTACCCACAAGTGCTGAGGGCAAAGTCATTGCAAGGCTATTCTCAATTAACTTTGAATGACCATACTGAGTGGTAGAAGTGCCTGAGGACCAGCATATGCTGGGGACCAACTGTCTAGAAAGCAGCTTTCTAGAAAAATGCCTCGGGGACCTGGTGGACACCAAGTTAAACATGAACGAGCAACGTGTTCCTGTGGCAAAGAAGGCTAATGGTGTTCTGGGCTGGATTAGAAGGAAAGTTGCCAGCAGATCAAGGAACATGATCTTTTACCTCTTCTGTTCAGCACTGGTGAGGCCACAGCTGGAATATTGTGTCCAGTTCTGGGCTCACAGTAACAGTACCAGTACCAGAAAGACCTAGACATACTGAAGAGAGTCCAGCAAAGGGCACCCAAGGTGATGAAAGGACTCCTATAAGGAAAGGCCAAGACAGCTGGGACTGTTCAGCCTGGAGAAGAGAAGGCTCAGGGAGATCTCATCAATGTCCACAAATACCTGAAGGGAGAGTACAAAAAGGATGGATGGGGCCAGGCTCTTTTCAGTGGTGCCGAGTGCCAGGACAAGAGGACAAGCGCACAAACCGGAACACGGGAAGTTCTATCTGAACATTAGGAAAAGCTTCTTCACTGTGAGGGTGACTGAGCAATGGAAGAGATTACCCAGAGAGGTTGTAGAGTCTCCAACCTTGGAGATACTCAAAAGATGTCCAGTCCTTGGCAACTGCTCTAGGTGTCCGAGCTTGAGTAGGGAGGTGGAACCAGATGACACCCAGAAGTCCCTTCTAGCCCCAGCCATTCAGTGATTCAGTTGTGAAGCTGTTCACCCCACAAAATACTGATTTCACTGACATTAAATACAAGGGCTAACATTCAGTGTTGACAACATTCATTAAAAGATATTTACTGTAGTTTGGATTGCATGTAACCCCTTTCTCTTTAGAAAGTGTGAACAGAAAATTTTCATGTATGGCACTTGAGAAATAGTAATGTAAGCATTTGCTAGAAGTGTTTTGCCAGAATGACAGTCCCTGACTAACACCTGCCCGTTTGGGATAATTCCTGCCTGCCCATGATTTGTGGGGTGATGGGAGCACTGTTTATGCAAGTCACCTGTACTACTTAACTCAAAAAAGCCTTGCTGTCCCCTTCCACTAGAACCGTATCTATCAACAAAGAAATTCTGAGCTACAAAGGATTCTCCAGCAACCATTTTTAGCCATGACAAGTGTTATCCATAACCACACAACAGCTGAGGTCCACAGGAAGGACAGACTCCTTCAAAAGACAACACAATATATGTCAAACAATCCTGCCCTACTCTCAGAGCTTTTAGACTGAGCTCAGAGATATTTGGTACCTGAATAGTCATGATGAGGAAAGTTTTTTAAGCCTATTTTACTAATTCACATTTGTTTCTGTTTGAGAATCCATGACAAAACAACTGTCTTGCATTTTGGAGATGACTCCTGAATACTATTACCTCTTTTATCTACTTTTTGCTTCTTTATATCTTAAAGCTTTGTTAGGGTCTTCCTCTACTGAACCAGAAATTAAAGAGAACAGTCATTACTGTATTTCTGTGATGACTGTTTGTTTATCAATAATGACTACAGAACCAAGAAACCCATATATAAGAAGGATAACCACAGGACCATAATTTACAGCTGAAACAATTGCATGGAGAAGTTATCACCTCTGAGTTCTCTAGAAGCATACTACATCAAAGAAAACAAATATAAAATGGCTTGTCACAGTGAAGCAACAGAATACAAGCTAAATCCTGTTAGCCATGCTCACCTAATTCATTACTCCATAGTAGATTTGCAGAAATTAGATCAACAGGCAACACTTTGACTTTAGTATAAGTAGCATAAATCCCACATAGGGTTAAGATAGAACAAGAACAACCCCAAGTCACACCTAATAACTAGTTTAACTCCTTTATTCTGTTCCTACCACAACTGAAAGAAATTAGTTGTAAATAGCTGGCAAAGTGATAATGAAGCCTAGCAAATTCACCCTTGTGAATGAAAAAGCAAAACATAGTGATTTTCTAGAGCATGATGCAGTGAAAATATGAGAACCTGGAGAAGAAAGAGGATAAACCAACTCATATTTCTGTCTACATAAGCTAATAACTCTTTTAAAAGTCAGAACACATCTTCAAAGATACACTATGGTACCCATACATTTTTATTTTTAAATTTAAAATGTTTGTAAAAATAAACATATATGATCACTAACTGAATTTTTCAAAGTATATTCTTGCACAATGGAATTGCATGCCACATCTAGGGTGTATACTTCGCACAAAGTTTTGATGATTTTGCCTTTAGTGAAGAAGCTACTGATGTGACCAAAGAGAAGGACCTTGGAAAGGCCTCTAGATAAACTAGGTATGTCAGACCTCCAGATACTCATGTTCCAATGGAACAAGTCTCTCTGAAAATAATCTTCTTATTTCTGAAAACATTAGAGCAATAAAGTTGAAACCATTTAAACTGTCACTATTACTTGCTTACGTGCAATGTCACATGCCTTAGTCAATGAAACCAGACAAGTCGGACTAATTTCCTAATTCACTAGTTAAAGTAGAAACTTGCACTTGAGACACTGACAGTGAAATATTTCTTTTTCAAATAAATAGTTCTAATCAGAAATTGATAGCGAAGATGATAAAGCACCAAAAGAGATAGCTGCAGAAACTGTTAAGGAAGGTCTGTGAAATCAGTAAGATGAACATCAGCCAGGAATGATACAGACTTCGTTTACTTGGCCTTTTGGCAAAGGCCAACATGTTACATTACCTCAGAATGAATTTTTCAGATATATTCTGGGATAATTTTAGATCTTTTAGGCATTACATCATTAATAATAGGAGAATTAAATGCAGAATCTTTATAGTTTCTTCCATTTATTTAGAACAGAAAGCTACAGCTGTTCACCCTATATTATCAGTTGGCAAGAAGTATGAAAAGCTAGATGCTATTAAGTAGCTGAATAAATGAAAGCTGATCAGAGCAGAGAAGACAAGTTACTGACAAGTCAAGCCAGGCACATCACAGTACGAAAAGAATCAACAAGACAGACACTTGGGGGAAAAGAACCCCTTCTGTCCCCCTTTAAATCCTTACCATGAATATACCTACTGAAATCTTATTAGTCCTTTCCCCTTCTACCTTCCCTCTATCCATCAGTCTGCAAAGACATCTGGCTATGTCAACTGGCCTTTGAGCAAACAAACTAAAATGAAAAATCAAATAAAGGAATGATGAATCCTAAATTCAAGAGAAAAGGGTCTCTCCTTCATTCTGAAACAAAACTATTTTCATTTTTTAAAGTGTTCAAGATTGATACTAAGCAGACATTCTTTACTTTCTCTGCAGGTGTACCTCATAAGCTACTGTTTCTGTGATTTTTGTCTACCAAAATGAGTATTACCCATGGCCACTGTTACTGGCCACAAATTTATCCTTTTCTCCACAGAAAGAGGAGGGCAAAATATCAATAACCACTTCATGCTCACAGCGTTTGAACATTTTAAGGACAAAGTATCAATTCTTTTTTTTTTATTTTTAAAACAACTTCAAAAAAAATCAGAAAAACAGATATGAAGCACCAAGCAACTACTATTTTTCAAGAAAATTAAATTTTTAACTAACACAACAAACTTGCTACCATAGTTTCTTTCCATTTGCAATATTTATTTTCAACATTCCTATGGAATCTTTGTCTAACAGATGGATTATTAAATGGCTGGAAAAGATTGCATAGATGAGTATGAACTTTTCACCTCATAAAATTACAACTTTTATCTACAATAAGCAGATAAAGGAGAAGGACGTCCTTACTAGTAACCTTCTGGAGATAAACTTCTATTCCAAAATAAAAACATTTTACAATCTCCACTCTCAAGGTTTATCTTTCATTATTGTAAGCTATACTAAGTTATTAAATAATGTGACATCAGCAATTAGAGGAGAAATCAAAACCTATATTTAAGCTGTCCTCCTTTCCAGATGGTAGGAGGTGGGTACATTTTCATAGAATCACAGAAAGGTTTGGGTTGGAAGGGACCTTAGAGACCATCCAGTTCCAACCCCCTGCCATGGGCAGGGACACCTCCCACCAGACCAGGTTGCCCAAAGCCCCATCCAGCCTGGCCTTGAACACCTCCAGGGATGGGGCATCCACAGCTTCTCTGGGCAGCCTGCGTCAGAGCCTCACCACCCTCTGAGTAAAAAATTCTCCCTAATATCTAATCTAAATCTCCCCTCTTTTAAAGCCCTTACCTTCTGTCCTATCACTACACTCACTGATAAAGAATCCCTCTCCTCCGTTCTTGTAAGCCTCCCCCTCCCCCCGTAAGTACTGGAAGACTACTATAAGGTCTCATCAATGGATCCTGTTACATCTGTATCATAATCTGCTGCATTATGTTCAAAAATGTGTTTTTCACTTGAATGATATTTTATAATATATGACAAAGATATTTCTTAAGGGGGAATAAATAAGGAATTCTGACTGAAATGGTGATTCCCTAGTCACCAGACCCAGGTTTCCACAGTCTCTGGCAATTATTATCATGTTCGGTTCATAGATCCTATGTTAAACTCCCTGCAGGCCTGAAGAAATTCCCAACAGCAAAACACAACTTTAATAACCACAGACAAGATGCAGGCAAAAGCCTGGAACCCTGCTCCACCAGAACAAATACTGAAGGCAGGGTTAATGTCAATACAATAAATTCGCTACTATTTCCTCTTAGAAAATGCATGTAAATTAGCAACAATCTCCATGGAATACACATTTACTTCATGCTCATACCTAAATATCTTTGCTTATGTATTTATTTTCACAATTCTATAGAAATGCTACAAAATTACTCAAAATTCATCCCTACATGAGAACCTAGAGGCCTTCATCTGCTTATAGAATTTCTTCTGAACACCAAGCTTCACAAAAGTTTTAAATCAAGTCACAAGCCTAAGCTGTAATGCAGTTCAACAAGATATATATACACATCTCTGTACGAGAAAAGAACAAGACATTTGATTCTACCATAGAATCAAACATTTCTGCGTTTCGTAATTGATGCATGTATGCATGTGCATACATATGTCAATATATAGTTTAAATTTGGACGAGATACTGATCACATACAACAAACGGGGCGTTGTGTCCTAGAGAACACTAACTATGCTTATCGAATGAATGTTGATAAATTGTCATACTGTTGGATGCCATTTGCAGGTAGTAGCAACTTCAAATACTTTCTTACATATTCAGCAACAGAGCATTTGGAACAAGTAATCTGAATTGCATAAACTGTCTCAATTTTGACACCTCTTTTGTGAAGAGGTGTCAAAATTGAGCTTTCTTTAATTGCTCAACTGATCTACATGGAAGAATCAGATTCCTCCCTTCTCTCCCTCAGTTACAGCAGAGCCAGTTCTCTTCCACGTCTTTTATGTGAGCTCTCCTACCCACACATCCTGGCTGCATCAGACTAATGGCTATTGATTGCATGTTTTTACACCTGCACCTGACCTACAGGATTGAATGAGCTCTTCCACTCCACAGAAGAAATAGGCACTTAACTCAAGGTAAATCTGCACAACATCCTATCAAAATGAACATGGAAAAGTAACTTAGAGCGTAACCTTTACATATTGTATGTATGTATCGTATATATATATATCATTTAATAGTTACTTCATATCTCTTTTCAGACTTCCCAACAGCTTTCCAGGGGATGAAAAATATAAAAGAAATTCAGGAAAAATAATGTGCAGCCCTCTAATGCAAATTTTACTTCTCCTTACCTTTCCTTGTACCAACATTCCCCTCTATCAGACGTTTCCTGACAGCTTCTTGTTTTCCTGACTACTCTCTACCTCACCCATCTCATTCTGCCCACTCTTTCCCAAGACTGTACCCAAGAGAGTTTGCCCATGTGAAAGTAAGGTTCTGTCCAACTACAACTCCATCTTTCTTAACTCTCATTTAAATTTAATTCCAATGGAGTTCTCTCCACATACACAACTCTTCCCCTCCATTTCCCTAGTTCATCTTCCACTCCTTGAATCCCAGCAAAACTACCATCACCTAAATTTATCCCCAGACAAAACTAAGATCCATTTCCATCCCCATCTGACAAGCTGTCTTACTGTCCTCTTTTTAAAAATTGCCAGCACTTGGCTTCCATAATACTGTCTTCTTTGAGGTTTTCTCTCAGGATGTCACCTGAGGTCTCTCTTGCTCATGTAGCAATGGGACTTTGCAGAAGCTTTATTGAGGCATTGTCATTGTTGGTTTTTTTTTCTTCCTTTTTTTTTTTTTTTTGCATTCCCTTTTTTCACTTGACAGGCAGCACATGTACTCTGCCTCAATCAAGAGAAAACAATGAAGTCAAGAAGTTCTTTTTACATTTTGATATTAACTGCATGAAACAGCACAAGCTCCTAACAAATGTAGTGGGGGCAAATCTTGTTACTTCTTGCCTCTTAGAGTACCTGTGAGATGGAGCTCAGCACCTAGCAGAGCTGAAGATGGAGCACCTCACATGAGCTGCATACAAACTGGGCAGCTGCAGCAGAACTCGCTTCTTTTAACATCCTCTCAATTTCCTACTTCTAATGGACGATTCTGATGTAAGTCCCAGAAATAAGTGCAGAAAGTATTAGCTATTTATCAGTACACACTGTCTGAAAAGTCATTTGCTACATCCTCTGAGGAGAAAGCGGCGAACTAGTCAAAACTGCAGAGCTCTATAGCTGCTGCACTTGCTTCATCACAGCAATGTGCTCCATCAGCTGGACTGCCGCGCTGAGAGTAGCCAGTGAAACAACCACAGCAACCATTACAGTGCTGACACTGCCGGGCACTAAAACGGTCATCAACTGAGACGTATTTCTACTGCTTTTAAAGTAGAACAATAAAATGGTGGGGAAATTTCTGGTGCAGTAAGCAAGCTTTTTCCACTTCAGGCAGTTGAGTGAAAGCAAAAGGCCAGTGTGTGAATGAAATAGACAGAACAACAAGGCTGGTAAGCACAAGTATTGAGGCATCACAGGACAACAAAGACACCAAAGTATGATACAGTTAGCACTAATTCCAAACTTCAAGCGATCTACTCTTTCTCATGAAATCACACATGAAAATGGGGATCACCATTTTGTCCAGAAAAAAAAAAAAAAAAAAAACACGCGCTGCCCCCAGATCTCTCTTCAGATAGTCCAAGGTTTTACGTAGCTTCCAAAACACCTATTCATGTGACAGCCAGCACCTAACGAGTCCCAGGAAGACAATAGCCACAAATTTCACCAGTTATTTGTATTGTTCATATTCTCCAGATTCTCTTCTAACAGTCTGTCTCTAAGCAGCTTAGTAATTGGAGAGCTGTACTTTGCTGCTGCTTCTCTGACACTTTTCTCAACGAATAATACTTTTCTAAGTTCCTCTGCCCATTTTCCACCCAGAGACACACTGAACTCACCCCCCACATACACACTTTGTACACACATGTACACATTGTGTACAAAGAAGGCAACTTCTACTTTCCCTGGATAGGAAAAGGCTACAAAGATAAAACTACGAGTATCAGAGTAACCTCCTGAAATAACAGTTCGATAAACAGGACTTCCCTTTGCTTCCAGTACTTCAGTCATGTTTCAGACTCTCTCCTTGCAGCTGCAAACACGTGAGAGCAGACATGCAAACCTTGCTGCCCAAACCTCGGCCCAAGGTTTCAAGGATTTCTGATTACATTCCCCAGCTATTTGGACCCCAGAGATCCCAAACAGATCTTATCTCCCCAAGCTGTTTATACAGCACCAATAATTATCTTCTCTCAGTGGAGTGTGTCAGCTCTGTTCTTGCAATCGCCATCCTGTTCCACAGCAGGGCTCGAAACGTGCCCATGGCAAAAGGTCGATAAAAAGTCCACATAGTATCAGACTTTGAAAACAGATGGCAGAACACACGCACGCCCATGCAAAGCATGCTGGCTCGTGGACTGCACTTTTTCCTCGATTATCCCAACTTGAAATGGCAGCCATTACATGTTATATTTAACTACTCAGTCAGGTAAGTTATATTTTTGTTAGGGATACTCAGCAAATAACATTAAGAATAACCAAGTACACATAAAATACTATATAAGGAGTACCTGTGAGATTTAAGGAAAACTAGTGTGATTAGATCTCCTGTCTCATGGTGGTGTAACACTCCAGAGAGATTCAGTCAGTCACCTGTCAGCTAAAGCCGCAATACTTTATTACTTCTGAAAAGCAATCTGGAACTGTAAACCTGAGCAGCACATTTAGCTCTTTGCCTAGGTTTACTTTATACCTCAACTCCTGACATTTGAGCACTGAAGCTCTACCCAGATTTAATTCTTTTAAAACAAACATCACACAAAATCTATCCTTTTTAATTTATTTCATAACATTTGCTAAAACTACTTTTGCACACTTTGCTTAGAGAACCGTAAATATGATTCAAAAACTTCTATGGCCAACTCCTTTCCAGGCAGTAAAGAGGAAATGTTTCATCGACTAACACCCCAAAATATTACAAAACATTCAAATGTCACCTTTACAATATCAGCAACTGCTGATAGCTACAACCCAATGAGGCTACAGAGGACAGCTTCTCCTCTATGCTTCAAATGCAAAATAAGTGACATAACCTGGCAAAAAGATGTACATTGTGCTCACAGCAAGCACTGATAGGACGGGGCTATTCAAAGCATTTCTGTTCCCCTCAGTGATAGTGATTACTGTTTAATAACGGCGAACACGACGTATTGAGTAATAGGCATTTTGTCCTTTGGCACATCCAGCTATCCTTGGCTTAAGTTTAGTCAATTCTGTGCACAAAAACAAAGCCAAGCATCACAGTCCTGACAGAAGTAAGTGATGAATAAGGACAACACAACTAAAAGAAGGAAAAACTCTGTGATCCATCTCTGTGCTGTAAACAGGTCTTTGGATGCGAAAAAATTCAAGGTATTTGCAGAACAATAAATTTAGTAGATGCCAGAATATCTAGGCAACTCAGGCACCATTCATCTTGTGCCTGAAAGGTATGTAGAACAATCCCTTACTAACAGTTGTGACTTCTTTTCCTCCTTCCCCTTTATCTTTTATTCACTGCCTTACTGTAAGTTGTTCAATGCCTCAGCTCTTAAATCCAGGATGCACTTCTGAGAAAAATTCTTTTGTTGTAACTCAGCAATTTACTACGTATGCCTCTGGGTCTTAACACGCACATGCACGCATGCAAACACAGTTTTTTCCACTTGATTATTGCCACCATTTCTGGCAACATAAAAGATTTCAATACACTGTAAGAGAGCTTCAAGAAAGATTTTCCTATTTGCTTTAAAAATTTCATCCACACACTATATGAAGGTCCATAGGAGAACAGAAAGTATACTCTTTTCATCAATTAACTTTCCAAATATAAGCCAACATCAACAGGTAGTATAGAAAATTCAAGTAAAATTTATTTCTAGTGGGACATCTTAGAAGTTTCTTAGTTCAACTAAGGCTTAGTTATACAGCTAACACCAAAAAATAAAATAAAATAAAAATTAAGAAGTTCCAAGTTTTTAAAACACACTTCTACAAAATACACATTAAATAAATAAATCTATCAGTGTCTCCCACTATGCCTCAAATACCACTCTGCTTCTATCATGAAATAAAGAAATACCAAAGGACACCAGTTAAATGGTTATTTTTGATCTTTAGAAAAGTGCTAACTAAACAGATACTTACCAAGTACCAAATACAGACAATTGCTGATATGGAATATTACTTAAATGTAATGGAAATATGTAAGAGATACAAGAAGGGCTACTTTGCAATTACCAAACATTTCCATTTAAAAGGGAGAAAAACAGAAGTAACATTAAAGGGAATGCTTCTGAGATAGATACAATGTGCTTATTTCCATACAGCTTTTCTTCAGCAAATCACTGTGTCACTGCAAGATTAAATTACAGCATTTCATGCTTTTACCAATTTACAGAGATATAATGGAAACCATTATATTAACTAACACGAAAAAAAACACAACACATTCCTTCTGGAGATGTTCTTTGTAGTGTTTCTTCGAGTGCAGCCTCAAACATTTGCTTTTAAACATCCATACATCAAAAACAGTAAATATTTACTAAGTAGTTTCAGCTGTTCAATTTTTATTTAGTTTCAAACTCTTCTTCTGATAGTGAACAGAGGAGGAGCTAATCAGTTCACCTACTCAGCTTGAAAACAGGCAAAACCAGAAGAAAAAAACCAGCATTTTCCAGCAGTGCTTTTACTGAACAAGGTAATGAGAGGACTGGATAAAAATTGTCAGTGTTGCAACAGTTCATAAAAACTGCTGCTATGTTAAATCAAGCTCACAGCAGCTGGCTGAAATTAAGTTTCTTAATGCACATGGTCTAAAGAAAGTGCAAATAAGAAATGTCATATTGCACCCATAGAGATTTCCATGTCACCTCTAAATACTAACCAATGAAGTCTATTCCAACACTTACATGTGAATAAGATTATGACTCATATGTCACAGAACCACAGAATGGCTTGGGTTGGAAGGGACCTTAGAGACCACCCAGTTCCAACCCCCTGCCATGGGCAGGGACACCTCCCACCAGACCAGGTTGCTCAAAGCCCCATCCAGCCTGGGCTTGAACACCTCCAGGGATGGGGCATCCACAGCTTCTCCAGGCAACCCGTGCCAGGGCCTCACCACCCTCTGAGTAAAGAATTTCTTCCTAATATCTAATATTCTAATATTTCTAGAATATAATAATGTTTTACCTAACATCTTAATCTACTTCATGAGAAATACATTCCATAAAAAAGTAACCATTATGTTCAAGCTGATGTCTTTGTATGTAATTTTCAAAATCAAAAGTCAAGCTACTCAGATATGTGCAAAATGATTGCTTTCAGAATAAAAGGTTACCCAAATCTACCGTGGTCTTTTATCTTTTCTTCCTCTCCTCCAAAGTTTCCCTAACCATCTCCTATTTTTCTTTCCTCTCCTTTCTGCAAAAGATAGTGTCTTTTTCTATCTTCTGAAAAGATCTTGAAGGACAGTAATTTGATAACTCCCACTAAAAGTGTTCCACTTCATGAACAACCACAAAGACTTCTATCCAAGGCTATTAGAACGTTTTTTAAATAGATGCGTGGAAAACTTCTTACATAGGCAATATCTTTATTTGTAAGCCAGTACAGTAAAAACAAAGCCAGAAGCTGAAAGTGTCCCACTGCTAGCAGCTAGTCTAGAATGGGCACTTAAAACAATAAGGCCAAAATAAACAACATTCTTGAGTCACACATTTATCTGCAAATACCTGTTTTAATGTCCCTTTAATTCACTGAGGCTGGAGCCTGTTTAAAAGTTAACCACCTTAAATAAACACTTTGCTGAAAAGGAGCTTAAAATCCCGCTTAACTACTACACCATATTTTCTCTTTGAGAGGTGGGAACTCTAGTGATTCATCATTTGTGGTTGTCCCTGCCAACAAAACATACAATTTGTCTGGTCTAACCAGTAAGACCAATTTACCTTAGAAAGTCACTTTTCAAAGGCACACAATGCTAAATACTCCATTGCGCAGTGAACACTGAAGACCTTTATTCATATTATTTCAAATTTCTAAATGACTAAGCAACCAACTCACCTATTTCAACAAATTCAGCAATTAAATACATCTCTAAGAACAAAGCACTTATTCCACATATTCACTTCTAAAAGTAAAAATAAAGCATATATACATATACACACACACATATATACATGTGTATATAAAAGCCACATGCACACAGCACAACTGAACAGTGGGTAAACAGTTCTTGGTAATTCCCCTGTGCTGTTAAGAAAAGCACCTTGCTAAAAATAATAAACTTGTAGAGATACAGTGAAGTCTCAAAGGATTTTAAGCAGTATTTTTCCTTCTACACCACCTATTATACATCACTTGTTGACATGACACAGGGACTACCACGTCTCCACTGCACCTCTGCCTCAGTGTAGCACAGCTCACTTACTTATTCAACACCTCCATTTACAAGATCTTATGATCCTTTACCCTTGTCCTGGATACGTTTGCAACTGTCACTGGTTCTACTCCTACCTTCCTGAACTACACACCTTTGAACACACATGGCCTTTCCCATATCTTTTCTACTTGTTCTGATTTTGCGTCTGTTTTCCATGCTTATAGTCACCAGACAAGACAGGTCTGAACTCTTATTTCTCAGTAGGAGCGTAAGCTGTTTGCCAGGCTGAGGCTTGAAAACGCAGACAGGTAGCCTGCTGCAGATAGATGGGGTAGGATTTGCTCAAGGAGCAGATACACTGCTTTGCGCACAGATACAGGAAATTTAAGGGATCTATCTGTACTTGGAAGCAGAAGATTCATTAGATTCTTGACCGTGAAGCCATGAAGAAGCCTTGCTCCTTTACTGATCTTCACTCACGTTAGATGTGAATTAAAAGTTAAACAAAGACTGTTTCTTCTCCTCCACCATTCCACCCACAGGTCAGGAAACAAAGTGAGAGTATTTAATATGCTTATTAAGGAAACCTATAATACCTCACATATCTATTAGTTGCTAATATTGCACTTAAAATCTTCTTACAAGAACTGCTCATTTATTAAAAAAAGGATCACAGCCTTTGTTTCAAAAATAAGCATGACATTACAGGCAAGGAAATTATTTTCTTAGCCAACATTTTGCCAGCTTCAGGTAAGTGTATTGAACTTGGCTGTAACACTAACTTAATAATGATTATCTATTTATTTGAGCTCTTCTGTATAAAGGATATATAAAAAAAATAAAAACAACCAACAGGGATAAAAAAATAAGTGATCAAATAGTACTACTATAGGAGCAACGAATCCAAGTGCCAAATTTGTCCCACTTAAAAGGAAAACCAAACAGCCAGAGTTAGACTTAGGCACTACTGTGAGTAAAATTGTACAGTCTGAAAAGAGTCAAATAACTTTACAAGAATAACTACAAAGGTATATATATTAAAAATATATATATATTTAGAAACAGTGAAAAATGGTAAAGCAATCAAGGTGATGTGAAGTCATTCAAAAGCAAAGCCTGAGTAAAATTCTTTAAAGAAATTCACAGCTGATGCACCAAATCAGCTACATTACCAGAAGTAGATAATTGTTGTTGAAAATAAAGAGTATCATTAAAACAACAAACAAACAAACAAACAAACCACATAAGGCCTGTATCTAAGAGAGCAATTATTTTCTCTGGTACCATTTACTACCTGTAAGTGATACAGTTCTTGCTAAAAAAACACATATGCATATTAATGATCACACTATTAGTTAAGTGACTGAAGCCTGCTCATTTGCTGGCTTTGCTCTTGGCTTTATATACCAGATTTGCGTTCTTTAGGAACAAATCAGAATCTATCGGGAGTACCATCTACCCGGAATTATTCCGTTCTATCCAAGAAATGTCCAATGTATAATCTGCCAAACATACTGTAAGCAAACAAATTAGTGTTTATTTTACTGGCATTGTTTTGTTTGTTTCAGCCTTTACTTAGCAATACCAGGCTGCTCACATTTCTGTAATGCTTCTCTGATTCACTGTCATTTACATTGCGTATTTTCACTTTGTAAATAAGCTGCTTGCTGTTATAACAACATTCTTGCCATGAATCAATAAAATATAAATCTGTTTTATACAAATCAAAGAGCCATCACATGCCAATGACTGCAAAGAGCACTGCCTAGCACTTCCGTTTTCAGCCCACCCACGAAGATCACAAACAGTTTAGACTCTGCAACCTCATACAGTGCTCAATTCAAACATATTTGTTGTAAGCTGCTTCTTTTTAGGAGTCAGCTACTGCTTTATATACAGAATGTAAAAGCAGAAAAAGAGTTAAAGCTTCCCCCCCCCCCCCCCCCCCTTCTTTATTTTCTTCCTGCTTATTTTCCAATCCATCACAGAACTAACACATACAAGCACTGGAAGCTTTGTCATCAGTGAGGAACTCATTCATTTCTTCTTCCCTAAGAAGTTGCCTTGAAAGCTCCAAGTCCTTCCCCTGCAGAGAAGAGCAACTATCTTTATCCAGGTGTTTAGAGCTGGCCTTTCCTTTTACAGGACCAGTTGTGTTTGTGAAATACATCCTAGATGTACTGCATTTGTATAGACAGGATGGTATGCAAAGAGCAGACTAGGAAACTAGTTAATAATTATTCAAATGTTGATATGAACGTAACAAGTCTAGAACTGAATCATTCTGATGATAACAGTCCCAAGAAGAAACGAAAAGGACTATTTCTTTACGTAATAATTTCATAAAGATCTGCTCAAATTCTTCCAATCATAAAACCCTATATAAGCCTCCCCCTTGCAGCTGACCCAAAATTGAGCAACCAAAATTGCCTCCAAGAAGCAGGAGACAAGTGCTTTGTGACTCCAGAAGCAGTGCATGAGGCTCCAGACATGAAATGCTGGGACCATGTGATTGTCCCAGGATTGTCCCACAATGAGCTATGTTCCACCTATTAACGCTATCCATGACAGGGCAATACTATGACAACATCTTTCTAAAAGCTTGCAAATCCAAATCGTGGCTGCTTTTTAATACCCAAGACCTAAATTAACAATGTTCTACATGAACACAGTATTGCCACAACTGCCTCCTCCCTTAAAAAATAAACTGAGGTAGATGAAAGAGCTGTAAGTAAACTTGTTTCTAAGTAGACTGTTTTCTGTAGATTCACAGAATAACTTTGGTTGGAAGAGACCCTCTGGAGATCATCTAGCCCTACCACCTGCTCAGAGCAAAACAATTTCAAAGTTACGACCACGAGCAACCTGATTATCCAGTAAGATTTTGAAAATCACTGGGGACAAAGATTCCACCACCTCTCCAGGCAACTCGCTTCAATGCTTAACCACTCATTTTTCCCTATGCCCAGTCAGAATTTCTGCTGTTGAAATTTGTAACTGCTGCCTCTTATCCTTTTACTGTGCACCTCTCAGAGGGGCAGAATGCAATCTACTTACACACACATGAGGAGAACGAAAGAGGAAAAAAAAGGCAGAAGACTCATCCAGTTATTTGTGATCATTCAGGAGGAAAGATTCCAAGCGATATTAATTTTTTTAATAATGTTTGCCCCTCTAAGCAGCAGTTCAGTGGTTTCTATCTTTTAGTTAATGGGATGTATGTTTCCTTAGCCAGAAAATGCTGTCAACAAGAAAACAGCAAGAATAAAAATCAATGATATCCATACTTTTTTTTCCTTCTGATACCCCCTTCTTTTTTTTTTTTTTCCTTCTCAGTGTGGTTAGTTATGGGACACTAAATGATGGGAACCACCATTCTGTCAACTGCCCATTTAGGGCTGAAGATGGTAAAGGATCAGAAATTAAATTCCTCAATGAGACCTCTTTAATATACAAAAAAAAAAAAAAAAAGGTAGGAGGAGAGAATGACATTCAACAACATGGATAGCATTTGATATCTGAAGATACCTTTATATTAGAACTTCCTCTGAGGCATTTAAAAGTTGAATAAATTGAGAGTAGAAAACTTCACCTTTCTTCTACATAGCTTAAAAACAAAGAAGTGCACTTTCCTCATTTCACAGAATCACAGAATCATTGGAAGAGATCTCCAAGATCACCTAGTCCAACCTCTGACCTAACACTAACAAGTCCTCCACTAAACCATATCACTAAGCTCAACATCTAAACGTCTTTTAAAGACCTCCAGGGATGGAGACTCAACCACTTCCCTGGGCAGCCTATTCCAATGCCTAACAACCCTTTCGGTAAAGAAGTTCCTCCTAATATCCAACCTAAACCTCCCCTGGAGCAACTTTAGCCCATCCCCTCTCGTCCTGTCACCAGGCACGTGGGAGAATAGACCAACCCCTACCTCTCTACAGCCTCCTTTAAGGTACCTATAGAGAGCGATGAGGTCTCCCCTGAGCCTCCTCTTCTCCAGGCTGAACAAGCCCAGCTCCCTCAGCCGCTCCTCGTAAGACTTGTTCTCCAGACCCCTCACCAGCTTCGTTGCCCTTCTCTGGACTCTCTTGAGCACCTCGATGTCCTTCTTGTAGCGAGGGGCCCAAAACTGAACACAGTACTCGAGGTGCGGCCTCACCAGAGCCGAGTACAGGGGGACAATCACCTCCCTGGCCCTGCTGGCCACACTGCTTCTTATGCAGGCCAGGATGCTGTTGGCCTTCTTGGCCACCTGAGCACACTGCTGGCTCATATTCAGCCGACTATCAACCAATACTCCCAGGTCCTTCTCTGCCAGGCAGCTTTCCAACCACTCATCTCCCAGCCTGTAGCTCTGCTTGGGGTTGTTGCAGCCCAGGTGCAGGACCCGGCACTTGGCCTTGTTGAACTTCATGCAGCTGACCTCAGCCCATCGGTCCAGCCTATCCAGATCCTCCTGCAGAGCCTTCCTACCCTCGAGCAGATCGACACATGCACCTAACTTGGTGTCATCTGCAAACTTACTGAGGGTGCACTCGATCCCCTCATCCAGATCATCGATAAAGTTATTAAAGAGGACTGGCCCCAGTACAGAACCCTGGGGGACTCCACTAGTGACCGGCCTCCAACTGGATTTGACTCTATTCACCACAACTCTTTGGGCCCACCTATCCAGCCAGTTTTTAACCCAACAAAGCGTACGCCAGTCCAAGCCACGAGCAGCCAGTTTCTTGAGGAGAATGCTGTGGGAAACGGTGTCAAAAGCCTTACTGAAGTTAAGGTAGACCACATCCACAGCCTTTCCCTCATCCACTAAGCGCGTCACTTTGTCATAGAAGGAGATCAGGTTCGTCAAGCAGGACCTGCCTTTCATAAACCCATGCTGACTGGGCCTGATCGCCTGGTTGCCCTGCAAGTGCTGTGTGATGACACTCAAGATAATCTGCTCCATGAGCTTTCCTGGCACTGAGGTCAAACTGACAGGCCTATAGTTCCCCGGGTCTACCCTCCGGCATTTCTTGTAGATGGGTGTCACGTTTGCTAGCCACCAGTCGACTGGGACCTCCCCCGATAGCCAGGACTGCTGATAAATGATGGAAAGCGGCTTGGCCAGCTCCTCCGCCAGTTCTCGCAGTACCCTCGGGTACTTTGTACCACTTGAATACCTATAGCACTGGCCATTTTTGCCTTTGCAGGAATGTCAGAAATTTATAAAAGATGGTTTTCTTTTAAGATGTATTGCATACTTTCTAAAGCATTCTTGCATTCTGTACAAAAATGTCATTTTCATTGTGAAAATGTGAGTTCCAAAACAGAGTAAAATTCTAACAATGCTCTTCATATTTTGATGAACATTGTATTTATTCATAAATGTATGAGTCAATCAATTGTTCCTAAACTTACCAATATAAAACAGACAATATAACTTGAATTAAGTTGTTCAATATTTTATAATACTACACTACAAAAGTATTTACAGCAAAGTCTACCCAAGGTACTACACATGATAAGAAAACGGTCTTTGCTGCAATTGTTATGAAATGCACATTTCATGAAGCAACATACTCAGTAGATTTTCTGCTCTTTAAGAATTTTATCCTATCCAGAAAATTTGGTGTTTTTTGTTGTTGTTTGGTTGCCTTGCCTCACCTCCCCCCCCATTTCTTCTTTTTTTTTTTATCATTCTTATTAGGACACAACTTCCATTGTTTAAAAGATGTCCTCTTACTCGTAATTGTCACCTTCACTCTGGTCTTAGAATCGCAAAGCTTTTGGTTTTACCAGTGTTGGTATATATTCTTGGTCATCTTTCCTGTGTTCTTCTTGACCCCTCTTACACAGAAGGGTTGTTCCATGTTTCTGCAACAGCTATAGCTTTTCAGATTCTCCTTTCAATGTATATTCTTTCTTTTGCTGTAGTTGCAGAAAAGGTCTCACTCCTACAAGACTAGTGAGCTGAAATGCAACAGGATTGCTCCTATGGAATAGCTACTGAGATAACTGTAACTTGATTTTTCCTCTGTTAGGCAGAGGATTCTCTTTTGTAGAGAAAAATCTACCTAGTTACCTCAAGGAGTAATCATCATATACACGAATCTTCCTGTTAAAAGCTCCATGTTGCACATTAATATTTACCCCACCTACCAGGGTTAATAGCTTAGTATATCCCATTAACAGTAACCATCCTAGCCAGTTCAGGTGGACAGTCCTACGATAATACTCACCCTGACAAGTTTCACAACATCTTTCACTTTTTGAGGGGGCCTCTCTGAAAATTTTAATTTTCATGCTCTTACAGGGCTGACTCAATTTTTTGAGAGTCTGACACTACCCTGTAAATAAATTGGTGCAAAACCCCTGTACCTACTTACACACCTTCAGTGAGTTATTTGTTTAGGAGATTCTTCTGATACCTCCACAAAGAGAGAGATAATATTACTACAATATTTCTTTGGGAGTTTAATATGGCTTTCCTCTTCTGCATTTCTTACTCTTTATTGAAAATTTAATAGAGGAAATGAAAAGTAAAAATGAACTTACAGATTCAGCAGAAAAGAAGGTTCAAGCTTTTCAGAAGACTAAGGAAAAAAATTCCCATGTAAAGTCACACTAATTAAAAAAAAACTCCAATTAAATGTACTTTACCTTCATTTTAACCAAAAAAAATCCCCAATTAAGTGTACTTTATCTTCATTTTAACAAAACCCTTAGCAACCAAACATCGTAAGATTTGGTTGCTATGACAAAGATGATTATAATTAATATGGTTGGAAGCCAAATAAAAGCTGCTGTGCATTGGAGAAGGTATCGTAACAGACCACAATGATAAAAGGTCATTAGATACTGTAGCTGATAATAATTAACTTCTCTGAAAAGTCCCAAGAGAAACTGCTTTTGTGTTGAATTCTCTAACATTCCTTGAATTGCAATTTGAAACTAAAACTACAGACTTGACATCTCATCTACCATGAGCAAGACAAAACAGCTGTCTAATGCAAAATTATATTTTTCATTCTTTCAGTGTTCTTCAAAGAATAGGAATCCAATTTCCCCATATTTAACAAATGGTCTTCATCACTGGGAGCTGTATCTTCAAATTCCAATATGAAAAACACACTTAAAACTGTTTTTTGGAAACTTATTTTAAAAGCTCTTAATTATAGTTTATTCCATTATCAGCTTTCCCTCTTTACTACCTTTGCTTTTCTAAGTGCTTTTAACATTTTTCAGGCTTTTAAAAAATATATCTTTAGATAGCAGTAGTTACTATTAAGGTAGTTAGTATATGCTAATAGTAACCCTGAATGATAAGAATTTGAGTGTCGAAGCCTTAAATAAAAGTGGGAAGACTACATTTAGAAACAATGATGTGACATACAGCAAAAATTATTTTTCCAGACCAACATATTCAATTTGGTATTCCTATGACACATCAGATTTAAATTACTTTTGTGAATTTTTTTTGAGTAACCAGTCAAACAACATTGTGAAGCCCATTTAAGCAGTGGGTGAGGTTCTTAAAGTGAACACTCAAGGATAAACAATGATGGACATTGATTGATTAAAGGGATCTCTGTGACACAGCACACATAATAGGTGACTGCTTTTTTCTTCAAGTTAACAGAGAAGGCTGTTTTTAATATGTAAGACCATGAAACAGCATTTAGTGCTCTTTTAGACCCCAAGAGCAGATCCGTACCCATTCCAGAAACACCATAAAGAGAATACAGATGCCGTTCATAGGGATATTTTCAGGTCCTTTATATATCTTTTTTTTTTTTTTTAACAAGCACCAGTATTGCAACAATCTGTAATTTTCAGCTTCTGATCACGTTAAGAAACACTTGGCATTAACAAGGTAAAAGCAAATGTTTTAAATGGGCTACTGATACACAAACTTCAAAGACAAAAAAAAAACAAATTAAATTCCTGAAATTTGGACAGCCTTGGCACCATTTTAACAAGCAGCTGACCCTACTAGCATTTTTTTCCATCAGCAAGGGCATGTTTCTCTCTTAACCCAACTGATCTTGCCTGCATAGTCCACATCCTGTCATCTGCCAGCATCAAAGCTAATCAGAGCCTTCCAGACACCAGAGCAACCCTTCTCTATCAACTGGATTGCAGGCTCAGGTATTTGTTGCCAGGCTAGTGAATTAAACCAGCTGGCTGATCCTACGAGTGCCAGAGTGAGCAGAGAGTGAGCAGTGGTGCTCTACAAAGAGGGAAGGGGTTGTGGGGTGGGATAAGCTGACCTTACCTTCCCTCTAGATCTGACCTCAATGGTCAAAAAATACAGTAGCTTCCTTCATGTGTAGACCAATGTTAAATAAATGAGAATTGTATCAAGTCCACCTTTTCAGGGCAATAACAAAATTGGAATTACAGACGAAGCAGCTTCATGCTTTCCCATGACCAGGTAGCGTTCTCCCTCCTAAACAATGGGACACGGTCTGGGGGCTAAAGAGCTCCCGGCTCACCTGTCTGCAGAGTGGTGGTGAGGGAACATGTTCATAAACTTCCATGAAACCACTGGCAAGCATGGCTGACTCTTTCCTGACGCCCCAACAGCGCTCCTGCTCTTTCAGTAAATGGAAATTTTCTGCTGTCTCCAATTCAAATTGCAATTCTTGAAATTTCCAAGTGTCAGTCTTCTGACAATTTTTATCTGCCTGTGCTGTTCTTCTCCTGTAAATCCTACCCACAAGGTTTCCTTCTCTTTAGATGAGGAAAGTGGGTGAGTGATATCTTCTCGTGAAAAAAAAATAAAGAGTAACTTCTCTGAAGATGTGCTCTAATTCAGGCAAAAAGCAGGGCAAAGAAATCACTGAACCATTCCTACCATTTCTATCCAATCCTACGTACTATTGTTAACCCTAACTTCAAATGAAAAAAAAAAAAGATTTCATGGACAGAATAATGTAACTTAACTCTGAAACACTTCAGAAAAAGCAAGCAAATCCCCAGCGAAATAGAAAAAAATAAAATCTTCAGGAAAACCACAAGGTTCCCCACACTTCACCTCTGGCAGCTAATCCTATGAAAGTTGCTTAAGAGTAGCTGCAGCTCACACTAACTTAAGGAGATGACAATAAACCTCAGAAATATTTTACCTTTCAAGTTACTGCCACACTGAAGCTCCAATTCTAAGTTGGGATAGGTATTTAAAATAAAAATACCTCCTTCAAAATTGTAGACAACTCCATTCAATTGCTGCAATGTACATTTACAAATGACCCCTCAGACAGAATGACTGAGGAGAAGGTATACTGCTCAACATGCTTTAAAGGAAAAACATTTTCCCTCATCTTCTTATAAAAATAATTAGGGGTTCAAGATTCTGCAACTCCCTCCAAATTTTTTAAAAATCATTGTTCTGTATAGTATGTTAAGAATTTTAACGTCTTTATAACATCAGCAGAACTAAGTATTTCTCTACTCAAATGGACCAAAAAAATTCACTTCAAATCCTGATTGACATTCTGTCTTGCAAATATCTCTGTTCTGTTCGAAACAGATGACAAGGAGTTGCTATAATGTTTTTCTTGGAACTGTTATTTAACATCTTCCAACTCTGCAAAGGCATGAGAACATTAAAACACTTTTGTTGCAAGCACATTGTTTGAAAGCTCATTGGCAGAGCAGTTACATCCACTTTTCAAGAACACATGATAATTCTCTTTCTGGTTTCCCCAAATAGAGGAGGAGGGAAGAATGCAGAAAGAAGGAGCAGCACACACAATATGTTTTTACTTCCATCTGCCATCTGTTAACAGCTTCAGCTACTTGGATAAATATGTATTTATACTCATCAGGAAAGATTACAGTCTTGTCTACATGCAGTTACTCAGTACAGCTGTTCATGAATAAGTCCAAGGTGAAGGCATTCTTACCGAACCAGTAGTTAAAAGTGCACAGAAATATGACATTTGGAAACAAGAATACCCAAAATAAAGAACTATTCAATCGTGGGTGCTCTTGAACAACTAAATATAAACCAATCCACATCATTCATCACAACAGGATCTTCTACTTACGTGCTCACTAGCTACACAATGCAAAATTTCCCAGCATGACCTTGCCCTTCAGAAACCAGAGAGAGAAGAAATTACTTGTCTTAACAAGTATATGGACAGACACACAGAGCCATAACAGAACCTTTTCACTATTCTGTTTCATATTAATTTAGGAAGTTGGCTTAAACGTATTGAAAAAAATCACGTCTTTGTCAAAATGCTCTTATATCTTGAGAAAAGTAATTGCTTTTTCACTATAGTTCAGCTGCCTCTTTGGCAGACAAACTGTAAAACCCTTGCAGCTTAGATAAGCTCAGTTTAGCACTACTGTCATCTCAGATCCTTCCTGCCTCGGCCTCTTGAATAAGTGCAAATAATCTGAACTAAGAGGACATGATCAGACCCTACTTCTAACTACACACTTGGAGTAATGATCTTTTTTTTTTTTTTTTCTGGTGGAAGTGATTCTAAGATGAAAGATGCCAATTGCAGCCTTGTGAGAATTTTTCAGTTTTCTCCAGAAATTGCTGTTCAGCAAGATGAAAAAATCAAAAAATACAACACACAGGACAAAGATAGGGAAAATTCATTCCAAGGAGAAGCAAGCCTCTAGGTCATGACAGCAAGTCAATAGTGCCCTGACTTATAAAGTCTGCTTCTCCTGAAAGCAGCCCAGAAACATCCTATCTAGACTAAGAGACTATTTTTACCACATGTATGTTCAAAAGACATGCAAGAACACCAGACTACATAGCTGTTTAAAGCATATAGCTGCTAAATGAGGATTAAGCTCACCTCTGCTGTTCATAACTGCTGAGACAACAAAAAAATGTTAGGTTTCACAGCTGCTAACTGACATGAGACGTGGCAGTATTAAGTTCATTCCATGGACTCCAGCTCCATAAGGCAGCTGAACATATAAAATATGCTTGTTTTGTTATTTTCAAGTAGAATAGCTCAGGAATTCTCATTATTTACTCTATGAAAATGCATCCTAAGTTAAAAACCATTTCTATAAAAAAAAACTTCAGCATGCAGGAGGTTGCCTTAGTATTATGAATAATCCCTTTATTCTCCAGCTGTGTACTGAGCTCACATCTGCATGTGAGTCCTTTGATGGACCACGTGTGTACCAAGGACCACAAGTCCATCTCCTCCACTGTGATGCTAATCAAACTTGAACTGTTGGACTGCATTACAAATTTCAGCAGAGGCTGAACACAGCACAGTGGACTTCAGGAACTTCTTGAACTTGCAGTTCCACCATATGAATGTAGTTGTCTGTCAGTAGCCACACTGTACTATATTTTATTCCTGACTTGGGTTTATATACCTATGTTGCCAGGTTTGATTTCACTGGGAAGGTACTGACAGATCGCTCATAACACCCCATCAGTCTTTAACTTTATAGCGCATCGCTCACGTAACAGACCTCATCGTCCTTTCTCTGCAACACTGACAACCGAGAGCTGCTGCACTGATGCACGTAGATATTGAATCTACATTACCAAATGCTGTAACAGGCTGATTTCAGTGATGTATATATGCCTGCAGGACACAACAAAGATTAACAGTGCACAAAATATCTAAATCAGCTATCTAGGACCAGTTCTTAAAAACAACTTATATTTCACTTGAGGAAATGTACATCGTGAGATGCTGCAGCTAACCAAAAGAGACAGAGCAATTGATGTACAAACTGAGTTGTTGTTACTTGTTTTCAGGACCATTGCTCTCCTTGGTCTACACTAGCTGCAGCATATTGGCTCAGTATCAATCAGTCTTAGAAAAGACAGCCTAAAACTAGCACAAAATGAACAGCTCGTTTGCAGGGAAGGAAACAAGTCTGAAGCAAGAAATTATCCCATTAAGAAAAATAGCAAAGATTCATTTTTAGCATTAAAATGCTGAACGCTGCAGTACAGGTGATGAATCTGCAAAGTAGGTAAAAGATAAAGGTAAAAGGCGGCTGCCAGAAGTTTGAATCATGTCTAATTTGACAGAAGAGGTGTCTTACACTGCACATGAAGACCAAGCACAGCAGAAGAGAAGATAACACAGCAACTCACCATCAAGAGGTGGAGAAGCAGGGGTATTTTTCATTTTAATTGGCTTGGGAAAGAAAACCTGAAAGAGAAACTAAAACACTATCCTTAGTTGCCTTTAATTACTGTCACCTGCCATGGGAATAAGAGTAAAGAAATAGGAAACACTATTCTCCCAACTACGTGGGAAATTGCATTAAATGGCAGCCACTTGATGCGTCTTCCTAATTCAAAGAAAATCGAAGTACATTAGCTAGCAAAAAACAACACCAATCAGAGAAAGCATATTAAAAACCACTAATAACCACATATGGATTTACTAATAAAACCTGCAGATCATAGTCTTATTTTATATAAGATGAATGAAAATTCTGCCTGGAGAATATCAGAAAATGTAAATCCTTTCCTGAAAAGAACTACTCCAGAATATCATTCTCCCTAGACTCACTCAGCACCTTTCTTCATGATTTATTTGAAAATATTGTGCCAAAAAATAAATCTACAAAACTTTTCTTCCTGAACACATAGTATCTTTCTGCAGGAAATCTGTATAAGCTTTGCACCCAAATTTTATTCCCATTCTCTAAGTAGTCAACTTCATTTGTAACTACACTGAAGCGGAGATAAAACTACTTCTACAGGTTTAAATTGTATACTTTAATTATATCTTAAATACCATCACTGTGAAACTAAAAGAGGAAACACCTGTAAAAAACCCTCTACATTAAATAGCATTAGTAAAAATTATATATCAATTAGAATCACAATATTTATATGAAGCCAAAGAATTTAGAAAAGCAATTAAGATCTCCTATAAGGCTCCTTTGTACACCATGAAAATTTACTACATTTTAAATTACAGTAATTGAAATAATAAAAGTGAAGCAGTCAAATGAACCTATATTTTAAACTTAAACACAAACCACGCTATTTTCTTTAATAAACTATTCTGATTTTAAATTATAAAAGACACCAGTGAAAAAAAGGAAGTCCAGTTTTAATGCCTGGTAATATTTCTTGGATCATTTTTCAGATATTCAGCATTAGTTTCATCTAACACTTTATGAGAAGTGCTAAAGAAAAACAGTTTCAGCTTCAGGCTTTTACGCAGACAAGTTCCATGTGCAGCTACACACTTTCCCTATGTGACCTTCATATGCATTAAGCATTTGCCCCCATTCTGCATCTGGAATACATGGAATATAACAAAAATGTTCAAGTTATTAAACTTCCCTATATATATAGGAAGTTGACCTATTTTTTCATTTTCTATGAAAATTGTACTTGATTTTTAGTTCTGATTAAAAAAATAGCATAAATCATGATTTCATATTTTAGGGGAAAGCATACTAAACACATTGACTAAACTTAAGCAAGCAGATCTTACTCTCTTTTTGACATATTTTCTGAAAGCAAATATCACTAACAATTATTACAAAAAATAAATTGAGAATGTGCCCCAGAAATACGCATGTGTGCACTTGTATCTATCAGCGCTCCAGAGACAATTTAACTAGGTGCTAAATAATGCCTCCAGAAGGGTTTGTTACCCATTACTAATACCGTCACTGAAGTGATAACGTTCTCCCTGCCTTCTCCTTCTGCTTGTTACTGCTCCAGTCACCTGGTAATTACTCTCCCTTCTCACAGCCTTTTTTAAAACATTTAAAAGCTGAGCTGTACCTCATGCCAACTTCTCTGCACACTGCCCAGTGCAGCCATGAGACCACCATGCCCCACCACCGCTTATTCTCCATCAGTGGAGAGGTCTGTGTCTGGTTCTGAGCTCCCCAGTGCAAGAGATATGGAGCTACTGGAGAGAGTCCAATGAAGGGCCACCAAGATGATGAAGAGACTGGAGCACTAAATTTCCTAAATGGAAAGGCTGAGAGAGCTGGGACTGTTCCACTGGGAGAAGAGGAGGCTCAGTGAGATCTCATCAATGTCTATAGATACCTGAAGTGAGGATGCATTGAAGATAAAGCCAGGCTCTTTTCAGTGGTGCCCCATGCCAGGACAACAGGCAATAGGCAGGAACTAGAACACGGGAGGTTTCTCTGAACACCAGGAATCACTTCGTTGCTGTGCAGGTGGCGGAGCACTGACACAGGTTGCCCAGAGAGGCTGTGGAGCCTCCTTGGAGATCTTCAAAAGCTGCCCGGATATGGTCCTGAGCACCCTGCTCTGGGTGTCCCTGCTTGAGGAGGGGGGTTGGACCAGATGCCCTCCATTGCCTTCTCCAGGACATGCCGGTTGCATGGGTGAGAGGGGCCCATGAACCCGAAGGCTCCTGTGGGGCCTGGGGCTGACCCAACAAGGCCAGACAGCTTGTGCTCTGCTGGTGCTTGCACATGGAGCCTTCCCTGCAATTCATCACCTCTGTCTCCCTCCACGAATTTCTGAGAAAAAGGCCTTGCAGCAGTTTGTGTTTGTTACGGGTTCAGAAACTTCCCTCCCAGAACACAAAGACTGGACACCTGCCTAAGGCAATCCTGTCGAGTACAGCCTCTGAACAGCCCTGGCACAAGCTTTTATATCAGCCACCCCTGAGAAAACAACCTCCCAAATCTAAAATGGAAATAAAGCCATTTGGTTTGGTGCAAATCAATAGGGAGGGCTTCCTGAGGGAACCGTCACGTCACGAGTTCCAGATCGTTCTGGTGCAGCGAGCACAGGTCACGGCACCAGTGGCAGAGCAGCGCAGCCCTGCTGGCCACACGGAGCCCCAGGCTCCCTGTCCTCACACCGCCCCGCCTACACAGCCCTGCTCGCTGCCCCGCACCCAGCCGGGGAATCACCGCACGTCTCAGCAGAACTAGCCATCTCACCAGCTCCACACACGAACAATGTATTTTTTCTACTTAGTTGAGTAATGTTTTGGTTTGGGAGTTTGCAATTATTATTTTTTTCCCTGCCATAGCAGCAAGAACCTGCTCAGGGAGGAAGCCAAGGAGCAGCTATAGAAGAGGTGGGCTCACGCAAATCACTGTGCCACGGTCCGGGAATTTGGAAGCAGCTCTGGTTTTGCCAGCATAAGCGGCCATGACCTACAGTGACTTGTGCCATGGCCCTCCTTGGGCACCGCGCCAGCCAACTGACCAACTGGTATTGCCAGGAGAATAAAAGGGGAAAAATAAGGGGGGGGGGGGGGGGTTGAATTTAAACCTTAAAAGCTATTTCTCATCTAGATCTATTCCCCACTGCTGTTCACCTCAAAACTCCACGAATGCGTTACCTCCCAGAAGGCAGAATGAAGCACAAAGTGGGGAACAAACCAGAAAACAGGGAGATGACGGCAGAAACTGCCTCTATTGGGTGTGCCACCAAAACATATTTGCAAAACAGCACAATTAAAAAGTCTTTCCATGTGCTGTGCTTTGCCCCTGTCTTGGCCCAACCCAAAGCACTTTTCTCCAACTTATCAGAAAAGATTACTGTTAAAATACAAGGATTTAAAACGCATTAGCCAAATAATGCCTGGTAAATAAAGCAACCAATGCAGTTTCTGCAGAGCTTGTACTGGAGGTGCTCTGTAGCCAGAAACTGCTTTGCAATCTCATGCACAGCCCTTGCAGAACCGGTTTTAACACTACCCTCGGCCTACTGTAGCAAAATCAGCGTGGATTTAAAAATGGACAAGCCAGTTTTTCCAATTTAATTAACAATGTAATTAAACTGGAGAAGAAAATTACTTGCCTTCGTCATGACTTCACTTTCGAGTAACATTATAAACCTCTGTGTGGTTATTAAGAATATCTGTGCCTGGATTACACTGACATTTTTCAGATTCACAGAAAAAGAAGTTACCCTTATTGCTTGTACTGATACTGCTACTCCTTTTTAAGAATGAGCAAAAAATACATACGCTCAAACTCACATGCTCTCTAACTTTAGAAGTAGAAACAGGAAGACATCTGTATTTCAGCAGACTTCTCCTTTATACAGCTGACCACAGTCAACTAGGTCCTGAAGCATGCACATTTTTCAGTACTGTTTCACCACACATAATAGCCTTCAGAAGGTAAAAAAAAAAAATAAAAAAAAAATGTAAGTTTCTGGAAAATGAAAGAACCACTGTTACAATTTTGAAAAAGAAAAAATACCTTCTAATTTGGGGGGCAGTTCTTCAATCAAATATATTGAATCTAACTGATGGGTCTATAAAGCCGCAGCCAAAGAAAATGTACAAGCCTAGTTTAACTGCTTTGTTGTGACAAAATACCCACTTAACACATTTTTCTGTTTCAAAGCGCTATGCAATATTTATCTAACATATGTAAACAAATAATGTATTAAAATGCATGCCACATTCTATTTCACTAGGATTTTTGAATCAAGAGGGACATAAAACTGAAACTAATCGCACAGCTTTCTGGAAGATATTGGTTATACTACACATTATACTTTGGACAAGTTAGTAATAAATCAACACTTGGACAACGTAATTCAGACTGAATTCAACGCTACCAAGATAAGTATATCTGATGTTGCAGCTCTTTATGGAAGACCAGACAGCTGCTGTTAAACTTTATGTCTTTTTATTGTTCAAATATATATGGTGTTAAGGTTTCATGACTGAGTCTAGGATCAAAGATGATGTTTTACTTTAAGGTTCATTTTTATCCTTACAAAGAAATAAAGCAGAAAAAAATGCGGCACATGCAAACCCATGTTCATGTACAAACAGCCCCTTGACATGGACATCCATCATCAAATCTGGAGTGTGCCATTTTTTACTAACAAAGAAACATGTCAACCAAGTGAGTTTCAGCTTTGTTCTTTGATTTCTCTGTTAAGATACACAGAAAAGTAACAGGTTTCCTGACAAGCCCTATTACAGGAAATATTCTTTTTTAACATACAGACATATCAAGCATTGCAAGTTGCTTGATAACTTAACCTGCAGCAATAAATACACCACCACATTGGTAACATCATTTTGTTGTTGTTGTTGTTGTTGTTTTTTTGTTTTTTACATATTACAAAATAGCTTAAAGTTCCATTCATATAGAAGAGAAATTTTTGTTCAACATGCTATGTTCATATGTTCAAGAATCCTGTTGTTGTTTCAGTTTGTTTATTCTTCAGAAGTACAAGTGTAGTGCGTAAAGGGCAGCATATATTTGCTCTGCCAAAGGAGAAAACCAAATATCACACTGGAAATGTGTCATCAGACAGCAAGGAAGGGACCCGTGACAGTGCAGACCAGCACCGATCTCCCCCAGACCCTTTCCAAGAGCAGCAGCTGGGAAAGCAAGAAGAGGGGCAGTGGCATGAAGAGAAGCAGCATCACAGCCCCTGTGCTTGAAACCAGGGGTGCGAAAGGAGGTGGAAGCAAGGACCCCAGTGCCACTGCCCGCCCTGCCCCGAGATGAAGGGAGAACCCCGCTGCTCCTTGGCTTCTTCTCGAGACACATAGCACAGTGGCCATGTGGTAAGGAATCAGAATTAGAGTAATGCCAAAGTTCAATTCATCAGAGTTCAACATGGCAATTCATGGCAAATCACTATCTGCAACTAATTTTTACTAATTTTTTTTGTAACTGTAAAACCTCTGAAAAGGTTAGGAAAAAAAAGGCAAAGCAGTCAGCAATGCAGACAAAAAAAAGTGCGCTTCTAAACGGTACAAAAGGTAATGTGGTAATGTAACAAAACAAGAAAACAAAAACAACAAAAAAACACAACACACCAATCAAACAAAAAACAAATAGACTTGTGCAGGTTGCGACTGTTTCTTAATTCATTTTGTGAAGGTTAAAAAGTTTACCATAATCATCTACCCATTGTAGGGAAGACAAGGGGCAAAGTAGGGCTTTGCTCATGAATGAAAGAATGTGCCTTTAAATTCACAAAAATAGAAGAACAAAACAAAAATTTAAAAAAAAAAAAAGAGGAAAGATCACCTACCTCCATTCCTGCCTTAAAATCCACAAACTTAGAGGGATTTTTTTTTTTTGTATTTTCATATGAAATCCAATTTTTAAGTTTGCCAGTAAATTTTGAAGAAAATCTGGTCCTAACAAGTCAACTAATGATCAAAGTCACGCATGAGCACAACGCATGCCCAAAGGGCAGTCATCAGTTGCCACACATGCTGTCAGGAACACCACCATTTGAGTGCCAACCACAAATTCCCTAATATTGGGTTCCTCTAACAGTACTTCAAAATCGCACTGGGAAGGCTATCATTAAAGGATTTTTTTTTTAAAGGTTCATCATAAAATCACTCAGATTGAATACGTTTGCTTCCCTTCCTTGTAAACGATTTCACACCTTAAACAGCAGCAAACCTCTACTACTTCCAGGTGACAGCCTTACATCTCTTATATGTGAAGAACCAAAAACCTTCAGCATTGAAATTTCAGTCCCTGAATGTACATCTGTGCAGCACAATTAAAAAAATAATACAGTAAAATCCACTGTTCAACAAAAGAGAATTGGCAAAAGTTATTTTCTTTCAACTTTCAACACCAACTGAAGAGTACAGCACCTGCATGAATTAGCAGGGACGCCCGCACCACCTGGCCCCTCCGCCAAAGGGGAAGCTGCTCCTTAGCTCTGCCGTGCAGATGTTGAGCACGAATGTACTGTCCCAAGCTTGACACAGAGGAAGAGCCAGTGGTCAGGTTTCCGTTTGTTGTTACCTGACTGAGATGCAGGCAGAGATGGGGTAATCCTGGCACGTGTACCAACAAAACCTCAGCCAGCAACTCTCAACCCGAAAGCAAGATTTCCAGCTACAGGACCCTATTCCAGCAACTGTATGTGTAAAGGTCTCATGAACCACATGCAGAAGACTTCATCAGAACCTGAGGACACACAAAACCAGGCAAAAAAACAGACTGGCCTACAGGATTACACTGTGTTTCTTCTTGGAAGCCATGGTACTTTGTTTTAGTAATCCACTCCAACAAATCTTGTACCGATTCTTTAAACCTGGGAGCTGCACATAAAGATATTTAAAAAAAATAGCAAAGGAGCTGCACAACTGACAGATAGAGATCTTTCAAAGAACAAAATAACATGTCTGCAAGGACTACAATGTGACAGCTCCTGGCTCTGAGCCCAGAGTGCTAGCTGCCTGACCACGCCATCGCCCCGCATCTCACAGGGCAACGATTAGCTTGCAAACTTCCCATCATCTACTTTATAGCCAGAAAATTATTCTATTCCAGATGGTGCTTCAGAATATCTCGAACAGGGGCATCATTTACTTCACTCTGGCATTAAGGGGCAAGAGGAAAAGGGGTGGGAGGGTGTGCTCTTTAAATTCTTTGTAATATATTTTATGCAAAGGGGGGAAAATCAACAACAGTTTGTTTCTTTGTTTGTTTAAATACACAGACCTTGAATAATTGATTGGAGTGCGATCTCAGCATAAAGAAATTGAGACTCCAATTCTTCCCCTGTATTTGAATTTTGAATAATTTTACCTTCAGAGCAACCACCTCAGTTAGTTTGTCAATGTCACCTCAAACAAAGTCTAAACTAAAGAACAGAACTACACACAGGGTGGAGTGAATCTAAAAGATGTGAGGAATTTATTTCCCTATGAGGAGGTCATATCATCAGTCAACAAAGGATTCCTATCAGATACTTTTCTGGATGATGAAAACCTTTGCACTTTACTCCCCGCCTCAGGCTTGTTCACCACTTAGCATTAGAAAAAAAAGAAAAAAAAAAAACCTACAGCACATTGTGCACACAATGTTACAAACTCAAAACAATTTTCCTCTGGAGCATTTCATCTTGCCCTAATAATAAAAGTCAGAAAAGGAGAAAAAGAAAGGTAAGTGGGCTGCATAATTCTCGGTATTTTTTTTTCAACATTAGCATTATTAGGGGGGAAAAAACAGCAAAAAAAATAGCTAACAACAATACATCTTACCAGTGATGAGTTCAGATTTTTAAGCCAAAGTTCCTGTCTGTTCAAGGAACATCAATTTGGAGAGTGAGTTGGTTCCAGTTTTTGAATCTCAGAGATTTTAGGGGACTTTTGGTACTGATTCAACACTGCACTATTATCCTTTTCCTTTTATTTATTTTCACTTAGTCATAGCCTGCAAGCCCCTAGCAGAGCACAATTCATTATTCTGAATCTTTTCAGAACCTGTATGATGAAATAAAGTATTACCAATTTCTGCTCTCCTCTAACCATCTATTTCAAGCATATATCATTGATTTCTGCCATAACCTCTTTCATTCATTTCACTTTTCATATGAATAAAAACATCTTTTAGGAGCAGGATGGGAGAATGTATCACCACCAGCTGCCTGATACTGTGATATTCACAATTTTTCTTAGAATCTTTTTTTTAGGATCTTCCAAAAACTGTTAGAAGGATGACAAAACTTCAGCTGCTTATATATAAAGTACTCGTGCCTTCCAAGCATAGACAAAAACCCTAAAAAAGAAAAATCTTGACAAAAAGAACCATCCTGATCTTCTTTGTTTACACACGATGATTTAAGTCAATTTTGTAATTCTGAAAAACTGAATCAGGCACTCCAAGGTAGCTGATTACCAATAGTGTGTTTCACTCTTCACTGGCTGACAGATCGTGCGGTATGACGGGAAGGGGAATGCCACAGGCTTTTCGTAATCTTGGTAATCAAGGATAATATAAAATTTGCATACCGCCTTGCTGATGAGTAGAATGTTTCATGGAAAAGCAGTGAGGTTATAGTCACATATATTTCATCAGAAATTAAGCACTGGCTAAAAATATTACATATTTATCTCAAAGTGAGTCTTCTTGAGTTTACAGGCAGGCAGTTTTCTACCTGAGACTTTAAGGCAATTAAAGGCAATTTATACTGGGATCTCATACAGCACATTAACTTCCAAATCCTTCCCTTGCCTTTGGAAATGCCAAGCATCCACTATATTTTGGTCATCTTGCCCTGAAGATATTAACTATCCTGCAGGGAACGGTGAAAAAAAAGTCAAAATACTCATCAGCCTTACAGAAATGGGGTTATTCAATGGGAAAAAAGAGAATTTTACACCTCGTATGTACAGCCATACAACTCCTTCCTCCAGCACTTCAAGTATGACATTTCCACACTAGTTTTAAGAAGTTCACATCATAAAGGTAGCAAAGGAAACCCAGAACATGGCAGAACAAAAGAAAGCCACTCACAGAATGTAATGTAACAGAAAGCAAAGCAGTGGAAAAGATGACTTTGAAAAACTTAAACAGGAAAAAGAAAAAGGGAAGAAGTAATCTTTGAGCAGTATGCTATTTGTGAAAAGCTAGATCATTGCCGAAATGATCTAGCTTGTAAAAATCAAGGTGGCAAAAGTCTTTCCTTCTCCCCCCTGCTGGAACAGCTGTCTCTGCATTTTGCAGCAGCAGGGTCTTCTCTGCTTGCAGTGGAGAAGTACACTTCAGTCACCAATTTAGACCGGGTTGACAAATTTTATATGATAAACAATAATCTCTATTTCTAATTGTAAAATTTGACACTAGTTTAGCATGTTTTGTCCTTTTAGTGTAGCAGACACAAAAGCCCGAAGAGGCTAACAAAATTAAATCCATGAAGGTAGTAATTATGTACATCCTCACATGACAGTTTAAAAGTTCCTAAACCTTCTAGGTTCACAAATAACCCTTGGATTGGGAAATATATATTATATATATATATATAACTACATATATATATATATATATATATATATATATATATATATGGCTGTTTTTATGCCACAGAAGAGTCAAAACCAGCACATTAGCACCGTCATTTTTAAGAAAAATTAAAGAGGTTCAATGAAACCTCCAACATTTCTGACAGGACTCAAAACCTGGAGGCTGGCAACTCAATCATGTTGGAGCTTCTTTGAGCAACGTTCACTTTCACTCCATGCGCTGTAATTTTCCAGTTTGAAGACTGGAATGAGACTGAATGAGACTTTGTAGAAGTCCTTTGAGAGCTGTAAGTGCTTTGTGATTTGCAGAACTAAATTATTACAGTCTTGCTGGTAATCACTCTGCTGTAACTTAATCTTTCTTTGTCCTCACCAAATTGATAAACATCTCATAAGAAACAAGACAGAAATTTGACAGATATGCTTACACACTTGCATGTTTATCCTAACAGTTAAATAAGCTAATGTTTTGTTTGTATTAACAAGTCTTTGGGAAGCAGGAAGAAAGTTCACTACCAAAATGCATTTCTCAGAGTAACTCTTCAATAAACTGTATTTAAAAAAAAAATAAAAATAAAAAAACTCTTTTGATTAAGTGTTATCTAGAAAGCAACAGTCAGGAGAACACTTAGCAGTTTACAAAGCATTTCTGACAAGAAAGCAACATTGTTCGTGTTTGATAATATTTCCAAAGGGATCAAATTTTTCATCATTAGTGATAATGATAAAGCAGTAAGACAGTTAATAGTGTTTTCACCAGATGAAAACATCTGAGGAAAGACAGAAACAGACATATAAGCCATTTCATTGTGTATTAATAAACTAGGAGCAAAACAATTGATGGACAGTTACCCTAAGAAGCACAAAGTATTCTCAAAGGAATTACATGAAGGAAATGCTGAAGAATGATGCACCTCTCTGACAAGCATTTCAGCGATTTCCGCCAGCTACCAAACACAACCTGTTGCAGGCTTCAGAAAGAAACTGTTAAAAAGAAAAAATAACTGTTTTCTATAATTATAAAGTTAGTCAGCTTTTTACCAGTACATTTTACTAAACAATTTTTAAATCTCTGCTTGAAGAAAAAATCTAGCTGCTCCCCAAAACAAAAGTTATGATTCGTATTTTATTTCCAAGAATGCTTAGGAATTGGAAGGACTCACCATATGTATGGATTGGTACTAGGTGAATTTATGAATGAAGTAGCCTGTTCTCAGAATCATTCTGGTGATTCTGAAAGTGGAAGGTCAAAAAGCATGCACAAATATGACCAAGCTATGTAAAGAGCATATCTTAAAAACAGCTGCCCCACAAATTCAAATGTAACTCCAAAGTAAACAGCATCAAATGGACTGCACAGTACTTTAGGTAAGTGATAATGGTACTGAAATCACTTAAACATTTTTTTCTGGAAGCTGTAAGTGAAGCAAAGTATAACCTTTTATGACTCTTCCAATGTCAAAATTTAAAGGCCCAGATGCCAATCAACAGTCAAGAGACTTGACATTGATTTCTTCATACGTTAATACCCTGCCCTTCTCTTCCCACCAACAACTCTGACAGTGCCAGCTCAGCTCATTGTCTTAAATGGAACCCCTCTTTCTCACATCACCAAAGCTCAGACTTCTCCCTTTTCCCTGCTTGTTGTGCCCATATTTTGATCTCAATCTTGGTCCTTAAGGCATTCCTATGGAGAGATTAGCTTCTATCTGGCTGCTGTTTCAGGTGAGTACTTTCACTTCCTTACACAAACCTTACCAAAACATTTCTCAGGAGTGAAACTCAGTCATACAGGTATTACTGAATCATAGAACAGCTTGGGTTGGAAGGGACCTTAGAGACCGTCCAGTTCCAACCCCACAGCCACAGGCACAGATGCCTCCCAGCAGACCAGGTTGCTCAAAGCCCCATCTAATCCGGTCTTGAACACTTCCAGGAACAGGGCTCCGGAAGAGGCTCCAGGAACAGCTTCTCTGGGCAACGGTGGGTGCCAGGGCCTCACCACCTTCTGAGTAAAGGATTTCCTCCTAACAACTAATCTAAATCTCCACTCTTTCAGTTTAAAACTATTCTCTCCTTTCCTATCGTTATCTGCCCAAGCAAAACGTTGCTCTCCATCTTTTTATAAGTCTTCTTTAAGTATTGAAAAGCACTAATGAGGTCTCCCTGGAGCCTTCTGATGGTGTGAATCACAATTCTGAGATTTCATTTTTAAATTCTAATTTACTCTTGTAAAAGCCATTTTAATTGAGCCAGTATTAATCAAAAATAATAAGATGGCTTCCACTGATTCGTTTTGAAATACTGTTTAGGTGTCATACTATAAATCTTTAGTAGTAGCTAGCATCCTGAGTCATGGCCAACAACAACACTGGATGCAGTTCTTTAAAACACAAAGACTAACTCCTAATCTCAAAAGTAAATCAGGACATGACAGAGGGTATGCTGTAATGCTTATAAGCTTTTGTTAAAGAGGCTCAGTTTTTAAATTACAATTTTAAGAAGTCCACAAAAATCTGTTAGCCCAAGTTAGATTGAAAGGAGCCAAGAGAAATGGGTGTAGGTCTGCTAGCGGCAGAAGAAATGAGCTTTCATTTCTACTACCAGAGCAAAAACTTTAACAGAATACAACCAGACTGGTTTAGGTAACCACAGAATATAAAACTTACAATTAGTATGCCTAGGAATACAGAAAGAAATTAAATGCGCATCCACACTTAGAAGAAAAAAAAAACAAAAAAAAACACCACCTTTGTCCTTTGTATGAAATTTAACAATGCCTTTGAGCAGTTCAGGCCAAAGGTCTACATACCCCAACACTCCTTCTTTAACAGTGATCATAAGGAAACCTCTGTAGAAAGGTAAAAACAGGGCAAGAGTACACAATACCTTTTTGTTTCCGACAAACCACCCTCTGCTCCTCCAGCTAATTTCAGTTCATGAGAGTTCCTGGTCCTGTTTGCATAATTACTGATTTCTAAAAGATCTCTTCCGAGAACTCGCTCAGTGTCTCCTTCAGCCTACATACTCATCTGGCATCCCCAACAGCTATGCCTGACGCAGGCTTCCACCGGCCTACAGCCTGCTGCCTGAGCCACCCTTTGCCTGTTTTCAGACCGGTTCCCCCACCAGACTGAAAAGTCCTTAATTCTAGAAGTAGAAGAGGATTCCTCTTCACAGCAGTCCTGGTTTTGCAGACCTTTATCATGTTTCCCTGAACTGCATCTTTTTGTAGGCCAAAGAAACTTACCCTATTTGAGCATTCCTCTCATGCGTGCCTACAGCGCTGCTCCTCTGGCACTGAACTCTTGCTCGTGCTGGGATTTCCACAAGGCTTGCACTGTCTTGCAATTCAATATCCAAGACTTAGAGCAAGCTTTAACATGAACTGCCTAGCTACTTATCAGTGTTTCTTAAAATATTCAAATACAACACTTCCCATATTAAGTTCTCCTCTATTTAGTCAACAGAATTACACTGTTTACAAGTTTTATTCAACCAGAATGTCTTTATTTTTAGTCATTTTCTGTATTCCAAATTTAATTCCTTTGAAAATATCAGTACTTTGGAATGCTTTCCTTTCTTTAAGAACTTCTTTGGATTTTCCTGATTCTACTTATCGCTTCAAGGCTAGAGACTGTATAGAATCAAGGAGATCTAGCTTATAAATAGGAAGCAGGAGTTCACGAGGCTTGGGTTTCTTCTTGGCCTGTAACTCAGTTCTGTGCAGTTCACACAGGTTGTATTGATTGTACTTCTGTACTTTCTAATAGCAATTCACTCATTGCTTCCTTTCAGACATATCAGCTGATCAAACCAAATAAAATTCCCTGCTTTCCCAATCTTTTCCCACATGCAGCTTGGCAACAGTCTCACATCTCTGTAAGTTTAGAGTAGTGATCTAATAGCCAAAAAGACAACAAATTTTCTTATCTAACAAGAAATCTGTTTCTTACCTTACCTAGCATATGGCCTGAATGTACACACCATTAGTTAATATTCAGTCAATCTGCCATCCTGTTATAATTCTGTTATTGTTTCAAAAGCTCTTAAAATCGTAAGGGAAAATAACTTTCCAAGGTCTTTGAGCTATTTAAACATTTATAAATCCTATAAACCATCAATATTAAAATAATAACACATTCATTATTCAAATATGGATTCACAAGTCAGGAATAAGATGATTTGGCTTTCTAGAGTTTTCCTACACCTTTTAAATGGTCAAGCATCATTATTAGTCTTCCTGAACTGATAAAAACAACATCGACTTGGTAATGATTTCATTATTTCTGGTTTGCTAGCTACACTTCTAAGTGTAATCATCACTACTATCAAGCAGGTACCTTAGCTAGCCTATTTTTAAGCTGCAGAGAACCATTACTGTATAATGAAGTTTTAAAGATCCATAAAGAAATCAAATAATTCATTTTTAACAAGTCTGGGATTTGTAGTTCCGAGTCAAGTTTCCTTATCAATTTCTGGTCAAAAGTTACTAAAATCAAGACAGAGGCAATATAAAAGGAAAACCAGAAAATCCATGATTCACATTGCAAACTGGACCTTACTGGTGACTGAGCAAGGACATGACACTACAGTAGTAACAGGAATTTGCTGGGGAAGATTAAAAAAAAATTAAAAATTAATACCAAGGGAAAATAGCATTCAAGCAGACAAACCAAAACAAAGCAACCCCATCCTTCATTTAAAACAACAAGAACAAAAATCAAAAAAGATGACATATGTGGCAAGAGAAGAGAAATGGAAAATGATGGTGACAAAGGCAGAAAAGCAGCAACAGTCTTCAGCAGCTGTACAATCCTTGCTGTGCAAAGCAGGAAAGAACTTAGGGAAAGGAACAGAAGCATTAGACAAAACAACACATCCAGACAGGAATAAACATTTTAACTAAAATAAACTAATGAGTGACAGTAGTAACCAACATACAATAAAGAAAGACAAATCTCCCAAACAATTATAAAGTTTAAAAGACAGAAATCCTCAAACAGTTTTCCTTTGAAGTAAACCTTAGATAGGTCAAAGGTGGAGCATTTCCAACAGAGCGATAAAAAAAAAGATTCCAGAACTAACAAGGATCAAAATCAAATCATGTCTTCAGTCCCAAGGGATTCTCTAACCAAACCCTTTTCCTTGACAGTTCATCCCCACGTTAAACAAACAGAATAAAAGATGCAGATGCCTTCTAGCAGGAGAGAGAAGACAGACCGTATCATTACAGGACTGCAGAAATTTCCTGAGTGCGAAATACAAGAACAGAAGAATTACAGGTCCCATGCTTGGAGAAGCCCACAGGAATGGTCCTAACATGTAACTGCCATTAGAATTTCATGTCATATACACTGTAGACACTAGAAGCTTAAATCAGTGGAAAAAAAAAAAAAAACAGAAAAAAAAAAACACTGAACTAACAGAAGTCTGCAAAGGGACTAGCTTGTTTCTTATGCTCCAAGTTCTTGAACCGCAAATTAGCTCAAGGCTAGAGGTGTATTCTGGGGAGGTGTGACCATGAGTTTGTCCTGATGATGAACTCTTCTACAAAATTCTACTGTTATCTGCTGTCAGGGACAGGATACAAAGCTAAAAAAAAGACAGCCTGATCCAGTAAAGCTATTGTAATAAATCATATTGTATTTCAAAAGGAGGAAAAAAAAAAGAGAGAGAGAGAGAAAAAAATTACTTAATACTATAGTAAAAAAGATGTAAATGATTCCTTTTTTTTTTTAAAAAAAAGAGGTATTTTCATAAGTAAGAGGAAACGTTCAGTCCATCTAAAAATATATTAAATTGTATCTATACTGTTGAACAGTGATATGCAAGACCACTGTGCTCATTTTGAACAGGAAGCAATAAAACTGCACCAGCACAGAAGAGCATAGAAATGCTTTTAAGGAGATAATTAGCTGAGCTGCAGCATTATATTAGTATTATTACACAGACATCCTGCTAACTTCCAGCTCGCTGTATGAGGCTTCCTTGTAACGTGAACTATGCTGCTCAGCCCCTGCTAATCTCTGAGCTTTTCCCTCAGTTAAAAGTGAAGGCAATCACAATGCAGCTGACCTGACGACCCAAGTACCTTCGCACAGTTCTGCTCCACAGTCGTCTTTAGTAGTGACCTTGCTTGGACAGGCAGGAATCCAGTCTCCCTTCTAGTAAAAAGCCTCTTCCATCTCGTTTTACAAACCGTTGCGTATTTCCCCTCAGTGCTAGCAAAACTCATGGCCCAACAGGTAGATCAAAGTGACAAAATCATGAGCTGGAGCTCTATAGCAAAGAACTCCTATGAGGCAAATGAAAAAAGACTTCCATGCCGATGAATAACTCAACTCAAAACTAACACACAAAAAAACAACCATGAAAAGCGATGTTGACTGAGGCCTCAAAGGACCACTTAAAACCACAAAAACACCAACCCTGTTTTTTGTGCGAACAAGCAGGCACGCACAGGCAGCACGCATATTTCCCCTCCTGTTTATAAAAACAATTGTACGAGTCATATAGTCACAAATCATGGCAGGCTGCATTAACAATTTTCCAGCCCTACTCCAGATTTATTTTTAATTTAAAAATAAACTATGTTATACATGATTTCAATATTCTGCTGGATGACCGAGCAAGGAAAAGAACGAATTTCAGTACAGTCTATGAAGAGATAATGTGAAAGCTATAACGCAAGTGAAAAATGGCCGTGTTGCTAAGATAAGGCCCCAACCACCAATCTCATTGTCAAGCCTGGCCATCTGTCAGCAGAAACCTGATTTACTGCATATAATGCTGCTATACTTGATTACTACTATACAGCTATAAAAGGCTCCTGGTTATTTTAAGCACACCAAAAGCTACTTTCTAGCAACATAAAAGGGTTAATAAAACACCTCCTCAGAAGCCAGGCTTTATGAAACCAGGTTTCAGATCTTTAAATCCAATTCCACATAGTTTCAATGTCACGGATAGATTAAATTGCTTTATAAATAAAAATATGAAAACCAGAGAAACAGAAACTCAAGAAAAATTTAAAATGCTAATAAATAACACTGGCTTCACCTTATAAGTAAGGCTGCTAGCAATTGCACCGACGCTTGTTTTTCATGGAAATTATTTTGATGACGGGCAATCGCAAAAAATTTTAAACAAGGCCTTTTAAGAAACGTTCCCACAATACCTCTAGTCAAGAAAATCATGAACACAGAGGCCATTTTGCTTCACATGGTAACTGGCCTGGATATCCGACCCGCTTGCAACAGCACTAATGTCCTGGAGCATCCTTGGACAAGGCCCTGTAAGCCCTGCGCACAACCATGACATAATGCCTCACGGTGTAAGAGCTCTGAGGAGCGTACCTAATCCAACTCTTCCCCTTTTGCACGCCAGGACAAAAATGCCTGTGTATGAGATTCATCCTTCACATCAAATACCCACCGAGTGAAACAGCTGCGGGTACTTCCTCAGGTTAATCAAACAAATCAAATAACAGCATCTAGTAATAACAAGACTATTTTTCTCCCTAAACAACAGGGCTACGCTGCAGGTGGTTTTGTCCCATAGCAAGCAAACAGGAGACAAACACGTCCTGAGCAGCTGCTCATTAGGTGAGCACCGTTCTGCCTGCACAGCAAATGAAGCAAATGTCATGTGGAAAGAACAGTTTACAGTCATGTAATTAGACACAGTAACACAGGCATATCCAAAAGAGGAAGGAAGACAGGTACAAATTATAGTGGCACAGGCAATTTATTTCTCGGAGTTTATAATTTTTGATGTTTCTGGACTTTAACCTCACCATTTCTTTTAATGAGGCTTGGTTCCTGTTAATTTTTCCCTGTTATACAATAACAGATAACTTTGAATAATCACTTCCTATAAGAATCTCCCATCCTCAAATACTTATTTATTCAGAATGGAACACGATATTTAAGGACACTGGGAAAGTACTCCAAAAAAACAGACCAGAATGAATGTAAATTGTACAGGACCTAGCTGTAAGCATTATGAAGAGATAAAAATTTATTGCAAGCCTACCTGATACTCGTTGGGCCAGAAGGTGCTGACAGCCAACTCTGCTCGAAGCCAGTCTTTGCCAGTAGAGCCAGTGACATTCCAGATGGGATTTGCCAGCGGGCCTTTGTTCACCCTCACCAGGATGTTCAGAGTTCCTGGGTTTGCTCCATTCTTGCTGTACAGAAGGTAACTGAAATCGATACAGTGAGTATCGTTTTCTTTCATTGTTGGAAGCTGGAGCCGAGTCTTTTCTCCAGGGTCGTGGTCTGAGGAAATCACTATCATATACGATCCTAAAGAAGAGGGGAGTGGGAAGGGAGAAATAAAAAGGAAAAATAAAACAGTAGTAAGGAAGAATATAAATGCCAAGAAACTGATTTTCACTGTAAAAAAGGATGGAATGCATATATTTTCATATTCCAAAATCTCAAAGTTCAAGGAAGAAATTCAGCATGCTATAAAATGCCTAGAAATGTCACTGAAGCAGCATCTACAGAAGACAGCATATCTATGAAGGCCTCTGTATGTGCTTCCAACTACAAACATTTCTTCCTCCTGTTTTAGGATCAGATAATTGGGAATAGGATCACAGATGGACTGAATAAAAATCATGAGAGGTGCAAAGGATCATCATTATTCTGAGGTCACCAAGGCCAAAATTCTCTCAACTTGCTCCACAGGTTTCCTGAAAACGAAGAGTATGGAATAATAAGTTCCACATTTCTCAGCACAGCTTTACCAGATCTTCCTCCACCCAGAAATGGAGGCAGACTTGATTTTCGGATCTACTAGCAACTGAACTGGCTCACTTCGGACAGCAAGCTGCATTTGAAGTCCTGAAAAGTTGGGTTTGTTGCTACATTTGCCAGCGGGTCCGAGAGGATAACAGAGGTTTCTATTGCTGGAAGAGATCCCATCTTGTATGTTTATTTTACCAGTAGACAGAATACAGAACAAACTGAGCCTGCCTAGCTACAAAGGCAGAAAGTGGAAATCAGATGTTTAAGAAGTTGATACAGGACATAATGCTGAAATGGTTTGTCCTGATGTTCTGTAGAATGGACAGTAAGTGGATGGCTGCCAGTTTCACAGTATCCTAGCCCCATAGCACCCTCATTTCTTCAAGAGCGACAACTTCATGCCAGTGTACTATCTTGCAAATGAACCCCACAAAACAACGCTTCTGAGATACTGCACATCAGCCAAAACTTTACAACCAGGTGAGAAAATCCAGCTCAGTATACAACATGAATCCTTGCCAGTCTTGCTTAGTGGTTCCAGAAGGTTCATGTTATCATATTTTGCTTCTATTTACTTCTTCAAGAGCACTGTTATAAAGAACTCTTCCTCCTGAAGAAGACTCAGTTAAAATCCATCAAAAATATAGTTCAAAAACTAGACTAAATTTAAAAAATCATAGATTAGTAAGCACTTGTCCAAAGGAGTAGTCCCATACGAGTCCTGTGAGTATATACATGAATGAGCATACTATCGATTGAAAGTCTTCTCTTACGTACGTATTTGTATAAATTACTACATTTATGTACATGAAGTTTCATCTTTCGATTTTTATGGAACAAAGAAATACTGTGTTCTCAGGCGACCCAAACAGTTGTATGTATGAATATGAAAGTTGTTGACAATTTTCATCTTCTCAGGAGAAGATGACAATTTAGGAGTATGGATCAAATCATCTGTATGAGATGACAATTTACTGCCCTGTAAAGCAATTCTGTGCTAAAAAAAATGTAGCAAAAGAGTAGGCAATGCTACAGAATGAAAGCAGCTCTGATTAAAGTACAGTGCTGGGATCTTTTAATACTCATCTTCAAGAAGAAAAAAGGGGGAGGGGGATGTTAAAGAGAACTACTACAATGCAACATAAGCACCTAGTTAGTATTTAAAATTATAAGCAGAATCTTTTATAAGATTTATTTATTCTTTAAAAGAGAATTTGGCAGACTATCAGTTCTTCATTGCTACCTCTTCATCATTAATTCTCATTTATAAAGACACAAAAGAATCATATTACACTATGTAGGTTTGCTGTTAGAGATCTTTAATGATTATGTTTTAAAATCAATTGAAAATTGCACACAAGCTGTTCCGAAAAGTGTTTCTAAACTACATCCAATGGTGTGCACTGATTATGTCTCTTGACTCTAGAATAAACTTACTTAGAGAAAGCCTGCTTGTAATCTCTACCTCAGTACATATGCTCTTATAAGCACCAGATTACTCATGAATGACGCAATACAGAATATTATTTTCCAAAATTTGGAATAAATACTATGCATTTGGCAGGGGGAGCTTGTGTGTCAGCAATTGTGGGATTTTTTTTTTCTAAACAAGTTAGAAAAGTGAAAAGGATCAGTGAAAAACTACAAAGAATACTTTCCACAGCATTAGCACTGATTCTATACAGGCATCTACATTGCCTCTTAGCCTTTGTTACATATATCTTGCAAATATTTTTAAGTAATAGACAAAAAGCGAAATATTTTTTTTCCACACCAAATACTTTTTTTCTACACTTCTAAAGCTAAGAGCAGGAAAGAGATAAACCCTCCAACTTTTTTTCTGAAGGGAATCTGTGGGAGAAAATGAAGGAGCAGAATATAAGAATTAAATTTTGCAGAATTTTTGAAATATTTCTTTCAATTTACCTCAAGATAAAGCTACTGGGAGGAAAATAAGATCACAACCAAATAACAAACGAACTAGAAATATTTCAAGATCTTGTTCCTATACTAAACTCATCTGCTATAATCTTTGGAGGCAGCAACATACATTTTTCAGCATATACACACATTTTATAATACTCCACTTCTCCAACCTCATTCTTCATCATTTAAAAATACTTAGAAGCAAATTTGCATATATCTATCTACATGTGTTAGTCCCACAGCATTTCATGAAATGCTCCAGACAGCATTCATAAACCATTTGTCACAAAGCCAAAGCATCTGTTCAGCATCTTGCAAACTACTTCCCCTTGCCTCCCCTTCTTAAACTTCTTACCAGGCTATCTTCATGAATGTGCTCCTCACTCCCTCCTCAGGCATCTACCTAATCCAAGAAAATCGGAAGACCATGCCAAAGTAAAACACACCTCAAATTTATATTTTTGAAAAACACACAAAATATTTTCTTACACCTTCTCCAAGAAAGACATTCTTTATTTGTAAAGAATACTATATACAAAAACAGGATTTAATTTTTTTTTTCTTATTTATGCCAGCTTGTAGTACCTTAAGTTGGAACTTAAAAGCCTTAGACAAAACTTAAGCCCTAGATACTCTGTACATTGTTGGGTTTTGTTAAAAAAAAGCACTGCCTTCCTTTAATATTTAATATATAATAATAATATGTATGTAACACAAATTGCTGAGCAATACATTAAAATAAGTGAGTAATGAATAATAGAAATTACAGAAATAATATGAATCATAGAAATTACAGAAAGAATAATGTTCCAAACAAAAAGGTTTAGAATTGTAAGTCCGGCAAAAACTGAGATAGTCTGGTGTTGATAAGAACAAGCAATAATGCTTTTAAACTTGAAAGGTATTTCGCTACCAAGACACTGCTTTTATAAAGCAATGTCTACTGGAAGAAGGATCACGGCGCGGATGTATCCCTAGGAAAATAACTCCTCACAGAATTAACACCTACTGCCCCTTCACTTATCAAAACAAACAATATTTTAAAAAATATTAATAGACATGAAGTAATAGGATTAAATAGTGCCAGTACCATGAGATTTTCCTTTAAATTTTAAATAACTAGCTACAGAGCACAAGAATGTTGATAAATGTCAAAATATACACAACTATTTTTAAAAAAAATAAAAAATTAAAAGATAATATGCAATCAAACATACATGCAGATGGTAGCATATGCTACCATGCAATCAAACATACATGCAGATGATCTGTTCTCACATAAAAGTTATTGCAGAAAACATGTACATTTATGCCTACATTTCATTGCTTGTGTATAACTGCATTAAAAAAAAAACAACACAGGAAACAAGTTTATAATACTGTATTATTACCAAAAAAAAGCTTTAAATTAATAAATTTATTTAATGAAAGAGTGACAAAACAGCCAAGAGGCCAGTTAGCATAGCTAACTAACATCTTGGATGATTATTAGTGGTAATACTGGCAGGGTACAAAAGCAAGAGGTGGGAAGTGAACCTCAGCAAACCACTTCAAGCAACAGGGAACAATTACCCAGATATTTAATGTGAAAACAGAGAGAAATAATGATAGGACGGGAGATCGCAAGTTATAAAGTAAGATATTATTGGACTTGGCAGAAATGCAAAGTGTAAGCATGGGAAATGTTCACAAACCCTTAGATTAATTAAATCCTTATTTGAAATTTTTGAGGAGAGTGTAGCGCAACTGTCAGAGCCAAATATTTAGAAATCCGTTCCACACTGGGGCAGGGGAACAGGGCAAGGAGGAAGGAGCAGCAGAGACCCAGTGGTATGGACTGACGGCAATCTCCATTTCCCATGTTTTAGTTTTTACCTTTGTTTCTCACCATCTAAATCAATTTTAAGTGGCAATAAATAAAATTTTGCCCCAAGTTGTGTCTATTTTTCCTGTGACAGCAACCAGTAAGTGATCTCTCACTCTCTACCTCAATCCACAAGATTGGTCATCTTATTATCTTCCCCTATCCTGTTAAAAAAAACAGGGACAGAGAGTGCCCTGGTCAGTGTCTGGACAAGGCACCATCATTGCCAAAAAGGTAAATGGTAGCATTTAGATAGTGTTACCTACCTGCTGTTAGACACTGCAGAGACTAGCCATTTTAGTAAATCCCAGTGAAGACAGGCTCTCCGATTTTTACCATCATATTGGCCTAAGAGTATCTTAGTGGAAACAGAGCACACATCTTTACAAGAAAGAAGTCAATGCAAGTGAGTTGCTTCACTAAAAAACAGAACAGTACCAAAAAAAACCATACTTCAGGGGAATAAAGAAAGATAAGATGAAAGAGCAAGTTCTTCTTACAGGATAGAAAGGGTAATGTCATCTTTGGATGATGCTGTGAGAAATTAGATGTGAACAGTATCCAAAGTCATCATTTACACCTGGACAAAGAGCCCTTGCTGTTAACTGTTCTTTTCACCGTCCGGTTTTCACCATGTGTAAGTGAAAAGACTTTAGTTACTCTGGCAGGAGGACTGTTACAAAATGCATCATAACTCTTGAGCAACATTTTTCTTGAGCTTGACATTTATGTTGCTTCACCCTCCTTTCAGTAATTCCCAAAAGTCTTACCCATCACTGCGAGTTTACAATCTTTAAAACACATAAACAATGTTCTCTTTCTCTCACCATACTTTGTTTTTTTTTTCTATTTATACACCATTTATATTTCCCCAAATCAAACTCCACTCTCCCATTTTTGCTCTTCTTCTCTGAAGTCCATCCCATTTATCTGCCAGTTAATAGCTCCTAATATTATCATTGATGTAACAACAACAAGACCGATACAATTCTCTCCTACACAGAATAGAAACATCAAAGCATGAAACAGCTAAACAACACTGCTCCCTAAACCGTTAGTGAGCTCATGTCAAGAATTCAACTTCAGGATCTGAGCTTCAGGAGGATTTTGATGCCTATTCAGTGCTTAGATAGTCACAGACTCTCTGAAAGGCAATGACACAGATATGAGATGATGAGCACCACTTTTTCTTAGCCATATCATTAAATATATCCCTCACAGCTATCTCTCTCTGATTTGTTTACTTTGATAAAGACTGAACTTGGTTTTCTAGCTCAGTAGCAGGGATGGATCATTTCAGAATAAATTCATGCTCTAACTAATTATTTGGGAAAAGCCTTAGTTTTACCTCCTACTGAAAACCAAGCTTTCTTATCATCTAGCAGTTAATTGCAGGTAAGAAATCATGCTAAGACCATAAAGAAATAAATAAAATCCTTAAATAAAACACTTCTGCTTTAATGTACCAATGTGGCAGATCAAATTATTTTCTCTCACTTCCTTGCTCCCTGAAAAATGGGCTTCTATTTGAAGTGTGAAACTTGTAATTTTCAGCAGTCTGGTCTTCGACTCCTGTAAATCCTCTTCCCTTCAAACGTGTACTAACCATCAAACAATCTCCACTTAAAGGGTACACGGTGGTAACTTGCTTGCCTTCTATTGTGCTCCTTCAATTTTTGTGGCATTATTATGTCACCTTGGCAAGGTTTAACCCAGTAGGCAGCCACACTCCACGCAGACGTTAGTTCACTTCTCTCCCTTACATCCCCTCCGGTGGGATGGGGGAGAGAACTGGAAAAAAGGTAAAGCTCCTGGGTTGAGATGAAGACAGTTTAATAGGACAGAGACAGAATGGATAGTCAGGACAAATAATAGTAATTACTACAAATAATAAATAATAAAGCGAGTTAGTACAAATAATAATAGCAAAGAATATACAAGGCAAGTGATGCACAATGCAGTTGCTCACCAGCCATGGACCAATGCCCAGCCAGCGCACAAGCAGCCCCCTACCCCCCCACCACCAGCCAACCCCCCAGTTTTACTGTTCCACGCAGCACCACGCGGTGTGGGACATCCCCGTCGGCAGCCTGGCCCAGCTGTCCTGGCCGTGTCCCCTCCCAGCTCCTGGGGCACCCCCAGCCTCCTCGCTGGCCGGGCAGCACCAGGAGCAGGAGAGGCCTCGGCTCTGTGCGAGCACTGCTCTGCAGCAACTGAAACATCCCTCTGGTATCAGCACTGTGCTCTGCCTAAATCCAAAACCCAGCACCACAGCAGCTACTAGGAAGAAAACTAACTCTAACCCAGCAGAAACCAGGACACACTTTCAGGTGAAAATAACAGGAAGTTCTGAATTTTATACGCAGCTAGATTTATGGATATAGAAGTGGATTCAATTCTACAGCTTGCTAATGGGGAAAAGAATTACATACTTCCCACTGTAGTAGGGTGTAATACAAAGACACTTAAATAGATTCACTGAACAAGGTCAGGAAAAAAGAAGTCTGACCCATAAAGTCAAAAGAAGGGGTTGTCTTTACTTCATGTCACCATCAACGGCATGAGGTGAAAAGTCAATGTAATTAAGTGCATTATCCTACAGCTCAGGACTATGTGACCTTTTTATTTCATTTTGTAATACCTCCTACTTAACATTCCTAACATTATGGTTCCCAATTAGGTATCAGGCAGCTTTTGAGTGACACTGGGCAACAAAGTGATACTGAAATACAGAAGTGGGTTTGCAACTCGAAGTAGACTGCAAACACAAGAAGTTCAGAAACTTCTATATAAGTTCACAGAAAATGTACATTGACCTTGCATTAGTGTTTATGTTTGTTTGTTCTTCAAAGTATTATCCATGTAATCATTTAACAAAGGGCTGTGTATTTCTGTAATTTGCAAAACGAGAAAAAGTCAAGGCTAATTGTAAAACCTCAAAAGCTATTAACTTTTTCTCCTTCCAGGAAGAGTATTGTTTTCAAAAGGCAAAACCAAAGCCAGTAAATAAATTGAACATACTCCAGCTGCTTAACATACTCAAAAACAACAACACACCTCAATTACAGCCTCCTCTTCCTCTTTCTCTTTCCATTATCCAATATATAGTGAATATCTGACACCCAAAGAGACAAACCAATTTGAAAAAATAACGATGAAAAAAGAGAGACATTGATTAAATTCTTCAATTTTAATGTCCTACCCCATATGTTCAGTTTCACACCTTAAGGAGTGTATCTAGAGATAAATATAAAGGCAGTGTAATCCCACTTAAAACACATTACTGGATGCACATACAAAACACCCTACATCATTATGTCCTGACTTGCCTGTCAGTCAATTGTTTTCATTAAAAAGCATACACCAATAGTATTATTATTGACATAACGCAAGAGGTCTCCGACATGTCTTCAAATCGTTCTGGGTCAGAGGTATCTGAGTACTACGGAGACATATTGGAACATTATCTATACACTTCACTTGCTAGGAGTATTATTCCCTACGCAAGTCTCAAATTCTTGAAGACCTGTCTCAATTTTTTTTTTTTTACAGATTGTCAAAAATGAAAGTGGAAAAAAAAATTCAGGATCGACAGTTTTAACTTCACTGCATAGCTCGCTGCCAATGCACCACAGCTCGAATGCAAATCAAGGCAAGACTCAGAATTTACTGCAAAGACTAAAAAAACAAACAAGGAAAAAAAAAAAAAGACATTTAATTTTGCTGGGAAATGCAGCAGATTTATTTCTTTCTTCTACTTTCCAAAGAGGATGGGAATTGTTAAAATACCACACTGAAACAGGTCATTAACGTACACCCTGTAAATAAGGGCAGAGTAAAGACAGAAACTCAGCCTAATGGACACTAACTGCTCGTCGCTTTTGCGCAGGCACAGCAATTTCACCAAACAAGAACGGGCGTCCTGCCCTCCACTCTGTACTTGATCATGCCAAAAGCACAGCTCTAGAGCAAGGTCAAGGAACTGGGATTCCCCCAGTTTCCATTCCATAGAGGCAAAGCACCCAGGGGACAGTCCGACATGGCCACGCAAAGTGAGACCGACCCAGGCAAGGCAAATCGGAGCAGCACCACGTTAGCCACAAAATTAGTATTGTGGGTGCCGCAACACTGTAAGGGTATAACTTGTGGCATGGTACCACTATCAGTCATGACTTGCCCACTCCATAACAAGAAGAACATTGAAAATTTTCACCAATTAAAAGAAAACAAAACAATTAAAACAAAACAAACAAAAAACTTCAAAGGTAGGCCAGTACTCCCCAACATCTCTTCTGAGCAAAGTTTCTGAAGAAGTTTTAACAAAGTCATTCCTCAAACTTTAAGCAGCTACAGAAGTTCTGTTCCTCATATCAACATTTTACATATGAATATACATTAAATATATACACTTTTGAAGTGTCTGAATTCCTAGTTCTCTCATACATAAAACCAACTGCCTATGAATTTGTTTATAGCCAGGCAGAGAGCGAAAACACAGTATCAGTTTTTAAGGTATGGTAACTTCAGACTTTTCACTCTGCTTTTTCTTGTGATGGATCTTTAGCAAATACACAGGTTCTAAGTACTCCAAAATGTGAGATGAAAAAAATGTCAGCAACTCAGATTTTATGGAAGCTTGCAGCGTCTGCACAAAAGAACATTTATGTTTAGATGTGCTCCTTTGAACGGCCTCTTCCAACAAAGCATTCACCAAAAGACGTTTGATACAGTGCATCAAGCAAACTCATGAAAGAATAGTGCTATTGAGCACTAAGTAGCTGAAAGGCAAATGGAAAAGTTTCATATTTATTTGGGAACTAAGCAAGGCACTCTTTCAACATGAATTTCCAACACCAGCGACCATGAATGGATGGGCTAGTATGAAAGTAACAGCAGCTCTGCACAGTATGGTGACTGTATGATGCTTTTCAGTCATCCAGTGGCTGTGCTGGCTGTGCAAGAAGCAGCATACACTGCTCCAGCGAAATGTCCAGAAGAATATACATTTTCTAAGCATGAACATTAGAAACTCCCAACTCTATACTGAGATCAAGTTACTATAAAGTTCTCCGATTGGGATATCATATAAACGGGTACCATCCATGCCTGCATAGCCTAATATCAAAAAGAAAACTGTTCCAACATGTGGCTGCTCCCAGAGAAGCAGCTGGCAATGCTAAATTAAGGCATTGTGCAACGGGGAAAATTCAGTCCTACAAAGATGCACTAAAGACTACAAACGATAGCAACAACCTCCCTCTATGAAATAGAGGTGCAGAAAAAAGTTGAAATCCATTTTGCTTCGGCATTGCTATCAGTAACTCTGCTATTAACTGGTTGGATAAAATCAGCAATAACGCACAGACATCTCCCTATGCACTAGTTTTGTCCCGCATGCTCATTGTGGTGGAGTTTGCAGGATGGAAGACCAGTGCTGCATCCACCTGCAGGTGAACACGTTACAATGACACTGTATCATCACCACTGCTGAACATAAGCTAAACACCCAAACAGTTCCTCAAGCCAGGAGGCATTTAGATTTTCAAATGCTGATTAAAGAGCCTCAGTTCTTTACTGAGAGAGTTATAAGCAGAGATCAAATTAACCACTTCCTCTGCTGGGTATTACTTACTTGAAAAGAAATTAAAGAGAAACTTGAAAGTATTAAAAGTATCCTAAGGCAGACAGTGTTATAGACAACATGAGTACTTGAGATTTGTGTATGTCTTTGGCATACCGAGCACTTGGCGTGGCACAAAGAAACACATTCACGCAGAATTCACGCAAGTCCACCAAGGTGGCCCAAAAGCCCCCTGCTGCTGAACCACAGCACACAAATAGACCCCTCTCTTATTCCATCAGACCCTTCCACGAGCAAAACCGCCCAAATCCAGCAGAAGACTACCCAGGTCTCCTGTCCCACCCTGAGGGGGAGTGGAGATGATGAAGGTCCTTTTGTTTATTTGAAATGAAATGACGCAGTTCCCAGGACAGCTCAACAAGCACCAGAACTGATTCAAGATACGAGAGGAAGCTGAAGCCACAATGCTTCCAGATAAGTAAAAAAATTTAGATATGGGTTTTTCCAGACCAAAAACTATAAACAAATAAAATAAAATAAAAAAATAAAAAAGTTAAAAGTAACTTCTTTCAACTAGTCAGAAAGTTTTTAAGGAAAGAAAGCTCACCAAATAGCTTTAGGATTATTTTCTCTTACCAACTAAAAAATAAGAATCCAGCAAATTCTTTAGCTATTTTTTCCCTTCTAGTACTAAGTGTCATTAGATTTTAACTGAATAGGAAAACATAATTTTTGAAGCAGCATTCATATTCAGAGTATCTTTAACACTAATTATTCTTCCAAAAGAAAGAGCATTTAAATTGCACTGAGAAGATACTTATTGTTACAAGCAAAAGGCATGGAAATTGAAAATAGAAATTAAACTGGTCATTCCCTGGCTGATAAGCATATGACAGCAGAAAATACGAATTAACAATCTGCTGAGAATACAACTCCCAAGGATCACCCAAAATCTCAAAGAGTTAAATAAGCCTTAATCATTACCATATGCAACAGAAGATTACAAATGCTATTACAGACCTTTCAGAAGAGGAAAGTATATGCCCTGTATTTCTTGAACTTATTTAAAGGAGGGTTTATAAAAGAATTTCAATACATTTATTTATTTATTTATTTTAAACCGGAATAATAGTCATTCCATCATTTTGGACCACTTCTTGGCACCAAATAATTTTTCCTCCTACAAAAACAATTTTCCTCAGAAAGTTGCTTTATCCAACAGATAACTGGAGAATCATCTTTTACATTTTCTTCCTTTTACAGGTTCTCAAGAAACTGTGATGGCCCTGCTTTCCTGGAACTGGCTGAATATCTGCCCGCTGATGGGAAGCAGTGAACGAATCCCTTGTTCTGCCTTGCCTTGCTGTGCGCACTGCTTTCGCTCTGCCTATTAAATGGTCTTTCCTGAGCCCACAAGTCATCTCACTTTTACCTTTCCCATTCCCCCCTGCATCTCACTGAGCAAGCAGCTGGATGTTGCTGAGCTGAGCTGCCTGGTGGGGTTAAACCACAACATAGGTGTAGGACCTGTACTTAAAGAACTGCATAACCCTTTGATTAAATATAGCCCTCTGATTAAATGCAAGATATGAATTAACAACCAACTACTGATAGAAGTTACTGCTGATAAAACTTTGGGAAAAACTATACAGAGCAATATTAAAATGTTGGAAAAAAATATTCATCTACATATTCAGAAGAAAGATCTCATAGCAAGTTCTCTTACCGGTTCTTCAAAATATCATTCATGCTCGCCTCTGAAGTACATATCTTATTTTGTAGTAATTCATGCTCCAGGTGAGAATAACCAGGAGTCGTGTCTTTATCAATACAATTGCAGCACTATTTAGTGAACTCAGGTAGTTAAGAAAATAAATAAATAAATTTGTAAACCTTGAAATGTACTATTTCCAAGGAAGAGTCATCAACCTGTCTTCACACCAGCTGCATACAGTTGAACATACTAAAATCTTATGCAATTTAACAAGCATGGCATGTTAGTACTGAATGCCCAGTAAGTCTCTGAATTTTACACAGATGGAACGGATGATTGAGCAGATGCTGGAGCGGGGGGGTTGGACCAGATGACCTCCAGAGGTCCCGTTGAACCTCAGCTATTCTACGATTCTGTGAACAGGCTACAATGTCTACAAAAATCTCCTTCTGCAATTTCTTTTGCTTTTCCAGACACTGACTACAATGTTGATCTTCCAAGTGCAAAGAGCCTTATAACACACCTCCATTATAACCATAACAAATAACCTAACGAGAACAGTCAAAATCCACACATCCTACATATCCAAAAAATGCATTGAGGAATACTATCCAAGAATATGAGAGTACATAATCATCACATTAAATTCCACACAAACAAAATTTAAAAAAAAAAAAAAAAAGTATCTGCTATGCACTAGAACTAATTCATAGAAGGAATAAAAAGGATAAAATACAGAGGGGAAAAAGAAGAAAACACCTCTCAAAACAGAGTTGAAACATTTGTCCTTATACTCACGGAAGGCCTATAAAATTCATTAAAAACTTAGGTTCAAAAATTGGAATTCCTAGCTCTCCTACATGCTGAAGCTCACAAGGTTTATGGTGTGTGACAACTCCCCTTATGCTTCACCTCTCGCTAACAGCTCTCCGTTCCACAGACAGCAACCACTCTTCTCTCCCAAATACTTAAACTGATTAGCATTAATACATTACTTTTAGAGTAATGGTTATAACCTGTACTTAGTCTGATTTTGCTGCATCTCCATCAGACATGATGGAGGCTAGCATGCCCGAGAGATCATCATATTTTCCATCTGAATCAGTTGTTTAAAATAAAGGAAAATAAATAAGTAAGCTCAACCTATAAGCCCTTGCTTCTCAAATAATATTAGCAGCTCAATTGGTTTTACACTCTAGTACACACCATCTTTCTTCTACAGGGGAATACTTTTGAGATGGATGGAAACAACCCTATCTATTATAAAAATCACTCAAGCTAACATACCAGCATTTTTGATACTGTTTTGAAAGAAATAATTGGGCTCTGTGTTCAACAATGGGAAGAACAGCAAGGAAAAAGACTGTGTATAAACTAATACTGCTGTTTTAGAGAAAACTTGAAGTTCACAGATATTAACGGGGTTTGTGGGGTTTTGTTGTTGTTTGGGGGATTTTGTTTTGTTCTCAGAAAGCAATTCATTTTATGGAGATGAACATCCTTCCTCTTGACACTTCAACTTCCAATTAATTAAAATTTAAAGTTAGTTATTTCTTTCCAAGTAGCTAGCCTATGCATTCTAATGTTATTTAAATCCTCCTGTACTTTGAATACTGAAGTTCTCAATGCCAACAAAATATACTTAGACATGCTTGTAAAGCGTTCTGTCACCTCACCTACCAGCTAACACTTGGTACCAACTAATGGGATTATTAATCTGAAGTTCTAAACAAACAAAACAAAAAATAAATAAAATAAACTATCTAAAGATGAACCATATGAGAGATGAGAACCTAGTCTCAGTTTCAGACAGTTTGTGAACTTCTAATACTAATATTCATTAGTTAAACACTACAAGTAACACTTAGAGGAGCAGGAATTGAACCCATGTTCCACATGTAATTTCAGGCAAATTTCTTTTTTGATTGAGTTATTTCACATTCTGGTTTCCTCCAACGACAGAGTACATATACCAGAGTACCAAGTCATCCATGGAGCGATTTCATTTTCTTTTCTTTTTTACACTGCAATTAAGCTTTTAAATGAAGTTTTTGCAGTCATACTTCCTAAGGGAATGTATAATTTATACCGAACTAAGAGGACATAGCAATTAGAAGAGTATAATCTTAGTCCCTAAAACTTTTCCTTCAAAACCAGAATTTGCTGACACCATAAAGTAACTCCAAAGTTAACAACTATGAAACTTAACATTGCCTTAAAATGTTCTGAATGTTTAAATAAAATAGAATCAAGTGTCAAGAAGCATCTCAGAAAATAAGGACAAAATAATCATATTGTCTTTTAATACTTATACTAATCTTAAAAAAAAAATCCATTTCTATGACATGAATATCACACTGTTAATCAATTATAGTAGCTTCTAAATAAAGGAATTTAGATTCGTTCCAACGAAAACAGATAAAACAAATAGGCCATAAAGTCTGTGAATTGTTAGCTGACAGTTTTGTTTTGTTTTTCTTGCATACAAAAGACATGCTTTTCAGGGCTTTTATATACATGGAGACATTTCAGGTGGGGGGAAAAAACTGTGACAATAGATAGCAGAACACTTACTGCTCAGGTAAGAGACAGCTATTAAGCACTCCATTCCAGAATTTAATTAATGTTTTAGCTAATCTCCAAACTGAGTCTCTCTTATTGCTATTGAAGATTATTACTTCTTAACCTATCATCAGTTTACATGAAGAATCAGTTACCACCTTCTTCTCTGCAGCAACCTTTTATTTTTTGAAAAAATTTATTTCCTTTTTCTCTTGTATAGGAAAAGCAATCCTAATTTCTTCAGTCTTTCCATAGAGAATATGCTGTCATTTCTCTTTCATTTCTGCAGCTTTCCTCTGAGGCTTCCCCAACTGGGAAATCTGCTTGCATGCTCCAAATGGAATACAAGTACCCAGTCTTCTATTCACACTAACAAAGACTATTTTACACACTTTCATATACAATATCCTATACAAACGAATAACATTGGTTGCCACAATAGCATCACAACCCTGATTCACATTTAAAACAGTAACGCTGAGCCACAAAACACATCTGTGCAGCTCTACTACTTCATCTTGCATTCATGATGTTGATTATTCCTCCCAACCTTAGTTGCAAGGCTACTGAGTTTCACTGAATCATTTCTCTTTCATTGTTTTTCACTTCCTCTTGATTAGTTCCCCATTCTGTCATAGTCACTTTGAATACCACATTATCCTCAAATAGTCTTGCAGGCTCAGAAACCTGGATATCCACAGCAAGTGCAAAAGACACTTGATAATTCATCATCCATGGCACCAGTGGAAACATTAAGAATGACTGGACACCACTTGAGTTTTCCCAGGGGATTTTCACCTACTGTAAAGCAGTTACAGTTTCATCAAGACATTTCTGCCCTAAGCTTGAGTAAGTTTCGCAGGTGAAGTCACGTAGTATCTACTGCTTCATCTCTCTTCTCTTCACATATTTACAGAAATACATTTGTGCTTCGTTGAACATTACAGAATTTCCTTTCCTCTGTACTCTCCACCATATCTACCCTACCTTTGCTCACTACCACCTGAAACATACTGTCACACTGAAGGGTGGCTGAGGAGCTGCAGACCGTCCCCTCTGCTGGGCTGCAGGTGCTTTGTTTCAGTGTCCACCCCTGGGTGTCCAGGCCAGCAGCAGGCCCTCAAGACGCTCACAGGTGACTCCCTGCAGACTGGCCAGGCCACCTCCCTGCCACTCAGCCCCAGTATCACCCCACAGCAGCTTCCCTGCTCCCTTCCTTGCTTCTTCAGTTCATAACAGTGGGGGTGGAAAAGGGGTCGCATTTTAGCTGCTTGTACAGCACAATGCCAAGGCTGCCATTTTGGGAGCAGAAGACATGCTGAAAGCCTGGGACACTGTAAGGCATGAATGGAAGAAGTGCAGCACCCTCCTGCCAGCCCGAGGACGGGCCCAAAATGGGGCCTGGTTTTGGCAGGGAGGAGCCAGGTGGTTCCCTGAGGCCCCAGCCCAGGGACCAGGGGCCAGGGGCCAGCGGTGAGGCAGCGGCACACCAGGCCACAGGCCGACAACAGCGACATGTCGGGTTCTCTTCAAATGCATCTTGTCGAACCACAGCCCTGCAAGTAAAGAAACTCGTGGCTCTGGAAGGCATTTGCCCCCATTAAAACAGAGCATAAATGAGTTAATAACAACAGAAACGACTTACAAATATTCCCATGACTTAATTTATGTAAGAATCAGCTGTTTGGGTTTGGGGGAAGGCGTTTTTTGGAAAGTGGCTAGTAACTGGCTGCAGATGGAGAGGAGGCGAGGTGGAAAAGGATTCCATTGAATATAAATACAAAAAGCCATTTGGACTCTATAAATCTGCAATCTCAATTTTCCCCAATTCCCTTTCTCCAATATTCTCATTATTACATGAAACATAAATAAATGAGAAAAAAAAAAAAAGCCCAGGGGCCCAGAGGAACAATTAGGCTATAGAGCCTGGTTTGTTATAACTGCTTTATCTGAACAAAGAGCAAAAGAAAAAAAACAAAAACTTATTTTTAGCTTCTGAAGGTATTTAATTTTAGAAGTCTACACGGCTAATAAAAAAACATTCATTTCATTCAATGTCAGGTACTAATTACCATTTTAGTTGTAAATCTACTGAGAAACTTAGACTAAAATAGAGAGATGTAAGCTATTTTGAAAGCAAGTACTTTTTGTTCTTTAATATAATCAAGCATTTTTATAATGCGCAACATAGGCAAGAGGCAAGATTTGCAGCAAGTCTTATGGCTCAGTCATTTAGCAAAACAGGAATTAAGGCAGCGCAGGTGGTTATGGAAGTATTCAATGATGTTTAATTTTAATGAACCAATTTGAACAATATGCGATAAAATCAGCATATAAAATGATGCGTATTGCTAGAATTATCAAGAGAAATGCCTCTCTCCTGCAAGGCTCAATAGTTTTACACAAAAGGCACCTTCAGAGATTGTGGGTGTAGAAGAACATGGGAGGCTGAAGCCAAAAGAAGCAAATAAAAGCATGTATCAAACACACATAATATCTACACCTAGTCTGCAGGCATCTGGCATTAGATATCTATAACAATTACTCCAAACTCTGACCTTAATTTCGTGCTTCTCTTTTGCCAGAATTATTCGGTTCTATGTCTGATCGCAACTAATCAATTGTCATAATTTATTTCTGTAATTTACATAGAGAATATATTAATTTTTGACAAATTAGTATTTGCATTGGAATGTTAATTTTTTTGTATTACAGGATATCCAATGAATCAATAGTTTCCATAACAAAGGAATGATGAAGTTACCTAAACCATGCTACTTTTAAGTTCAATACCACAGACAGGCATAGCTTTAAGGGAGGAAAACTAGAAATAGACCATAATTTTTAATATCTGCCACAATTTCTGCTTTAATTCAAAGGTCAGCAAGCACATTTGCTTCTCCAAGTGATCAGTGCCTTACTGTCCTTATAAGGTACAATTATTTGGAAAGCTATTTATCATCTCTACCAATTAAAAAAATTGTTCCTGTCTTCAGAGAATTAAAGGTTACAAAGTTTCACCTCCAGTCAAAGCCTTAAAAATTTGATTATTTACTACAGACTGAGGGGCACTGCATCAGTATGATAAAAGAACTCTGTCCTGATAAATCATAACACTATTGAAAGCACCATGCTGCCAGAAAGAAGAGAGACTCGCTTTAACACTGGAAGATTTTCATTCAGTTTAACAGTGAGCCATATAACATGGCTCTTACTCTTTCATTTCGAACTCAACACACACCAACCTGAGGTACCCAAAGTAGTGAAATGAGCTGTGGTCAGCCTGCGTCACCTTTAAAGACATAGTTGTCCCGTCAGATTAAACAGAAACCATCTTCACCTTTCATGAATCATGCTGGGCACAGTATAATTAAGCCAAAGTAGGAACAAGACAATAACATGTATACCTACCCAAAATTACATAGGCAGACAGTTCAATATTGTTCTTAATTATTTCTGAAAGTTAGCTGATTTAATAGACAACTTTAATACTACACAATTCTCTGTTCGCTTTATTAGTTTCTACTCAATACCAATCACAACTATGAGATGAGTAAGCAAAAAAAAAAATCTTCACATCTAGCCCTGTTTTACTAGCTATTTCCTAGCTATGGCCCTATGGCAAGAACATTACTGCCCAGAACAAATGCAAGAGGGGAAAAAAAAATTGGGGGAAAAAAAAAAAAGCAGAGAGAACTCAGTAAAAGCTAATATATAAATATGGTTTTCATCCTCCTGAAACTCTTCCCAAAAATCACATCAAATATAAAGGAGAAAAAATACTGCAAAACCAAATGGAATAGCAGAGATGGAAATTAGAATAAAAATGTGAAAGGTACACATAACTAAATTAAAAAAAAAAAAATGTTTTCGTTCAACCATTAGGCTGCAGATAGGTTAACAACAGATTTCTACAGGAGTAGCCCTAGAGTAAGCAGTAATATCCTGTGAGATTGCTTATGATACAATGCTGGAGGACATTTCCAAGCAAAGTAGAACTACAGCATTACATACAGATAAGGGCTATCAAAGGAAAGGAGAGTAAGAGATGAAATGTGGTTGCAAAAGAGAATGCCAGGAATGAGAGTTTGGATGATTCCAAGAGCTCAAAAGAGGGAGGAGAAGGGGAAGGAGGAGAGAGGTTCAGGGCAGACAGATAGCTAGTGTTCAACCAGTTCTAATCAGTGTAAAATATCACCAAGTCTAGATACCGGTTTTGGGTGGTTCATACCGCTTCCTACAAAAACCAAGGTCAGTTTTCTGTTACAGCTTTATGCTTATAAACAAAGTGGACTTTGATACTTGGAAAAATTAATCATAGAACTGTTTCTAGAAATCCCATTAAAAGCACCGTTAAAATGACTGGAGAGTTTCTGTGATGCAATGAGTTCACCGGATCAAATGAATGGATCATATGAGACTCAAGGAAGCCTGCAGACAGCAGCAAGAATGGCACATGAAGGCACAACCACGAAGACAGTGGTGTTTGAGAAATACTCGGGCTCAGGATTTGATAACTGATTGTAAATCAGTTATCCTCTGATGAGCATGAATTGTAAACCTTTCTTGAACAAACAAACACCTGATAGAGGATCCTAAAGTTCTCTTAAAATAAACTTTTAGCTAAATTAATTTGCACAAAAAATCTGGAGAAGATCTTTTCCCCAAAAGATGCCCTTGGATCATTATTTCCAGAGTTCCAGGACACATTTTTCTCAACGTACATCTTGCCTGTGTTTATAAAGCAAACCCTTCCACTTTCAGGCTACTAATTCAAGAACAGGATTGCTGTGGCAACAAGTATTTGGCAATATAATCATTTGGTAGATAGCATCAATTCAGTGACTTCAATACACTTAAGGCCAATATCTGTATCACACAAACACTGTCTATTACTTTAATTTCAGTAGAGAAGCCATTAAGTGAATAAGCAATAAAAATAAAGTACTTAAGGGTTTTTGTTCCACATAAGTAGGCGCACAAGCAACACATAGAAGACTATACTGGGAGCAACTCTTTCAGTCCTCGTCTATGGATAGCTACATAATTAAGCCTCCAGACTATGAAAAACTTCAATCATTTCATGAGCAGTGAAAATAACCTTAAAGCACCCAAACAAGCCCCACTCTGGACTCTCCTCAGCTGAAGAAGGACGGAAAGGATAAAGACAGCACATGTTGAAACAGATGCAGTCAGTCTGCACCAACCAAACATCCTGCAACACTGCCAACCCTTTAGAATATGTCATTTGCCTTCTACCAAAAAAGCAGTCTCAGCAACTATGAGGCACTATTAGTCAGATTGGAGAACTACAGCTGGAGGAACAGAGAAGGGCCCAGGAAACAGCCCTGGCTCCACTAATTCTATTTCACACAAGACCTTCAACTATTATGCAACCTTTTCCACTTATTTCTAGATTTCCTTTCTGAGACTGAGATAAAACCTCTTCTGCCACTTCCAGAATATCTGTCTTTCATCTTCTTACTGCCCTGCAGCACATACGTTGTGCCACCATTTTTGCCAAGCAATGTCTCGCCACGCTGCTTGCCTACCACATCTCCATTCTGGTTCATGCAAATTGCACCAAGTCTCTTATAAAAAGATTTTATCCATGCTCACTGTTTCCCAAAGACAGTCTGCCTAACATACAACATTTTCTCGTGAAAACACATGGCACTGAACTGGGTCCTATATATATTAACTTTAAACAAATCAAATTATATTAATATTGCTGAAAAGATGTACTTCAGAGGAAACTAGACAAATATTAGCCCACATCCCATCCCAGTTATATAATGCATAAAAGATTTACTCATATGAAACCTCAAGCTGTTTTGCCAAGTAAGTCTGAACTCCCTGTTGAATTTCAAATCCCAGAAAATATCTAAGATCTTGCACTCTCAGTAAGTATCCCATGGGAAGGGAGGGCAGAACAACATAAACAAGGGCTGTCAATAATGCACTGGAAGCAATTTCAGCATGTATTTCATGACACTCCCCGTTGATCAAATCTAAACAAAAAGTTTTAATCTAATTGAATAACTGATTACAGTTTAATTTTATTACGGGATAAAGTCTTTTTGCAAAAATAGCTAAACTAAGAACCTGTGAAATTAACATTTAACAAAAAAAAAAAATGTTGTCTAGCATCAACACCCTCCAGACTACCACAAATGTTCAGTTTTTCCAAGTACTCACAGAATGCAAAAATCTATGACTAGTGTACTTTTTCTTACAGTTTAGTGCTTCCAATTGACTGATCAATATAGAATCATAGAATCACAGCATATTCTGAGTTGGAAAGGACCCATAAGGATGATCGAGTCCAACTCCTGGGTTCCCAAAGAACCATAAAAAAAATAAATAATCAGACCCTGTGTCTGAGAGCGTTGTCCAAACTCTTCTTGAACTCCGTCAGTCTCGGTGCCATGACCACTGCCCTGGGGAGCCTGTCCCAGTGCCCGACCACCCTCTGGGTGCAGAACCTTTCCCTAACCCCCAGCCTGACCCTCCCCTGTCCCAGCTCCATGCCGTTCCCTCGGGTCCTGTCGCTGTCCCCAGAGAGCAGAGCTCAGCGCCTGCCCCTCCGCTCCCCTCGTGAGGGAGCTGCAGGCCGCCATGAGGCCTCCCCTCAGCCTGCTCTGCTCTGGGCTGAACAAACCAAGGGACTTCAGCCACTCCTCATACGTCTATATGACATACAAGTTTCATTAAGAAACAAGCTGAATACTTCAAAACACATATGCAAATACTCTAAAACTCCTTGAGCTCACCTGTTAGCAAACAGACATATGAGGGAATCACCTGCAATGAATTACCCCTCAACTTACCAGATTAACACTTCAGATGTTTGCTGATAGTTTCCCACGTTAACCAGGCATCCTCATCAACCCATGCAGCTCTCAGCTTAAAACTATTTATTTCTAAAATGAATTATATGAGAATCTAAGTGGATATGGCTATTTCTGTACACAAACTTGTTCCTTACCCTGCAGAAACTACATTTAGAAAGAAACATAGTAATAGGAAAAAACATGCACCGAAACAAAGAAATAGAAACATTCCTCAGGAAGACCAAATACTTGCAAGGGAAATGGACTACTCTTTGTTTGTTTGTTTACTTCTTTAGCGCAAAGGATTTGGTAGTATATAACGAAAAAATTTACCATTTTTGAAAGTCCATTGGGAAGATGCCTACAATACATAAGAGAGCCAACTCAGCTATGTACGTACGGCTTCGTTGAAGCTGGCTACCAGACTTTTCTTCCCTGTTAGCACTCTACTGCTGAAAATGCTGTAATTGAAGATGCAGCTCTCTGGCAGTGCTGACTTCAGGACCTGTCTGCTATTGCCTAAATCTTCAACAAGTTGGAGGAGATACTCATGGGCAGAAAAACAGCATTCAGAGTTTTTTTCCTCATAAACTCTTTTTGAAACTATCAAATCAAATCTTCTGTGAAGAAGGGATGCAGAAACATGCTTATCCGTTTACAGCTAGACAGCCTGTCAAGGTTTTTGTTTGTGTTTCTTTGAGTATTTTTTTCTGAATCAAAAGTCACACTTTAAATGAATGAAAAACAAAGCTGGATGTTGCTTTCCTGCTTTCCAGTGAAGAGGGGTTTGGGAATAAGGGAAGGAAAAGGCAAGAAGACAATTAATTTAAATTCACTTTAAAAATTAACTGTTCTGTTTCAATTATATCCTATTACCATAAAATGTATTTTTAATCAGTTATAGACAGAAAACAGTACTCTTGACTATATGAAGAAGCTAAACAGCGATTCATACTTGATTACTCAACAAAATTTTGAGAATTTGAAGACATACCTGACAGAACTATGCACCTCACCACTCAGAAAATAAGTAACAGATTGTTCCATAAAAAGAATGCACCCTCACAGTTCCCTTCTGAGCTTCTTCAGCTTCAAGTATCCCCAATCCAAGCTGCTGAAGTTGTTAAGCAAATTAATGGCCACTAAATTCAAAAACTCCCCACACCTTTCAGAAGATGTATCTGATTAAGAGCAGTCCAGCAAGAATCCAAGTTTTCTCTAAAGAGCAGAATGAGTCAATTCTCCTTGCTTAACAAGGAGGTTGACTTTAGAGCCAAATCCTTTTGGCAACATCAGCGGCTACCAGGTGGTTCCCAAAGCACCTCTTCCAGCTCCCAGTGCAGCCCCCATGAGCCCTGCAGCATGGAGCAGAGGCTATTCAGGTCCTCTTACTACCCACTGCAGGAACAACCACAGTCTCACAATTTCCATCCCTATTACTTGGAAAAGAGCAGAACTTGCCAGAAGTTACTTAAGGGGAGCAGCTTCACAAGTCACTCTAAAACTATTTTTAATAACCTTTGATCTCTTTGCACTCTACAACAGGCCCACCTCCTGGTAAAATCAAAAGCTGACTACTGATGTAGCATGCCAACACCTATGCTTCCCAAAGGTAGTTTAGAATCAGCCACAACTACAAACATCAGCTCTAACAGCAGCTTTCTCTTAAAGTCATTCCTGGATGGAGCTGGAGAGAGAAGTGAACAGGATCTTCTGAAAGCATCTTGTAATAATTGTGACACTGGCTGCTTGGGGTGGTTAAAGAACAGCACAAGAAAGGACTAATCTTTTCCCATGTTTCTTCTTCCAGGAAGCAGATCAGGAACTTCAGGAAGCACACTTTGTAGCTCCATGAACCCTGGTGCTAAGTCCTACCATTCTCTCATTCATCCAGCACTTGTTTTAACCCAGCTATATTTTCATCTGTCAAAACATTTCATTATGTGCAAACATACATATCTACATTTATCCTGACGTGCTGCCTGATTTCATAGGCTCACCCTACTCCGCCATTCTACCAACAGTTGTTCTGCAATAATTATAAGAGCAGTTCTGCGTTCCTACATACTCTCTCTTTCATGGTTTTACATAATCTCTAGCACACATGCTCTCTCAGTTCTCTTGCCCAAGCTGCTCTAGACTGCTGGGCTCCTTTCAAAATTCATCACCTTCTCAAGCAAAGGCAGGAAAGAGAGACAACACTCTTTATTCCTCTTGCTTTATTCTGCTTCATTATCTTTTCAGGTTTGTTATATCCTTTCAGGTAACACCTTATCCAGTTCTGATCATGTCAGGAGATGAAAGCACCATTGATTTATACAGCCACCTTGGTGAAAAAAACCTCTGTCAACCCAAGCCTACCACTCTCCTTAACCATGTAATACACCTCCTGCATGCTCATAATAACAGAGCAAATTGGCAAAAAAAAATGTTATGTAAAAGGGTTTATAAACTATTGCAATACTAAGGCTCTTTTCAAAGAGCAGTATTTTAACAGGTATATAACAGCAGTATACAGGCAACTATATGTCTGCAAAGGAAATTGTAGGAAAACTGCATACACCTGGAAGATCGTGCGAGCTGAGCAAGCATTGTCTAAATGCCACTTGAAATCCAACAGGCTCAGCGCTGTGACCACTGCCCTGCACCCTCTCGGTGAAGGATCTTTTCCTATCATGTGTGCATGTTCAAATAATACAATCAGCTTCCCTGTAAAATAAGGAAATGTTCTTTTTAATCCATCAGTATTTGTTGTCCCCAACAGCCACCTCCAAGCTCTCGGCACCTGACAGCTCTCAGAAAGTTGAGGTTTTAATTAACTTCTATGCTTTTAGCAAGTTCCTACTAAAATTTTGTCTTGGACAGCCTTACTGCAACATTATATTTAATGTTTCAGGGTTTGTACTCTTTCCCAGTCTCTTCATTGGTACATGATTTACACTCCTAATACATTAAAATTAAATTAAAAAAATTAAGACCTTGAGCATTACCAGTACCCTCATTCTTCAATTATGGCTAACTAAGCCTGAATTCACAACTCAAGCCCTCTCCGTCAGGATATCAGCTTTCTCTCAGCTTAGTTCATTATTTTTCATATTAGGGCAAAAACTGATGTCACCCTTGTATCCACATGCACCCATTATATACATCAAACACCACACTTACCACTGGGAATTATCTTTATCTTATTCTAAAATATGTCCTTATTAAAAAAATGGGAGAATAAATAGGTTTTCACTGCATTATTCTAAGTAACAGTCACGAATCTGGACTCAGGAATATTAAGCAATTGTTCGTCCTTGTCTTGACAGGATTATAAATCCAACAGTTGGGACATAACCGACCTACACAAATCATGGAAAAACATAATCCAGTCTTCTTCAACAGTACAAGAATTTTATGCAAGACACAAACAATGCAACCTCCCCTGATTTTCTAGACAAGTTGTACAACACAGTCCTGGCACGCCTGGGAAGAACTGAAGGGTTAAAGAACTGAAGACTCAAAGAACTGAAGACTTAATCCTGCCAGTAATCTGAGCTGGAAGAAGAATTAAGTACACCTGTGTTGCTTGTTTCTTAATCATGAAAAACTTGTTAGCCAGGGAGCAGTGCCCTGAGTGTCACAAAAGCACTTAACTAAGCTAGGGTGACAATTTCACAATTTTCGAGATGGGGAGAATGACACCTTGCCCTAAAAGCTTCAATGTCTTGCCAGAGCTCCTCCCAGAAGAATTTTACAAGACTGTACCTAAGCATATCTTCAGAGAAATTTACTTTCCTTGGCTTACCTCCAACATCTTCAAATTCTTTTCAAATCACTGAAGTACTATCATGCTTCAGTCTATTGGATTAAAAAAAAAAAAAAAAAAGGCAAATTCTGAATTATAGCAACTACCCTCCCCTATTTGTGTTGTCCCTCTTGCAAAGATGATGCAGGAAGTTCTTTAAATGGCATCAAGCAAAACAAGGCAGAATTATAATTTCTTTCAAAAAGGAAATAGCCTAAAATAAGAACAGGCTAAAGGCAGGTTACGCAGATGTCACATTATGACCATTCCAATGAGGCTCCTAAACAGTAAATTCATGTGTCAGTGTTACTATTATTGTTATTTGATCAAACATAGTACCATATGTACCAAATCCAAAAATGGACTGCAAGAACTGCAACTCCAAATCTACTACATTTAATTTTGCTTAGCATTTATTACACAGAAATTTCAAAACATTTGGCTTCAGAAAGTGGCAGGAACAATAGTTTACTCTTTCTTTTGAGACATTTAGAACAAGTATCTACACTATTCATTCTAGTTATTATTTCTGTACATTTTCAAAGGCTTTACTCTCTTGGGACTATTTGTGGGAAACAGCGTGATTAGATTGATTTTAAAAAGCCAGAAAAATCCGTAAATTAAATCAAAGTTAAGAAATATTCCTAGGATCTGTATTTTTATATCTGTGTTACAGGTTTAAGCAAAACCAAACTTCTTTGGTATCAAAGCCATGGATAGTTTTCCTATATTTTACTTTTTTAGATTTATTGTACGAAGTTTTAATTTGTTGTTCACTGTAGTTCTACAGAAATGAAAATATATGGACATTACATAATCATTTAAAGAGTATTCCAAATGCTGAATATTTTGGAAACCATTTCAACTTTAAAAAAGGGGGGCGGGGGGGGAGAAAAACCATAACAAAAATGCAATCCATTTAGGATTGGCAGCATTGTTATTATGTAATTACGGGTCTAAAATGTTAGTTGCCATAACAACTTGGAACAGTTCTACATCCATTATAAATCTTTTGCTCTCTCTTCATATATATGCTTATTTTTAACCCTGACTTCCTCCTGATGCACTTTTTGCTAGGCAACCTCATTAGCTAAAACTCCTACTGTGTCAGATTGGCAGATACAATTGCAGACATTCCCACAGCCAAACAAACATTATCCTCACTCAAGCTGCCAGATGTGCCATATATCTTATAAATGTGGGTTTGCACCTCCTTTAATTATGTTCTCATCTCTTGCATATCAAAAAATCTCCAATTTCTCTGTTCCTTAATAAAGTGCTTAAATTCTTGAAATTACTATATCATGCCAGTTAACAGTACAATGCACTGCAATTTATGCGTACACTTAATACAATACTGCAAGTCATAAACCTCAAACTTTAAAAACACTAAAATGAAATTATACCTACCTTCTACAATTTTACAAACTTGTACTATCTCAGAGTAGATTAAATTTCTGAAAATGATTTATTTTACAGCTATATTTAAATTAGAAAACTTAGACAAAGATTGAAGAAAATTTGAACAAAGCTACCCTTCCCTCCTCTCTCTCTCATTTTCTCTCTCATAAATCTCCAATATTGACATGCATGCTACTTATTTGTAGAATTTTCATTATAATGAAAAGCTGTAACAGTAATAAAACTGTCTGTGCTGCCCCAGGAAACTGTATATAAATTAACACTGCCAACATGAGAAATCCATCAGAAAAATCATGCTAAAGTTGTGATTATAAAAAAACTGTGGCTTAAGATGAAGACATTTTGCTTGAGTTGCACTGACTGTGAGCAATAGTGCCTGCATCAGAAGGGAGAAGTAACACAGGAGTTATTATAACTGTGTAACACACTGGAACAAAATGATTATTCCAATGCTCTTCTAGTCTTGCATTCAATAGAGGTAAAGACAAAACCAAATCTGCTTCCATAGATACAGACCACAAGAATAAAAGACCTGGACAATACTTTCAGAGCTGGAAAGCTCTTTTGTCTCACTGTTGAGAAGCAAGAAATCTTTTTTTAAAATGTATTCCACTTTTATAGAAAATATGAAAAGTAGATTCCAAAATTTCACGGAATCACAGGATGTCTGAGGCTGAACGGCCTTCTGGAGGCCATCTGGTCCATCCCCCAGCTCAAGCAGGACACCCCGAGCAGGGTGCCCAGGACCATGTCCAGGCAGCTTTTAAAGAACTCCAAAGGAGAGCTTCTCCACATGGGCAACCTGTGCTAGGGCTTTGTCACCTACACAATAAAAAAAAATAAAAATCTCTCTTCTGTTTAGGGGAAACCTCCTATGTTTCAGTTTATGCCTACTGCCTCTTGTTCTGGCACTGGGTGCCACTGAAAAAAGCCTGTCTCTGTCCTCTTTGCACCCTTTCTTCAGGGATTTATAGACACTGGTAAAAGCCCCCACCTTCCTACTTCACTGATGCATAAAGTTATATATTTGGTCAAATTTAGAGAAAAGCAACAGTGATGGTGTTAAGCATGGAATCTACCAGATCAAAGAAAGACCATGACTGAAAATGAAATATGATGTAAGAATTGTGTATCTAACCTGGCAGTCAAGAGAAAACCCTTGGCTAGACAGACTCTTTTTAAAGTAAAAATACCCATTCTTGGTTAAAATATCTATTTGTTTTCATTAGTGATCTAGTCTTTTACTTCATCCAAAAGTAAAAGATAGGCCATGACTTCGTGAAGCTCAAATTATTAGGAGACTTGCTTATATGAACATAGCACTGCATTGCACCAATTTTACCAGAACGAAGTCTGAGCCAGAAACCTGAATGATCTCTGTTCTACCTTATTGTGATAGGGCCACAAATCCCAAATCACATACAGTCAACCCCAAATTTTTCCATATCTCACAGACAACATTAACTCTCTTTATGTTCCAGCTGATAGAGCAAAAGGTCCAGTTCTTTATCATTAGATGTTAAGTCAGTCTTGTGTAAATAAAGAGTAAACAAATCATCCCGCAAGCTCCAGTTCATTTTACATACTCCTTATTTACATTGTGCTCCAAGATGCCCACCTACTCATGGAGACTTTGGTCTTCTGGGCTGCTTACAATAGAATTAATTTAGTGAATAACTCCTTGATTTATATTTCAAAGGTCAATTAAGAATTCTGCAAATGGCTTGCATCTCATCAAATTGAGAGAAGATTAAAACTTGAGTCATTAATTATTTTTTTTTTTGATAAGCAGTGCAAATATGTCTGAAAAATTCTTGCCTGTTCTGCTGCCTCAGGCTTCCTTAGTGCACCACTTAGTCTCATTTAGCACATAGGAAGGTACCTACAGAGCAAATGACATGAAGTGGATAGTACCATCCTTAAGATCTTGCGCATATGCATTAATTTATGCAAACAAACTGATTGCAAGCACTGAAGATAATCTTGTTGCGGCTTTGGATGTCCTTTTATTGTATGACCTTGTTCCTACATACATAAGGGTAGTTTAAAGCATTTCAGAAGGGTAGGAGATAAAGATGGAAGAATCAGAATAAAAAAAAGAAGGGATGGCTAAGAAATGACAAAGTACAAAATCAACGTTTTTCATGATTTAGGTGATGATATAGAACTAAAGGTAGTTACCATTTTAATTAACATGGAAGGTCAAAGACAAACATCGTTATATGTAATTTTTCTTCCTATTATAAATTTCAATCAAGAACAGAGGCATTAGAAAAGCTTGTAAATTAGCATAGGTTTTTACAATTATTAAAATTCACTTATTTGATACAAAAAATATTCTCTTTCCTATCAACTCTAAACATGGGAAGAATTCTTTCACAATTCAAGTTCAGATCTTTGACCGAAGGTTGGATTTTTTGTGTTTTGTTTGTTTTTGCTTTTAAATCTACATAGCATTTTAGACCTTACAGGAAAACTAATACGCTGATGACAGTGAAGAATGAAGACTTTGTTGTGGTAAATGATGAATTAAAAGCAACTTCTGGTTAATGTTTAGCACAAAGCATTCCCTAACATTCTTGGAGAAGACCACTATGGGAGCTGAAAAAAGCTCACTATAAATTAGAAAATTCCTTTCTTTATTTCTCAAATTTTAATTCCAAATATAAGCTTTTAAACAGAATTATGAAATATTTGTGAATGCAAACAGATAATTTTAAAATTCAATCCAGATCTTATAATCTTGTCAACAAAATTCTTTGTATACTAATTTCAGTTCTGTATTAACGTTAGATTTTCTTTATCTCTATTACTGTCCAATCTCACTTCAATTTTTCAGAGAAAAAATGTCACCAGACCAAGAGGTTTTAATCCCAAATTTACAGTTTCTATTTGGAGTAGGGGTGGAGGCACATTGCAGATTTTATTTTCAACAAATATTTAGTCTTTAAGGTCATTTAAGTCCATTTTCTTCACTGTAACTTCCACGCGCCCCCAAAAAAGATTTAAGTACGTTTCTAACAAGTCATGCTAAATCTTGAAGTGAAGGAACACAGATCATGGCAGTGTAGCATCCCCACACACTCTTATATCCTTAACTTGGGGGATTGTTGCTGGGTATCAAAAAATCTCATTATTTCAATATTTCTTCACCTTAACATGTCTAACTTAGTGACCAAAAATAATAACAGTATTTTAGAATCACAGATTAGCCTGAGTTGGAAGGGACCCACAAGCATCCTTGAGTCCAAATCCTGGGTCTCCAAAGGACCACCCAAAAATCAGACCATATGTCTGAGAGCGTTGTCCAAATGCTCCTTGAACTCTGTCAGGCTCGGTGCCATGACCACTGCCCCAGGGAGCCCGTCCCAGTGCCCGACCACCCTCTGGGTGCAGAACCTTTCCCTAACCCCCAGCCTGACCCTCCCCTGTCCCAGCCCCATGCCGTTCCCTCGGGTCCTGTCGCTGTCCCCAGAGAGCAGAGCTCAGCGCCTGCCCCTCCGCTCCCCTCGTGAGGGAGCTGCAGGCCGCCATGAGGCCTCCCCTCGGCCTGCTCTGCTCTGGGCTGAACAAACCAAGGGACCTCAGTCGCTTCTCTAAACCCTTCACCATCTCTTCTTTAGACACTCTCCAATAGTTTTATGTCCTTTTTATAACTTCATGCCCAAAACTGCACACAGTACTCAAGGTGAGGCAACACCAGCACAGAAAAGAATCACTGAATCATTACAGTTAGAAAAGACCTCCAAAATGGTTGGACACACCTGGTCCAACCATCCACCTACCACCAATGTCACCCACTAAACAATGTCCCTAAGCATCATGTCCAACCTCTCCTTAAACACCCCCCGGGACGGTGACTCCTCCACCTCCCTGGGCAACCCGTTTCAATGCCTGACTACTCTTTCTGAGAAGAAATGTCTCCAAATTTCCAACCTAAACATCCCCTGGCACAGCTTGAGGCCATTCCCTCTAGTTCTATCACTAGTTATTTGTGAGAAGAGGCTGACCCCCAGCTCCCCACACCTTCCTTTCAGGCAGTTGTAGAGAGCAATAAGGTCTCCTCTGAGCCTCCTCCAGACTAAACAACCTGAGCTCCCTCAGCCAGCTCCTCATAAGACTCATGTTTCAGGCCCTTCACCAGTTTCGTAGCCCTTCTCTGGACATGGGACAGAGCAGGACAATCCCTTCCCTCGACCAGCTAGCAGTGCTGTACTTCACGCACCCCAGGACATGGCTGACCCTCCTCCTGGCTGCCCGGGCACGCTGGTGACTCAGATTCAACTTGCTGTTGACCAAAACTCCCAGATCCCTTTCTGCAGGGCTGCTCCTCAGCCTTCTGTCCCCCAGTCTGCACATATTTTAACAGCTGTATGGCCTCTTCTAGGAACATGCTGCAATATACTAAGCAGTTATCTATGTGACTGTGGGGAAGTAAGCTATAAAAAACATGTATACAAATCTTTAAAGAAAAAATAATTTTCAAGTGTATTTCTGAAGTATCGTATCATAAGTTTTAGTTCCATGAGATTCTGGTTTGCATCATTCTATTTTCTTTTCCTGCAAGAAACGAAGCGTTTCATCGTTGTTTTTACAACTAATCCTGTTTTTACTAAGTTTCTTAGTAAAATCTCAATGAAGAACACCTGAATAAAACATAAAACAATGTAACCTACTCCACACTTGAAGAACATAAGATTTGTAATTATCAAATTTCATCCATCTGTTAAATTCGGTACCTATTCATTATGGCAACTAGTAGAGGAGGCTTAAAATACAGAAAAAAATGTGTATCCTACTATTTCTCTTTTCAGTTCTGTAAAACTGTTGAAGAGAGGTGAATGTTGAATAAATGCTTTGCTATTCACTATTTACATCCTTAAACATGAAAATTAATTCCTTAAACAGATCAAGAATTTACATAGAAAAACTAAGTATAACTTCAGCTTCATCTTTTCATGTGATGCTGTAGTGATGGTGGATCCTGATGAATGATATCACAATTTACTCGAGGAACGGAAGTGATACAATCATAAATGCTGTCATAATTAGGATTTCAGTTAAGGATCAAAGAGATGGAGCATATGGGATGCAAGAGAGAAACATTTAAATGCAAATATCTTTGTTAATAGGGAACACGTTAAGAAAAGCTATCAAAGCACATGGAAGATAAGTGTTCATCTATTTAAGTCAGATGTATTTGGAAGTTTCACCCAGCAGGGAAGTCAGTTAAAGTCTCCAAGCAATCCAGTAACAGTCAATGTATGATTCAAACAAGAGCAACAAAGATTTTTTTCCAGTTGCCTTTTCAGAATCAAAGAATATCCTGAGTTGGAAGGGACCCACAAGGGTCACCGAGTCCAACTCGTGGCTCCACACAGGACCACTCAAAAATATAGAAACAGAGAATATCATGAGTTAGGAGTCAATACAAAACACTTAGCAAAAATCTGTATGGGTCTGCTTACCTGTTCTCCCCACAAAGCTACTATTTCTGATTTATTCATGAAAAAAAATAAAACTCTCACTAACCCTTAACTGTGATTTTCACTTGCCTTCTTGAAGGCTGTTAACTGACTCTGGGAATCCTACTTGAGGGATCTGTTCAAATCCCTGGTTTAATGAAGGTCTGTTCATCAAAATACGCATCAGCCACAGCTGTCAAAATGGCTAAGAAAATTATCTTTTTGCTCCTGTATCGTAAAACGGTTGAAATTCCAAAGTATTACTGCCTCTAACACAGACGGTCTATTGCACATGAAACCCCAGAATGAGGAAGCTGGCAGTACTGCTCGAACAACTTTGGATACTTTAATAAGCTGCTTCATATGCTGTTTCCTTATTAAAATCTTATCAAAGCACAGCTTAAATGTTCAGATAACAGTGATACATGAAGTATCCATGCTGTGCCTTATTGCCCATGGTAGTTGTTCTAAGATCACACCTCTGTTTCCTAACCTGTCCTGGGCACACAGCTGGGCCAAGCCACATCCTGGGTGGCAGGTCCCTGGTGGAGGCACATGTCTCTCTCTACAGCACTGCTGTGACCTCCCACATTTAACAACCAACTGGACCAAGGAACAAGAGAGAGGATGAAGCACTACAGAAGTATTTTATGTGTGACCACAGCTACAGCATTAGGTCCTGACTCCACTCTTAGGACCTGCTTGCTGATGCATGTGACCAAGCACGTAGGGTGTTTCATCCCTTGAGGTCTAAAAACTAGCGGAAGCTTGGAGCAAAGGGGAACCTGTCTCACCGAAGGATAGGACAGTTGGTTCGAGGAAACAGCAGGGAATACGACACAGCAGAATGGAGGAGTACTGGACTGGTGACGGATCATCCTAGCCTAGAGAGATGGTGCTGAACATCACTACATCATGATTTCCCACCTGGCATATTTGAAAGTTTTGAACAATCCTAACACAGGTTTTAAAACACTACTGCTCTCTAAATATCTAAAAATAAAGTCTTTCCACCAAGCAGCTTTCTGGAAATTAATTTGAAATTATCTTTTCCCAAAATAGACAAGGACAGGCCTAGCTGCCTTCAGGCTTTCACATTCCACCTCGTTACTCATTTTGCACCCTCACTGCACACATACATGCAATCACTTCTCCAATTCAAATTTCACAGATATGTCTCTGTTTGCAGATTGCATATGTGGACACAAATGAAATAAGCCAAATTAGTCATTGTAAACTGAAAAGTGACTAAACAAACAACAAACAAAACGTCAACTAACAAAAATTGTTTCAATGTTAACTTCCCTCACTGGGGAAAAAATGTTAAAGTAGGACTAAGGAGAATTTATATCACTTCTGCTTATAATCACTAGATATTACAATGTCTTTGTTGGCTGGGTTAAATAGCTATTACCAATTCAACCCTTTCCTCATGCTGCCTCAATCTGGCCATCATCGGAAGAGCTGAAATTTCTTTTAGATTGACTGAAGAGATCATGACTCTTTACTCTTACCAAGAGGCACACTTTCTGAATCTTTAACCTTTCTCTGTTCTTTCCAATTTGTCAGCATCCGGTTTTGAAATGGACAATATTGCAAGGTCAAATGCTCACTGCAGATGCAATTGCATCTGCCCACCAACAATTTATACCCCAACTATACTTACATCCATGCTTGGCTGTAAGACTGTCTGTAACCCCCAAGATCTTCAAGTCACTGCTTTTCAAGCCACAGTGCTACAAATACATTGAATTCTACATGTCTGACTGAATAGATATCAAAACAAAGAATACTTTGTTAACAACAACAACAAAAAAAACACTACCTTCATGAATAAATCTATTTACAATGCCTCATTCATCCCACGATACTGTTCTGATGACAGTATTGTATCAACTGTCTCAGATTTTTTTAAATGGCACAAAAAGTTTTGTTTCATTTCTAGTCTTCAAAAAAAAAAATCCTAGCTTATGCAATGACATCACATCAACTAGCTCACAGATTAAAAAAAAAGAAAAGCACAAATTTCTAATAATATGTAGTCTTCATTTAAAAAAAGATAAATAGTTCATCTTTAAAAATGACTATCAATGGCTTGAAAAAACCTTGAATTGAGGGTTTCAAATGGTCCTGGATGCAAACTATTGTCTCCTACACATTTAGCATCTATTTATTTTTCAGCAGTTGCCACTGATATCCCAATTACCAGTGGGAAAAAAGTATGTTATTACCCAAATATTGTATTTGCAGTATTGCACCCTGCCTATTCCTGAGCAAAACTCTGAACTTACTCATACCTGTATTACCATTGCCTAACACTGATCTGTGGCAGGAAAACTTTTTTTTTTTTAATTATATTTAAATTACTAAACTCATTAGTTTATTTTTTTTCCTGTTTAATTTGAATTGCCTTTATTTTCTAACCTTTGATTTATATTCATTATTAAACAGCATCCCCATGTATATACACGATTTCATAGGGTCACAGAACAGTTCAGGTTGGAAGGAACCTTTGGGGGTCATTCTACTCCACCCTCCTGCTCGAATCAAGCTTGATCAGAGCAGGGCTAGCTGCTCTTAACACCTCTGAAGATGGAAATCCCTCACTCTCTCTAGGCACCTGCTTCAGTATTTGTCCACTCTCATAGTAACATTTTTTTTCTAATATCTAATCAGAGTTTCCCATATTCCAACTCACGTCCACTACCCCCTATCCTATCACTGAGAGAGAAGAGTCTGGCTTCACTTCTTATCCTCCAGTCAGGTCATTCTAAACAACAAACAAGGCCTTCCCTGAGCCATCTCTTCTCCAGGCTGAACAGGCCCAGCTCTCAGCCTCTCTTGGACATCCTATCCTCCAGTCCCCAGCCAGCTTGGTAGCTGGCCTCAGTTCTGTATGTCCCTGTGGTGTGATGTTGCCTTTTTCCAGTCCCGAGAAACCTTCCCATGTGCCCTGGCCTTCTGAACATGTCAAACAGCAGCCTTACAATGACACTGGCCAGCTCCTCCAACATTGTTGGGTGGATCCCAGCTGCTCCCACAGACTTGTGCACGTGGTTAAGTGATCCCTAACTCTGGCCTCATCCCCTGTGAGTACAGCCTCACTCCTACAGACTCTGCCAGCAGACTCGGGCCTGTAAGGCCTGGGGACAAGCTGTACCTGTGAAAACTGAGGCAAAAAAGGCATCAAGTATACACACTTTGACTGTGTCCCCAACCTCACGGAGTAGTGGGCCCACTTCCTGTCAGTGTATATATGGAAATTTTCCTTGTTGTCCTCCACCTCCCTTGCTAGGTTCAACTCCAGCTTAGCTTTGGCTTTACTGACCCCATCCCTGCAATGATGGAGAAGAAGGAGAAATGGGAAAGAGGATCTCGTTGTGCTTTTATAAGACCAGAGAATTGCTTAATTATATCTCCACAAAGTAGCCCTGATAACAGGCAATTGCCTGATCCCCAGGCAATGTCCCTGCATCTTCCCACAAGAAGCCTGCTCCTACCTCTGTGCATCCCTTTTTTTGTGCTCAGGCTCACTGGGGATCAACAAGTTCATCCAAGACAGCATGCTGCCACACTTGCTCAACACACTACATACAGATAGCAACAGCCCATCCTTTATGCTCTGAGGGGCCATCTTTGATCAACCAGCTCTCCTGGGCCCCTGCGCCCTTCAGGGCACCTTCCTGCCAAGCAGGTCCCTGAACAGGTCCAAATCTGCTCTTCAAGAGTCTAAGACTGTAATTCTGCTGTTCACTCCTTCTGCTTAGTCACTCCTCTCGGGATCTTAAGCTCAAGTCACACGGTCTTTTCAGCTGAGGCTGCTCTCAACCATCATCCAACAGATCTTCCTTGTTATTGAGGGTAGCATCTCCCCTGTCTGCAACTGTGACACTTTCATTAGCCACATATAGAAAGCTTCATTTATCTCCTCATCTTGCTAGATGATCTGTAGCAGGTGCTCACTGCAGAACAGGTGCTGATTTGTCCTCCGATCCTTACCCACATGCAATTTACTGTTTAGTTTTACTTCTTTCACCCTCCTTAATCAAAATCTTTATATAAATTCTATATGAATATTACATGAATATAATTTCATATTTATATAAATTATACATGTAAATTAAATTGTGTGTATTATGAGTAAAATGAATTTTATATAAATCTAAGTAAATTTACATGGTAATTTTAATTTATATATATATATTTTTTCTTTTAGAGCAGCTGACAGGATTGCAAACTTTATTTATTCTTAAGGGGAATCATATGATTTTAAGTATTAAGAAGTTCCTTGTACACTTTTGTCCATGGTTGTTTTAAACTATGGTATACAGGTCTTTTTATTGAACAGGCTCCATTTGCTTGATGGAGGAGTTTTCTTTGTACAGTCACTTGCTCCTAGGCAACCATCACTTTTTAACTGGTGATATCATCTTCCTAATCCAGTTCCTGAAGTCCAGTGGAGAACATTTTGCAAAAAAATATTATCATCCCTCTCAAGAGCTTTGGGCTTTATACCTGACAGAAACCTACAAAGAAGGCACTTCTGTGGTTCTCCACATCTGGGGAGGGTACTTATGCACAAATGCATATATCCGTTGTCTGATTACCAAGATGAACGGACTCATCTCTTGGTTTCACACAAGATCCAACACAAGGGCATTTGGCAGATCCATGCAATGAAAAACTTGGAGCTGACAGAGTGGAAATTAGATTATATTTATCATGAAACTCAAAACACAGGCTGTTGTTTACAAACCGGTGCCATGACCTGACAACTCCCTGCCTGCCTCTCCTGTTGTTTTTATGCATCTCCTCCTTCTAGCTCCTTCACTCCCTTGTGCTGCTGGCTCCAGTGCTTGTCAGACCTTTCCATGAGTCAACGCAATTCACAAAGACAGTTGAATCCAGAAAAAACAACAACATTTTCTCTGGGATAATGAGTTATATCAGCTCTCAGTAAGCTCTGATAAGTAAAGCTGGCTACAGAAGCTAGCTGAAGCATGAAGGCAGGGGAGGAGAAGGAGTAAAGAGGAGCAGAATAATCTTTCAGCAATAGTAAGGTATTAGACTGGCTCCCTGTGACCTGTGAAGCTGCAGCCTAATTGGAAGCTTATACTGGCTTAAAATCTACCTGCAGCTGTAGTCTAATTAGAAAGCAGGGCTGTTACTGCCAGTCAGGAGGAAAGTTGTAAGACCCCACCTACAAAGCCTGAAGCCAAAGCATCCTGCTCCCAGGTCACTGAAATCAACAGAGAGCATGGGAGAAACCATCTACTTCCTGCGCAAGGGACATTCGCTTCTGGCACTGTGGATGTCGTTCTGTTGCATGTTTTCTTCATTTCTTTTACAGAAGTCCACACGTTCAGAGATCTCAAAGTGATTCACAAGTTTGCACAAATGTGCATAGTAGGAGAAGGAGATGGAAGGTAAAGGCTGGGTTAGCAGACCAACAACAAAAAAAAAAAAATGAGAAAAGTTTCTTCTGTTTGAATGTGATATACTTGCTAGTCCTTCATTCATGGGAATTAGTTAAGAGAAACCAAGAGCATGACAGAAATGCTTAGTTCACATTGTTTGTTGACTTTCTCTAAAATAGTACAGTATGTCCGATTTGTGTTTATACATGGCTAGCTTTTCTTTGTCAAGGGAGTTTAAAAAAAGGTTTGATCCAAAATACAGCAAAAAGCTGTTATATCCTGATAACTACTCTTTAAATAGACAAAAGACAAAGAGGAAGTTTTTATTTGGTTTTGTTTGTGTTTTTGTGTGTGTTTTTTTTTCAAGCGAAATTCTGAAGCAGCAACAAAATACTCAAAAATCCCTTGGTAATCAGCATTTTGGTGCATATGTGTTCCACACAAAATATGAGATGCATGAAAACAAGCACGTCCTCCCAGCACTGCACAACGCACATGTTCCTGAACTGGCACAGCTGCCCCAGTGCTAACTCAATAACAGGTCGAGAGCTGAGCCTCCTCTCCTACCTCAGGAACATTAAGTTAGCTGGTATATCTCTGGGTAGTCCTGCCTTGTGTACCTACTGCATTGCATGGCAGGTGTACCTATAAATTGTGCACTTTCATCCATTTTTTTTCTGAAGCTGTGATTTTACACTGTAGAATAGATTGAGAGCTTTAGAACCTATTTCCTTGTAAACAAACCAAGAACTCAGTGCATCCTTTCATAAAATTCCAGAAGTGTGCAGAAGGAGAAATGGGAAAGAGGATCTCGTTGTGCTTTTATAAGACCAGAGAATTGCTTAATTATATCTCCACAAAGTAGCCCTGATAACAGGCAATTTTTTTCAAGTCTGGTAGGACAGGTTTAAAATATTCAGGGAAAAAGTAGACTGGAGCTCTCACAGCTGTGTGGTCGAATACTTGTCTTCTCTCTACGTTTCTACTGATGCACAGAATCTGCTAAAAGGCAGTTATTTCAAGACCTGCCAGGAACCCCCTTTCTTTCTGCTTACACTTGGCTAACTTGACCTGGGTAGTGCATTGCTGTGTCTGTCCTGCCTTGGTGGATGGCACAGGAAGCAAACCTTAGCTTCCAAGCAAACTGAAGACAGATGGCTTTGTCCATGCAGGCCAGGCTCAACATCCTTTGGAGAAGACAGGCTCATACCCACACCACCAGCTCTCTGCTGGAGCCCTGCTGATAGCCGCTACATTCCGTTTTTTCTTCAAGTCAAACAAGAAAAGTGTTGTTCTGCATCCACCAGAGCAATGTATTTATAGCACACCTCAAGCATAACTAAGCTGTAGGACATGAGGGGACACTTTGGGACACAAGCACTGCTACAATAGCATTAAAAGAGAATCTCCTATTTTCTCTTCTAACAGCATTAGAAGAGAATCTCCATTTGGAGAGCAGCAAAGTTGAGGCAATGTGGCCACTGCCTACGTAACCAGAGAAAGCTATCAACACCCAGACCCAGACTTCTCCTCAGAAGATGGCTTGCTTCAGAAACAGACCCAGAAGAAAGCAGAATGCTTGCCATGTCAACAACAAAAAGGGCTCAAGCTCTTGTATGGAAGTGGGAGTAAACGAAACTGACACTGTAAGTACACAGACTGAAAAGAGGGCATGGGAAGAGGCACATATTCGTTCCTGTGAGGGTTGCCCTGTAAAATACCTTTGGACAGATGCAAGTGCTAGCTAGACTTATCTATTACACATACTCCCATTCATACCTCCTCTCACCAGAGGACCAAGTAACTTCTGATACCTAGGCCATCTGAGCCTGTGACACCACTGACAGCTCTGAAGAATGGCTTCTTGAAGGAGACGGAGGCCTTTAAGAGGGAGGGTACAGGGCAAAAAATATTGCCTTTTTTTCCCTTTTTCCAAAATAGACGCTAACGATGTAAAATGCAAATCAAAGTTAAAACGCATGATTTAGCTCAAGTTTTCTTGCTTGCTAATTTTAACTACAGTTAAAATCTGATTAAAATCCACCTACCTTTGGACAGAAGCAACACATTTTGGAATGAAAAACTGCTCTGCATTTTTAAAGTATTTTTTTCTAGTGGTTCACATTCTTTGTGGATTTAATTTCTGAATGATGTTATATAATCTCAAAAAAAAAAATTAAAGGGGATTACACTTTCAAGTTCATGAAGAGATTGGAAGAAAGGAGGAGAACTTTGGATGTTGCTGTATCTGAGGCAGCAGTATCACCCATGCAAGATTCTGAAATAAACACAAACTTCACTTACAAAGCAAAACAACACAACTGCATCTGTTCCCATATCCAGCATAAACCTATAAACCTGCTCCGTCTCTAAGAAATCTAATTACCTAAGTAACTGCCTCTTCACAACCTATATACTTGCAAATGAAGTTAGTGTGACCCTCAATACAAAGGATTTACTTTTTTCAATGTATCTGTATAGAAAGCTGGGAAAGGGAACAAAATAATCCCAGCCAGGATACCCCATCCTCTCTCCCCTTAAAAAAGAAACAAGCCTTACTCAACATAACAAGATTGATAACAACAATTTGAACATGTATCTGTACAAGTCATGACAAAAATGCCTTAATTAAAAATCTCATTGTTTCCTTGACATAGCTGTTCATTAGCTCACCATGACTTAAGTAAAAGTTTAAATCTCAGTTCATTCTAAGTCTGTTCTGTAAAATAATATAGTTTTATTATTACTGCAGCTTTACTTACCATTAGCAAACATCAATGATTGCTGCATCAGCGTGGACTTGCAGCAAAAGCACAAGAAGGGAACATAAATTACATACTGAGCAGCAAAAGGATTAGAGCTCAGAAATCAATATTTAAGCAGACAGGATAATTTCAGATACTGCACATGGAAAAAATGTGGAGGAGAGAGTATTGCTTTGCTTTGTTTTATGGCTATTATGCAGCTTCCTGAAATTCACCTCATCTCACTTAACGTTGTGTGTTTTTTTTTACTTGGTTTTATAGACTACCTCTTTTACTGTTGGTGTTACCATTGTATGGTACACGGGTAATTTAGGTATTTCCAGTGGCACAACAGGCCCTGTACTAGAAGTGGGATTGTGAATGCTTTTACTCTGCCATGAATTCAAAGTAGTTCACAGCTTTGCTTACACTTCCAAGAGGCATCATGTCTGATGTGACACAAGTGAAAAGTTAGCACAGGGACAGGGAGATAGTCACTCGAATCACGAGGTACCCATCCACAAAGGGTTACTACAACACCTTGACCTCTGCCCATCTATGATATTTCTGGAAATTATTGCTGAGCAGTAATCTGCATCACCAACCACTGTAAATTACCCATTCTATTACAGTCCCCCCACTACCCACCTCCATCTTGTCTTAACACTTCTTTTTCATACGCCATCATCTTACTCCTTCACTGCTTCCCCCAACAGGGTGTGGGATCTATTTTTTATTTTCCCTGTTCTAACCAGGGACATTATTTCTTTTCCCTGCTGCTAATCTGGTTTCTTCTATATCTCCTGCAGGCCATCCTGTAGTTACATTGCTGTTTCAGTCTGGCATTCATTGGACTACTAAAAAATGATACAAAGGTGAGTGGGAGGGAAAAGCAAGGAATAAGGTTTCCAGTCAGGTCAACCTACAGAAATGTCAAAGCTAAAGAACAAAGCAGCCAGAAACCTGTGGCTGCAGTAGGAAGGGAAGAAAGGAAGCCACCCAGACCTACACCAGATAGGAGAAGCCATGTAAACACAGAATAAGTACATGTACACTACTTGGCTTCATCATTTCTGTGGAAGAGTCCAGCCAAGCAGTGACAAACAGAAGGGACATAAATCACTAGATATGCTTATACCATGCCACGCTTTGTGGGCAGGAGCAAGTGAGCTGTGCCCATGCCCTGAGCCAAATGAAACCGCATGAGAAGCAACACTATCTTAGCTCAGGCCTGGCCCTCCACTACACTCCAAAATAGCCAAAAATCCAAAGGCGAGGTAAACAACTGTTACCTTCAGAAGGAATTTAAAAAAAAAAAAAAAAAGGGCAGGCTCAGAGAGAAAACAATGGTAGGAAAAGGGCACAACAGCAGTAGGCAGACAGTACGCAAAAGCTGGGCTGTCTTGCTCCTCTCCATTCAGGGAAGCAGGGAGAAACCAAACAAGTGCTATTCCTCAGCCACACTTCAGGCTTCCAGCCTGAACGCTGAACGCTAAATGCCTCAATCTGCAACACCTTCCAAGCTGACAACATGCTATTCAAACTCTTTTTCCCTCAACGCTAAAAGGCTAGCACTGTACCATTTTGCTTTTTGCCCACCCCTCACAACGCTATCAAGATAGCAACTTCAGGTAATGCCACTTACTGACATACGCAGCTCCCCCATGCAGCAGCTGAATGCATAAGCACCAATGAAACTTATCCACTTTCAGCCTGGGCTTCTGCATCACAGTGGTAAGAGCTGCCCAGAAGTGGTCACAGTGATGGGCAGTATGATTTGAACTTCATGTGATGCTGATATGTGAAACAGAGAGCTGCACCACACTGTAGAAGGCTGCCTCATGGGCAAGAACACTGATGACTGCTGTGGTAACACCAGCACATGGTAATGTTTGTAACTTTGGGCACCAGCATGGCAGAGGTAGATTTGCCCAAGATTAACCTACTTCTTTTGAGGTCTGAAGCAAACATATTTTTCACCTTGCTTTAATTTGTTACCCCAGATTCAGAAAAACTAACACACTCAAATACTCTACTAGGACAAAAAGGAAGAAAGGAGAAAGAACAGTTTTTTGGAAGGCAGCATTTTATACAGCTTCTGTTGGTTACCCTATGCTCAAAGTAACAAACTGACAGGTTCTCAAATGTAACCGAGACCTGTAAAATACACTCATTTGAGGCAGATAAGCAAGTAAAAAGATAAGTTATTCAATAACAACTTCGTTTTTTTGGAAATTGATATTTCATGGAAGCATTATGGTTGAACAAAATAATATTTTAACTTTAAAGGGAAAAAAATCGAACCAAGTGTTACTCTACATATAGCAGCTGGCCTTGGAGGTAAAGCATACTTGCTGTATTTGCACAAAATAATCTTTTTTAAATGTTCTTTCACTATCTAAAGGAAACAGAATAAATCCATCTGTGTCAATGAATGGAAAAACAGCACACACGTGTTACTTATGAGTCATTTCTATTACTACAAAAGCCTTACTTTTACTCATCCTGTGTCTAAAGTTCCTGATAAAAAAAAACAGCTTATCTAAATGTACAAAAGCACTGCATCAACTGTAAAGCCTTCCCTGTGCCCCTCCTCTCTCCACTTTATACCAAGTTAAGCGTGCTTGAGAACAACAAGGAACCCTTGGAATTGGTCAATAGATTGATTAATGCACTGTACATAGCAAGCCAAATAGGATCAGGATGTTTACAGGTGTTCTTTTGGTAGACATTAATTGCACTGCACTAACAAGGTAGGCTTCTTTCTGTTAAAGATGCTACTTACAAATAATACAGACAAGAAACCAACCATAAAGGTTACTGAGTAAGAAAAGCACTAAAATATGCTCTTTCTGATAACAGAAGTATAACAAATTATTTAGGTTCTTTAGTATATTGACTAGTTAAACAGCATACAAATACCAGTTAACATTTGGTGCCAAGGAGTGTATGAAGACTGCAGTATGAAAGAAGACAAAAAAAAAAATCTGTCAGACAGTTTAAATTAAGCATATCTACCCCATCACATAAAGGAATTTAAAAGGAGAATAGAAACAGCAATTTAAAAGGAGAATAGAAACAGCAATTCTTAGCAGCTCCAAACACAGATCCAAGCTTTTACAGTTTATTTCATATGTAATGATCCAGATAAGCTTTCAATGGTCAAACTTTAAAATCACCACCTTCCTGAACTGCATTTGCCAATCCATGGAACAGTAAATAAATTCCCTTGTGCACAGTTTCTCTGATCTATTACCTTTATACTAGCAGTGCAATCCATACAGCTGCAGAACCTTAGGAAGTTAGTAGTCAACTGCTCAGTGGACTGGTAAACTTTGTTAGTCTGTCTATTAAAACAACAAGACACCGAAAGCATTCTGTTTGAACTTCACTCTTCTGTAGTGCAATATAGCAAGCTAGCTGGTGTCTCCATGGAAGAGCTCAGGAAACCATGATTGGCTCAGTGTTCTCCACCTATTTGCAGAGCTCTTTTCTTTCGAAAGCCTCAAGAAACACATGGCTTTCACCAGGCACTGCTACCCCATTAACATTTGTCTTATGGCAACCATACATACCCATACAATTTAAATTTATTCATGGGTTGGTGGTTTCACTTCTACAGGAGAAAAATCAGTTTTAAGTGAAGTAAAAGGCCAAAAGTCTCATCTATACGACCTACACATTACAGCTTTCCTTCCTGAGCCATGTTCATACAAAAATCTATACTAAAACACAAATTTCATGACCTTCTAGCTCCCCTCTCTCATTTATACACTTCATGAACATGCTGGTCCTGTACAGAAATTCATTTTGGGTCATGCAGGTGACACAAAAGCTATTTCATTTCTGTAAAAGGCAGAACTTAAATGGCGCACAGCTGACCTTCCAGATCACAACAAATATCTCAACTCTAATCGTACAGGAAAATTAAAGTCACACGCAAATTTAAGCGTGTAATTCTTAAATTTCTTTCAGACGCCCCAGAGGTTTACCCAACCCCTGTACCCACCCACAACTCTTTTTACAGCCACACAATGAACTGGATCAACGAACTGACCTGTTCCAAATAATTCTTTTTTTTTTTTTTCCTGAGGTATTATTTTTAATCCACACCAGTTCCTGACCCAATTTGCTGCACGATCACACGCATGTCAGAGTAACTGGGAGCAGGCAGCAACATGAGAATGCTTCTGGGAATGACAGGATACAGAAATGAGCAGCCACAGATGTTCTGCCTAAAACCCATATAAAAGCAATTACCATGAAAGCGTGGCCTAAGATTACTTGTCAACACACTTCTTCCCATTTGCTTCGCCCTTCATAGTGTATGTTCTCCATTCTGAGTTAACCATGCAGTCTTCCACTAGGGAGCCCAAAACTTCAGCCTAAACCCGAATCTTCAATTTTTTACCGTTCAAAGCTGTTAGGCTCAATACTTATTTATTTACAAAGAGCAGTGAGTTTAGTTTTATTCTTAAAAATGGGCCAACATGCAAGGTCATAAGTGATTTCTGCAAAGTCAAAATTAATCCCTGCAATATTCTTCGCAGTAAAGAAATAAACTGCATTTGTGAAACAATCTAATACTAAGGCATATCTGTAGAGATTTAATTTGTTCTCCTTTAGTCATGCTGAACAGTAAGTGCAACTAAGGACTTCCCCCACTATGCCTAATTTATTTTCCCTGGATTTCTAGAAGACTAACTCACAAAATTGCCACATACCCAATCCGGGAACATTATCCATCTGAAAGATTGGAAATAAGATGTCCATCTCAGCACGTCGTTATTGTCCACTATAATTTAGACATTCTTCAAATTGCATTTGTATCCAGGAGGGTAATAGCCCTCACATTAAAAAAGCCCTTCATTAAGTGGCTCCCCATCATGCAGGCCATTACAGACTCTCATGCCCTGACCCTGCATAGCCTCAGAGTTACTCTGCTTTTAACAGGCAAAGCAAACAGGGTAAATACCCTACCTTCTCTATCTAAGGGTAAAACCATCAGTAAATATATTAACATGGATAAAACCACCCCTTCACAAATCCCCAGTGACATAAGAAAACACTATTATTTATGTTGTCGCCTACAAAATGAATTTATCCACACATAATAAATACTTCCCTAATACAACTGCAAAAAAAACACATCAACATTGGATTTCATCTTAACAGCAATCTCTAATTTCTATCTTGTACTGTACAATGTATAAAATACATACATCTGAAAGCATATGCATGCTCTAAAGGGCTTGCTTCAACATACAGAAGATGTCTCTTCAGAATTACAAAGACCATTAGGTAAATACTTTGATTACGTTTTCATCACTGTGTTTACAAAAATGTAATACTTGCCTCACACAAAAATATAACCTTGTCTCATACAAAATGCAGATTTTGAGTTGTGGAACTATTTCTACACAAGGAACTAGATAGACAGGCCACTGAACCTAGAAATTATGATGTTGGGAGAAGGGTGCATGTTTTAAAGGTGCATGCATATTATAAAAGTATCCAAAAAAAATGGAATGGCATGGAGAAGGTGAGTAGGAAACATATTTGCTCACTTCCTGTTGCAGTACAAGCTATCAGCACACATCAAATAGAAATAGCACGTAGAACAATTAGTAAGAAGAGATGCTTCTTCCCATAATTTGTAGCTAGTGTTGGCACTGTTACTGGAGCCCACTGTAAGTTGTACAGGAACTCACAAAGAGTCAAACAAAGCTGACAAGGAAAAACATGAATTCATTGAGAACATTAAAAATAAGGACTGTGTCTGGTTGAGGAAATTCCTAAATACTGAGCAGCTGGAAACTGGGAGAGTATGCTAGGGAATTATTAGCACACACTCACTCTTCTACAACCCTTCCCCAGGCAATGTCTAATGGCCACTCTCAAAAACAGCGGATCATCAGCTTGATCTAGCACAGTCACTTTTATATGATCTTGGACAACAGATGTTTTCCAAGCTTTTAATGGTAATCCAAAAGGTTTTGTCATGTAAGCTGCACTTCTAACCATTTACAAGATGGTATTTAAAGCTATACGCAACCACCTGCCTAAACTATTCATTTTATTTCTAAATTAATCATCATGTGCACTTATTTTTCCCATAATAGGAGTTAAGTGGCTTTTGCCTTCGCTCATAATTTGTGAAATACAATGTAGGTCAGTACAAAAAAAAATCTGAAGTTGCTTTAATTACTTAGAAGTAATTACACTTGTCTTACCAGTAATGATTACTATTACTACACCTGCAAAATGCTTTCCATTATGAGAAGCTTTGACATTTTCACAGCGCTCCATAACATGTGCCATTAGGTCTGAAATTTCCTATGATTTATCCTTCTCCAAAGCAAAACACTGAATTAAAACACTTCCTTGAATCAAAAGAAAAACATGAACTCAATACCCACATTTCTCCCTTTTTCCATTTTAACCTGTCTTTCCCTCCCACCGCCCCCCCAGTCCCCTTAAGACTTTCTGAATGTACTAAAGACTAAAAATTGACATTTGAAAATTGAGCATAATATTCTATGACTACAATGATTCTGGGTGAATCTGGTAAAGTAGAGCCTTGAAAGCTGCACAGTCAGCATAAGGGCATTACCTTTTTACAAACTGTTAAAACTGTGCTCCTGCAGAGATAAAGCTGTACTGGAATACATATTTCTCCAGCTAAGGGCAAGGCTAGGACATTGGATTGGATTCCCAAGGGATAAAAGAGATGAAGACTGCAAACACTGCAAAGGATGTCCACAGAGAGGACTTCAACACAAGAATTAAGAGGCTTCGTGACCATCTAAATGATTATATAGCTTGAGGAGAAAAGATGGGGAGACAAGAGACTCGACCCTAGGACTTCAGTTTCTGTACTGCTCTGGGAAACCTGTCTCTTCTCTCATTCTCACACTGCACAGGAAAAAGTGGGCTAACTCTGATCCCTAGGAGATTCCTAGCTTCTATTAGAAGTTTAGGAAAAAAATAAAATTCAGGCAGTAGTTTAATTTTACCTGTACCTTCATTACCACATCTTATTCTACTTGGATAACTTCTTCTTGAGTAGTGCTTTCTATCCTCAAGTTTCAACAGTAATCAGGCAAGGGGCAAGGTGGAAAAAAAAATGCATGGCAGGTTATTACATACAGTTATTTCCCTTCTGCTTTTGTTTGAACCCTCCTGCTGCTCCACTTCCTGCAAACCCACCAAAGGAATTCAACGCTCATCTCAGAATTGTTACATTCTTAGACTTAATTTAAAATTGAATATTGTACTATTTCAAACACAAATGAGGGATACAGCACAGATTTGCAGTCTGAAGGTGGTGGACTTCTTAATGGTATCTCATCAGATGAGACTATTTGCTCACTTGTAGTCTGGAATTCTAACCAAAAGAAAAAGCAAAAATCAGAGAGCCACTTTTGTATTTGTTTTAGATCATCTCCAAAACATTATTCTGGCAGTTTTTATTAAGCAGCCACAATTTCACAGAGATGCTTTAAAAAAAAAAAAAAAACAAAAAAAAAAACCCTTCCTCCAGAAGGATAGGAAGCATAGGAAATGGGTCTGTAGCAGAACTGAACAGAAATCAGTGGCCAAATTCAGAGAGCACCATGTCATTTCCTTCTGAAGACTGTCTACGGATGACAGGTATGTTGTTTTAGAGATGCAAGAAGTTGTTACCTTGTCATTTAGATTCAGTCAAAATAAAATTCCTCAAATTGGTGTTCTTCCTATACAAGATGTACCTGAAGTCTGTGAATACCAGATTGTGTTTTCTTTGTTTGTTTGTTTGTTTTTTACAAAATGGTGCTTCCACAGCAATTAAAATACCCACAGCATTTTAACAGAGCACCTAACCCTGAAAAATGTAAACTGAAAAGTGACTAACTTTTGCCTTCCTAAGGGAGATATTATTTTGAATTTGTTAATACAAGACCATCAGCATCATGAAGGCTGATGCTTCAGGGCTTAAATTTACTCTTCCATACACCAACCTGAAGCACCAAGCAGTCCATTAAATAAAGCGTGGAGCTTGCTTAATACATTAACCTATTTTGTAAGACACGGGGCATGGTAACAGCCGCTCATGTCAGTGACTCCAAAGCAGGGGGAACCCAGCTATTTAGCAGTTAAAAAGCAAAATTACATACACTAACAGCCATTAATAATCCAAAACAATACATAAAAGGCAGTGAAGAAATGGTGAAGAGGTTAGGTTACTTCTGTGTGGCAACATTTCCCACCCCTCCTCCACACATATCTCACTTCACAAAACCTTTTAGATACAAATAAAATAGCCATGACCTTTTTTCCTCCTCTGCATGATTAATTACTTAATGTACTATTAATTGGAAAATGTAGCTGAATTTCAAATGCTTTCATTTTCTCAGCATATCATGCTGTCTGGGAAGCACCGATTAAGCTGTTCATCAAAGATGAGCACGCAAGGTCATGTAGGCTGTACCTCTTCAGTTATTCATTACCTGTCCTAAATACTAATTAACAACAGCAATATTTCCATAAATCAAAGCTTTTCTGATTACCTTCAGATGATGAGCAGTTTGGGTGGGGGAGGGGGCCACAACGATAGTATGGATTTTTGCATGTATCCTTTATTCTAATGCATGCCTGAATAATTCAATCAATACATTAGCTGTCATTTAAGACAGAATTTCACCACGAGTCAACAGGAACTCCACACAGAATAAAAAAGTTAACACTTCCTTTCCCCCTTCCTTATGTCCCCCCTCAACCCCACTTTAGAAGGGGGATTTCATCTAAGAAGGTCTCTCAATTAACAAGATTTACTGTTATAATTATTAGTTTTATTTCTTCTTATTACCACCATTACAAAGTTTAAATTGGAAATCACAGAGCACAGCCCTGAGGCCATATTCAATGAGGTTCTGAACTTTTTAATAGAGAAGCTTATTCCTTCAGTATCCCTGGGGTTTCTCACCTTGAGGCATCTCAGGTGGCAAATAGTGAGGCTCTTGAGCGCTGACGTGTACCCAGTCAAAGTCATCATACAAGTCTTGATGGTAATCACAGGGCCCAGGACCATCATCAAACGTACATCCCCCTAGGGAAGAAACATGTTATTAGTTACAATTCTACGGTTATTTGAAAGCAGAGATCTTTCAAGGTCCATGCCGAGGTGTTTGACCTGTGCACAGCACAACTACGGAGCCCACACAGCCCATGGCACAGCTCACAAGCTTCCCTGCGCAAAGCTCAAGTCTGCAAGCAGCTCATCCATCACTGTTCCTCTCTTTTTACATCTCTGCTTCCTGCAGCCAGTTTCCCTCAAGAGTGCCTTCTGTCAGAGCAGGAAATCACAGGCTGAGTCCCTGATCCCAGGTGAAATCTGGCCCAACATCTGCAGAACAGAGAGCAACAGATTGCCTAGACCAAAGGGAAAACAGAAAGCAATAGACGAGGCTAGGAAACTAATAGTGAAAATCAACAACCCTGATGCACTGAAAGCATACCAAGTCTAGACACAAGTACGAGGATAAATACTGTGCCCAAAACAAAAGCAGTCAGGCAGTGTAAGTACAGCTACTTAGAAATGAAATAATTACTGCAGAATGAATTTGATAATCTTGCTTAATTAAATCAATCTAGTATAACAGAATGAAAATTAAAGGTGCTTTTTCAGGGTTACATAAACAACAGATATGAAAAACTTACAACAAAAGTTATGAGGAGAAGTGACAGGCAGAAAGAAGAAGGAAAAGAACATAAAAGATGGAACGGGGAAAAAAAACATATAACACAATAATGTGTCTGCCCTGTTTCATTTCATAAACAGTTGGTTTTGTTTGGTTTTGGTTTTTTTAAGCTACATTTTCCAGTGAAGGCCATTAAGTAGGGTGGTAAAGAGAGAGAAGAAAACATGATGATCAGAAGAGGAGGTCAAGGTTTGAGACAGAAGAAACAAAAGAATCAAAAGAGCCCAGTCAAAGAAAAGTAGAGCATAAACACAAGAAAATACAGATGTCATGCGCACAACTTTGAAGCATTTTGTCTCCATTCATGGTAAGCAGCGCTTGAATTTGCTCCTTCTGCTCAAAAATAGCTGGAGAAACTGAAACAGTGAAAGAGAAAATACATAGCATTCATCTTTATTTAGGCAGTATTTTTAAATTCAGAAAATAAGTTATATAAGAACTCAAGAGATAAACATCTCTTGGAAATCGGGGGAGACATTTCTTGTATCCTTTCCTCCCTGTCCTCAGTAGGTTGGGCATATCAATCCAAAGAACAGCTGTTCCAACTAAAAATGCTCCTTTAAAAGAATAAGCCAGAGGACACACCAGAAGAATAACAAGAGCATTTGTTTTTACTCCACTGTCCATCTGACTTTTAAACACTAAATATGGGACAAACATTGCAGGTTCCAAGAACAAAGACCATTATGGTAAATACGAGTTTCACCCTAAGATGAGTCACCCCCACACCATGTCTGGTGAGTGCTCTCAGCAGCCCACGCTACACCCCAGAAGAAAATGTGATGGAGGTGGGAAAGGGGGAGGATGACAACAACGAAGAACTACTGTCATTCCTGCCTACTGAACACACACAGATGGCCTGGAATGAGGACTGGCCAGAGAATAAGGAAAGGAGGACGGAGCACGTGTTTCATCAGATTGAGAGTAAAATATTTTTACCTGCTCACAATGGAGTATTTAGCTTTCACATAAGAGGCAAAGAGTTTACAAAACCAAAGCGTTCATATTTGAGCATGTCCTTCTTATTCAATTGTATCAGCAAATCTAGACTGTGTCCCAAACTGAGATTATGTTGCATCTTCAGTGAGAGAGAACTCGATTCCCACAGTTGTGAAATTCATTCAAACCTTGTCACTTTGAATTAATGACAAAACAGCCTAAGTTTTAGCAAATTCTATTTCTCTGAAAACACTGTCAGACAGTCATCCCAGGACATCCCTTGGACTGCTTGTTAACCAGTGTGTTGGCCAGTTAAGGACGCCAGGAGGGAAAAGAAACCTCTACGTTTTAGAAAAATTCTTGCTAAAGCCCTGTGCCGTAAAATATTACAGCTTCATATTCAGTTCCACTTCAATAAAACCTTCTCAAATGTTACACTGCAAGAACATAAGCACAACAACAACAAAAACGGAACCAATATTCCATACTCTGTACTGAGCTGATTACTACATCAGTGTCGTTGTCAGACTGTTGAGTGCAAAAGGAGAAATAGTTATGCATCAAAGGAACATTTATGCCTTCAAAAATTCCAACTCCAATGCCCTACTACCACCAAGAGACTTTTCTAATTAACATCTATCATTATAAAGCCAGAAAGGCTGAGAACATAAATCTTGTTCTTTGATTTAACTTACAATACACTGCTATGATCACTCTACAGCAAAAATGTACATTTCCTTCGACATTTAATTGATAAATGAATAGCAGTTTCCCTTAAAGGGAAGTTATCACTGTCTGCTGTCCCAGCACCAAAATGACATATGGCTTTGAAGCACATGCCTGCAGGGCACCCATTACCCTTTTTAATGGTTTAAGTGCCCTCAGTATATAAATTTAAACTACCAATGAATCTTGCAGACTCATTTGGAAGATGAATGTTCTTAATTGCTCGTCTTTGTGCCCACTATTAATTTTAGTTATCAGGTTCTGATTAGTAATAACAACGAGCCTGTTAACACACAGCAGGCAATCCAAAGCTCCTCATGTGTAGCACACCACCGCTGCATCAACAAAACAAGCCAGCATCCTTTTATTGTGTACACACCAACAAAGTTTATCAAGATGGATTATTGACCCGCTACAAAATCCACCCTGTATAACTACTAAAACCAATGGCTTCTCCTCATGGGGTACACCTCCTCCTCTTACCAACAAAACTTGACATTTCCAGGCAAGTGAAGTAAAAGTCAGTGCTGTAGCTATTTATTCAGTACAACACGATGAGGCGTTTTAAACCCCTGCAGGTTACTCCCTATGATTTAAAGCATGTGCAAATTTGGATCTCCTCTTCTCTGTCTTAACTGTCAATCGCCTGCACGCTATTTCTGTAACTCTGGGTACTTGGCGATAAACCCCATGGAACGAGCTGCAAGGAAAACTACAAGGAGAAGAGGTGATGGATGGATGAAGCCTGCAGTAATGTATTTTGTTCCCAGTCATTTATTCAAAACCATATACTTTTTAAATCAATATTTAATCACCCAAATCTAAAACCACATCTGACAGAAATACTCCATAGTTCAGGATTTCTTAGCACCCTAATTCACTTCCTGGGCTGCTATTCACAATAACATACAGCACTGTTAGCAGAAGAAAGAAGACAGACTAGATGAATGCTTAGTACTTTCCAGTGAGGTTCAGCAGCTGAAATCAAATACATATTGCTATCTCCTAACATTTTGCAAAGAGTCTGCTATCTTCTACAAATGACAAGTTAGAAATCTCCAGCTCTGACAATTGCAACTTTCCCCAAAACTCAATAAAAAGGTACTCCACTACCAACCACTGTCCAGTTACATATCACCACCACCTTCCTTTCACTACGGCTGATGTATAACCTACAATTTATCTTCAATACTACCCTGCTAATGGGATTCGTGCATATCTATCAGCACACATGGCACGCCACAAACATTGATTTGTGCACCTCTGCTCAATATCTCAGCAGGAAGCACACAGCACTGACATTCAAATGCTCTTGGACCTTGCAGTACCTAAATCCAGATTTACCTTACATTTCTAATACCATCCACGAGGAAAAGGCAGCATTGGGATCAAAGCATTAGACCAGACTTGTCCAACCTCAACAGCCCGATGTGGGCTTGGAGATGGGCACACAAGGCAGCCAGCATCCTCCCTTCAAATGATGCTGCCATCACCTGTGGCCATGGTCCAGAAGGGCCAGACAGGGCTCTGCCGAGGAGGCAGCCCAGCCCTGGCTTCAGAGGAGCTGAGGCCAAGGCTTGACAGCTAGAAGAAAACGAGGCAGTCCAGCAGAAACACATAGTCTGTCGACAGCACTGCTGGAAATGTAAGGTAAGAAAACAGAAGGAATTTTAAATCTGGACAGTTATTTTGTCAAACTGCTGAATGCATTTTAGGTCAACTCAATTTGTTGGGTTTTTGAAGAAGTATCTGGGAAACATTCATATTCCACTGAAGCCAAGCAAATCAACAATTCACTGTTTCCATTATCTTTTCCCATAAGCTTCACTATGTTATTAACTTCAGGTTAAGCACACCTAGAATTCTCACACTTTCCTTTTCAATATCCTTCAAATAGGAGTGATAAATCATGCTGGCCTCATAAAAATTTCCTGACTATGTGCCCGTTTTCATTTATAAAAGATAAAGAATCTTTAATGTTCATTATAAAAAGAAAAATATTAATATCCCACACCAAACTCTGGAAAAAGAAATTAAAGTTCCACGAAATAATGTCATTAAGATTAACCCAAATTTAATCTCAAAATCCTTAAGATTAACCTAAATTTAAAAAAGATCATATTAGTCAGGTTTACACATCACCTATGAAAAGGCATTTAAAGACACTTGAATTCAAAAACAAATTACTTTGTTTGTTTTTTAATATTACTGTGATATTTATTTAGCAGTACTCAGTACTGGCACTGCTCTGATTTTGATATCTCCTACATTTTTTTTTTTTATAAACCCAGAAAAGATGGACTGAGTCATTTTTTCCCCTACGAGGATTAAAAAAAAAAAAAGGAAGAAGAATATGCTACAGACTAAGACAAGCATGTGCCTGTAACACCCACTAATAAATAGATACCCAGTACAACTTTCCTGTGACCTTCCAGCTCAATAGCTCAGGTCAGAAAACTGATTCAGATTTTGAACGAATTATTTTTTATCTAAAAATTCAAATATCATCACTACAGTTCCTAGAGACCACATCACTTCAACTATTTAGAAGAGAAGCAGTCAGTTTTAAGTGTTCTGCACACCAAAATTTCATGAAATTTAACATATCTATAAAAGTTATTAGGAATGGCATTATAGAAATACTATACTGGAGATCTAATGACTTCTAGATGAACAAAACTACTCCCACATACCATCTAAAAATTCTGTATGCCAGTTTTCATATTTAATTAGACATTAACAACTCCAGTGCCCTTTAAAATATACTCGGAAAAGCAATGCACAAAACTATCCAAAACATTCAGGTAATACCAAATGATAAAAGTAGCTGATGAAGAATAATACACGTTTACCAGCCACTCCTTATGCCATCTTAAAAAAAAAAAGACCTTTAATATCCAAGGGAAGGGTATGGCTAGACTTTTCTAATCTGACAAAGAATATGTAACAACATAAACAAGGTACTAATTTTGAAGTCTCCTATAGTAACCGTATCTAACTACTCAAAGTCCCAAATACATTCTCACCCAACCTGGCACTAAATTTCAGAAATTAGTAACGAAGCAATGAAAGACAACTGTATATTATGGTTTTGGCACCAGGCTAGACAGAAAGGACATTGGAGTACCTGATCTGATTGTTTCTTAAACTAATTGATTTTACAGGTGTTCTTCACTACTGATTTCTATAACCTATCAGCATTACAAAGGCATTTTTCTGCCATGGAATGACATGTATAGAAGGACAGCTGAAAGAACACATACTGAGAGATTATTTTTGAGATCTAGTATTGTATCTCACTACCCCTGGTGTTATGCAAAATATACTAGTAACATATTGAATGTCATGTTCCTCAGTTTTAAAGAGTTGGTTATAAAGCCAGAAATTCACCCACCAAAACCAAGCAGATGACTAAGATAAGTGGGGAAAAAAAAATCTAGTATAAAAGAACAGTTATACTACACTCACACAACAAACTTTCTTCATCATAAGTTTTGCTTTATACAGGGATCTGTTACCAATGGTTTCTTTGGGACTCGTATGTATGAAGGTGTCATACCAGGAATGAAATACTCTTTTCTCATCCAGTTCAAATGACTTGTTGGAACAAACTGCTCCTTTTATTCAATATCATGCTTTTATTTTTTTCCACCACCTGCTGCAAAAGCATAATGACTACCTCTAAATCTATCAAAGTAGATAGCTCCATGGTAAGAAGCCAGTACAAAATTATGTTTATCTGGAATGTCAGATAAAAGTCCTGTGAAAATTTAATTTTTCTGCTCACGCTGATTGGTGAATTTGAAGCTTGAAGAGGACAGAGGCACTGTATCAGGTCTCTTGTCAGTCATATATCCAGGAACAGGTACTGCATTTAAAATCACCTACCCACCACATTAATTTACCTGTTTCTGTCACAGTATGCCTCAAAAGCACAGAATGTTTTCATCTTTTCAAGGCCCTACATTATTTCTGTTACAATCATTCTAAAACACACTGAGTGAAGAGCATTCATATATTAAAGAATATACTATGAATTGCTGTTAATGCAGCGTGAGAATAAATTTTAATGACTTATGTTTAAATGCTTATGTTCAGTATTGCCTACTGAAATACAACTGAAATAACCTTAATTAACCTATGGCATCTAAAAATACAGAAGGTCAGAAATACTATTTAATTTTTAAAAAAATACCATGAAAACTGTGGCACTTAAAGAAAATGACAGGTTCTCCTTCATTACAGAGAGAAGCAATACCAAGCACTAACAATATTTATCTTCTTTGCAATGATATCTTATTTTGTAGTACTGGAATTCATTACACAAAGCATGACTGATTATAGTTAAGAGCAATAAAAGTCAAGTAAACTCAATTACCTGCAAACACCTTTTAAAATTTTTTAGCTTTGTTCCCATTATCAGTATGTTTTAATCATCCTCTTAACTTATTAACTTGAACGTGGAAATCTCTGTCTCATCCGGAAACACCAGTGGAATATAAACAATAATAGCTTAAAAGGAAACATGTCTGATTATTCTTAAAGGAGTTTTATTTGATTTTCAATGTAAGACCTGTGTTGGTGTTAGAACAGTCAAGATAATCTAAAATAGACCTGTAAATATTTCAGAATAGTAAGTTCACAAGACCACTCCTAAATCACTACATGATATAAATCACTTTGACATTAAAAATCAACCACACCCCCAACAGTCATAAAGCAGTACCACAACTTATAAAAGCAAAAAATAAAATAAGGTCATAACCAAGTCCCATCTATACATACATTTTTCATTTTGTATCCATCTTCCATATTCCTTATTAATAGCATGCAGTAGCTTATTTTAGAAAGGAAAAGATTAGATTTAGAAAGGAAAAGGAATTTGAGAAATACTAGGTATAAATTACAAAGAATGCAGACAGACATCCTTTCCTACCACCATCAGGAAAAGATGCCACTATTAATCCTAACCCAGATTTTGGGAGAGAATGAAGATTCCCAGTGAGATGTAGCCTACCTGGCCATGCCATTTATTAGATAGCTTCTATTAAAATATGTTCTTTCCCTCTACACTATGTCTGGAAATGGTTTCTTCATCTCTGATTTTAAAAGATACAATATTGATAGGCTGCAGGAAAACTTTCCATGCTTTACCATCAGTGAACAGGATGAAAAAGAGAAGGAGATGAAGGGGGAAGAAGATCAGTGTCTACTACACTGTCTGTACTTCAGTTTCTAAGAGAAGCAAAATGTAATCTGAACAAAAGTGCCTTTAAATTTCTTCCTGTTCTTCAGGGAAGGGGAGGCTTTCTGTTCTTTATCAGAGAGGCGAGAACTGCTAGCTGTGGAGAGTTACAGTTGTTGCAATTTGTTTGCCATGTTTCCTTCATCCTTACCTGGCACGGGCATGGCAATAAAGAGCAAATAGCCATATGCATGGAGATCACTTTACATAACTGAAGCTACCAGGACATTTCCCATGTCAGCTCACAAGGTATTCCTAAAACTATTAAGAGATTCAACGGTTTCATAAAGCTATGAACAGACTTTCATTAATACACAAGTGTCAACATCCACAAAACACCAAGGATATTTTGTATTTCAGCTCATAGGCTGTGAGCTTTAGTATTCCTCCTGCGCACTGAGCAGACTTCTGACCAATTGCACTGGTGACAGGGATACACCATTTGAATACAAATACTGGGGGGATAAGGTGGGGTAAAGTCATATCATATTTTTGTGACTCTACCAAGAATCAGAAAAATGCCAGCAAGTAAATTCTATGACTTCAAAGACAATTGAGAGCTCCAAAGTGAAATCAATCACTCTGATTATTTATGGCTATGTGGTCTTAGAATGCTACTTCCGAAAATAACACCTTTTTAAAGGCACTGTTAATGCTTATTTATAGAAAATCTTAGGTAGATATCACAGTCTCTGGCATTTCTCCTAAATGTTCTCACAATATGCTGTTAAAAGTTAATGGATAAGAATGCGATCAAACTCAGTAGGAGTGCTGAGCGAAGACAGCCCAACATCCATTACATTAAATCACAAAATCTTCTATAGATTCAAAGTGCTAGGTTATTTCGTAGCCTGCTCACCAAGACAAAAAGGTGAAACAAGGACTCGGAAGGAAAAAGTTTACAGCTAACTTTTAGCTCTACTAATCATGTCAGCAATTCAACCAGAAAAAAACAGGCCTAACGACTACATCAGCCACCCTATTAAAATTTTGACAGTTTAACCATAAAATATGGTGACAGGGGAAAAATAGGTTAATTAAAATTTCTTCTGAAAACCATCTCTTATTGAGAGCAGATACAGGTATCAACATTTTGCCTAGCGGATGAAGGCGCGAGTTTCCAGCTGGGCAGTAGGAGTAACCATACAACACAAAAAGGAGTCAGATCTGAGGTCAACATAAACTACCAGAAGCTACCTCAATGCCAGTGCAGAAGCCAAATGAATGAGGAAATAAGGGAAGAGTGCATAAATTATATACACCAAACTATAAAAGGGGCTCAAGGAACAGAAGGACAAAGAATATGGAATAAGGAATATGGTCAACATGAAAGCTGAGGACTTCCTAGGAAGAGCTGAGCATTAGGTGAAACAATTACAGGAATTACTCCCCATTCCTGCCATTGACAAGGATGGGCAAATAGAAAGTCCAGTAACAGGAAAATAAACTCTTAAGTAAAAAGAAAAGAATGGGGTAAGTAAGGGAAAAAAAAAAAAAAAGAAAAAAAAAAGCATGGAAGATGTGAAGATGTGACTGTACAAAGCAAGAAACTGAGGCAGAAAATAATTCTAATTAATACAGTGCTAGAAAACTGTATTTGTGTTCAGAGTCCTTATGAAATATGCACAGTGTTTTCAATAAAATTGAGGAGTTCTGCTTTGATGAGACTGTGCATAGAACTCTAAATGGTCATGCAAAAAGGAAGATCAAATTAAATAAAAGGAAATGAAAAAGACTGATGTTGAAAATGATCTAAGCTGTTAAAAAAGATCATTTCTGAAGCCATTGAAGGAGCTAAGTCCAAGAAGCTGGAGAGATGACTGAAGAGTTCAGGCATGGTATAAATCCAGAGTCACAGGAGAAAAGGATAACAGGAACCTCTCAGAGAAGATCTTTCAATATATGACACAAAGATACACGAAGAATTATGCTAGCAGTGAATCAAAGAACTCAGACAAATGATTGAGAGGAGTAAGGTATAATACTGAGATCAAAAGAATCTTTTTACACACAGGCACTGCTGACCTAAAAGCCAAATCTTTTTACATCATAAGCATACATACCCTTTGCAGTTAATGCTCTAGTTTCCCATGGTACAGCAAGAAAATGGTCATAAACATTTTTAATCAGTACGGGGCACTTCAAGTCTTCTCATGTAATCCAGCAATATTCTCATGAAAGAAAGGCAAGAAAAAGGAACAACGTATTTTGAAAACGCAGACATTCTGTGAAGTTGAATAAGCACTGGAACAGGCTGCCAGTGAGGCTGTGGAGTCTCCTTCTCTGGAGATATTCAAAACCAGCATGGGTGTGGGTCCTGTGCAACGTGCTCTACATGACCCTGCTTGGCAGGGGTCATGACCAGATGATCTCCAGAGGTCCCTTCCAACCTCAACCATTCTGTGATTCTGTTGCTATATCCATAAAACAAAGTTTTGAAATTTAAAGAAAGATTTGCTAAGATACAGACCAGCAAATGGAAGATTTCAGGAGGACTGGCCCACTATTTACAGAATCACAGGATGGCTAAGGTTGGAAGGGACCTCTGAACGCCATCTCCCTGCTAAGCAGGGCCACCCAGAGCAAGGAGCCCAGGACCCTGTTCAGATAGCTTTTGAAGATCTCCAAGGAGGGAAATTCCACAGCCCCTGTAGGCGGCCTGTACCAGTGCCGGCACAGTTTTTACCTGCACAGGAAAAAAAAAAAAATATCTTTTACCTTGTGTTCAGAGGAAGCCTCTTATGTTTCAGTTTGTGCCCGTGGCCTCTTGTCCTTTTGTCCTTGCACTGAGCACCACTGAAAATAGCCTGGTCCCATCTTCTTTGTACCTTCCCTTGAGTATTTTTAGACAGTGGTGAGATTCCCCCAAGCCTTCTCTTCTCTAAGCTGAGCAATCCCAGCTTTGTCAGCCTTTCCTCACAGGAGAGGTGTTCCAGTCCCTTCACAATCTTGGTGGACCTTTGCTGGACCCTTCACATCTGTCTTGTACTGGTGAGCCCAGTACTGGACACAGTACTCCAGGTGTGGCCTCAGCAGTTCTAGATAGAGGGGAAGCATCAACCTCCTTCAACCTGCTGGCAACACTGCTTCTACCGCAGCCCGGGATACCGTTAGTCTTCTTTGTGGCTAGGGCACATTACTGGTTCATGTTTCAACCTGGTGTCCACCAGGAACTCCAACTCCTTTTCTGCAAAGTTGCTTTCCAGCTGACTGGCCCCCAAAATATACTGCTATTGAGAGTTGCTCCTACCAAGGTGCAGGACTTCACTGAACTTCATGAGTTTCTTATTAACCCATTTTTCCTTTTGAGGCCCCTCTGGAAAGCAACATGACCTCGTGTATCAGCCACTTCCCCCAGTTCTGTATCATCTGCAGACTTGCTGAAGGTGCACTCTGTCCCATCATCCAAATTATTAATGAAGATGTTAAACAGGACTGGGCCCAGTATTGACCCCCAGGGTACACTACTAGTTACGGATCTCCAACTAGACTTTGTTTTCTGTGAGATCTTCATAGACAAACTGATGAAGTGCAGGTTAGATAAGACAATGAGGTGGATCACGCACTGGCAGGCTCAGAGCGTGGTGATCAATGGAACAGTGTCAAAGCCTTACTGACATCTAGGTAGATTATATTTGCTGTTGTCTTTCATGTGCCTGGAAATGGTTTCCAGGATCAGCTGTTCTATCGCCTTTGCAGGGATTGAGGTGAGGCTGAACAGCCCGGACTTCCCTAGGTCCTCCCCTTTTGCCCAACCTAATATTGTTTGAAATACTGCCTTGTCTTAAACTTCTCTCAGTAATACTTCACATTTCTCTGATAGCAAGATGAAGCTCTGCACAGCCTTACTAGTTTTAACACACTTTATTCAATCACACAGGCCAGTATAATGTAGTCCATTGCACTACATTGCTTACACATGGACTATAAAGTATCAGAGAAAAGCTAGAGATAAAACCCCGAATTATAAATATATATATATATATATATTAAACAAGCTGAGAGCAGAGAACACACAGAAATAGAGATTTATCTTTTATCTTCTACCCTTCCACTTTAGTCTCACAAATCTAAGTCATTCTTTAAAGGTGCAGTATAGAATCAAATGAACATCAAATGGATTATTCATTTCACATGCTACTCTTACTGTTAGTAGTTAACTTCATTCTTCAGCAAAGTAAGATTTATCAAAATATTTCACAGACTATCAGGATAATATTTTAGGTAGATTTGATTAGAAAAGAGTCATTTGGCAACAAAACTAGTGAACACAGGCCACACAAAAATATGCTAACAACTCACTTTCCTCCTTTACATTGTGCAGGTAAATCACTTCTTACCGTTCTAGACTGATATAACATATAAACCGTGCACGTAAGCATATGACATGTCTCTCTTATCTCAGCATCATCACAATTAAGCCTCAATGAGACCTCTAATGAACAAACAACACAACCCATCATATTATCTTGGGCAAAGCTTACCGGTATACCACCCAACTTAGTTCATGCAATAAAAATTGCTCTCTCCAGACAAATTGCGATGTACTCACAACACTTTAGTGAGAAATCACTATTTTAGGATAGAAATATTTACAATCCAAAGTGTATTTCTACTACAATTTAACCAACAAAGAAAATGTTACTCTGTGACTCCCCAGGGACTTGATCTCAAATATTTTTAATCTCCAAATCTGCACTTTAGTTTCAACAGAAATAACTACTGCAAGAATACTGAGCTGTATTATGGTAATTTTAAAGCAGACAAGTTGTATTTAATCCCTCTGCTTCTTAAATGGAGAAATACTCTCACTGGGGTGGCTTTGTGAAACAGCGTATAGGTAAGCCTTAAGGTTAGATTAATCCTATGCCAGACTGTGTAATGAAGTTGTAGCATTTTGGAGCCAATCATCTGTTCATGTTCTGAAGACATACAGCCCAAAGCACCACAGAACAGAGAAACAGGATCCCTACAATCTTACAATTCCAGCACAAGTAAAAATGTATCCCTTTATGTTATATATATTGAATACAAGACTAGTACAACGAACCCTATGGCTTGTCTTGGTAGGCACTGACAAGCTACCAATAATAGGCTCTGAGCAGAAAACTACTATTCAACCTTAAAATTTTACAGCTAAATTAGATATTTTCATGAAAAAAAAAATCAGCTTCACACTAAATAGTAGTTAAGAAGTTATTCAAAACATCTAAGGAAAAAATATGAAAAGCCTTTGAAAAAAGTCAACCATATTTGTATATATATAACCACCTAGCTACTTTTTTATTTAAATAGCACTTCAGAAGTCAGTAACCGAAGCTACAGTCGTAAGACTAACTACACTCTGGAAAGGATGCTGCATTTTATGTTTTCCATATGATTCACTCTTCAGAGTACTGAAGCATGTTCCTTACTCCCCATTCTCATTAAAAAAAAAAAAGTCTCAAACTTGGCTCTTCTTACTAGCATCTCTTTCTCGAGCTAGACAGGGCATTTACACATCCAGCTAGAACTTGTGGAAATACTACATGCCTACGTTTTCACAACATCTTCAGTCACCCTTCGCTAGTGTATTCACAAAAATTTATATATGACAAAATATTCACTTCCTGGTATGCCACTACCTAAAAAAGGGCAGTTTGGTAGCAGTATGATAACCATCTGAAAAGGTATCAGAAGATCAAGAATGAGTTAAAGGTTGCCTTATATCTCAGCAAATGATGAAAACCTCATGAAAGGAGAAAACAGCTGAAGAATTTTTATTTAATTATTATTTTTAAAACCCGAGAAAATAAATTTATATTATTTCAGTGGGCAATGTGTGCCCTGTAGCCCACATTACTTGCCACTGTGTACATAAAAAAAAAAACACCCTCCACAAAAGAAACATTCTTCTGACTTTTTTTTTCTAATTATTATTATTTATTTTTCTGTACTATAACTTAAAGAAAGCTAAAAATTGTAAAAATTGGTTCTGCACTACCAAGATACCTTTTTTAAGTTAAGGCACAGGACATAATGCAGAGCTATACAGTCGAAAGAAAATACTTCATGAAGAGAAGAACCCAAGAAATAGAAATGTTTAATACAATATAAAAATCAATATTTAATAACCAACATGTAATCCGGATGCAATGAATAAAGCAACAAGCATAATAAAATTTTGTTGGTTTTAAACTGAAACACTTCAGTACCAGAGGAATATACATAATGTATAATATAAAAAAACAGCCTCAAGGTGTGACCAAAAGCTTCTCACGCCCCCCCCCATCTTTTGCTATAGTCCACCCCACAGAAGTATGAAAAACAATAAATGCTTTGTTCATACCACCACAGTAGGTTAATCACATTTTCATAAGGAACAAGAAGTGACAGGTGTAGACTATTGAAATTGCCAGTTTAAGTTCAAACAAACTCATGTCACCCACTGGGGCTGTGAGATTCTGCCCTCTTTAGGCTCCTGTAATTCTGAATATTTGCACACGCTTCCGAGGCACAAAGATGTACTCCAGGTCTTCTATCTGCATCTCATCTCTGGATATCCTCTTTTGCAAAGACATTTGCAAACATTTTCTCTATGCAGTTAACTCCAATATAGCCCTGAACCAAAGTGTTCTCCTTCTGACTAAACTACATTTCAGGTTGTCTTCCTGACAAGATCTGGCTATCTGAGCAGCACAACACAGCTACAAAAGCCTTTTTACTCCTTTCCTCCCATCTTGATCTCAGGTCAGCACCTCCTTTCTCAAGTATTACAGACACCACCATCCATCACTCACATCTGCATTCGAGCCTTTTCCTGCGTCCTTCACTCCAGCTGTCTCATTTTTGAAGGGTAACTAAAAAGCTCCTCCCAGACACTTTCTTTGTAACTCTTCCAGCTTTCATCTCCCCTTAACCCAATCACTTCAGCATCTCCTCTATGCCCTTGATAAACGCATCTTCTCCCACTCCTATCTATTCACAGTACTGCTGAAAAGACTCTTTAAGCCCATCACTTTGGCTGCATTCCACTTTCACTTCCTCTCTCCATTTTAACAGAAGAAACGTATTTTTGTAACCATTCACTGTTTATGCCCACTTACAGAAAGCCAGCCAATTCAACTCAACAGAACTAGTGGCAGCAACTGTACAAAAAATTATCCCTTTTCCTTTGCTGATGGTTTTTTCTGGTTTAGCTGATTAATACAACCTGGAGAGTAATGGAGGAGCGGGACTGAAGAGTCAAACAAGCGCCATAAAAAGGAAATGACACAAGTCTGTTGTTAGGAGTTAGGAATAAGGCAGATGCATGTAGAGGGAGGCCAGAGAGCACAGAGCATTAAGCATGAAAGCCAGCAAACCACGTGGCCAGCTATGCTTCCTGCTTTCAGCTGCCTTAGGTCGCTAATGCAAAGATCACAGACAGTCCAACCCAGCTGAGCTGCCAACATCATTGCTTAAATTCAGAGCTGCTCGCCTGACAAAGTGAGTAGGGAGGTAACAACCTGCCACTGCTCTTGAAAGAGAGATTTTAAGTAACTACATGTGCCCTGGTACTGTCTCTGGGACTAAGTGTATCTCAAAACTGGCAGAGCCAAACCAAGAGGCCACCAGCGTTATCCAACAGTCTCGCAGGGCTTTCATCTCTTACTGGCTACAGAGCAAACAGAACTGAACAAGACCAAATTTGCCAACACACATTTTTCACTAGCCAAAAAACAACACCGAGATATTGCTGGTGCTTTCATGTACAAGACAACTCCTCGTAACACTTATATGTGTTTATGCCCACGTATCAGATTTTTGGGGAAAGTACAATTCAGTGGTGATCAGTCTGTCTTTGGATGGCAGATGGGGTCTTCTGTCCAGTAGTGCCTGTGGTGCCCATGCACCATTACACCTGTGTGATGTTCTTTGTATAGTCCAGTTTCATGGAAAGCACTCCTGATCTACCAGTCCAAGTTAGTTTCCCATAGAGTACCTTGGCAGACACAGCATTACATACTCAAGTTCTGAAAGACATTTTACAACAGTTTTGGAGCCTATTCACGTAGTATAGTAGTTGTTTTAGATGCATCTACAGATGTGCTGCAAACCAGGAAGAGTAGTATGGTGCTCACTTGGGGGGGCAGGGGAAAGTTAACATATCAACACTGTTTTGATCCCATCAGCTCAACTTTTTGCTTGACCACAGCCCTCTCAAAAGGTGAAAAAGCACTGTCTGGTGACAGAAATGATCTTCTGTAAATCAGGAAAAAAATCCTTCACACTTTGTAGAACTAAATCACTGCTCAGAATTTGCTGCAAGGCACTCTAATAATCAATCTCATGGACTAGCCAACGAGCTTGTTTTTAGCACTGGCTTTGTACTGAAGGTCTGTTCAACACCCCATTTCACCGTGGAAAATGCTGATGGCTGATGTTGTGTTGTTCTATTTATAAAGTATACTGATACAGTCTACTACCAAGCTTACCTAAAATACCCCTAGTTAATTAGTTTCCACTGTTCACTGTCCCTGTAATTGGTTACGCTTTTCAGTGTCTACAGAAACAGCTCAAATGAAGAAACCTGAAGAGTCCTTAAGAATATTAATGCTTCACATATTCAAAGTTCTTATCTACGTTACCCTTAACTTACAGTACAGTTATCTATGCTGATGACATCTGCCTGGGTACCTAATCTTAACCCTTTTCTTATCCTGAGGGGGCCAGGAATTACAAACTGGCAGTTATATCAGACTCTTACTGCAGTTGGCATATTTTCCGTCTCTAGTAATGCTTTTGTGACTCGGTAGCAGAGCATTTCCAAAAAAGAGCTCTACCAAAACAATCCACATCTGTTCCCTCTCAGCATCACTCTCAGTAGGTCTGACTTACCACAGCCATCTGATACAATTGGATGCAATCCCCTTCCCACAAACCCGAAAACCATGATAATAGTCTTCACACCAGCAATATTGGATCTGCCCAGGGATCACTCATACTCTCTGGACATCTGCTCTTGAACACTGCTACTCCACAGCCGGAATATCACGTATCACGCTGGGCCCACCTACCCTACATGTAGTTAGCTGTCATGCAACTCCGCACTACTGTGAGTGTCATTTCAGACTACAGATGGCATCTCTACCCCAGCTGCCACTGCTGAGTCATACTGCTCTGCCATTTGTTCACTTTGAATACACATTTGCGAAAATAGTTACAAAGACTGAAAGCTCATCTGACTTATTGTACCCTGAACTGTTTTGGTATCAAGCCTCACATTGTTCTTACCACCAGCTTTGTCACATTGCTGTTTGTCACAGGCAACTCACTGGAAGAAATGATGGGACATGCTGGAAGAGGATAAGGTAGCACTCAACAACCACGTTCTTCTCTTCCTTGCTACTTCAAGATGTCCCTGAACCATCTGTGTGCCGGTCACAGGTGCCTTTGCTTCAGGGAGGCAGCACTGGACTCAGATGGACTCCAGTTTGTAAAGAGAGGCTGGCACATCTGCATGCGGATCTGGCAAGCGGCAACCTCCCAGAGGACAGGCTTCAACCCAGAGAGGTCACAGGCTCATGCAAGAAATTTCATTTCCAAAATTGCTACGACTTGGTTTCTGTACATACATCAGCAAGCAACTATGGTAATGAAATTTGAAACTCAATTACCAGAAATATTTTGCTCCCACCCCCCTTCTAATCCATCTACTTCAGCCCATTCAATACTACTACATTCAAACCATAAACTAGAGAACTATTAAAGCCCAAAACGGAAAAGTGCTAGAAATCAAAAGTCTTAATATGTTAATTAACAGGGACAAAATGATGAGGACTGACCGCCAGAGAATATTTGAGTTCCTTTGGCATTCAGTTAGAAGAAGACAAACACACCCCAAGCCACTGTCATACTTTGTAAAGAAAATGGTAGACTAGACAAGTGTTCCCAAATATTAGCCAAGACAAATGACTATTATGGTACAGTTATGCAATTAATAACAAGAGTCTCAAACAAATAAACAAACAAAAAATACTAAAAATTGGGATCTCGTCTAATCCTCAAAACTACTTTGCCATGGGAGGGAAGGAGGGAAGAAAGAGAAAAGGGCAATTAATTTCTTCCCTTCCATCATCTTAATATTTGTACACTGCACAGAGGAAATATAAAAGATTAATAGTAACTCTACATCACCAAAACCAATCATACTTCTAAAAATATTGAAAGACAATTAGAAACAGCTAAGATGGTAGGAGACAAGAGGAAAAAATATGAACATTTGTCTTTAGGCCAATTTTTTTTTTCCATTTTCATTTTATTTTAGTATCGGTGTCACTGTGATGAGGGTTCAAAATGTGTTTTCTTGCGTTCTGTTTCAAAGAATGAGAGAGGTTGTGGATGCCCCATCCCTGGATGTGTTCAAGATGTTCAAGATGTCCACTAGTTCCTGTCACTTACTTTGTTGCTTTTAGGTCTACTAAACAGAAATTCACAACTCCAATTTCAGAAACTAAGCACAGGAGGATCTAATTTGAGTTGGTTTTAAATTACACAGCTGTAAATGAATTAAGATTATGTTTATTCAATCAACATTTTCAGGTCACCTTTAAATCTCCTGCTACTGATTCATATGCTAGACTAATTGCTTCAGTTGCATCTTTCTTTCCTCTGAAGAGATAATTCTTATTTGTAGCTGTAGACCTTGAAGAGTAGAAGATGAAAGGACTTATTTGTTTTGTTCACTTAAAGTCTCAAAGCGGTGTTCAGTTAGTACTGTTCTGACTTCTAGAAAAAAGTTAGGACATTAAGTTTCTAATTTCTCTATTCAACCAACAAGTTGAAGTTTAAAAAGTTATGGTCAATTTACCCTTTTAAATATTAGATAAAGATCAGACAAGTTAAATATCAGAAATATAATAGTAAGGCTATTAAAGAACCTATCAATTTAGTAGATCTAAAAGATCTATTAAAGAACCTGTCATTTAGGGGTGACATCATCATCCTTAAAACCCACAAAGTAAGCAGGGGCAGATAAATTATTCCATCTGGCCAGTGAGTTTGAAGCCCCAAAATCTGCCTCCTCACTGAGACTCAAAACTCAGTGAACTATCACATCAGTGGTCATAGTATGAAGTAACCACTGGAAAAACTTTGTTTTAGACCTTTTATCAACAGACATTTCACAACATTATTTCATCATGAAAATTAAGTTGTCTTACATTTCTGTAAGTTGCGAACACTGGCACTGAAATTTGTAAGCAGCTGACAGAACAGTCATCATAACTTCGGACAAGTACACAACTTAGCCTATAAGAGAGAGCACTGAACATTGCTGCTGATGCAAAGAACTTAAGGAGAAAGCACCAGTTCAAGAACAGCAAGAAGCCAAGGAGCATTGCTCAAATGACACAATTCTGCCTTAGGAGGGAGTTCTGCCATAGACTTCTCTCATCATCATTGGCTGAAATACATAAAAGCAATGTGAAATAAGGTTTAGCTGTTACTCAGGATTAAGTACTCACAGTAGGAGTAAGTGCAGAGTGATGCTAAATTTACAAGAACTTTTGCAGATTTTTTTTTTTGAGTCGAGATGTTATGCGTACAGGGGCTATTCACACATGTTAATGTTTCTAATGCAACAGCCTTCTTCAACTCAGACTGTTCAAAATAGAAGGGAATGGGTAGGAGGAGAGGTCCTCCTCTATCAGAAGCATCTTTAATTTATATGAGAAAATAAAAAAGGGAGATGAAGACTAAACATTGAAACACAAAAAAGAAATACACCAGTGAATGTTCATTAGATGTCACACTAGTTTGTTTTTTTCCTTACACAAATAAAGATTTAATATAGAATTTTTATACGTATATACATCAACACAGATGAATATTGAAAAAAAAACAGTAAAGTATATTTTGCAGTTAGAGTTACTGTTGCTAATGATTTCATGACAAATTATCAAGCTACAACGTCAAACTTCCAATTTAGGAAGCAAGTCTTAACTCATCCAGTACATAAAGACACCAATTACAAAAGTAATGAATAGCTTCATAGCTTCAGTAAAGTTTAGGACAACTATTTTATACAAAGTCTAAATACTGTTCTGCAGGAAAAAAAAAAGAAAAAAAACACTTCAATTATCATACTAATATAGAGGATCACATAGCTGTGAAATTTCCTTATTTCTTTTGTTAACCAAAAATTAGAGTAAAAAATATTGGAAAGTACACTTACAACTAATATACTCAAGAAAATATAAATGTCAATATCACTGACAATAAGGTACTTTATGTAATCCTGACAGATGCTCCTACTCAGCATTTCATTCCCTTACTCTGTTACACAGAGGGCTGGTGATCAGACAGGAGCAGCTATTGCCGGAGTGCAATAGGACAGTACTCTCTTATTTGGGCTTTACTGACAAAGGCCTGGAAAATTTCACCTCTCCTGTTTGAAGTACTCCCTTCCAATTCTTTCCATTTATTTTTCATTAGAACCAAGTGCAGTAAAATTAAAACAGTCTCAGGTTTTATTAGCACAAGTTGTCATTCTTCAATAACGTAGCACTGTGCATTAAAAAAAAAAAAAAGTGTTATTCTTACAGACTCATTTGTCTTCAGAATCTCTCCCAAGAGACACATATACAAAATCTGCTTTCTAAGGAAGCTATAGGACGAAATGGATTAACAATTCATAAACAATCTTAGACTAGTTGCACATTTCTTCTCTGAATCCGTGAAACATGATAAGGTTCGCTGCCTTCAACTGTTGCTGCAGATATTGCTGGGCCAGTGCTGTTACTAATCAGTTTTTCCGGTGCATCAGAACATTAAATTTCCAGTGATGATGGTCACTGCCACTCTTTCAGCTATGCATCAGTCATTTCTGATAGTTTCAGCGTTTGCTAGCTGAGAAAAGAGCAGCAGATAATCAGCTTTGAATTGATACCAAAAAACGGGGCATGTTTTTATTACTTTTACTTTTACAGAACTATATAAAATTAATATATATTCCAGATGTTTGGGATGTTTGGCTATAATGTCACAAGGACACAGGTTTCCTGGAAAAAACTGAAAACAGGAAGCTTCCACTACATACATAAGCATCAGTGTAATCACCTACTTCACCACCCATGCTTCTAGGTGGTAAATCAAAGTAATTAACTTGTCATTAAGGGATTAAAACCCAATTTACCTACACTTAGCACTTCCTTCTTCCTTACCAAGCAGACTGAGGAAAGCAAAAATTTGGACGGAGAGTAACAGCAAGTAACCATTATCTTCTATTACAGTTCCAGAATCTCTCCTCCATAATAAACAGGTTATCAAGGGACCATGGAGCTCTCATACAGCACAAGTCCCTCTTACAGATTTCTCCAATTCAAGTTTTTCTTTCAAATATAGCATGTGTTCATCTTTCATCTTATGAGTCCATATGCTAAGAATTACAATTTCGTTCTATAACTCATTCTTTAAATAGTGAATGAAACACAAAGATAAAGTATCTGGGGTTTATTCTGTGCTACAAACTGAACATGCATCCAGAACAGCAATTCCTCATTCTAGAGGTTATTAGCAGTTGGCATTAGCTCTCGATTAAAAAGATAGTACAGACTCAGCCTAAAAGTAAACGATACACTGACCTACAGCTAACAAATGGCAACAACCACAAAAGACTTGTCATGTATGACAAATGAGATCTTATCTACACAGTGTTTTTAAGACTTCCTGTGAATTCTAAGTGTTTATTGATATTCATCTCTTCTCTCCAGAAAAATATTTTTGTGCTTTGTCATCTGAGGAAAAGCAAAAATCATTCTCTCAACATCACCACCTTTTCCAATTGTATAAGTATAAAAAACTTCTGAGTTAAGGAAAGTGTGAATCAAAGTTTTTGGTTGGCTTTTTAAAGGGGGTGGGTGTGTGGGTGTGGGTGTGAAAATTCGCCAGAAAAAAAAAATGGAATTGTAACTCTAAAAACTCTAAAAGCCACAAGAATAAATGTCCAGGACAAAAACCATAGCTTCAACTTGTTATGTACCCAGTAATACCTGTCTTCTCTTTGGCAGTCAGTGTAGCTCAGTCATTTTGGTTTCTGAGGCTAGAGTTTGACCAATGGAGTACAAAACACTGAGCCTAATCATGTCCTTTATGAATTAAATGTAGATTCAGATAAAGGTTTGTCAAAATTGCCTGAAAACTGTCTGCTTCACATCCATGTGCAAATCCCACTAATTACAAAAATCTAGAATCCTCTTTTGAAGAAAAGCCAAGTCCAAGAAAAGCAGTGAAATCTTCCTCTAACGAGCAAAAGTATTAAAAAAAAAATCCCTTTTCTAACATAAAAAACTGTCTTCCCACCACCACGTAAGTGTTCCAGTGACTCCATCACAAGCGAGGCATGCAAAATGAACCACTGCTTCTTATAAAACGCGTGGGTTCCTTGTTAATAACTTCTTGGAGGGACCGAACCATGGCCTGCACTTTGGCTGTGGGCTCTCCTGCAGGCCCAGCCATATGTACGGCCACAAGGCCGCGAGTTCAACTCACCGAACTCAGTGAGAGCATCCATGCCGGGCAGACTGGGGCCGGAGCCACTCTGGCTCCAAAGCCCAATGTGCCTCAGGCTCGGAGCACGCTCCTGTGAGACTGTTGCAAAATACTGTATGGGCATACTCAGTACTGGCCACGTGCATGGGAAAACCACAGCTGAGAGCTGTCAGCAATTCTGAAAAATGGCCGTAACGGCTTGCTAGAAAATAAAGCTGGAAAAAATGTGCTGTTGGTATCTGGTATGTTAAACACTCCTAACAAAATAGGACATCGCTAAACGCTAAAGATGAAACTGCATTGCCAGTAAACAATAGCTTTATATTAGAGCTCAGCCGAGCTAAGAAAGGTTTCCCATCATGGTGACTGTTTGGGGGTTTGGTGTTTTATAGAGAAGGAGTTGAGGGGCAAGAAAAAAAAATCAAATAAAAACCATGATGCTTCTTCACCGTGGGGACTGAAGATAACTATCCTTTCTCTTCCAGCAGGCGACCCAAAAACATTCTCCTCAAAGTCATAGAACGTTCTTATGCAGTTTATCACTTCAAAGACACAAGTCTCACCACAGCAAAAGGCCAACATAACACAGAAAAACAACCAGATTTAAATTAGCAGTAACGACAGTGGAGGGAAGCGAACCCTGACCTCTCATCCAGAGTACTTTATTATCAGTTAAATAACAGATTTATGAAAAAACCTTTTGTCGGAACAGTTTTTCAGATCTCACCTAAATTTACACACAATTTAAGGCAACTAAAACTAAATTTAGTAGCAGATAAATGCATCAAATAAACATCTTCTACGTACAACACTTCCGAATTATCACTCCGAAATTTGCACTCACACCTACAAATCACTTTGACCTTTAAGAAGGCGTGCTTGACAACAACATACTGTACTGAAGCAAGACGAAATAAATGCAAAGTGATTTTAATCGTAGAGTTGTATATGAATGGCCTTTGGAGAACAAGAAATTCCTAATGTGTCTGGAGAGCAGTAAGCAGGGTATTAACAGTACAGTCTGGGGGCATTTTGCTGAACTATTTCAACAGTAAACAGGTCAGACAAACCAGCACTATTTGAAAAAAGAGAAAGCACATGATCTACACTACTGCTCCAACCAGTTTTAAACTGGTTAAAAAATGTTCAATGTATACAGCCCCAAAGGCAAAATAATCCATCTTAAATGCCCTGGGAAGACATTAAACAGTGATGTTCAAGCTGCTTCTACTAGCACCAGACAGGGATTCTGAAATCCAGCCCTACCAGTACAGTTGAGAGAAGCAGAAAGACAAAATACAGATAAATATAATTAATAAATACGTAAATCTCACCAGAACAAGGAGAACACCTTAAAGAAATACTTTATTTTTAAAAATGAAAAAATGAAAAGAAAAAAAAAAGGAAACCTAGCTTCTACACCTCACAGCAACCACTTATTCTTTCCATAGGCTGTGGGGACGAGACACAATATAACGGACAGCTCTTTACATGGAAGAATTTGATTGAAAGAATAATAATGCCTTGCTGGAAGTAGAAAAAAATGTGAAGCATGTAATTACATGACTTCACCATGATTTAAAAAAAAAATCTCCTTTCCACAGTGATTTTTGTATTTCTTAAGTAAAGAAATATAGCGCCTAAGAATCCATGATCAAGGTCCACCATATCTTTGTCTTCGTAGTTACAGAATGTGACTAAATCTTTCCAAATGTAATTATATTTCCTTCCACTAGGTTGTTCTGAGCTTCTTGGATTAACAAGACCTCCCTTGTCATTTCCATCTGTGAGTAAATTGAACATACTTTGCACAAGTGAAAGATTCAGATAAAGCCAAAAAGGTTAAAAAACATTCTAAAATGATAATCACCTTACCATGAGAAGTCTTCACATTATAGCTGTATACACTTTGGGTTTTTTAACACCTGATCTATTGCTGTTGGTATACGAGATTAACTTACCTCACAGGCACTATCTCCAAAAGCAGCTAGAGAAGACAGAGTTAAATGATCATACAACAGCATCGCCTATAACACAAGTCTAGAATTTGAGGAACATTCATTGCAGCAAATGTTATCAGCCACACCAAGAGGCTCGCAAATGGAAATGCCCACCTGGAACGATAACAGATTTTTACTACAGCCCTGCCAAACTCTGCTTCATCCTGGCATCATTCTTGGTATTTCACATCAAAAGTTAACCTCCTTCCACAAAATTCTTCCTCAATAAACCAGCTTGCTTTACACAGATACATAACTGTTTTTCAACTTTATATCAATGTTTCAAATCCTGGGAATGTTATTTTTCCACTTATATGCAAAAGTTTGACTAAGGATTTTCTTCAACAAATTTCCAAATAATAAGTACCTTTTACAACAGTTTCAACTCCTCAGTGCAGGTCTGGTTGTTTCATATACATGAACTCTTGATTTGGAACTGTGATCAGTTGACAAACCAATAACTGATTGATTACTGACATTCTTATTTCACAGTTTTGGGGGTGTGTAGCTATATGCACCACCTCTTTGTTCTGTATCATTAATATGCATTTATCTTTTTAAACTAACCTATCACAGCTATCAAAAGTAGTTATCAGAATTCACTTAAGGATACAAAGATATAGCTTCTTAGTGATATTAAAAGACATCAATTATTGTCTCCAGTGCTATTGATAGATACTCCTGTTCTAGAAGGCAAACTTCAGAACACAGCAAACATTTAAATATCTACCTTAATGTCTTCCTTAAAGAAGACATTCCTTAAATCCAGGGGTTGTTGATGTATGCATCCAGTCTACCTATAGCTGAGCCGTGGCAGATATATTCATTTTAAAGAACAGACTCAACAAAGCATACGAAGATCCAAATGCTAGAAAGAATTCCTAAAATCAACATGATCTTTGAAGCCTGTTTTTGAAACACTAGCATGCCTACGTGTTCTGATTCAAAGGCTTGGCTAGAAAGTCAAATGTAAAAACATAACTTCAGTAACAAAAATTTATTAAAGCAATGAAGGTCATTTCTTCCTTCCTAGTAGCTGGGAACAGCAGTGGTTCAAGGAGACAGGTTGCCTGAAGGGATATAAATGCACTATCTACCATTAGCATTTCTGCAAAGCCTGCACTCTTATCTGTATCTCTTGATATTGGCTGTCTCCAAGGCTTCAAAATAATTGACTGGAAGCTATGTTGAAAGAGCCATGTTGTGTCAGCTCTTTGATAAACTGGCCAAAGGGAGCAAGAGGGCTACACACCCGGGCACAGCTTGGGTTGCAACCTGTGACATTAAGAAGCTATTCAGCACATCTAGAGCCATCCACATGAAAGGGGAAGAAAATGGATGTCTTTTGAAAGCCAGGATTACACTGATTTACTGAGCTTTTTTAGATCCAGGCTTGCACCACAGCTAACACTCTTTCAAGTCTATGTGACCTGGAGTTGATGCGGTAGGGTTTGTTTTGTAACTCCTAGCAATGATTCATAACATTCTTAGCAATGACCAAAAAAAAGGCCAGAAAAGAAAATAGAAATTTAACACCTGCTACAAACCCCACATCTCTTTAACTACTTGTGTGGCCACTGGTTCAGCTGTGAGGACCCAAGTGAAAACAAGGCTTTACCATCCCAGTATTTATGTCATCAAGTTTATTACATTCACAGGGTTTTAATCACTGAGCAATTTCAACTTAAAACAGACTCATTCCTTTGCTTCAGTCCAGCATTCTGGGATTCTCCAGCCAAGAGACTAGTAAGTCACATAGGCTCTCTACAAGCAGTGCACACACTAGAGTGTCCCATCCAGCCTGGACTACTCCAAGAACATCCAGAGAGAACAAAAACTTTTGAACACAAAGTGGAAAGTGGCAAAGGATGCTTAAGTAACATACTTTTCTGCTGTTGTTGTTTACAGGTCACACTAGTAAGCCTCATATTGAATTATGAGTTCTTCAGAGAACTTCTACTTTCCTGGTTCCATGAAGATGAGAGCTTTCAACCTAGTCCCTGGACTACCAAAGGCAGAAACAGAGTAAGGGAAAGTAAGTTTACTGTATGTAAGCTTCAATTTATTATTCAGTGGTGTCACAATGCAGCAAAATTTGTAAGGATGTATAAAACCAAAAGTTTAGAAAGCCAAGACTTTCAAGAGAAAAGACCTAAGACTAGTAATTCTCAAGTGGCAAGAGCTAGTCACGTCAAAACTAAAAGCAGTTAACCATCAGATTTGCTAAGACGAAAGTAATGGAAAAGATGACTGACAGCAAAACCACATTCTAAGGTTTAGAAACAGAATAGCACTCAAAACAATAGCCCTGATCATGTCTCATCACTACTACTTCCATCAGGCATCTCTTGATTGGCTTCAACAAAACAGCTTAAACAACTTAACTATACTGCAGCTTGCAGCTCGATATAAACACAACCCATTACTTCTAAGCGGCATATCTTCTGTGAGTTTAAAGTAATGATTTTACATGAATGCAACAGAAGAACAATTAAGGCCAGAGCCAAAATAGCAGTCAAGAACCTGCACGTGGCAATGCAAGATCTCTGAAGGACACTGAAAGAAACATATGCCTTTACATGTATCTACTGATATTAATATAAGCCCACATGTTTCCAGCTCTCACTTTATCATAAATAACGTGATTCTTTAAAAAAAAAAAAAATCTAATAGTAACACCTGAACAACAATTTTGAGTTCACTTAGAATATTAACAACTGGTATGTCTAAATATCATTGAGGTGTGGCTAAAATTCAGAAGAAAGATTCACAAGGTATCTCTAGTCTAAACAGCTGAGGCAGCCCATTGACAAAGAATTTGACATCCAGCACACACATTCATTCATTGATTGAGTAGTGCATTTGCAAGGCACTCATTTTAGTAATTAGAGTGGGAAGTCCATTAATACACTATCCATTAAATAACGATCTGTAACCCTAATGGCTAACTGGAAAAAAAATATATTGTGGAAGGGATTCAAACTCAAGTCAACATTAATAGGAAAAATACTTAACATGCTACATATTCAAGGTATATTTTAGAGTTTACTGTATAATCATTTCAGCTTATTTTTCTGTCTCACACACATGCTGACTGCAAAAAGGATCAAAAATGACATTTCAAGCCGAAGAGTTGCACTAACACAACATAAAACTATTTTGCAAAAGCCTGACATTGTCTTTAAATATTTAGGACAAGTTTTATAAAACATTGTAAGATCACAAGATTCCTTTGTGGGTATTTTAAATAGCCAGCCAACATTTCAAATAATCTTAACCAAAAAAAGCGTTCAAAAGCACACTGTACAGATGTTCAGTATTCATTACACATTTTTATATCTTTATGTATGCTGTATTATAGATGAGAATTGGCATGAACAAACTGAGTACAAACAAAGCCAATAAGCATTAACACCATTTCCCTCGCTAGGGGTGTTATACATCAATACCGCTGCACCAGGGCGAGTCAGAAGGTAAAGGAGAGCGAGGGCTGAGCAGCAGCACTCCGCGTGGCTCGCCCACCCCTCTAACCCTAGCCCTCTGCACCTCCAAACCCAGGGCACCGCTGTGCCATTTCTCTGTTGGACCACAGGTAGGGCATAGGACATGAGTGATGAGCACACATCCTGCCCACCTCACTGGAAAAAACACTGAAGCAAAATAGAGCTGCCATGCGTGGGGTCACAGTGGCAATGTCTGAAGTGTCACATGCCTTCACATCCCAACCCCGTTCCTGCTGTCTCCTCATCTAGCAGAGATACCACCATCAGAGTAACAGCAGCATATTTGGACACTAGCATCATGGAACAGCATAACCCAAAAGCTACCGTGCACCATTGCTTCACACGCCCATGTAACCCTGATGATAATGACAACACCTGGAAGCCAGCTGACCACACTGTCTGTTCTTGTGGTTGAATATTCCATATTCAGCGTCTACATTTTGCTTTGAAAAGTAATTCAGAAGAAAAAAAAAAGAAACAAAAGGTGCATTTAAGCCAGCCTATTGTCTCTAAACAATTTAACCGTTATCTGGTAAAAGGTCATTCAAAAACTATCTCATCCACCCTTAAGAGCATGGAAACCTTCCCAAGTATTTCTATACATAATCAGGTTCTCACAGATTAGATTGCTTCTTTGCAACAGTCTAGAAAAGAAAGCTGTAACAAAGGGCTCCATAGAGTACATACCTAACAAAGAAATCGTAAAAAGAAGAAAAATAAGGGGGAGAATACACTGGGGGGAGGGGAGGTAAACAACACTTTTATATAATTTATATAATATAACAACAATTTTAAATAATTGCTGCTTTGCTTACTGAAGAAGGCTACATAATTCTCAATTAAATAAGTTTTTAACTAGCAGGGGAAAGAAAAGCAACTCCCATAACAGTCCCCTGCTGCTAAAAAACAAACCGCAACTAGAAGCACAGCTAGAAAAACAACATCCGTAATTCACTAGTAAAAGATACAAGATCTTCAATGTGACAGACCACCTTTTCCAGTTGAACAGCTGAGTTCACATGCCTATGAAACGCAGTCCTATCGTGTAAGGCTCAGAATGGAATTTAGATATTCCAAATTCCAAATCAAACTTGGCTAACTCTTTCCATATTGAGCAAATAGATCACGAAAGAACAAAACTAAGCAAGCTAGTTAAAATCTGCATAGTTCACATTAAGTGTAGTAACAAATAATGCATTTATCAAGGACCTATACACCAAGGGATATACATCTATATATCTAAATCCAAGACTGTCTTAAGTCAGAAGGGTCAAGTCATAAACTGTATACGAGCAAACACATGCAAGAGCTCCCAATCCCAATACGAGGAAATCTCCTTGGAATATTTTTTTCTTTATATATATATATATAAAAAATGTATATATATTATGTATTTATATACACACACATATTGTTTTTTACATTCAATTTTACATGACAAGCCTAAAAATTTAATTTAAAACTTTTTTTTTTTTAATGACACAAGAGGAAAGTACCAGAAGTTGCTCCTCTGACAACAGTACAGAAAGAGACAAGAAAAGGAGAAATTTGACGAAGTAGTACAGGACGAAAACTTAAACAAGTCTGGAGACAATGGGAGGAAATGCAGGCTAGAAAGTACTAGAAAGACTATCTGTGTCACAAGGGACAGAATAAAGCCATGAACTGGCAGTGTGGACAAAGGGACAGAGAACTGGGAAGATGACAGAATACAGGGACTTTTAGTCCAAGGTTTCTCTAAAATGTTCAATTACAAATATATATATTTATACAAACTAATAAGGATATTTTATCTCACAAGCTAAGCTCAGTTAAGGTAACCTTACTTCTGTACGGGAAGAAACAACACTGATAGCAAGCAACCTTTACCAGTATAAATTCATACAGAGCACATGTAAACTATGGCATTTTTAAGGTAAGACTGGTCACTTAAAACTATTTTAACAGCTCGTCACAGCTTCAAGTCTGTAAAATACAATACTGTAAGCAGAGAGTACATACCACACAGACAGCACAGATATTTTTCACTATTGTAGCAGACACGAATATTAAGATAGAAGGCATCAGAATTATTTTCCATCCTGATTTTTAATATATTTGAACATATATTTTTAATCCAAAAATCAACTAGATGAAATAAGAACTCACAAGCTTCAAGAGGCATATGTTCTTGAGAGAACATTAAATACAAAAAGAAAATTAATCTTTTTCTAAAATAGGCTGAAATAGCATGTTTCTTCATTTAGATAATCACCTTCATTTTGAAAGTACCATCTATTTGTCTTTATGAGGTAAGTGATTAAACTTAAGGGAGGATGTAGTTCTGCAACAAGGATCAAACAGTATTTGAAACCTAAACCTTTTGGCTCTTAAGAGAACTGTTTTTGATTGTGATGAGCCACTCCTTCCCCCATAGCAAGTATTCAACTCCACCACTTTCTTGTACATAAACATCATCTACTATAGGATTTTGTTTCACATTTCCTTTCAAATAAGCCTGGAGCTCTATTAGTGCATTAGTGACAAGCACCAATATACAGTGGCCACTTGCATTTTTATTTATTTATTTTTTTAACTACACCACTGCAGGGGAAGCACCCCGGTCTACGCTAAGGCTGCAATCTGCAATGCCCACAAAACCTGTAAGAGAAATACTGGCACAACTGCAGGGCCTCCGAAGTCATGTGGGGTGAACAGACCAGGCTCAATCCAAGAAGGGGAATCCACCCGTGCTCCTGACTACCTAGAAAACACCCACAAGGCTTCAACAACCTCTCCTACCACTGCAGCACCTGTTTGCAACCTAGAGTTCCCAAAGGCCCTCTAAATCCTTCTGGGCCGAAACACATACCTGTCTATCACAACCCTTGCCTCCGGCCTTGCCTCAACCATTCTTCCCTGCCTCAGCCTGGCCATAACCTCCCTCCATCACTCACAAGGCATTGCTCCTCCACACAAAGTGAATAATAAAACATGCACAGGCCTGAATTTATCTTTGACAATTAATCCTACAGGAGCCAAATTCCAAATTGCTGAATAGAATATTTTACACAGCAATATCAACAAGACTTGTAACCAAGGAGAATCACACTATGCCAGTCACGTGTAAGCTGTCAAACTTGAGCACTGAGGAGGCTTTCATACAGACAACAAGCAGCAGAAGGCTGGTACGCCTGGGCTAGAAGATAAACTGGCAGCCCATCTATTTAAATGTATTTAGGTTTCAATTTAAACTAAATTACAAGGTTTGAAATTAGCCACATTTCAGGGCCCTGGAGCTACTTCTTTCCTTCTCTCACTCAAATCTAATACCTGGCCCAACTCGTGAATAATTAAATGCAAACCAAGATTAAGAAGTCCAATAAGATCATTAAGAGAGGTCTTGTTTACTTAAACAGGAATCAATTCTACAGTCAGACAGTGACAAAATTGAACAAAAAACTGACAGAAAAAATTCCAAGTGACCTAACATAACTATTTACACAAATCCCATCTTCCACAGTTGCTATGCTTTCTAGGAAAGTTCAATAAAAGCTATCTTAGCAAGTTTTGGCCAGTGAGAATGGATCAAGCTACACGAAGAGTGACAAAAGGACTAGCAGACAAGAGCAGGGGTTTCACAACCTTCATCTTCACTGAACAGCAATCTCTCACTCATTTTTTCCTCCCTGTTAAAAGGAGGTTCCCTGCAGAAAACTGTCATGCTGTAAATGAAGGGCTTGACCTCATGCCCACTTCTAATTATATAGCGTTAACCCAAAGGTCGTGAAAGCACACAGTTTATCTCCACTCTACTCCCATAATCCACATACTGTGACCTGACCTGAATTGGTTGTTCTCCATATCCTATATCTTACTATTCCATCCTTCCTTTAGGATTTGTATTTTGAAAGTGTGTAAGAAAGACAAAGTATAAAACAAACCTGGTTGGTTAAAAAAGTAATAATAATAAAAAAGCTGGAAAACGTTTAACCACATCTTCACAATTTAATACACTTATCTTTCCAGTGTCACAACACATAAACAGTGCAAGGACTGAGCTGAACAGACAGTAATTCAGAATATACATGAAGACTTCCAAAGTGAATTAGATAAATGTCAAGGAATAAGAAAACTGGTAGTGCCATGACTTTACTGCAACAGAACAGACTGTTTTAGCCATGCCTGAACAGAACTCCAATAGCACACAGGTCACCCTGGTGCCACAATGGGTACCACTTGGAACATGCGTATCTATAGAAGCACCACCCCATTAAGCCAGACAGTGGTGCACAGGCACGAGAAAATGGAAGAGCCCTTGCCTATCAAACAACTTTCCAGCTCCTCATTACCACAGGAAGGATTCAGGACCTCACAAGAGACAAGAGTCTTCCATCACTGTTATTAACATAAAGAATTCCACAAACAGTTTCTAGGAAGCAGTTTTTGTAAACTTCTGTGAGCCGATCATCTCTCTCTCATTTGCCCTCTTCCTACTAAACTCCAAGCAGTTTATTCAAAGTTGTGGGCAGGCAGGAAATAAAATTTAGATACACCTTCTCATAGCAGCATGTGTAAAAAGTTTCATCGCTGGTTTGGAGAGAGCTATGTAATTTTAATCTGTTTCTTGGAAATATTTTCACTTTGAAAAAAAAAAAATGCCCAATCATACACATTATAACACAACTTGCACGTCAAGGCTCCTAGACATTAGACAAAACCAGTAAGACAAAAACACTAAATTCCTGAAGATGTTTAAAATAATGTAATTTCCCAAATCCTACAATTTACCAATATCTATTAGAAGACACATAACTACTTTCTCGCCTTGATTTAAAGACTCAAGGATTTAAGAATGAAGCAATAAAGCACTAATAGCAACAGTCCAAAAGTACTCATCGTTGATGCACCAAGGCCAATACATAGCCTTGCTAACCAGAACACTTTTTCCCACTAAAATACAATTTTCTAAGAGGTGAACAGTAAAAAATAGCTATTTATCGTTCTTCAGTAAGTCCTTTAAAAAGAAAAGGCATGATTTGCACATTTCAATGAGTGCCACTCACCTAAAAAATCACAGTTATCACAGATACCTATTGAGAACAACTGAATGAACATGACCACTTCAAAAAAGCCAAGCTTTCAGATTATAGCATCAGTCTCCCTACAGCCCAGAAGCTGAGGACTCAAATGCTGGCCATAAGATGTTCGTAGGGTGATCCAACATTTTTTAATTAAAAAATGTCCTACATTCAATAGATAGCTTACAAATTAAGCTCCAAGAGACCTTCACAGATGAGGAAACCCTTTCATTCTAAGACTATTTTAGAAATATTTCTCGTTTTTGGTGGTCAGTTTGGTTTTTTTGGTTTTGTTTTGTTTTTGTAAATTTCAGTAAGGATTAGGTCATCACTAAGATTTCTAGACCTTTCCATTTATTTTCCATAAATACAACAGTTTGGAGTTACTAGTTTTCACTAACTTCCAGACAGTTACTAGCTCACTGAAGGGAAATAAAAATTATGCACACTGAAATAATAATCACAACTTCTTATATAAACAGAGTACTCCGACAAGCTGAATATTATTGAACTGGAATATGGTTTGGAGACAAGAAAGTTCTAAAAATAAAAGAAAAATCATATCAATGTTCAAGAGGACTGAAAGGAAAGCAAATCAAATGTTAAGGTTTCTTAGGAAACAAAGATCAAGAGAGAGAACATCTGTCTACAGACTCAGTTTGCTTACATCTGAAATATCACGTGCAGTTCAAGCCCTCCATCTCAAACAGAACATAGCAGAGAAAACTAAAGGGAGTGGAATGGTTTCTGATGAGCTACCAAGAAAACTGGGATTCTTCAGTCTAGAAAACAGATGACTCAAGACAGAATTTAGTAACAGGTCCACAAAATTCATGAGTAGCCCAAAAGTGTATACTCTATCCTCTTATACAAGATCTACAAAGCTTCAATTAAAGATAGTAAGTGTCAGGTCCAAAACAACCAAACAGAAGAGGTTCTCCTCACCATGGATAGTGATACTCCTTATGTAAGTATGCAGTGACTGCAAGTTTTCAAAGGTGTCGTTGAGAAGCAATCTACTGAAGCTTTCAAAACACACCAAACCACAAAACACAACTTCAGAAATTTGTAAACTGACCTTAACTAGAATTCAAGAGAACTAGAGAAGGCAAGGGGATAGATATCATATATGTTTGACTAGCTTCATATATGCTATCTATCTAGAGGATATGCTTGACTAGCCACATACACAAAAACACAGAGAGTCCTGCTTCTACATAACATCTCTTACCTATAACTTCACTAGCCCAAATGCAGGCTGCCAAGGAGCTCCAGCAAAAGAGAGGAAAAAGGCTAACTCACTGCCACTCACCATAGAAAAGACAAAGTTCTTGTTGCAAACCTTTTCCCCTCAGTTGCTGTTGGGAGATTAGCTTCCTGGGACTACCCCCATTTTCTTCAGCATTTCTAAAAATAAGTGAACACATCGACCTGCAAGTATCCCATGTAACTGCGGTGACCAGATAGCTCAGATGACTGCTTCTTCCCCCAAGGTATGTAAATTCAGTACATTAGTGTTAAGACTGTAATGGGCCACTGAAGAAACCACCATACCTCAACATGCATGCAAATACCTCTTCCATTGCTAACTCAAATTTAGAACGAGCCTGAAGTGGCTGATAGACAACTCAATGAAATTTCAGTCACTTAATGAAGTCCAACTCTACACAGAATTAGTGAAAACGCGAATACGTCTTCCTTGTGTACATACACATATTGGTTTAAGATGTAGAGAAATCAATACGAGCCAATTTTAGCAAGAAAGATTTAGTGACTTCTTTTCCCCTGGTTCTAAACAGTGTTCTGAAATTCTGCCAGAAAATACCTAGAGGCAAACTTTCAGCATGCTTGCTATTAATTCAGTTTAAATTATAGTGAAATGTTGTCTAAAAGGACTTTTTTTTTTTTTTTTTTAAGAGAGAAGAAAAATTCTGGAGACTTAGGAACACTTTTGTTTCCATCTCCCCCACAGAGAGGGAAAGGAGGAGGAAGAACCATCAGTAGGGTTGTCTCACCTTTTATTTTAACAACCACTAATATAACTCAAGACTGTATTGACATGCTTAGACAATTTTAGGATCTTCAAAACAGAAGGGAGCTTTTGTTAAAGAAAGGTTTTGAATGAAAAATATGTATGGATAATTAAAAATTATCCTATTTGTTGAGCTGAATTAAATACCAGCTTGCACTGATGTATCTCTTTGCACGTTCTTCACTGCCTTGTCTTCGTTAATAAGAGAAACCAACAGATGGAAAGAAGTTTTAAAAATAGTTTTTCTATATACTCTGAAAAAGAGAGAAAGCATTTGGTTTTGCAAGATAGAACATGATATAAAAAGAACATGAAAAATGCAAACAGCATTCAAAATGTGAACATGTGCAATGGTGTGCTTTTAAGCCAGTCCTACAGAAATCTGCATTCAGCCAAAAATAGCAAGAGCATCACTGCAAACTACAGCCATTCAAACCAAGATTACTATTCTCCACCCACCCATCAAGCTTCTCCGACCCAAGATATTTAGAAAATGGAATGCGTAATTATAAATACAAATCCTAAATAAATTACAGATGCTTCTACAGGTTTAAAGTGGCCTTAGTTCAAGCATTAAACACTTGTCTAAATTAAGTTCAAGAAAGCTTTTTAGTACCAAATGAAAACAAGCAAGGTTAAAACACTTTGTTTGTTCAGCCTGAAGCTAATGCACATAAATTAAACGACAAATTTCCTTTTGTCAAGCCCCAAGAACGTTTTAAAATTTCCATAAATAGCTATATCCACTTACAAGAAACTATGAAATCACTGTTAAAGCTCCTGAAATTCCGACATCCTGCCAGTGACCAGAAGCCAAGTGCATCATCTCCAAAGACAACACGGGTATGGGGTTTAGAAGGGAGGCAGGGAAATGCTTTTCTGTGTTACAAAGTCAGGTGATACTTTACTTGAGTGTTTACAAGGCCAGACTGTTCTTTCCTAATTTCTGTTTGTAAAGCCAATGCTATATACCCAGCTCTCTCATATTATTTCTCTTTCCCAGCCCAAACTTCCTCGTAATCCCCAGCTTTTGAGTGAATATGAAAGGATCTCTGTCAACCTCATCACCTTTCTTTTTCCTCTTGACTCATCTTTTTCATTCTCTATTCCACACACTCTCACCTATGATTCATTCTCTTTTTCTGTCTCTCTTGGAAAATTCTGTTTCCCAAGTTGTCTACATTTCTGGGGTTCTGGCTAAAACATAACATCATTTATCCCTTACTTCAAGGCATTCAAAAGTACACATACCATCTCACACACTCCCTGTCACTATCAGTTGATTTTATTTATGCAACTCGGTATATCGACATTTCAAAGCCAAATTAGAACAAGGGGTTGGGACACACAGGTGTAATCTGGCACAACCATTCACTCCATCCCACTTTCCCCAGCCATGCTGCTCCACACATCATCCACAAGGCCACGGGGGAAGAAGGAAGCACTCGCCAGCCCAATGAAGAGCTCCCTCCCAACTGCTTTCAGTGTATGCAGAGATCAGCCACCACGTTATCATCATTGCCATTTTAATTGAAATGTTTGTAAACTATGAATAATAAAAAAAGCTCTTTGCCCCACTGCTGGTCCATCACTTTTTTTTTTTTTTTTAAACAGTCCAGACAGTCCAGAAGTTCCATTGAAAGGTTATGTTGATGACAAAGCTCTCATCCTTGACATTGGCACTTTCTGGAATACAAATGTAACCTATTTGGTCTGGTCTTCCTTTTTTTTCTTTTTTTTCTTTTTTTTTTTTTTTTTTTCCCCCTGATGACTTAAACTGCCCACAGGAGGGGGTGGTAGCCAGGAGGAACATTTTACTTACAAAACATGAATTGGTTCTACAGTAAAAAACATTTGAAAATGTATCACGTGTTTTAAAAACAGTACTATACAAATAGCTCAAACCAACTGGATTACGGAGGTTTTGAAAAATCTATTCACGATCACAACCAGCTGGTGTTTTCAGCATTTTTTGCAATAACTCTTTTATCTGTTCCCAGTCTCTTGGGAAATGGTGACAATGCACTGCTACAGGTCCCCAGGCATGAGAGCAGCAAGTCGTTGTGGCAAACCAGACAAAATGAGAGCTGCTGCATTGCTTTAGATAAAAGTTAAATGGAGTAGTCCTAGATTAAAACAATAAAATGTCTCTCTTATCCTCTTAAAACATGATAATCTCAGAAGTTTCCATGCACAATGTATTGGATGAATCAAAGCTGACTACTCAAAATTCCTGAAATAGTTCATGGGGGAAGACAAAGCAGAGTGTTCAGCCTACTTGACACATGATCACAGCAAGGCTTAAGCATTTTTCCTTTGAGAAAAGCCTTTAAGAGTAAGTGAGAGAGCAAGGTATATACTGCAAAAGAACATTCAATTTAACTCTGAACTAAAGTTTAAAGACAAGATAGATTTATCACAGACTGGTCTTAGTCCATTACAGGCACCTTAAAGAACCCGTCCTGCAATTACGTCCCGGTCCATTGGGAAATGTCTGCCAACGTGTGCAGTCCTGCTGCACTTGGGGAGAGGGATGAGTTGTAAATTAAGACTTCCTAAAAATTATCTACTGTCCATATGCTAATGTATAATCCTCTTGAAAGCACATCCACACCTGCCAGCTGCAATAGATGACCTCTCCTTTTTTTTTTTTTTTTTTGGGGGGGGGGGGGGGGGGGGTCGGATTCTGACCTTCGCATAGAACAGCGCTACCTGGAGCAAAACTAAGCGTGTCCAAAGTAATTGGTCTGAATGGAGCCAACCATTACGTGATGGACCTTTATCACACTTTATTTAAATCACTTCCTCTAAAGGCAAATGTCTTTAACTGGAAAGCTGCTATTGTGATTGTAATTTTATTGTCATGTTAAAGTCCGAGCAGGGGAGACTGTGTAAGTAGAGAAACAAGTAGAGCAACTAAATGGCAATGTTTGTTCCGAACTAGCTGGCACACATACTTAAGAGCAAGCATTAGCTACTATGAAAGCAATATGTAGTCTCCACCTATTGCATATGGGTCCGCAATCAATGTAGAGCTCAATCAATCAGTTTAGAGCTCTTGCAGACAGACGGCTTATTTTTGTTTGTTTCTTCTAAAATAATGTCACCTTTTTGCATAAAAAGACAAAAATAAATCAAATCAGAGCAGCTCTGGAATTGCCCTTCAGTAGCTCAAAACTCACGTTACATTGTATTATTCACAAAGTGACTTACTTGTCTTTTGAAAAAGACAGCCAAAGGATTTGTTCCCTGTCAGCTGGGTTCGCATTTGTGCTGCTCTGAGGAGTGTGGCAAGCCAAAACACAGAGTGAGTAAAGTTCAGGTCCATGTGTCTATCAACTTTGAATGTTTGTTTGGATTTTTTTCAGTCAGTCAAAACAGGTACCTGGCTTGTTTGCCATAACGTAAAGAAAGGGAGGAAAAAAAAAAAAAGTTGTACAATACTAAGATCAAGAGGTTTTTGTTTGTTTGTTTCAGGTATGTTTAGCAGATGCATTTAATCAATAAACTTTCCTATTGCTTCCTCTCTCTCACACCCCTCCAAGAATCACATTTTCTAACTACAGTTAAAAATGCTGTTACAGATGGGAAGTTTTCCCACTTGGGCCTGCCATCCCTCTGTCTCATAAGCTGTATGAGGTGTGGCTCATCTGGTGAGCTTTAAGATAATAGATGTTGCCTTTTCTTGCGAGTTAAAGAATTAGTGCAGTTCGAGAGAAATGTAATAGAGACTAGTTTTTGTTAGTATTGTCTTAACTACTTAGTAGAAGGAAACTAATATACAAACACTGACTTCTCTTGCAAACGAAGTGCATTAGAGAGTCTATTTGGGACCAAAAAATATATAAAGTTATTCATTTTATTCCTTACAGAAAATCCAACTATGCAAACAGGTTCCTTTTTTACCATATATCCATTGCCTATCTGTAAGTCTTTAGTCCATATGCCTTCCAACAAGAAAAGTAACACCACTAAGTATTTTCCTGCAAGCCTGTATAAGGCAGAATGCTAATTCAAAAATATTTTGTTTTCCCAGTTGTATTTTTTTTTTTATGTTTAGAAGTTTCAAGACAAGACTTTTCAATTAAATTATATTTTTATACAGTAAAGTCTTTATTTAAAACGAATTTACACACATTAAGCCAATAGCTGAAGCAGGGGCACACAAGTTTTTACCTAATATTTATGCAGAATATTTTAACCTCCGTTAAAAGAAAAAAAAATAAAAGAAAAAAAAAAAACACTCTGAGTTTGTCCTGCAGCGTGAGAGCCACAGGCTCAGCAATAAGCACAGAGCCGACAGAGTGGACGCATCCCCTGCCTGAAGCTCACTGTAAGGCGTGGTGCAGCAGTGGGATCTGAACTCCTGCCAGGACACCAGGACTGGCAGGGGGACACTTGAACCCCTCTATGCTTCATTCTTCCTAATGCCAGAAAAAAAAAAAAAAAAATGTGCTAAACATCTGCTGAAATCATCCAGTACACTTTTTTCAAATAAAAATGAATATCATCACTATATCTCAGGTTTCTATCCTCACAAAAAGAATGCTAGGAAGAAGTGTCCATCCTCTCCCATCTGCTTTTTTTAAAATATATTTTTTAATACACACACAGTTGCTTTTTTAAACTGAAAGAGGAGCTGACTTGGAATGATATTTAACCTAAATCCAACCTTTTCTCTCTTTCATTAAAACTGGGGACCTGAATGTCAACTGCAGTGCTGAAGTCTTCTCTAAAAGTACGAATTAAGTGAACTTTCAAAAATATCCATAAGACACTATTACATTTTATGTGATACTCTGAAAACAAAATACATCAGGGAAGAAAAAACACATTCTTATTCCCCCCTCCTCGCTCTGTTTAATTCTCAGTCCTTCCTGAAGGAGTAACGGAGCACATTTAAGACCTCCTCTTGTCACCCTCGAGCCCTGTGACCTGTGTCACCTGCCCAGCCCGGGTGGCTGGCAGCCCGCACTGCCCCGCTACAGCAGTTGCTGACTCAGCTGAGTCAAGCCAAGGAGAGCAGAGAGCTGACACCAGCCACGGTGATGGGCTGCAGCCTGAACTTATGGCTGGTGCTCGTGTCCTTCAGTGCCTCTGCCAGTCTGTGGACACTCACAACTAGATGAAATTTGCTTAGTCAGTGGTGCCAAGAGGTTGCACCTGCTTGCACAGGTCCCTTTCCCAAGAGCTAACTGGACCACAGAAGTGACAAACTGTAACACTGGTAACCTGCTAAAAGAAAGCACTGCATGCTTACGCTCATACACGTTGGCAACCTGACTGGCATTCATGATGTGGGGACAAAAATGTACCATGACTTCATGAAAGTCACTTTTAGTACCACGTCTCCTCAGCCACTGTTAATATAAAGCTTACTTAATCTTTTTGGAAAAAGCTACCCCCAAAAACTGTATAAACTGTTGCCCTAATGGTGTTCATTTACAGCTAAACAGTGATTAGAATAAATAGTCCTTTACACTCATTTAATATTTTTATTCTCGCCCTTTTGATTGCTTCCATGTAAGGAACACACACATACAGTTTTTGGAGGAGGGAATGTATAATCTTCTTGTGGACTATTTTCTGGTGGACTATATTCATTTAGATTGCAATCTGAGAGAAAATAAATTAAAAACAAAAACAAAAAATCCAGTGGCCACTCCTCCTCAAGCAGTATTTTCAGGTTTAAGACAGAACATCACCAAACACAGCCTTCCTCACCCACCTCCTCTCCCAGAGGAGAGGACACAAAAATGAGACTTGTGAAATAAGACTTAAATTTAGACTGGAGAGTTGGTTTGTTGTTTTTTTTTTTTTTTTTCATGAATAAGAAAAAAAAAATCATATTGAGAGACTTTATATACACTCAAGTGGATAAAGGAGGGCACAGATTCCTGCAAGGAAACAGAAGAAAGTAAATTCTCTGAAGCCAAGCAGGAGCTGCTGCTATACTACAGAAAACAGCCTCTATCAGCAAAGGAAAATAAAACCAATGTACCAAACCTAACTACTTCCTAGGAAGAAGAACGTAAAAATATTACTAAAAAGTCTGCAAAGCAATTACTTTTGCTACATTTTCCACTCAGCAATACTACATCTCTTATTAAAAAAAATATTGGAGAAGCCATTTTTAATCAAAACTGGAATTACAAACTCCTCAATAGACCAGATAACTACTGATCTAGATTCAAAACATGAACGGTTTGGCTTGAAAAGCAAGAATACTTGTTTAATATTTGTTCACAAGGAAGCAGAAGTGATTCAAAGGACTTGGAAACAAACAAAATCTAGTTTGGTTTCTAGTAGTTGTGTTTTCTCCCAATTTAGCCCTTTTCCCCCCCTCCGTCCTGCTGCTCTTCCTTCCTTTTTCCATCGTTTTCATTTACATCGAGTTCTCTTTTTCAAGCAGCCCAAGCCCATGTAAGTAGTTTGCCAAATCTAAACTCCTTTGTTTCTCATAGCCTTTATTTATATTCACCCGTGCTCATTTTAAAATCTCCCAACCAAGGCAGCTTAGGGCAGGCAGATGCAGAGGTGAGAAACGGATGAGTTTCAAACCCAGAACACGCGGGGTCAGTGAAGAACAGGACCCCTGCAGCCCCTCGCCGCCCCCTGCCCGCCTCCCAGCACGTGTGTGGGGAAGGGAGGGCACGAAGGGAGCTCCCTTTCCCCATCCCTCCAAGTCTCCAATCACCAAGAGCGGGACCATCTATTTCTGATTCCTTCACTCTCCCAGATGAGCTTGACAAAAATGTTGAAGAATAATTCAACAAAATATTTCTTCCCTTACGAGCTACTTGATAAACAAAAATGTAAAGAAAAGAGGACTGCAATTGGAAATGAACTACAATAACCGTACACTTCATGCATTTGTATAAACACACTGCAAGCCCTGCCAATTTAAAAGACTTCTTCCACCACCCACAACTACTTCCTTTTATCTTATCAGAAAAAGAGCTGTTTGCCGCTGTAGGCTAATTACACCATCTGTTTAGCCCCAGTGCAGCAACACTAAGACATAGCACATTAACTCCTTAACTTTCCCACATGGAAGTGCCTGGCGTTGCCCTCACGCTCTCAAAGACGTGGGCTGGGCAGAGGGAAGGGAGAAGCAGCCTCCTGTTATTTATATTTCCCTCTTCCCCCACCACAGCTCTGCTGCTGGACTTCACAGGGATTTAAGCAACCTGACAATTTCTCTCTAGCTCACCTCGGTACAATGGTGCCAGTTGTCACGACTGGCAATGAAAAACATCAATCACCCGCGTGCACACAAAGGAGAAGGAAGAGCCTGGGCAAGCCCGTGCTGCTTGTCACATCGAGCGAGCTGGCTCTCGAGTTTCCCAGGACACAGGAGATGCACACCCTTGCATTAAAAAGCAGTATTGCTCCAACTTTTGGAAAATAGGAAATGCACGCCAGCCTTCTGCCTCTCTGAAGCAAACACGTCCCGGCCCATCCAACAGGGCCAGACAGAGCCCACAACGCACCAGCTGTCCCCCAAAGGCACCGCTCAGCAGGTACCACATGCTGGCACGCCGGAAGACATCTTCACAAGGTCCCTGCACTCTCTTCTTTCATCCTTCCCCAGCCCAATCTCCTCTTCCCCCTCCACTCCTTTAAATCAGTCAGAACACACAAGAACCTTGCTGCTTTGAACACCTTATTGAAGTCAGCCCCAACTGAAGATAAAGGGGTGACCACGGGGCACGAGGCGCAGCGGGCTCAGGCAGAGGGTGCAGGAGTCCCTCCAAGCCCCACACTCTCACGGTCAACATCAGCAGCCTGGCCTCAAGAGTTCGCACCTTCCCATGGGAGCCCATCACTCCCCGCTCCCTCCCAGACCCACCAGGCTGTTTAACTTCTCTCCACCTTCTCTTCTCGCATACAGAATTGCGCGGGAAGCCATTAACCCAGCTGATTTGGGTACATGGGCTGGAAGCTCAGTGGAGGAAGTGGGAAGGCAGAAGGTGAGAAGGCAGCCACACCTGCAGGGCAGCTGCGACATGCAGATACCTGTAGCAGCCTCTCCGGGCAGCAAAGCTTTGGCAAGGACGGAAGGTTTGTCTGCATCCCTGCAACTATCAAGAATTTTCTTCCAGAAATCTGAAAGTTAGCGAACTTGAACCTACCTGACTGCATCTGGAATTCTTTGTATCTCCCTCCCTTTCACCCCTTGGTAAAAGCATTCCCACATTTGTAACATGGTGCTAGAATAGCCCCATTACAGAGACACATTCCAGTTGAGAAATTGCTTTCATCAGAATATACTACATGTTACTGATAACCACTAAGATTAAGCCAAAGGCGAAAGGAAAATCTGTAGACATTTAACATCACTTTGCATTGCTCAGCCACATAGTTTTATTAACAGTTATTTATAGATTCCCACTTCTGCTACATGTCACATTTTAAAGGAAAAAAAAAAAAAAAAGCAGCTTGGGGAGGCTGGAAAGGGGAGATCCAGAAATAAGAGAAGGCTTCATCTTACAGAGACTGCTCAGGAGGACATTTACATCATTATCTGTACATCATTTACATTTACATCATTATCTGTAGAGCAGCAAATGCATGGGTCACAGGAAACAGGATGCAAACTGGGATAACAGAGAAGGGGAAAAAAAGCAAAGGTGACTTGAGCCCAGTTACGTTCAATAACTCTCTTGCCCTCAGGTTCCATCAAAACTGAATAACATGAGGTGTGGGATGGGGTAGGAAATAAAGCAATTACATGCACTCTTTACGACAGTATTATGCTTCTTTCTTTGCTTATTACTGCATATCTAGAAACAAAGTATGCAGGTATTCTTCATGTTGCATACAGAAATTAGAAGAGTTTTCATGGATAGATTGCTCCTGACCTTTTTAGTGATGAAACTATTCAAAAGGGGAAAAAAGGCAGAAAATTACTTCAATCAAGCATTTGCAAGTAAAGAAACATTAAATGCTTGGACAAAAACACCCAGATCATATCCCACAATTTAGTAGCACTCTATGCAGAGCAACATTTAACGCAGCCACAGCTCAGTGAAACTGCTGGAGGAGCGGGCTGGCTCAGATTCAGGGGCTCGCCGTCAGTAAGGTCAGGGCATACACTGTGCAAGACACACTTCATGTGGCACTGTACTTGCTTCTATTCTCTGAGGCACTTTCCTATCACGGAGATAAAAATGTAAGACGAAGCATCCAGTGCCATGACAGCCGTATCTGCCTTCCAGCTAATGGAAAAGTACCAAGCACCAACACCAGCCTGCAGAGAGGAGGATCTTGCTCAGCCACTGCTGTCATTTAACGTGTTCCCTTCCCACCCACGGTCAACAGCAAGGCCAGGGTAAGTCACTAGGTAACTTTATTAACTAGGTAATCCATTAACTTCGATTGGAGGACAGAAAGTACATAATCTGCGGTTATCAGCTCCGAAGAGGTGTTGAGATGAACCTCTCCATTTTCAAAGTTGCTTTGATACATTAAGCTTGTAAAGTTTGCCAGACAATCCTTAACTGAAAGGCAATAAATGTTGCGAAAACAAGTACAGTTGATAATGTAAAAGAAATTCTACTAATCAGCCTAATGTATTCTCTTACCACAATTTACAACACGTCTGTATGCTTAACATGTGAAGGTAAACAAAACATTTATATTTTACTAGTAAAACAACATTTCTATTTGTTTAAGAGGCAGGTCCCTGCATTCCCTATACTGATTTGTTCAAAGAAATAGTTCACAAAGAATTCCTGTACCCCAACATATACTTAGTTTAAACCAAGTATCCTAATATTGGCAATCCTTTAAAAAAAAAAAAAAAAAAAGGCATAATTCCCCCTGAGAACACTGCTGTTCAGATACAAAGGAATGAAGGCAGTTTGCTGTCCCATAAACTGTAGCTCATTAAAGCACAAACAAAACTAGCTTTAGTTTTACATGAAGAAAGGGATTTATGGCTTGATGAGAAACAAATTGCCAAAAACCCCAGTGCAAACTCGCAACCTAATTAAACGCCTTCTGTTACACATAGCATGAAAACTACCACCACTGCTTTTTGTGCCTATAAAACCACTCTTCCTTCTAACTGTTATTTACCTCCCGTTGACCAAGTGTAGAAAAATGCTGGCATGCACCCTTCAGGACTTCCAGGAGCTCCTGCAGTCAGTACAGCTCTGTGTACTGCCACTCGTGCTTCTTTGCAAGCTAGCACAAATCTATGCCCCCTCAAAGAGAGGGGCTTCTTTTCTGGGTGGCATGCATCTTTGACATAAAAATGCATTGTAAATTGCCTTGGTAAGTTACATCAAGTGTAATACATACCACCAAAGGTTAACTACAATGCCCATTTCCCTCACCCCAAAAGCTCGCTAGAGAAGTCAGACTTATGAAAGATGACTCCCTTGAAACATTTGGCAGTCATACAGTCAGATTATGTAAGTATACATGGAATGCTAAGTACCTATTTAGTATTTCATTATCTCCTTAGCAAATAGTGCCATTCTATCAGATACAACACTTTATCTTGCACTTTTTAATTTTGAAAGCAAGCACCCATTAAAAAATGAAATGATTTAAAACAGAACTCCTAAAAACAAACGAAATATTTCAGCTGTACATGAAGACTAAACTATCAAAGCCTCTCTGTGAACCAGAAAATAAGAGAAATATATTCTGCAGCCTAAGCACTTGATACTTTCCAAAATCCTGGACATAAAGTAAAATTCTGACCATTTCAACAGCGAATTCTCACTCAACACCTGTCTGCTGCCACATCACCGAGTCTTTCAGAAGACTTCTTTCACAAAAGGTATAGTAATCATCTGTAAGGTTCAAGGTAAAACACAGAACACTTCCCAGACTTCAGAAGTCCTTAGCAGAATTCAAACACCTATAATAAAAAACCACCACGCAGACTACTTCTCATATCTGGAAAATCCTAACAGGTCAGCTGCGAGCCAGAAGTTTTGGTAAAGAGCCACGGGGGAGTCCTAGAGAAGGGAGAGATCGCATCCCTAAGAAATGGCAGTGGGGAAATCCCATTTGCTGTTGTTCTCCTGGGTTAGGTTTCTCCATACAGAGAGAGGTCTCTAAAAGCTTTCTACTAGCAGCAGTATCCTAACTCCCAAGCATTAACAGACTTTCGGAGGAAAACGAATCTGACCTTTAGTACAGCAAAGTCAAATTTCTGCACCCTAACAAAACAGTTTGGTAGCCTGACGAGAGTCAATCTGGTCTAGTAACACTTCCTGTCAGAAAGGCCCCAGAAAAGGCTGCCTTTAACTACTCTGGAAGTGTTAACTGTCAGTTGGAAATAAATAAATAAAGCAAAATAAAATAAAATCAAGCTAAACACAGCATGCACTCTTCCAAGAAGCAAAACACAGTCAAAATCTACTTCCAGCATTCTGGCGAAAAAATAAGACAAGTGTGACAAAAAACATGTGAATTTATACTCTGGAAGCAAATCCTCACATGAAATACTGTCCATATACACGGCTGGTTTATATTACCTTCAGAGAAGCCTGAATATCCATCACAGATGTAGCTGCACCAAGACTTTTTTAACACTGCATTTTCATACACGTTACCGGTTGTTCACAAGGCTGATTTTTATTTTTAACCCACACAACATCTCCTACTATCACCTCCACATCTATTTCTTCACTCCATGCATTTTCTTATGTATGAGGAAGCAGTATTTGTGTAGCTCCTGTAGAGCTAGCTATTCCAACACACTGATCAGATTAAAGAGACTTTACAAGCATCTAGAAACAATGTCCGTTCATGATCACCTTGTAAAAATAGCAAAAAAATTCATCCTGTACTCTAAAAAATATCCCATGTCCGAGTATGTTGGGTTCAAGAGGACAGACTTAAGTCTTTCTACTGGTATCACTTCATAATCTTACATCTATAATTCTCTCACATAAACACACACAGTTTTTCTCTATTTTAAAACATCACAAAGAACTTAAAAATGCATTATCCAGGTTAGCTCTGCCTTACAGATCATCCAAGCTACTTCCCAAGAAAACCACAAAGGCAATAACATTTTGTGCCTGAATCTGGAAGCATCCCACTATTTTAAACTCGTGTTGTCACAACAGAAATAACAGGGGCATACTGCTACCACCTCCTCCACAGAACCAGAGGCGGCAAGTACAGACCTAGCCCTTCACCTCATCTCTTGCTGCTGCTGCTTCTCAGCATCTCCTCTTCAACTCTGTGCTACTTTACAAGGAAAAAAAAACAGTCCCAGGTACTCATGTTCCTGCTTCCTTGCCTACCCATTAAATCCCGTTTCAACGTAATTTATTAAGAGCTAGGTTGTCTCCACAAGTACCAAAGCATACACTGAATGCACAGTTGCTACAGTCATTGGCATGCTTGGAGTTCATGCCCTACCTTATCCTGTGACAGCTTGCTCAAATACCTATACCTTTAGCTATACAGGGAAGCTGTAAGAAAAGAAAAAGAAAAAAAAAGTGCTGCCAAGTAAGAGAGAGATGATAAAACTGTATTTGCTCTTCACTTTCCTTACTCTATAGCTGAGGAAAGTATAGCAGAATCCAAGTTGCCCTGATCCACAACAAAACTTACCAAAATATCCCTAACAGTGCTTGGCAGATGCTGCTCTCTCCCACTACAGCTCCTGTCAGCCCTTCAGACTGCAAGAGGTAACTGGCAAGCTTGACACCTTTTTTGTGGAAGACTTCCGAGTGAGAAAAACATGGTTGATTTGCACTTCCGTGACACTTAAATGCTGAAAGCAAACCCAGTAACAACAATCAGAACTCTCCAAAATATAAACCACCATGTACCTTGAAATAGATCGGGTAAAACTTAGTCTAATTGTATTCAGTAATCACTAGAACACTCAAAAAATCAGATGTAATAACAAGAAACAATCATCTCATCCTACCTTATTTTTTTTTTAATATAAGCGCAGGAATTCTGAACGTTTACATCTCAATTGGCTTTTTCCCTCTTACAAAACAATAACAAAATGAAGGAACACTGTGTTTGGTCCTACCTGCGCAGTTTATGAGGTCTGATCTTTTTTTGCGAAAGTATTATTTCAGCTGCAGCAGTTAGCTAGTCAGAATACTTTAAAATATGAAAAAAAATGTGATTCTAAAAGCCTACATTTATCCACAGAGTCTCAAAGTGACATTTTGGCCCAATTAAGCTCTTCAGTGTATTAAGTCATCTCAATAAAAAGAGTAAAATTGATGCTCTTAAAAGTTGTTTTTAAATATTTAGAACTAGACTCTGATCTCAGTGATTTTGGTTCATTTGGTGGTATCCCATGATACCAGTGTGGCTCCTAAACATAAGATATTACTTTTTAATAGCTCCATTAAACATGTTTCAAGATACAAAACAACTTTGCGAGGCCTGGGGGAATGAAAAAAGAAAGGGAAATTATTCTACGTGTGAGTCAATTATGCTATCTGTGAGTCAACGTTAGTTCCCCTTCACTCTCTAAGTATCTACACACAGAAGACTATTTCATAACTGCATTCTGCCTTGGATTTTTTGACAGTATATGATTGTTAATTGTTTCTTCCTCAGACCTGAAAAGAAAACCTGGAGGAAAACAATACAGCTTATAATAGCTCATAGTAGGTCTGTAAGAACAACTGACTGTGTACTCAAATACGCTGTTTTAGTCCTTGTTAAAGAATTAAAGTTATAAGGTTAAACATAGCATTATCCACTAAGATCCAAGCAGTTTTATATATACAAGCAGCATTTTTAGTTATGATTTAATGTTTCCAGTCATAAGAGTGACAGTGAGATGGATTCTTTTACTCCTAAGGGACTAAACCAACAAGTGAAGCAGGAGACGAAAGCTCCGTGTACGATCTTGATGCTACAGCTTCTGGGAAGAGTAAACCTGTAAAACCAAGAGGGTGATTCAGCCACTTTGTGCATTTCTTCTTTCATTCTTCTGCAGCTGAACATAAATTTGGATTAAACTTACCAGCATTTTGCATTATCACACTTTTCCTGTCATGTGTTAATGACTCTTGGAGTACTAAACCAGGACCACATAAGCAGTTGTGATCTTGGACTGTAAAGACTCAAACCCCGTTCATTACCTATACCACAGAAGTATGTGAAGTTCACGAAAACTTTTTACAACAAAAATTCACAGAAATTCACAATAGTTCTTTTCCAACCTACTTTTGTACACTGAAAATAAGTCTCAAATTTATAGGTGCAAGCTTTATCTTTTTACCATCCAGAATTGCTGCAAAGCTCTTTACAGAAAATGTCCAAAAATAACTGAAGCGCAAAGGCAAGTATCTTCACATTTATCTGCATTCATCAGGAGAATTAGATGTCCCGAACCTCTTGCAACAGATATTATAGAGACATGGCATAATATGGACAAGTAGCCTAATTAACAAATTAGTCAGTTTTACTTGGCAATCCCACAAGAGCAAATAATAGACTGTCGAGCTAAGCATCACACAGCCATCATCCTTTCAAACTATGTGGTAAAATCAAAATACCTGCAGTCTACACAAGGAGGAGGTTTTTGCCTTCAAAGGTGTTTTCCCGGAATATCCATCTTATTCCTCAAGAAGTTCCCCACTTTTACTACTCAACTTGTCAAACTGCAATGCAATCAAATAAATCTAGACATTTTGTGTACACACAAACTATGAATAAGGCCATTCAAATCCCCGTATCTTCTGCTTCCGATTCCCAGTCTGCAATACTCATTCACCTCTAGCACAAAATGCCCTAATGGAAATAACACAGGTTAAACTTAACGATGACTATAGATCTGTATAATTAAATGAAATGGGTGCTTTTCTGATAAAATGGGAAATCTCTTCCTTTTAGTTCCCGACTGAGATCACAGCTTAAACCCTTATTAATCTGAGATGCAATGAAAACATAACAGCATTTACAAGTATCCTATACACTCTTAGAACTTGGCACATAAACCACTGGTAATGGCATCCCTCCACCATGGATGTCCACGCCAATCTGTCAGGTATAACCTAGTTCATCATATCTTTTTAACCATGCGAACACAAAACTCTCAGTTAAGCGATCTGCCAGTGTATCTACTAATGCATTAGTTGCCAAATTTGAATAAAAGGAAAACAACACTGACAGGCATTCAAGCCTGTCAAGATCTGTTCTAGAGGCACATTTACCTATGCAAGACCAATTCTGCTGCAGCCAACAAGCATAAACAGGCACAATCCCTAAGTAGGTGGCCCTGTCCTCAGACACTCTTCCTTCCACTGGCATCACCGAGACAATACAAATGAGAAGGACAGAAACAACCTCCCCTTCTGGCAGCAATGCACAGTATCTGCAAACAACAAGTTTTTACGACACAGTAAGAACAGAAAATATTTTTCAGACATCTTCTTCGCAAGTACCACCATGTCCCTAGTAAATTTCCTACTCCAATAAAACCTTCTACTATGGCATGAAATAAAGGGGTTTGTTGTTGTTACAAAGAGGAAGGATCAGCTTACAAAGCACATAAATCTTTCCTTTTGTGGCCGTGCAAGCTCATTCATGCCCCTCGTTAAGGAAGAACACAAGTCCCATGCAGGCAAGTACAGAACAGCATAACCACGCAGAAGACAATCACAGAAAGCACACTTCCTCAGGCAGTGCTAGAGAGGACTTCGGTTAGTTTACCTCTACCTGCTCTTCTCATGCTCTGGCCTTGGACTGTAGGCCCTCGCCTGACTGATAGTACGCCACTTAGTTCATCTTTACCTGTTTATTAATCTATACATCAGGGACAAAAATAAAATTTGCAGATGTTCTCTATCCCATATAGCCTTCTTTTAAAGAGAAGAATAAGAACTTGTATTTCACAGGCTAAGTGTAAGAGCAGCCAGGTAAAACAAGAAGATTTGAGAGCTGGAAGGTGGAAGACTGTAATCACCCAACTGTGATGGACAGCAGCCAGATTAGTCTACCTGACTCCATCTTAATCCACCCTGAGAACGAGCGGACTTCAGCCCAGCTGAGGACTCCACTAGAAGCAAATATTAATTCCTTTAGGCAAATATTACATGAGTGGAAGAGTACAACACTTCATAATGCAAAAGAACTTTAACCTTTCCCCAAAAGACCACAGATAGTCACAGCTATTTTACAAATGGAATCAGACAACTTCCTCGCTGAGATAAACCAAATATCAAAAGGCTTAACTGCAACAGTGACCAAATGCTTCAAGTTCTCTGGCTGCTGTTAACTGCTCAGCTCAGCAGTAGAGCTGCTGTGTTAGAGACTCCATGAATTTTAAGCTGCATTTTTAAAGTATCTGTAGAAAGGACAAGCCCATTAATGGCATACAAAGATTATTATTCAAGCTCCGCAGTTTTTAGCTTAAGCACAAAAGCTAGCAAAAGACTAAGGAATACTAATTCAGTATTTGGGAGGACAATTAACACTTCTCAGTTTAGGCTCTCCTTTTTTATAGCATGCACAGGAACCACGGACATAGTATATACAAGTGTGTGTATATATATTAATTTATTTAACCTATATCCCAATCTTTCATAGGTAGAGGGATATAAGTATACTTACTATATATACACACACAAGCACATGTGCACACACATATATGGAGGCAATTACCATGGCTACTTCAATCCTACTGGAAAATATTACACTACTTTTAAAGGGCTGAATTATACAAAATTCAGGGAAGAAATCTGGTTATAGGCTTATTTAAAATGTTCTAAGGACTACCTCTAAAAACAGAAGAAAGATAAACATAGCTAGAAGCACATTTGATAAAACAAATATATCACTATGCTAGTGCTATGGCTACCTAGTAGGAAATGCTTTACTCTGTTAGCTTCTTCAGTCAGGGGACTAGCCATACGCAGAGAAGCAAAGCACCCAGGGAAAAGACATCATCTTTCATTAGACCAAGACACACAGTTTGGAGAAAAAGAGAAATTAACAAGCTAACTGCTACATTTGCCCTTAGCTATTATAGAACAGACATTAAGATAGCTTAATAGTTAGCTATTCTTCAGCTATTCGTTGATTAACATAATTAAATAAAATTCAGAGCAACTGATTTAAAACTTCCACCCAGTTTGAAGCTGATTTGAATCTGAAAGTGTGTTTCTTTTCAGGTATCTTCCCCTGGTGAAGAATGTCCACTGCTTCCTCACAAGCAGAATGCTGTCTGCAGATTTACATACAATGATTGCTCTTACAGATTAACATAATGGCTAGGAGACCAATCTTTTTAAGCAGAAGGGTAGGATGGGGAGACTAATCATGAGACATGAGGGGGAAAGGGGGGGGGGGGGGCGGTATTCTTAATGGAGGTACCATGGAAGCTTTTTTTTTTTTTTTTTAAGGTTTCCACCTCTATATCTGAAGATGGTAAAGATGTACAGTGTACAGTGATAAACATAACTGTTCGTGCATTTCAATTTTTCTAAGTCTGATTTGCTTTACTAAACAAATGTTTAGAAATGCAATTTAAATCAACAATTTAAAGCTAACCCTTAATCTACATGTAGGTAAAAAATTGCTGTGGACTGTTCCAATGCATTTATATGAACATGTTTGACTGATACAGAGTAGAAAAGGACAAGATAAATTAAAAGACCTAGTATCAGAATACAGAACAGAAAGCTATTTCTCAAGATACAATTTTCAAAGGCTGCATGAACTTTTTAGTGAGTCTTACAATATCACTCTAAAAATCTATATCTAGAGCGGTATCAGAATTCAGCCCTTCAATAATGCATCTAATAAAAAAAATGTTCAGAGGAAGTGACTGAATGAGGTCAGAAGAGGTTTTTGTTTCTTACTGGAATCAAACTATGACACCAGTTATATCAAAGCCAATTTATTTTACTGATGAGCCATCTCCCCTATTTTTGTTTTGCTTTGAAAACACAGCATGACAAACCAGTTATATTTGCAATTTAATCACTTGTTTCACCTCTCAAGTAACACAGGCAAGCTTTGTATACTGTGCTGCAAATAATAAATTGATCATGTAAGACTTCATAACATTAGCACACAGTAATAATAAAAAGTAGTATTCAGTCATTCTATTTTCTTCCTCAGTATTCCCTTCCCCCCTTCTTTTTTTTCTTTTTTTAAAAAAAGGTGGTTACAAAACATAATTGGAAGTCTCCTCCACCACGTAAATCAGTAACTGCTATCTGGACTACTTAATAATCAAATGATACAGACACGCAGCTTATTGAAACTTGCCTCAATGTCTTCCACGTACTTATGACTGACAAAAGCAATCCTCTGCTGTAATTTGCAATCAAATGTTGACCACCCTATAGCATCCTTTGCTGTACTGTGCAGTGCATGACATTCTAATTTATTGAAAACAAGTAGTCATTTCTGTTTCCCACTAATTTGAAGACAGGAAGTCATCTCCTAAGCATTACATTGTCAACTACATGTGATTATTGGTCCAAGTCCTGACCAATATTGGATTATTGGTCCAAGGCTGACTACGTTATAAAAATTAAGCAGTTAATTCACCCCTTTTAAACAGGATAGCAAAACTGTCACAAACCTTTTATTATTTCCATGGTCTCAGGCATAATCGATCACACAAAAGATGTGCCTTTTTCAGCTATGCCATTACATGGCTTCTTCTTCCAGGTGACAAAAACATTACTGACAATCCTTAAAAACTGTCTGTGGAACATATCTAATCTCCCTGGGATTAAGTCTTAATCAACTTTATTTCATTTCCTATTACAATCAACTCATTTATATAATAGATCAAAGTACAAATTACATGATGTTAACTTAATGTTGCTTGGCTACTAAGGGCCATATTTTCTCATATTTTCACAGTGACTAGCAGAGGAATTTCAAGAATCCATTCTTGTATCAAGGCTCACCACTATGTACAGATTCACAGATTCACAGATTTCTCTAGGTTGGAAGAGACCTCAAGATCATCGAGTCCAACCTCCGACCTAACACTAAGTACTCCACTAAACCATATCCCTAAGCTCTACATCTAAACGTCTCTTAAAGACGTCCAGGGATGGTGACTCCACCACCTCCCTGGGCAGCCCGTTCCAATGCTTAATAACCCTTTCGGTAAAGAAGTACTTCCTAACATCCAACCTAAAACTCCCCTGTCGCAACTTTAGCCCATTCCCCCTCGTCCTGTCACTAGGCACGTGGGAGAATAGACCAACCCCCACCTCTCTACAGCCTCCTTTCAGGTAACTGTAGAGAGCGATGAGGTCGCCCCTGAGCCTCCTCTTCTCCAGGCTGAACAAGCCCAGCTCCCTCAGCCGCTCCTCGTAAGACTTATTTACTGGTGAAACAATCCTGGTAATCCACTCTGTTTATGTGTCCTGCTACATACAGTAAGATTTTGAAAAAAATTCTTCTGAATTGACTATGGTAAACTTTCTCTGAAGCCTGCTACGAATTCCCTCCTAATTCCATTAATTTGTTCTTCTTTTAAGAGAATCAAGTACTTGGGATACTCTGTGAGAACACTGTCACAACCACAGAACACGACATGATCAGCTACAGAACAAAGTAATTCAACCGACTGAACCGTGAATTTAAAAGTATGTTTTCCATATACCAGGCAAACAGAACAGTAGGTAACCAGAAATGAAAGCCAGTTTAGTTACTCAGGGCTTAAAGTTACAGAGTCACCCTGGTGGCAATAATTTTGCAGATATATTGAAAATATTTTCTCAAAAATACCACATTTTTTTTCCCACCAGAAGTGGGAAGTGACAGATACATGGAGGCCATGTCACAGGGTGCCCTCTTCTCTCTAGGACTACATTGCACCATCTCACTCCGGGCCTTTTTCCTCAAAGGTCATCACTGATCACCCTTCTGATCAACACCAGACACCATCCTAAGTTACTGCTTCTTTTTTTTTTTTTTTTTTTTCCAAACAGATGAATTCCTACAGTTAAAAGGACCTGTAACAATATTTAACTTATAAAACTTAATTGTGCCTTCTTTGTCCTCCTCCATTGCTCTGGGCACCCAAGAAAAATAATGCTCTACAACTACTATAAGCTTCATTTTCTAGAAGAATAGACACCAGTCTACAGGGTGTCCACAATTGATTTCAGTTATAACTGCCTCATTTAATTCATCATCCCATTGAAATCTGTGCATCTTGTTTTCAGCACCCTCGAAGATAGTACTGATTACTACAAATGGACTAGCACGAGCGTTGCAAACATTGCCACAAAGTCTTCCCCAGTGGTTAAAAGCTTTTCAGAGCATCTCTACTCAAAGTCACTCACTTTACTGCTAGGCTTTGAAACGTAGATTTCATAATCCTCTCCAGGTTTTCTCATGTTCAGTTGTGAGGTTGAAGTTCATCTCGCTAATAGCAAAAAGAGACTATGGCAATTCATAATTTACATGAAGTAGAAGTCGTGCTCTACCATAAAACCTGTATTTTTTTTTCCTCTACATTGTTCACCTCATGCCAAAAAATGAAGTCACTGAATACAGAAAGATAGCCTGAGTTCTTGCAGAAATAATAAAATACTGAAGAGGCATTTACCTCCCTATACTATCAAAACACTTCTGAGCATATTCCAAATAAGAATAAACAAAAATCTTCAAAATATTTTGCTCCTTGCATTTTATGCAGTATGTCTTCAGGACAAGTTACCTCGTTATCAGTCCACAGCCAATATACATCTCAAGTCTCCACACTCCATGGAGAATGAATATGACAAATGCTGCTAGGCTAACCTATACATCTTTGGTTTAACACTGCTTTGTCCACTACCTGACCCCAGAAGGAAAGTTGATAATGTCTTAAGGGAACAACTCCCCAGTTTAGAGAGCAGTGCATCATTTCTCTTCACTGTTCCATTCAACCTCTTCATTTGCCTTTGAAAGGATTCTGTAGAGGCAGCTGCTCTTCATAATAGCTAGCCTCCTTTGGTTGACTGCTATGAATGCCTCTATCCAGAGGATATTTGTTTATCTCATCCCTTCAGATAAACTTTGAAAAACCTTTTATAATGGACTCCACTCCCAAGGTCTGGTTTTAAGCTGCACCCTCCTCATTATCTACATTGTAATTGTTCTCAGCCGAAACCCGTTTTCCTCCTAGCACCAGACCTCACTAGACAATGCTGACGAGGAGTTTGTAGACTGAAGCAGCCTGGCAGGCTCACTCCAACTTCAGAGGTATTATCACACAGACCTGATTATTTCAGAAACATTACGGGAGTAACCCTTCTCTGTCTTCCTATAGGTACAGCAGAGGTCACAAAACCAGTCTTCCAAAGTCCAAGCTCATCCTTATTAGCATACCTGCATCTCAATGCCATACATTTGTTCTGTTTATATGCTTGGACATCTTGCATGCACTGGATGAAATCCACTCTTCAAAGCACCAGCCATCAAGAAAAAACAAGCTTCACAAATTGCTCAATTTGTCTACAGCAGCCACCGACAAAACAAATTAATACATGTTATACATTTTCCCCCTATGCTTCTACACTGGGATTTTTCAGAAAGACAGTTTTAGATCCTGGACCCAGTAACATGACTCATTTCCCTTCATGTCTCAAATACACCCTTGGATAACTCTTCTTCCTTGTTAATAGCCACTGACGATAGCTCATCAATAACTATTTTACTGGTAAAACTTCTCTATGTACAGTTCTGCCTTCATGGTCCTTGCTCCTATCACATCAGTTCTATTTGGCCTAGGAGCACTCAGGAGACCATCTGTGTCCCATGCAATTCTCTCTCATTTTTAGCCATTTAACTAAATTTCTTAAAGGAATTACAGTAAGACTCTAGAGTTACTTTTTTTTTCCTTTTTAAAACTAATCTAATTTCCTACTTGCAATTTTGCATACGTCCCTGTAAGAAAGCATTAGGCTTTATTTTCTTCTTTATCGACATATTGTGAATTTCCCTTATCAATCTCCAAATTAAATTCCAATTTAAACCAAGTTCTGTCACAACATTCTTTGAAGCTTTGACACTAGGCCGTTGTCCCTCCCAGTTGCATAGCATGCATCTTGGGACTTGCTGAGTAACAGCTACAAGGTTTTCTTCTCCTCTTTTCTCTTAACTTGTCACTAGTCCCTACACAGTTTTCAAAAGGACGTTAACTACTTCAGAGTAGTCACAGGTCCTTGTGAAATCATCAAAATTCCTATCTGGAAGCTGCCAGCAAAGAAGTTTGCAAATTACAGTTAAAAACGTTGATTATTTCCCTAGTTCCTGAAACAAGTTTAATAGCAAAATAATAATTGTAATGCCCCCCCCAAGAAAAGGGGGATTTTTTTTTCCTCAAATAGTGACAGTATCTCAAGATAATCATGCAATATTCCAAGTATCTCTGACGCTTTTTGACATAGTAGATTCTATATCAGCAATTCTCCTGAGCATACACGCTAAAGATAAGCAGCAAGCTCAGTAAGAGGCCTGTCAACCTTGCTATACCACACTAAAGTATTAATTACAATGTTTTCAGGAAGATAACTCACTCTTCCCAACAGCGTGGAAAACATAACAAAAAGAACAGTCAAGAAAACACTATATTGCCTAATTTTTACACCTAACATGCTTCAACTAATATTCCTTCCTACCTCAGCTTTTCCCTGTAATATAGATGGAAAGTAGCAATTAAAATGCAGTAGCACTTCTGCTTTAAATTGTTCTAAAACGGTTGCAAGTTTATTAAACATAATATAAAATTAGGGAAGTGCAACTTTGTGTGATCTTGTACAATACTTTCAAACTATTTGTGCACAGAGCTACTGACACATTACTCCTGACATGTAATCCTTTCCCAAAAAAATGTAAATACTGAAAACAAACCTCAATCCCTTTCTCTCGTAACAAAGTTTCTCACTGTATTTAGCATGTCAGAAAACACAACTTCAGCTACAGCAGAGCATTCCACAGCTGCCTGGACAAAGGACACACAGCAAGTGTTAAGTATTAAACCAACACAAACAGCGAATTGATTTTACAGAAGAGCTTTTTAGAACTTCAAAATGGAGGAAAAGAGGCAGGAAAGGGGAACTACAAGAACTGAACTGCTTTGTCCTTCTCTAGATAAACGATTTGACACTAGCTGCACATGACAGACCAACACAAGATGTTAGAATTCTGTTAATTAATAATGAGTAATGACAATTATGAGTTTCAATAGGAAATAACTTCCAAATTCCCAGGAGTTAAACCAGGCTGCTGGAGTTAAACCACACTGCTCAAAATACACAGCTAAACTGCCATTTCCATGCAAGTTAGCACTGACGTTACTGTTAGTACATAGTATTCTTGAAGTGACTGTAAATGGCTGAATCTTATCATTTGATATGCAAAACTTTTTACTGAGTGCATATGCTCCCAATATGTATGAATTAAGATAACATGTAAAAGCAACTTTGCACTCTCAACGTCACGTCCCCCAAGTACAGCAGCAGCTTGCCAACTTCTAGATGAATCCAATCCGTCTTCTTAGCCAGAAGCCTTTCCCCTCCAGGGCAGCCAGCCGGCCAGAGGGGACCCCTTTGCCGAGGGGTGCCCACCAAGGGTGCAGGAGAGGAGGTCTCCCCATGCTTTGGAAATCCAGACACATGCCAAACGCATAAGCCATCTGAAATCCTGTGGACGTATTGCCGCACAGTACACAGGCAGCAGTCATACACCACAAAAGGTTGTTTTTTTTTTTTTTCTTGTGCCCGTCCCCAGACTGGCAGAAGAATTTGTTTTCCAAAAATTGCAGTTCCATAGGGAAACCATTTTCTCAGTGAACAGCTGAGATGTTCACATGGCGCATTGTAACAGAGATGATAAAAAGTGATATTGGAGGATTTCAATATTTTCCAAAGGGTAAAAATTTGAATTTAACAATAGGATGGTGTCACACTCTCTTCCATCTCCAATTGCAACCGGGAGCCCTATCCAGAAGCCAGGCACACCTTCAACTCGCTGACGGAGGAATGTCAACTTTAGCTGGTACAATTGCACGCAAGATAGCCTTTGCCAAGCCTTTGCTTGTAGGCTTGGTAAAGACAGAGTGCAAGAACAATTACCCATAAACAGTGCAAATTAGCTCATAGGCTTGTAAATTGGGCAAATAAAACTTATGCTTTCGTGCCAACACTGAGACAGATTTAGGAGTGGGAGGGGAGGAGGTACTTCACTGCTATGGTTCAACTTCCAGATTCCCAACTGTTCCAGGCACACCAGCGTTTCAATGAAGCCAATAAGCTTTCCTTGGTTTTTAACATTTCCCCAACTTCAAATCTCAAACTCATGAATTTCTATAAACCTGGGGAGAAAAAAAAAAAACAAAAAAAAAAAACAAACAATGCCTGGTAAAACTAAAACCAAAAGATTCCAATTTTGCAGGTGACAGATAGGGAATTTAGAAAAGAAAAAGCCCACACAACCCTACATAAATCAGCCGCTATCTGTCCCTGTAACGTACTCCAGCTTTAAAAGAATGTGCTGATTAAAATGTAGGCACTCACTTTGCTAATGCCTTTTTTTTTTTTTCCTGCTTTTCTCTCTAGTTTGGGCTAAGTCAAAATTAAAAAAAATAATAATAATAAAATAATAATTAAAAAAAACACCACTTTTATAAATGCACCATTTCAAAGAGCAGGTCTGGGGAGCAGGAGGAGGCGAATGGACCCCACTGAACCGAACTGCTCCGTGCCCACCCCTGGCAGCGCAGGGCCCGAGCGCGGAGCCGGAGCCGGAGCCCGGCCGCCTGCCGCCCCGCTCCCCGCGCCCGTCAGTGTTCTCCACTGCCACCTGCTGGCCTCAGCCCGCGGACGCTTTTAACCGAAATGGTTATGGAAGTTCTGTTTGTTTGTTTGTTTTTGGGTTTTTTTTGTCTCAGTTGGAGGCGAAGGGTAAAGAGAGAGAGGGAAAAGAAACTGGTCTGGAAAGAAACTCGGTAAGGGAAGAAGAAAAATATATCAGTTCTTGATGAAGTTTGAATATTGTATTTTTTCAGACTTCCTTTGCTTCCCTCACCCCGCAGAAAAAAAGAAAAAAAAGAGGAAAAGGCTTCAGTAGAAGGAGTGGAGGCAGACAAAAGTGCTTTAGCTGCCTGGCTGAGGCCAGACGGGGTCCAGCAATGCAACAAGATGACAAAGTCTAAGACCACTGCTAAGAAGCATCTTCCCCAGGATAAAGCAGCTTCAACCATGCCAAAAACAAAACAAAACAAAAAGTCGAAAAATACACCAAGTACCTATAACTTTTGTGCTCCACAACAAGTCCAAAAGCCAACACTCTGCATGCTGGGGAGAGCTCATCCGGATATTTACTTATCTGCTGACCTCCACAAAAGGGCCCCTAGATGGGCCCTACATGGGTTGCGTTACCACGAGGGGACATGTTGATGGTCATACAGGGACAACGTCTGTGGCTTTCAACCAACTTCATGGCTACACGAGGCAAAATCCAGCAGAAAACTTAAATCTCGCTGCAGCAGGCAACGTCCCCCCATCCACACAGGTCCCAGCTAGTCAGAAAAAGACAGCATGGAGACAAAACCGCAAAGCCCTTCAGGGCCATACTCAAATGGCTAGAAAAGAAAATGGTGCTTTCCTGACAGATGGGGAGAACCAAAGCATTCACCTCAAGTCTTTTCTTACAGCTTCTTCTCCAATACTTTTTAGTCATACTATCTCCCTGCACTTGGCCACCAACCATTCACAAATGGGATGTGCTTCTGTAAACATGACAGATTCAGTTTTAAAGCAAGCTACTCCATATATAAAATTTCAAATTCCATGACAAATGAAAGCTCTGTGTCAGAAAATACACAAAATTGTATGCATTATATACAAAAAACAAAAACATCATTTTCAGCTACATTTCTTTTGGTTGTACTTAATGATACTTACGACAACTACCCAAGGCTGTAGGTCAACAAAAAAGATATAGAATTTGTATGTGCAACACCTGTGAAGCCATTTAAACATCTGGCAAAAATACTATTGTGGTTACATTTCAAGTCACTGTTGCATTTATATTTAGTTCACAATAATTACACAGAAAAGTGTTTTTCTTACAAAAACTCTACTTTTCAAAAAAAAAAAGAATTTAAAAACATATCTAATAAGCATCTGAAATGTTTGATGTTTTTCCAACATAGGCTGCTTATGTAAACAGATTTTATAACAACGTTGCATGTAAAATAAAATGTGACCAACTTTGTGTGTTAGAACAATTTACATGCACTTGCGTGACACCATCCTATGAGCAACTCAACTCTGCATTCCTGTCCAAACAAATCTAATCTCTTCCTTACAACAAGCGCTCCAGAGCCTTCAAGTTGATTTTACCCAAGAGTATTTCTGGGCTATCTTTGGAATGCTGGCGGGGGGGCAGCAAGGAGGGAGTGGAAGAAACACAAGCAAGTAGTAATCGAATATAGATGGCAGTTAAACCTCAAGCGTTTACCAAAAAATTATACTACTCCTTATAAATCACTGCTTGGCTAACACTGACCTTCACTAAAATGTTTACGAAGTTAATGCTGTCCTGTAGATTCAACCTCTATGAAAAATGGCACGTTCACCTCCGCTACCAATTTATGTTATTCCATCCATATGTGCTTGCACATTGGGTCATAAATTATGGGCTCATAACCCGCTGTACGTGCAGCTTTCGTATTTCCTATAAAAACTGCTACTTACAAATAGTCAGGCAGAGGCTTTCTACCAAGACTCCTTTAAAAAAAAAGAAGAGATTTTTAATCTGAAAATAAAGATCAGGAATTTCATGTCTTAACTCAGATGAAGATTGACTGGAGCTACTGATCCAGCTTGTCCTGTGTTTCGGATCATAAGCTTTTTAGAGAAAGGAAATTAGACTCTTTTTTTCAGAAAATAGCCATTCACATTTACAATTCTACAGAAATGACAAACAGCAGGCATACCAGTTCCCTCAGAAACCGCTTCGTTATAAACATTTAAAAGTTTCAATCAGTTTAAAGTTTTAATTTGTGCCAAAACTTTGTAGTAATGTAGTTTAGGTTTGCTCTTTGTCTTTACTATCACCAACACTGATAGTAGAATATACTATAAAAGCCTCTCACTTTCTACCGCTTGGAAGTTATGAAACTTGGTAACTTGAAAATTTTACTCCATTATTTTCAAGAACAGAATTCAAATGGACGAGTCAAAAGATATAAAACTGAGAGACATAAAAATATTTTCTCAAAAGGTTTCTTCCACAGAGAATGTGTAGCAGTCAGTGAAGAGGAAGAAAACCCCTTAATTGGTTTCGGTTGGAAGTCTTCCTCACTGCACGCTCAAAAGAGAGAATGAGTCTACTTGCAATGAAGCACCAGTCCATTAATCAGAACTAAGTAGTTTAAAGTGACTACTTTTCAACAAAGATCATCTGCTCCTCTAAATTCCAAAAGGTTGTTTGTAGCCAAGGCTTATAAGTACCTGTGATTTCTAGTCTTCTATTACCTCTAACACAGACGTTTTTCATTTGTAATATTAAGATTACAAAATGTATTTGTTATGTAAAGTGTAATCAGCTTCATCTTTTTTTCCCCCCTGATGTGCATTCTGTTACTTGTTTGCCCATATTCTCCAAAAGAATATATTAAATCCCAAAAACCTAATTTAGAACCAGGAAAGTTATAACATAACATGTCTTAGCTTTCATAAAGCATTCACGTTTTATCAATGGCTGCAGGAACATTATAAGTAACTTAAATGAATCCTAACAGTCTTGTCCTCCTTCCGTGACTTGAACAAAGTGATCTAAATAGATGTAATGACCAAAAAAATAATTAAATAGAAAGAGTGAGAAAATGAAGGCATCTAGTCCGAGATCTCCCAGAAGCATTAAAGTAATACCTTACATAATAGTCGTGGACAATTACTGTAAAGCTTAACTCTTGCGAGATACAGAACTAACTTTGATCTTTCAATGAGATTGAGGATGAGGACGATCTAAAATTCTAGCTCTAGAAGTAATTCTGTAGCAACATATTAGTTAAAAAGACCATACTTAAAATGCTTGCTGCTCTATCTATCCAGACATTGACCTCACCTTCTTCACAGCCTCTTTGCAACCATCTTGCAAGAAACTTACCAAGTCTCCTGACATAGATCCCATTTTCTTAGAAGTCTCACTGGGAGAAAAGCTGAATGCTACAATTAACAGAGACTTGACATTAACTTGGAATTAGTCTTCCGTGTGTATTATAAATGCTAAGCAGCAAAGTGCTGTATATTTAGACAACAAAAGACAAAAGCATGTTTAACATCACATTAATATACTATTTCAATGTGAAATAGACTGTCACAGACTCAACTGATACTTCTCCAACTCTCAGACACATCACGATGTGTCTCCTTACCCTCCCAGTCAAGATATCCAAGACGCAGACTGTACTTGCAAGCATAACAACCTCTCCAAGCTACACTTACCTCTTCCTAGAGAACCCTTTTATTTTCCACAACTGCAAATTGGAGATGAATGACTCAGCCACAAGAATAAGTCAACACCACTCAGATTCTCATTTGTCTACAGAATATAGAATGTTCGTACAAAATCTTTCTACTGTTTGTTCTAGATATAGCCAACTATTTAAACAAAACTAAAAAGCAAAAAGGATTCAACTATTTATCTTCACATCCACTTTCCTCGTTTACAACGAGATCATTCAGTAGCTTTTAAATAAGATTCTTTTCTAAATGCCCTTGCAGCATAAAGTCCAATTCTGAGCTTAGGCACATGAACATATAAACTTAAAATTCATGTGATTAAGCCAGAGAAAAAAAAATATTGAGATTAAAATAAAACAAATCCAGGCGTGGCCTAGCAAAATCAGATATTCTTATGTATTTTTGTTCCCAAGGTCAGTACTAAATAAGACACAAGCTATTTCCTGACTAATTTTCTATAAAGTAAACTTTAAAGGCCACAGCAGCCACTAGTGAATGGCTTTTTTATTTATTTAAATAAATAAAATATAAAAACAAAAAACCCATAGCTCTAGTAAACATAAACGTAGTAGCATGTTAATTGGTAATACTGCTGTTGGTATCACAAACAGGCAGTATAGACATTCCCTAACCATGTATTCCCGTTAATAAGACTATCAAGATTACTTTAATTAGTATCACTTGTCGGCTTCAAACCCTTTCAAATAAATTTAAAAAAAAATAAAATAAAATAAAAAAGAACCAGTACGTCACATGCAAATTCTGCAGTTAGAGACAGTCGCACTTTTTGTTCCATGCAGTTAATAAGCTCTCGGGTTTTAATCACATAACGCTACCCCTCCTCAATCTCACCAAGAAAAATATAGATCTGTTCCAAGTGTTATACTTACAATCTGGTTTGTATCTCCATCAAAACAGGCACGGAACCCATAAAATTAAATTGTGACTGGAAAAAGCAGACTGTATCTCCACACAACACTGACAGGACGAGGAATTCAGAAAACAGAGCCTTGAAACCACAATAGAAAGAATAATTTGGAGACAATAGATGTTGATCATTTGTGTCTTTAATGCCGTCTAATAATACTACACATGTAATTACAGTGGAAAGATATAATTAGGATGATTTATTTAGAATAGGTAGCACTTTCGGTCTTTCATGAAAAAGAAGGCACCAACCTACAGTGGGAATTTACAGATCTGCTTTTACAGAAATATTCTCTGGTTTCAAATTCCTGCAGAGAAATCACTGTAAAATCCTGGATGGTATTAGTCCCATCCAAGAGGAATCTCAATGTTACCTTGAGTAAAAAGAAAAAAATGAAGTTGTTTCACTTCAGCTATTTCATTAACCTGCCCTTTCCAAGTCTCCCAGCATTAAATTAGTAACATCAGTAACAGACCGCCTCCCTGTTTGCTTAACGCTGTAACAGGACTACTTAGGAGAAGAAAAATTGCAACCAAAAAATGCATCCAAAGTGCTGGCACACCAACTGTAGTGTGCTCATGTTTATAAAAAGGTTTCCAAATGCTAACCAAGAGAAGTTACAAACAGCCCAACTACTGTTAAATAATTTATAATAGGGGAAAGCAGGCCTTTTAAATTGAGTCCAGAAAGGAAGGTAGATTTGATTACCAATTCTGACCTTCTATCACCTGAAATCACAGGAGAAAAATAACATCACAATTGCAAGCATGCAAAACCCTTTACGGTAACATTATAGCTTTTACGAGCAGTTCAAAACAGGTATTAATGAATTGTCAAGAAGGCTACAAGAGACATTAGACAGCAGCTTAGGGATGTTTTCACAGCATAGGCTTGCAGAGGGTACTGGCATTTCAGTTGGTCAATCCAGCGTGCGGCTGAATACAGGAGCGCTAAATTTCTTGGTGTACAACCGGTGGCAGTGAACATTGCGCAGTGTTTCAGGATGAAATAAATTGCATCTTCTCCCTGGGAGCCTGTGTAGGATTCCGGAGGATTTCCAACCTTTTAGCTGCAGCTGTAGCTGTGGGGAGCTCAGGGATACTGGGTAGGCACCTCACCCTTGCTAACCAACGTCAGGCAGTCTGCCCAAGATCAAGCAATGCACAGAGCCTCAACTCTGAAGTCCTACAAAGATACCTAGTCATATGTGATTGGGGGAAAAAATTAAAGAGCTGCTAGTAGATAAAGGGGAAGATGAAGGGAAACCCTAGGGGTGAGATTTGACATTAGTCACCCTTATCCAGTGGCCACACCAACTTGGGCATCCTCACTGCATGCTGCCACTCGCGCCCACCTGAACCACAGTCACAGACCTGGAGTTCGCCAAGATCTAAGCTCGAGCCTGCGCTCCCAGCATTACCGCTGGCCCCGCTGCCGGCCGGGCTGTCCTGCCCTTGCGTTTCACCTGCCTAGCACCTCAGGGAATAGTTTCCTGCTGGATGATCAGGCTGGACTGGCAAACCCGGACCAGGCAGGTTTGTGCCAGAGAAAAGAGAAGAGAGGAACCAGGGAAGCGTCAATTCAGGTGAGCTGGCAAGGAACCAGCTCCTAACTTTACCTCACTAAAAACCCAGAAAAGAAAGACTACTTTTTATTTGAAACCAAAATGTGTTACTAACATTCTGAAGTTATCTAGGCAATGGTCAGAGTCTGCTCGGGCATAAGGAAAAGCAAAAGCTAACCTTCCTTCCACATTCCATGCGTAGTGATAGAAGTACGCTTGGAGACGCGATTACTATAACCGCCTACTTTCCAGAGCACTAAACCTGTATGTAAAGCTCAGCTTAAACTATATCCCATGACAGCCTAAAGCTACCATGAGTAATACTGTCTTCCACAGCTCAGAAGTTTGAAGCTTCAGCCAGTCTGAAGCCCTACTTTATTATTTGCAGAGTCTTCATAGGCAAGTTGGCTCCCATCCTCAGAGCAGGTTGAGCAGGAAGGTCACAGGCACTGAAGAAGACTGGAAAAAGCACAAATTCCTGGTCTCAGGGAAGCCCCATGCCTGCTGGGGTTTCCATTTCAGAGGAACTCCAAACCTTCAATAACTTGCCTCCAGGTGCTGGAAAGTTTCTGTCGGGCTGTAAGCAACCCTCCCATCAGCCTTCAGAAAGTGCCATAAAAGTGGCTCCAAATTATACACTATCTATAACCACATGATGAGAGTCCAACTTGCAGCTGATTATTCCAGAAACGTGCAGAAACATAGCCACTGAATAAAATGATTTCAGCTTGCCAGCACGAAAAGCAACACTTTGTTTACTCATGCTTTGTCTTCTGCTTTCCCTTCTGTTTGCATTTGCAAAATCAATTAAAATATGTGCCCAAAAATTAGAAAATTGTGTTGGTTTTTTTTTAATAATATACAGAAAATAAGAAGAAAATAGTATATAGGGATACATACATGCACTTTACTGTTGACTTTTAAAGCAGTACGTGTCTCACGTAAAAGGGAGAAAGTGTCATGTTTAATTCACAGACTTGCTAGAGAAAGAGGAAGGTAGAGCTTCAGTGAAAACAGGTATAACAATCTCTTGCAGCATTTCTTAGCCAATGCCTGAAAGATTTCTTGTTTAATTAAGGTGTTCCTGGAAACACAAAGGGGGAAATAAAGCACCAGTCTTCCTGAAGGCAAGGGGATTTTTTGAGTTTTTCATCTAACAGCGGCAAATGCTCTACAAAATTGCCACTCCACATTAGGAACCTGCACCAACCTTGCCTGAAAACAAAAATATTCACACTTCTCATTTCCCCCATCCTCCTTCAGCTAGAAGTGTGCAGTATCCATAATGCATATGGCTCCACAGTGAACTGTGACTTCAGCGTACTACTTGACAATGAAGAAAGCCCCAAGGCCCGTATTTGTAAGAATAAACCAGATCATACTAATCTGGCTCTAGGAATTTAAAGATTGGTATCATATTGCAACTGGCTACCCACTTGAACGTAATTTCTCCTCAGGTTTTTCTTTCTACTTGAAGTGCCAGCAGTGTTAATCAACTCATTCAAGCAGCACATATTACCACTGCAGAATCCATAGAAAGCTCTAGATCCTGCACAGAGCTCTCTCAAATATACGAAACCACACAGAATTTAATTTAATTAGTTCTGACATCCTTCTAAACAAACCAGTTTCCACTAGCAAGTTTGAAGCCTACACACTGTATTCGAAATTATTTTACTCACACAGTCTTGAAAGCCTGAGAATTTTTGGTTCATTCGAAATAGTAAGCCAAAAAAATGGGAGAGATTTCCTTGGGAATGCAAGGAAAAGTTTTAACTGGAAACCACAAAATTTATTCTAACTGCTTTGGCTTGTCATGAAGTATTCACTGAACAGAGTTTGCTTAACTTTTCAAAGCACAGGCAGTCAGAAAGGAATAAGCAATAAACATCCTCTACAGGTGAAGAGTTTTCCTAGAAAATCCAGCAAACTGTAACAGTTTCAATTCCATTCAACAAGATGCAACACTGCCACTATTTAAAAAAAGGGATTCAAAGCTTTATGCAAACAAATGCCTTTTTAAAAAAAAAAAAAAAAAGAAATCCCCTCTCTTACTGTACTATGTCATATCTGATCAGAATTTGACCCCTGCTTAATTTCGTTTTTGTTTTAAAACTGGGGAGGGAGGGCATTAAGAACAAAACACACAAAAAAACAGCAGCACCTTACTAAAAACAGTCTCCTTGCTTTGGTGCTTCCATTGTTCTTGGCCTTCTCATTCTTTCCTAATTTCCATTAATATTGCATGTTTTACCTATTTAAAAAGGATAAAACTATATACGCACAGGGGACATCAGGGTGGGGACACAACACTGCAATCACAAAGGTCACAAAGATCGGACCTATGCAACCCTGACCTGAACACATTCTAGATGGACTATTCCTTCAAATATGAAAAATATGGTATTATTTGCCATCTTCTTTACGTGTAGTGAGCATCCCATGGCAGAAGGCATCTTCTGCAAAGAAATCACTATGCAATTGTGTGCCAGTTAAAATAAAGGATTAAGATTTCTCTTTTGCTTAATCTTCTAGTTAAACACTAATCAACACAATAACCAATCAAAATTACACTTCCATATTAAAACCTCACACTGAATCTACACTACGTTGTCTAGATACTGCAAAATTTTGTATTGATCATGTCTGAAACACCGACACTTCAGGTGCTCTACAAACAGCTCGCAGTTTTGCTACAAGGACAGTATTTTAGGATTGTAAAACAGACACAAGCTGAATGCTTCTGCTGAAAAAAAAATATACTTTGTGTGAAATAATTAGCAGTCTTAGCTATGATACCATTTAGAAAAGGGTAATGAGCATCTACCTCACCTAGTGACTTTGGTCACCAGGCAGCTGAGCAAGAATCATTACCATAAAATATGCTAAATCCATGGTTAAGATTAAAACTTAGAATGAAAGGGCTTTCCTTTTAAAATAAATAAATGCATACTTCTGGAACAGAAACTGCTTCTGTTGTAAAATCTAGCTTCACAAAAATCACTCCATTTAGCATAAATTAAAACCTACATAAACAGGTAAACTTTCTCAAATACCAAATATTTTTGAATACATTAGCCTAAAAATCTTTGGCAATATGAATAAAGCTTGTTTCTCACATATTAGTATACATCACATCAAATGCAACACACACAAAGGTGCTATTTTGTGGGTTATTTGGTTTTAATGGTTTGGGAGAGGGGGCATGTTTTCTTTGGTAAGCATCAACTTGATTCTTGTTTTTTTTACTATGAGGTTTCCTATAACAACTTCAGAGCACAGAGCTTCAAGGAGACTTAAACCAATCCCTTCCAGAATCTGCAGACCGCATGCTCACCACTCCAACTCCCACTGGATTTGGTTAAAACAGCCGAAGGAGTTAATCCCACCCTTAGCAAATGCCCACAGAAACCAGGAACGGGAGCCAGGGAGGTCACAGCCCAGCACATCATCTGTGCCCGTCACCACTGCAACAGAAATGGGGCTGCAAACTGCAGCCGCGAAGGAGAGGATGCATGTCCCACCCCGTGATCGATGCTTCAGTTTCAAGCTCTGTTTGGGGTTACTGGAGCAGACAGTTGAGGATGATAACTCCTCAAATGGCCCCCGTACCAGATCATTAGAGCCCTTAGGGACCTTAGTTATCTGAATTATGTCTGACACTAAAGCTAACCGATTCTTCTGAAGAAAAGCACTATGCAGATATATAAGGCACTGCTGCTGATATGCCTGGGCCCATACCTTTAGTTAAACAACTGTTGCTCTGGTGGGGACATGCCTTTATACACAATTCCTAATCAATATCCTGAAGAGCAGCCTTGTCCTAAAAGCTGCACATGAATACACAAAATGCATCAACCTACTTCATTCTTCTTCTCATGTAACCTAATTATAGAATATTAAAAACATACTTCCCTTATCTACTGGGTAAGAAGATTCAATAGGGCTTTCAGAGGCTTCCATACACAGATGGGAAAACTGGGCTCAAAAAAAATAAATAAATAAAAAGGACTTGAGGTTTAAGATCCAGCCCTTCATTTCATTACTCTGCTGAAAATTAAAATCTCAGCATAACGTATGTTTGCCCTATAATGACACATTGGATATAATAAAAATTAGTCAAATTAACTCTAAAGTCATTTATTTAATTTTGAAAAATGTGCATAGCCCCCTTTTAATCCAATTTACCCTAATCCATTCCTCAGGTGAATTATACTAACTCGAATTTTAATACATCACTTTAATACTGAATGAAAGCTACCCACACGTAAGTTTAACACGATTTAACTGAACTGTTTTAAATTCATACTTAATTTGAATTAGTTACCCTTATTGTTACACATGGATAAGTCACCTTCACCCATGCTTTGAAAAAAGGCCACATCAAATACCAAATTTGGTCCTGACAAGATGGGACTTCTCTACGGACACTACCGCACCAGGCAGAAGACTTCAAAGAAGGTGTAATCTCTGCTGGAAAGGCAGCTTCTCACTTGGCCACATCCATAAAAAGCCAAGGATTAAACAGGTGTTAAGGTTTTCACTTCAAAAAGTGTTATTGAATACAAGTGAAAGACACCTTTTTGTGGAACACTGGAAATCACATGGAAAATCTTGTGGATATCCCCTTCCTGGTAGCGCTATGCTTACTAAAGAACAGAAGCAAACAGTTCCACTCCAAACTCCAGCTGCCTTCATGCTCAACTTGAAGTATAACACAAGTTTGTCAGTGACTGCATTTAGAACCATAAATTTCTAGATTTCTTGCAATTTTCTAGATTTCTAAAGTTCTTGCAAGCTCCTGTTAAGATCTTCTCCTCTCTTCATCTCTAGAAGACCAGAACAAGCCCAGCTCCCTTCAGGTGACCCTTGGAGGTCACACCATCCAGGCCCCAACCATCACAACAGTGCTCCTTTCATCAGCTTCTCAAAAACCTTCTGTTTCCCCATATCCTTCTCAACCTGGGAAGAGAGCAAGAGCCCCAATACCCATCAAAATACCCCGCAAATCTCACCAGTACCAAGCAGAGGGGGACAACAGCTTCCACCTACATGCTGGCTATGCTCCTCCCAGTGCAGCACAGTACGCATTCATTTTATTCACAACAAAACCTGGCTCACACTCAGTCAGGTATCTATCCCAGATCCCTTTTTGACGTTTCTGCCAGTCAGCCACTATTCAGCCTGTATCCAGGCACAGGTTATTCCTCCTGCCAAGACTGGTCTATGCAGTGATGTTCTTGGTCCAGATGTCCTTTGTAACACCATTCAAAATAAAGTGATCAACCCCAAGCTACTCTGGCTTGCAATAAGATACCAGGTGTCATGACTACCGCAACGGCATGAGGCATCATCACAACTCACTTGGTGAATTGTGCCTTTTCAATAACAGACAGTGCTCGTCAGAAACAGTCAGGGGCACTGGTCACCCTCCATTACAAAACTGAGATTCAAAATGAAAAGGCAACAGCAAGTGGTAGAGTAGGTATTGTTACTATAAACATCAACTACAATTACACTCTCCTGAGTGCCTAGTAAAGTGCTAAAATGCACACCTTTGAAAGTTAAAATCAGCGTGACTTCTAGCAGAAGCAAAACTATACACCTGACAGTTCTGAATTGGCACTGGGGAGGGTGGAGGTGTCCCCATCTTCAGATCTCCCTGGTGTGCAATTGAGTAGTTCTCATCTATAATGGTACTTTGAGATCACTAATATTGGCAAGTGATGAACTGATACACTAATACTTCCTCAACTTCTTCAGTGAAAACATGCACTAGGAGAACTTAAAGGGGAAACTATTTTCAGTTTGGAATTAAATAAGTCTTTCAGCTGATATGCTTATCTAACCAGATTCAAACATACTATGAACCACTGTACTCAAATATCAAGTAAAAGCTAGCTCAAATTCAATTTCAGAAGACATTCAGCAGGGAAAAGTGCCAAAGGAACACACTCTTGCTAACAAATGAGAACAAAGTTTAAGCAGAACTAAGCATAAACACACACCTACCTTTTCTCTAAAAAAAAAAAGACTTTTTTAACATTGAAATATTAAATACAAACTATATTACACTTTTTCTTTAAACAGATAAACAGAGACTATGGAAGGTTTGCACTTCCCTCCTCCCCAGGGGAGATCTAACTTCTGAAACTCAGTGCTTTCAGTAGCTATTGAAATGACAGAGGCAGGAAGAACTGTTTGATACACCAATAATGACATCCATCTTTCATTGTTTAAGCAGAAGCCTGATCTGCTTATTACTTACTGTGTAAGAAACAGGATTAAATATGAGGAGAGAGAACTTACCATGATTTGCTTTGCAACATTAACAAAGTGTTCAATAGTAGTTTTGGTGCTAAGTCTGCTGAAGTAAAATGTTCAAATGGCCTTGGAAGAATCTATTTGACAACAGAGCATTAATCTCTGAAAGAAAGTCAAGGCTATTTACTATGCAAGTGCTATAAGATCACCCCCTTGGTATGGAGAATGCATGTTTATCTTCTTTCGAAATCAGATTTTCCTTATTCTGTGTGATATTAATCTCCATGGGGGTGGACACCTCTGTGAAGGTGCAATGGTTCATCTCCTGGTTCTGGTCAATTCTTGTTTTAATCTCATTTCCAGATCGGAGTCTTCATGCATAGTGAGATATTAATCTCTATAGGGGCAGACATCTCAGCTGGCCCTAGAGCACAGCTCCCCCTCTTCTGGTCAATTCTTATTTTCATTCTAATTTCCTGTGATTTATATTCCTCTTTCAAGTTTAATATATTCTACTTCACTCTTCTCAACAAGTCTCTCTCCCTCCACTGCTTCTTTGCGGAAATTTTCACAGGAAAACAAACTGGTTTGATTCCTTTCACTAACCATTTCCTTCAAAATCCTTGCAGTACAGATCAGGTTGATGGTAATAACACCTATTTGCAGACATACTGCTAACACTTGCCTTATTAAGGTTTAGTTTTCTCAGCAGGGTTTCATTTTGTGCATTCCTGCTTCATACAAAATTTCATTTGCCTGTTTCAGGATGGGATAACCCCACAGTTAGGTAACAGACTAGAATAGAAGTTAGAACATTAAAAAATTAAAATATAATGCCTTACCGTACACTTGCTGATTGACAGCCAAGCCCCTGGGCATGCAGCCCTACCTCTGCAAAACGCAGGCTGTGGTACAAGCATACCTCACAGGACCAGCATGAGGATGAAGTTAAAGTATTTCAGGCCTCTCAAACATTAGTCTCATAAGGGACAGCAGAACCACAGGGGAGGCAAACAGAACCAGACATCTTCAACCCGCATCATGCCTAGCCTCAAATATTTTGAGACCTTGTCTCTTTGCTCTTCCCACTGAATACTGAGCATTGAGCAGGTATGGCATTTAATTTCACTATCTAAATAAGCTTTCAATTTTCCCTGCAAGGTTTGCTCCTCAGCCCTGAACACATAAGCACTTCCACATCACCAAATTAATGTATAATTATCACCATCTCCCCTTTACTCATCACATGAGAAAAACACCAGCCACACGGTTAAATTCAAACACTTGGAAATGCATGGTTATAGAAAAGGCAACAGACATTATTTCAGAAATGCTGCTACTCAGAAGAGTATGTTTCTCTTCAATGTTTAGTCCCACTGATTTTTATTTGCTCTATTTGCAGGGAGTCCTACCTAACTGTTGTTAATATGTTGTACCTGTATTAGCGATTGGGTTCAGAACAGCAGGAAAAAGTGTTTGGTAAATGCAGGGCATTCATCAGTTTCTCCACACAGTTCTTGCACACATGCATTCAGAGAAGAGCAAGCCAGAAGCTCCACTTCTGAAGTCCACCAACACTTCACAGGGAAGCTCAGTTTGGAGCTAACAGACCATGAGGACCCTAGGAACACAATGTCTTTTTCCCCCTAGAAAGCTTCAAGTGCGCAGCAGAGACATTTGACCCACAGCTAATATGAAATAAATTGCCTGGCTAAAGCACATCGTGGTTCCAAGATCCTCACATCTCATAACACGTCAGTTTAGTGACCAGCATCCACTGCACCAAATTACTTGCCAGTGCAGATCCAGCCCGTCTTCCTAAAACACGACAAAACAGAATTGCCCTGACCGCTACGACTGTCACAGATAAAACTGCCAAGACCTTTCCATCTTTTCTGCGTAGCAGCTTGTAAAGGCTCAAGTGCAAAAAGGCACTGCAAACAAGTGTGTAGACAACCCTATCCAAACATAACCTGGCCTTGCCTTTGGAAGTTTTTTTGAAAATGTTTCTATTCGCAGCCAGTCAAGTTAAACGCTTGAATTAAAAAAGGAAGGCTTCCTACTTACCCAAGTGTGTGGGTTTCCAAATCTTCTATTCAAAACCTTTTGCAAAGCAAATTACATTACACTTCAGACCTTTTATCCAAATTTTGATGTCTATTTAACTATACTCAGTGTTTCCATTTTTATACACGGACCTTATGTGACTATCTGGTAGGCTACTATCTTTTGTAATACATTAGCCAGTTTTCAAACACAGATTACAGTCCTCCATTAAGAGTATCTTCTTTTCCTATTGCACTTCATCTCCTGCTATTACAACCTTTCATCATATCAGACTCTGTAAACAGTGTCTGAGAACAAACTACTCTACGTCCAATATGAACTGATCAATCATATATGAAAGAAACAAAAAAAACTCCAGGGAGCCTAAAACTATTTATATATTTCCAGCAGGTATAAACACATTCCTCAAAGAGCCTTTGGGTCCATTTATGAACTATTTATCAATTACTGAACATTTACATGGAAGATACAATCATTTGTAGTTTATCTTACATACCATTAAAGGCAAATCCTCTTAATTATGACTTATTTAGACAGAAATTTTCAGTACGTACAATCCTAATGTTCTTAATGTTGTTATACTTTCTCCGCTTTTCCCTTCCTCCATGATATAAGGAATTCTGAGGCCCAATACCTTTCTTTCTTTCTTTTTTTTTTTTTTAATGGGATTCTGAATCTCAAAAGTTTAAGGAAATATCAACTTCATTGGGCCACAGTACTTCACAGCCAAAATATTCTTTTATATAAAGTATTTTATTTAAATGTCACGCTGCATACTGCTTTCTCTTTCTTAATGCTTCCATATAAACACAAAGAAATGTAAATTTAATCAGAAACTTGATTACTATAGTTGGGATGTTGTAAACAAAAGGTCAGAAAGGAGGGAAAAGAAGGGCATGAATGATCCTGTGACAAACAAGACAGTCATCTCTGACACAAAAATTCTCAGAAAAGAATCTGAAACCAAAGAGATGGCAGTTTTACCTGGATACCCCCCTGACAAGCCCATTTTAATGTAGCAAACTGGACGCTAAAAATGATTAAATTTGGGTGTTTAAAAAAAAAAAAAAAAAAAACAATAAACCAAAGGCTAAGCAGAAGCAAGGAAGAACCTGGAGAACTTCCAAGAGAGTCACCAGAAGCCCCCAGCTTCTGACCCCAGGGTGGAAGCCTGGAGAATGATGTCTTAAGTATGAAGGTATTCATCCCACATGTGAGCTCACTGGTTTGTTTTTCGGTTCTGTTTAACCTGGCAATAAAATCAACATATAGCACAACTGGAATGGTTTAGAATTTTACTTATTACTGCCCACACACCTGCAATTGTCAGCATAACAAGACAAGAGATAAAACATGAGTTATTCCTGAAGCTCCAACAGCAAGAGAACAGCAACAAGCACGGACTTAAATTCCTTTGTTTCTCAGTCCACCTTTTGCATCTTATAAAGGATAAAACTACCTGGCTCATTGATGGCACACTATTCAAGAAATTAGAAAACTTTGATTTTTGCAACAGATTTATAGCCCCTTCTGCCGCTTTTTAAAATTGTGCTTCTTTCTTCAAACCTTTTGCTTTACTATCATAGCTACAAAGCTGCTTACCAGCTCAGTACTCACTCCTCAACTGCAAAGTAATCACTGCTGTAATTTGGAAGAACAAAGAAGAGGATTTGGGATCTTTATGGTTCAGGATTTTTTTTAATTGCAAAATTGTGATCCCTGGAACCATTTTAATTTTCCCCTCCCAGCGCAAAAGCAGTTGCTCTTCATTTCACTGGAGTACACTAAAAATAATTATTTTTCTTACAGCGTTTTGCTGAACAAGAGTAATGCATTTATGCCTCCCCTTAAATCAAGTATGATTGTTTCCCCACTTTTCGAAGTGGTATTCAGGCCAAGAACTTCTGAAAAACTATTTTTCACTAGAGTTCTGTTACAAACACTACCTATGCAGTGGCATGACAACAGTATTTAGTAAAAACTTATTAAAATATCCATTATGTAATCAATACCATCACTATAGTCATACCTAAAAGCGAATCAAATGTTTTCTGTATTTTAGAGATAACTAAACATTTAGCAGCTTCATTCACTCCTTCCTGTATCCTCTAGGGACTGTATAATACATAAACTAAATAAATTTGAGCATTTTCTTTGACATTTGTTTCAGTTCCTAGTTGCCCTATGTTTTTAGGCCTAGGCTGACAATACAAATGCTTCACAAAGTACAGATTTTTATTTTTTATTTCTTAACTCATGCATCCACTTCCATTAAACAGATCTTTTTTTTCTCTAATTCTCTTAACTTTAACTTCAAAGAATACGACTGACCTATAAATTAAGACTTCCTTCAGGTGATGAAAAGTGAAGAATACATGTTTTAGGAGGTGACTGGCCAAAATTCTTTCCCTGAAACACAAACTAATACTTGTTTTCATTCCCTTTTCTATGTTCAAGCAAATGGACAGAAATGTTTATAGCTAGCATCTGGATACCATCACTACGCAAAGCCATCCAACATATTCTTCCAGTATTTTGAAGGTCTGCAAATGTCATTATTAATCACAAATCCTACTCTTTCAGGTTCACAGCCTCATCATGTAGCCCATAAAACAGACCAAAGATTTTCAAATACATGGTTTCCGTCAATTTCAAAGTAGTGTACAGTCTCCCCTCTTCTGGATACTCATAAAGAACATCTGTGCAGCCTCTCTCAACGACAACATAATTTTGCCCTTCCCAAATGCTGGTCAGTTAACGCAACGCTTTGTTCAATAGTTGTCACAAACACCAATAAATCACCAGAAGAGTTGCACATTTGAAGTATAAACTAAAAAAAAAATGTGGGTAAGTGAACTGGAGGGAACAACGGCCACCCCCCAAAAAAAGCTGTTTAGTACAGCTACTTCAGTGTGTTTAAAACAACCTATAAACTGAGCCTGGTAGCTAACTGCTGCTGCAGAGGCAGAGGATAGACATGCAGCGAGGAACTCGCTCATCCCAGAAAGGACTGCAGACCTGGAAGCACCTCATGCCTGAAACATGACTCAGACAGAGCTGTTAGCTTGCCCTGTAGTACTTAACCAAATCAGCATACAGGGATTTCAAAGCAACGTTTCAAGGCAAACAAAATAAAAAGTACTAAGAGAATAACACACCACCTAAGAATGCAACGCCTTCCCACTTATGCAAGATGTATCAAAGAATGAAAACTGACTTTATCAAAGAAAAAACATAAGCTAGACAGCTTGGCTATTAATAGCATCTGAACTCAGTAACTGCTAATAGAATTGTTTTAAAAATATTAATATTAAAAATAATAATAATTTGACAACTTTTCACTGCCAGGTTTCAGCCAAGTCACAGCCAGAAAAGTCATCTACATTTTACACCCATCCATTTAGTCTGTGTTTACCAGGGAAATTATGTTCCCTTTCATTACTCAGCTTTGTTTCAACTGATTCAGAAATCCAACATAACACACTAAAGGTTTTGCCCTTACCTGGAAATTGGCTGTCCTTATTTTACACTTATTTATATATGCATGTACATTATAGATTTATATATGTAAGCAGGGAAATGAAGGCTTTTCTTGGGGGTGGGAGTTGTTAATAATTTCTTGTACTATTTGAAAGACAAGGTACCAAGGAAAAGAAAAGCCAACCCCACAAAGATTTACAAATGCAAGAAACTTAATATAAATAGACCTTTTGCACTAAACAAGACCACACACACCCAGCATTCACATGCTGAAGAGCTGGCAAGCCTGAGGAATTAGTTTGCAATTTTTAGTACTTTCACAAACTAGGTTAGGATGGATTACTAGTAAAAGCTAACTACAAAAGGAATATTTGTCTGGCTTTTCTGAATTGAATAAGGAAAAGACTGAAAAGACCACTTTATGACATTTCTGTTGTGAGAAAAGTCTTTTAATGGAAATTTTCTAGCCTGAAAAACTGAATGCAATAAAACACTTTCATGAACAGAGAGACACAACTAAGCAGTGAAAAGGAGGAACATATACTAACATGCTGAAAAGCCTAATGATATTTATACTCATTAACTATTCTGGAGTAAAGAATCACAAATACCTCGCCTCCCTTCAATTATAGCATGAAAAAATACAAAATTACCATTAAAGTCTTCCAGCAAAAACACAAGGAAAACCAAGGAGATTAAAAAAACAACTATAACAAAAGCGAGTAGAAGCTCACAAGAGCAGTGAGAATCTACCCCTTTTTTTCAGGAGCACGGGGAAAAGATTATGGAATGATTAGGTGCTTTCTTTTTGCCTTTTTTTTTTATTATTATTTTTTTTAACCAACGCCATTATCTCCTCTGTAAAATATCATATGAAAAACAGAGAAAATTTAATACACCGTTGTCTTGATCTGCTTACTCATAGTCCACTTAAAACCTACACAATATTCAGATTTCAGCATACTTATCTAAGAGACATCAGAAGAAATCTCTTCTACAGTCATAAAAAGCATGTCGTCAAAGGAATCAGAAGTTGAACAAAACATAAAACTGCCTTCGGTGTTTTGGATTAGTAGGTTTTAGCAAATTGTCCTCTTAAAGCATTTTAAGTACTGTGACAGCAGTCAGCACTGAAAACTTATGCTTTGCTTAAAAGCTCTGCTTTGAACTCTGCCAAATTTCTTCAGTGTTCCCTTGTTTGATAACTGCTTTACATTTACAAAGAACAGGCAAACGGGATAACACTAGAAGAACCAAACAACTGACATTCCCCATTTTGATCTTACTCCAGCCTAACACCACACAGAGATGATATAGATTCAATGAAGTGATCAAAGATCAAATTGAAGCATTTTTCTAATAGATCCAGGGCAAGTCTCAACTAGGTCTTATAATTTTTTCACTGTAGTTAAAATAAGTCTAAAATTTCTGTGTTTCAATATATTTTTTCCTTATTGCTTAAATCCTGTATTGATTTAAATTAGCAACAGGTATCCTAAATCACACCATACGATTCACAAATAAAGGCAAGTTGTATTTGGAAATAACCAAAGGAAAAGAAGATTTGAAAAAGTCAGTTATCCACTCAAAATTTTTGTTCTGACCTGTTCTGAATTCACCAAAACTACAACCATGTTTGTTCTTTATGACTTTTTTTTCCTTCTGGTTAATATTCATCAGTCACTTTCATTGGTACAGAACAAGTGTTTAGACACAAAAGGAAGCATATAACTCCACCTCTATATAAATATAGTAACCAGTGTGTAATAATTAGAATGAACATGCCAGAATTTAATTGCAGCAGAACTTGGTTTTGAAGTATACAACAGTGCCTCATAACTCAGCAGAATTAAGTTCCTGACATGGTAGTTGAAAAATGGCTCCTTTTGCTACCCAATTAATATATGTAATCACATCTTTTTAGTAAATGGTAGCAGAAGTAAATGACATTCTGGCAAACTGAAGAGCGCAATCTTTCACACACCCGCTAACAAAAATAACCTCACATTATTCATAGCATGGAGCACGGAATTCAATCTTTTCATGGCACCACTCCTTGAGAAATTAATTTCTCAAACTCTTTTTCGAAGTTTCTCGAATCTTTTACTGAAGCATATACAAAGTGCAGTATTGTAAACATCAACCAACACCAAAGACGCACAATCTTCCTAGAGAGAAGAAATGCCCAACATGTCTATGCACAGTACCTTCTGACTTCAAGCAAGTTTCTACATGTTAAAGTTAATGCGTGTTGCTGGAAAAATATTGATTTTTTTTTTTCCGGACAATCAGATTTCTGGACCAAATCTCTTTCAGGCCTCATCTACACTTGGTTTACTGTTGTTATGTTTTTTTATTTGTTTGTTTTTTGCATGTCTACCATTGAGTAATGTTGGGGGAACACACAGACCTATTACCAAGTATAGCTACGCCAGCAAAAAAATCCTGATGTAGTCCCAGTTTCAAACCTACAGGAAAATAAGTCTGCTCTAATGGCTTATTCAGTTTGAAATCACTGCTTGACAGCAGTACAAGGTCACCCTGTTGTTGTAAAGCCAGCTGTCATTTTGGGGAGGCCCTCCTTCCTTTTGGTAGTGGCCAGCATTTATCTTTTCTGTACAAGGAAACTCAGATGTTTGTCAACCAGAGACTACTGTATCATTTACCTATCGTGTTATTACCTTGTAGTAGTTCTCACTGCTATATGTTCATGCTATGTAGTTACCCCAGAATATAGTTACATATTAAAGATGTTTCAACAAATAGAGTGACTCAAATTCCTGGCCATTCACCCAGTGCTTTAAGGACGCATTACCCCTGTCGAGGCTCAATTCTACGACCATTTTATACACCAACAACAGAAATTACACTGATCAACAATTTGGCAGAACTTTTCACCTGCAGTCCTTCAAATAAAACATACCACAGCTCTGCACCACTAGTTCGTTGTTTTCATATTAGGTAATATATATGTCCAATATTTTTAAACTGTTTAAAATAAGAAAGTGCAAACGTTGTCAGGCAAAGATTTGGCTGTGACAGCAATCACAAAAGAAATTTGATTAGATCAAATAAATGGTTCCTAACTGAAATACATGTAGAGATCTGTTAATCAAAACTCCAACTTAAGTAGAAATCAAATTTCAGAAACAGAAGGCAAATCTAAAAACTTAAGTATCGATCAGTGAATTTGAAACAATAGAAGTTTTACTCCATTACTCTGTACCTTTGAACACACAAATGAAGCTCATTTACAGAGAAATATATAAGGTACAAAACTCAACTAAGAAGCTCCTTAAATGTGTAAATATTCTTCAAAATTGACAACTGTAAGACTATTTTCACAATTTACATGGGTATTGAGCAGCTTAACATTCATAAGCCAAAAACAGATTAAAAATACTTTCAGATGCAACCAACACCAGCTTTTAAAGTTTGAGGTTATATGTACATATAGTTTCAAAAATAAATAAATAAATAAAATCACCACAAACAGCTATTATTTTGTCCTAGTGAATGTTTTGGGGGTTGAGGGAGTTGTTTTATTTGTTGCTTTTTTATTTTTAAAACACAGCATTGAGTTCACACAAATACTCATAACCTCCTGTTCAGGGAAAGATTTCAGTATGTTTATCAGTTTTTATATTTATATATTGTATAAATATAAATTATATACATTGTATTACTTCCAGAAATACAAACATGACTTTCAATTACATAGCTTCCTGGTAAATGCAGACTCAAAGTGACTCCAAAGTACTTGGTAAGCACAGACTATATATAGGTGACTTCAAACTAAGTATTTTGCATAGCTTTAAACTAGAGAGTTTAAAGTCACCTATAGTCAATGCTCACCCGTAAGCAGCACAAGGTAATGACTTTGGGGTTGTTCAGCCTGGAGAAGAGAAGGCTCTGGGGAGGCCTTGCAGCAACCTTCCAGTGCCTAAAGGGGGCCTACAGGAAAGCTGGGGAGGGACTCTTTGTCAGGGGGTGTAGTGATAGGACAAGGAGTAATCGCTTTAAAGTAAAAGAGGGTAGGTTTGGATTACATATAAGGAAAAAATTCTTCACTCAGAGAGCGGTGAGGCACTGGAACAGGTTGCCCAGAGAAGCTGTGGATGCCCCATCCCTGGAGGTGTTCAAGGCCAGGCTGGATGGGGCTTTGGGCAACCTGGTCTGGTGGGAGGTGTCCCTGCCCATGGCAGGGGGGTAGGAACTGGATGGTCTTTAAGGTCCCTTCCAACCCAAACCATTCTGTGATTCTGTGATCCTGCTGCCATTCTGCAATAAGCTCAAAGCTCCTGTTAATGTCATCTACCGCTCTTCTACCACCTCCCCTCGGCCTGCAGAAACCATGGCTATTTTTCCTCTTCCAGCCTCATGCATGTGTGTAATGGGCACTCCCATTTAAACACCCCAAACTACTCACAGCCCCATGCAGCCAGAGGCAGCAAGGAAGGGCAGTCGCTGTGCCTTGCTGTGGCAGCAGGTCACTCACCAGAGCCCACACAGGAGAAGGAAAGGACAGATCACGCAAGGAGAAAGGCGAGACTGCAGAACAGGGCTTTAAACTGGTTTCTGCTGCACCCTAAATTGGATGTCACAACATCATCTAATTCTAGCCTAGTATCTAGGTGTTATCTTCTGTAAGTCTTACACACCATCTACACCAGGCTTGCCACCACACCTGCTCTCTGTTACATGCCATTAATAAGCCACTTCTTGCTTACACATTTATATAATAAATGACACCTATCTGTTACAATGAAAGAACATACTTAAGCCCGGTTTATTCAAAGATGCACATCAGGGAAGGAAACATGAATACCATGTCATCCATGCATGCAGTCAGCCAGACGGCAGCCTCAAATGCCTTCGCCCAGCCTAACTCCTGCAGCCTCACAGGGAGCGCCATGGCAGCCCCATGCCCTTGGCCTCCTCCTTCCTTTTGCTCAGGTGAATGAAGTGCCGGGCAGCGAGCACAGCCCAGAGCTAACCTCCTGAAGACAGCACAGGTTTAGCTCACCCCAGCCACACTGCCACTGCAGCTTGCTCTCAAACTGAACCGTCCCCACCACTGCCCCTCATCCTCCCATACACCAGATTTATGAGGCGGCGCGTCTTCAAGACTGCTGAACTCACTGATCAAAAGGAGACTAATCCCAAGATCCATCTTTCCTCCAAGAAGTTTCAGATAGAGCTAAATTAACTCACTCACAGGCCGCATGGTGGCCAGATCCAGCACAAAGACCTAAGAGCCATTCAAGAGATGGAAATGTCCCTCTCTGTGGCAGCAGTAACTTAAATTGGCTTAATGGGATCGTCAGATTGTAAATGAAGCTCCAAATCCCAGTGCACACTTCTGCGAGCAGCACTACAAAGGCATCTTTCCATGACAATAATAAACTATGACAGATGGGATCCTATTAGCACATGAAAACATGAGCCTTGTCCTGACTGACTAGGTTATCAGGAGTAAAGTAATAGTTTTGGAGGCTTCCTATTACACATTCAATGAGATCTGAGTTGAAAAAGGAAGAGTAGGGATTTCCCCAAAACCTATGCTAATGTGAAACAAAGCTGACATTTGGCAATGTATCCAGCTCCTGAGGGGTGAGATGACTGAAAGGTCTTCCTCCAGCTAAGGAGGTCATACAGAGACATCATAAGACACCAGAGCAAGAAGTACCACTGTTCCATATCTCTGCTTTTTAATCCAAATATTGCCAAGACTTCCACATAAGAGGATAAAGTCTCTTTAGCTCACTTGTATCAACAGCATTTCAGAAGGATACAAACCGTAGTGGCAAGCATTAAGCAGGTTAACTCTCCCAAACACCAACAAGAGGCCAAGGGGTCTTCAAGAGTCTTGTTTAGAAGTTCTCTCCCCCCAAAAAAGGGTTGGTTAAGGACCTTCCATCCTCCCAGGAGCTCCTGCTGACACTGACACAGACCATCATTTAACCACACGATCTCAGCTCTTCAGTAATGAACCAGATAGTTGCATAAAAGTGTCAGCTCGCAACCAGGAATGGTACAAATGAAAAAAAAAAAAAAAAAAAAAAAAAAGAAAATGCCAGGAATTATTATGATATGGGTGATATGGGTGAGAACAAAAATCATTGCTAAGGACTATATAAATCCATCAGGCGGCTGTGTCTTGGATACTCTAAGCAATGCAGTAGAACTGGAAAAGAAAGAGAAAGCCGGTAAAGGGTGAAAAAAAAAAAAAAAAAGAGGTAGAATGGTACCTTTGTAACAGTTAAAACAGGACTTTTCAGACTACAAAAGGAATAGTTGAGAGAGTTTGGAAAACTACAAAATCCTGTGTGGCATGAAGAAGGTAAATTGGGAGCCATTATTAACCATTTCTTTCAATACACGATGGGAAGATATTAAATAAAACTAGTAAGTTAAAAAGACCATAGCTTTTTCCATAAAACATGTAGATTCCTTTCCACTATGTGATGTGAACACTAAAACTGATACAGGCTGAAGATGTTATTAGGCACAATTGTGGTTACAAGAAACCACTTAATGACATTAAATACCAAGACATTGTCTCTGCGGTCACAGTATCCAGCCAAAGTCACTCACCTTGCCCATATCACTCTCGCAAGTGCCTGCCATCAGACTGGAAGCTGGGCTAGGTGGACCTCTGCCTGAACCCGTGTAGGTTTCTTCACCCTTTTCCTCACCTCATTCTTAAATTATCTTAAGTAGATCTTAAGTAAGGGCAAGACAGCTACTTGGTTTAAGATGTACTGTTTACATTAACTAACTAATCAAGGCCTACAATCATTTCTCAGGCAAAATGGACTAAGCGGGACTTCTTGGGTCTGTATCTTCTGGGTGCTTTCAACTCCACTTTCACAAGGTCCATTTTGAAAATTAATACACGTGGTATAATTGAACACACAGGTAGACAAGTGGTCTCTACCACAGAAGAGAGATGAACTTATAAAGGAAAGTAAAACATTTGGGAAGGAGGGGGTGGAAGTGATAAAATAACTTTGCTTTTAATTCCACTCATCATCCATATAATTTGTCAATACATTTTAACAGCTTGGTGGAAAAAAAGCTACTGAGAAGTCTCTTATACATACACGCCTACCTGCACAAGTGTGTCCTGTATATCATATGCTAGTTGCTTCAGTCATTTTATTCTTGAACGTGGCTACAACTTTTGTCATTTTGACAGCAAAAGGTTAATTCAATTACTTAAAAGGATTTAAAAACATTTTCAAAACATGCTTAATTTGTTCTACATGATTACATATACAAAAATAGATGTGCTTACTTTGGTATATTGGTGTATTTCTCTGTGTATAAATGTATCAAACTACAAAAAAATTATAAAAAAAGTAATATTTCAGGCTTCATAATATCAAATTTCTGAGTTATTTATATTCTGCCTTTGGAAGAGAGAGTCTATTTTATCAATGAAAAAAAAAGGTTAAACCAGAAATATTTACTCTTGCCTGTTCATTTGTGATACCATAACATTGCCTGAGAAAGTCTGAAGAATAACTACTCTCATAAAGGGCTTGAACTTATAAAACATACAGACCTCCTTTTTATCCTTAATTATCCCTATAGTCTGAAATACCACACAGTTAAATAACTCCAGGTAGGCTGACTCATTTCTAGAATTTTTATCTTTGCATCTTTCACTTAATATTAAAAAAAAAAAAAACTTTCACAGATACTGTCTGAGGCAGTGCAAAGTATATTTCTATCAGCTAGCTGTCAAGCAAGCAGCATTTACCAAAAAAATGGTTTTTTTCCAAAATTTAAAAACACGCAAATTGCTAAAAATAATATTAACAAAAAATATATAAGCTTAAAATTATCAAGTTGTGAAAACAAGCTGAACTTGTTCTTTATCGAACTGTAGGAGTTACAGATGAAAGGAGGTGCTATATAAGGAATAGCCAGACTTCAACAAAGTACGCGCTGCCAAAACATTTTGGCCTAGATTCTGACAGGCACGCACCCAAGTTGAAGGGTCAGGGAAAGAAGCAGTGTAAAGAAACAATGTACAGAGACCAGAAAAATATGACACTGTGGATTATGGTTGGCTTTGGCGGGGGGTGGGCAGAGAGGAGCTGCTTGCTTTTTGCTTTTGAAACCTGTGGGAAAAGACAGCATTTCAACTGTGTGCAAAGGGGGCGGAGATAATACACAAGCACAATTTTTAAGACAGCAACAAATTACAAGATGCATCTTGTTCCTTTTCCTAACTTGCTTCTGTTCCTCCTCTCGCCTTCTCATTTGCTTTCACAGAGCAGCTAACAACCGGCACACACATGCTCTTGAGGATGGCCAACTTTCAAGAAGCCTGTATTCTGGCATTCAATTAGACACCTAACAAACACATCCAAATTTACATGGGGAGTTCTGGATCTGGCCCACATCCACCATTCGAGAGTGGTGAAAAGCATCATAAAAATGAAATAAAAAACAAATTAAAGCAAGACAGACAGATTTGTGAAAGGTCCAGACTGAATTAATATCCTCGTTAATAAGCAAGAAAAATTAACAGTGTTTTAAAATTGTTACAATGCCAACAATAAGAACACTAATAGAGAGGAAGCCGAAAATGAGTTAGGTTACGTTTAACACTGAAACCCACACGCTCTTATATTAAGGTGGGGAGGACGAAAAGACAGTCAAATGAAGATGCTTGAAAAACAGTACTCCTGTTAAAAACAGAAAATTGTTATGATGAACACAAATGATCCTATGTGCTGGATATACAGACTGTATGCCAGAGAGGCCCTCACTGGAACTGACATACAAATCCCAACCTCTGTGTCCTGCATCCACTAACAGAGTAACAGAGTGAAGTCTAATCAACAGGGAGGAAAAAAAAAAAAAAAAAAAAAAAGGTGCTTCAGGGACCGATTTAGAATAAGTAACAAAACCAAAGTCTGTAGCGATTATTAAATTCAGAGCCTTCAAACCAAGATCATAAGCAAGTAGGGCATCACTCTACATGTGTGTATTGAATGTATTTAGTAAGTGTCCAGGCATCATACCTTACTTAAAACTGAGCACCCTGAAAGCATCAGCTACCAACAAATCTATTTCTCCAAACCTTCAAGAAAGTCCAACTAAGCCTGCGATTAATAAGCCTCTGACCAGCACAACACATCAGTATTTTTGATGTTTGGCAATAGGAACTGAAGTCTGTAGCTGCTGACATGCTGCACAAAAAAATGAATCTCATGTTTCCTAGATACAATTGTTCAACTCTTTGACAAGCTTCACCTACTCTGGTCAGAACGATCCTGAACATTCCTCTCAGCTTACTTAACACACACCCCAAGGTACAAACCTGACTTTCTGTACTTTCAGGTCCAAGAAGGGCTACAGTTTATGCTTCTCAGCATAAAATACCATGGACCATGTAACTTATCAGAACTTCCCGCTCTTCTTCCACCAGTAAACAAAAGCTTGCGTTAGCCTGACAAGTTACAGAAAGCAAAATCACTGGTCTGATTTCAGTGTGGTTTTGAACGAAGAGGTGTCACGCTTCAGAACCTTTTATTTTAGCTACTCCTAAAGCATGCCAACCTCATATATGGTACGCATCCCTTCCCCTGGTAAAAGCCTTGTAGGTGCTTACGTAATTGTACGGTTCTGATACGCAGACACCGAATTATAGGCACCAAAGTCAGCCACGCAGGAGGGATGTAATCTGTTCAGAGCAGCCCAATTTACCTTATTGCTTCAGCAGATTTCTTAATTGACAGTGACACATCTCAAACTTCTCAATTAAAAATTAATTTATAGGATCAGGGGGAAAAAAACAGCCTCCAAACTACGCATCAGCCCTTATGAAAACCCTTATGAAAACTGCTCTTCCAAGTCTCACTAGCCTAGATGCTTTTATTAGTGGCGGTTTTCGAGCTCAAGCTTTCCTATCGATATTAAAGAGATGCACACGCTTGTCCGACTGATGCGCCCGGCACAGCAGCGAGTACTGTTAACAAAAAAAAGAACAAGAACAGAGACGGGAAAGCGCCTGAAGTCTACTTCGGGCTGCTCCACGCCACTCCGGAGCGACACAAGCCCACGCTACAGCCCCACGGGGACCGACGCCGGGCTCCGGCCACCGGCAGCGGCGGGGGGCTCCGGGGCAGGGCTCCCCGCGCCCCCTGCTCCCCGCTCTCCCGGGGGCTCTGCCCCGGGGTCCCCCCCGTTCCCAGCAGCACAGCCCCGGGGCCGCAGCCCCCCCGTTCCCAGCCCGGTGCCCCGGGCTTTCATCCCGCAGACCCGAGGGGAGGAAGGGGCGAGAAACTCGCAAACAAAACGGACGCCGCCCCGCACGCCGCCTTCCCTCCCACCGCGGTTCTATTATTTTTATTATTGTCCTTTTTTTTTTTTCCTTTTTTTTTTCTTTTCCCCTTTTAGGAAAGGGGGCGCCCCGCGGGGAAGCGCCGGGAAAAGTTTCGGCGGGGGAAGGGGGCGGCGGCAGCTCCGGCCCCGCCGCCACCTGGGAGGCTGCCGCGGCGGGAGGAGGAGGAGGAGAAGGGAGGAAGGACAGACGGCGACTTCACCAGGCGCCCGATCCCCGATCCGGCCCGCGGACACGCGTGGGGCGCCCTCCAGGCTGCACCCCGCGGGGCGGCGGGGGGAGCTACACGGGGTTGGGGACGTACGGGGATGGGGGCACCCTCCGCAGCCCCACCGCCGTCGGGAGCCGCCACCCGGCGCCGAGCCTCCCGCGGCCCCCGGCCCCTTCCCTTCCCCGGGGCACCCTCACCTGGGCGCCGAGCGGCGACTCACCTGCGGAGAGCTGGGCCCGGGCCGCCCCGGGCAGCGCTGGCGAGCAGCCGGCCAGCAGCAGGGCGAGCGCCGCCAGCAGCGGCAGCGGAGCGGCGCCGGCCCCCCTGCCCATGCCGACTTGCCGAGAAGTTTCCCAAAGCGGCCGGGGCTGCCCCGGCCCGCGGCGGGCGGGCGGGCGGAGCCGGCCCGGCCTCCCCCCGGCCTCGCCGGCCGGGAAAGCCCCGCGCCGAGGGGCGCCCGCTGGCCCCGGGGCCGCCCGCTCGGGGCAGCGTCTGCGGCGCGACGGGCGCAGCGGCGGCGGCAGCGCCGGCTCGGCTCCGGCTCCGGCTCCGGAGTTACTTTGCCGCTGGGCGAGCGGGGAGGGAGGGAGGAGCCGAGCGCGCACGGCCAGCCCCCGCTCCCCGGCACTTGGCAGGGGGAACGTGGGACTCCGGCCCCGCAGCCCCGGAGCGGGCGGAGCGGCGCCCGGCAGCGCCTCCTGCTGCAGGCGCGGGGGGCAGCAGCGGCTCGGAGCGGAGCGGAGCGGAGCGGAGCGGCTCCGCTTTCCTCGGCACGGCTCGGAGCGGATCGGGCACCGCCGCCGGAGGAGGAGGAGGCGAGGGGAGGAAGGCCGGCGCCGGGTCGTCCCGGGCGCGGCGTGCGAGGGGAAGGTCCCGCAGCCCCCGCTCGGCTTCGCTCGCTGCTCCTGCCTCTAAAAGCGCCTCAGAGCGCGTTGCGTTATTGCCATGCATCGAGCAGGCTGGCTCTGTCTCCCAGCCGGGATTTTTGTTATTTTTATTTTTTTTTCCCCCCTCCCTTCTCTTTGGCAACACTCGCCTGGCTCGTCGTGCCAGTAAAGTCTCATTGATCGGAAGTGAAGTCGTAATTAACAGCACCGCCATTTGCGCTGTTATATCCAGGTGTAACAAAACGCTGACCTTCCCGACAGGTCTGCACGCGGACAGACGACTCCGGCACCCGCGTGCGGTGAAGCAGGACCTCCCCAGCACACCCAGGCTCGGGGGCCGCGATGCCGTCAAGGCCCCGCTCTGTGTCTCACAGCGGTGCAACTCGTGCACCCAGAAAGCATTTGGAATAACAGGTAAAGGCGCCAGGGCTGGAATTTTTTGTTTAAATGAGTGTGGTTTCCTCCACAATTTTTAAACCTATTTTTGATGAGTTTTTCTTTTTTTTTGCTCGGCAGCTTGTAATTAGAGATGCTATGTAGTGCTCGCAACAGAACCCGAGACCACTGGAAACTTGCAGGTTTTATTGCAAACTGGAAATTCAATCCAGGTTCATCGAAGGTTTGCTGTGATTCCAAATCCTTTCCAGCCATTGTGTGGCAACTGATAGGTTTTGCCTCAACACCCTGCAAACCCTCATGTTTTCACAGCGAAAAAAAAAAAAAAAAAAGGTGAAACAGGAGTTTGAAGTACATGGTAGCTTGTAAAACAAAGCACACCCCCCCAAAAAAAAAAAAGAACTCTCTTCTTCCACCTCTACAGCTGGAAACCTCTGTACTTCATTTGGGTGGAGTGGCCAAAAACTTGCATGCTTACTGTAAAATACAAAATTATATGCTTCAGTGAACACTGGCTCTTTGTTTGAACTTAGGATGGGAGTTTCATGAGGCAGATCTCGTGACAGCCAGTGTTTCAGGAAGGATGGGCCACGTGCTGGTTGCAAGTAAACACGGGAAATTCTTCTGAGCAAGGTGAAGGAAAGCAGTGTGCTGGCCCTGCTTCCCATGCATTAGGCTACATCATGATTGCTGTGGAAATTTTTAAGGAAAATACAGAAGTTCCTTGTATGGGGTGGGGGGAGTATGTGTGTGTCTGGTGTTGTCCTGTTGTGTGCGTGTCTGATGGAGTTAGCTCCAGCTGGGAGCCATGGAGCTAACGCTGTAAAAGACGAGTGCCAGCCAGACAACTCATGGGTAGCTGAGGAGGTCGGGGGAAGAGGAGGACCAACACGGCCTCCCCATAACCTCGCAGCAGTCTCACAGGTACCCCTGGTGACCGGCACTGCCGATGGCCATGTCCAGACTGTGGCCGAGGGTGGCTGTGCAGCACCAGCTCGCTGCTCCGTTTGGAGGGCCTGTGGCGATGGGTCGTACTGAAGCACGCTCCCCCATGCTTTATCCACATACTTTCCTTATCTGCCAGAGGGAGTCCCCTGGGATTTCAACCTTTTCCGCTGCTCACGTTCCTATTAAAAGACAACAAAGAGGATTTTGATTGCTATTCTTTCCTTGAGTAGAGAGTTCAAGCTTGAGAGGTATGGAAGAGATGTGCACGTGACCCCACTCCTCTTCCAGGTACGTATCTGCTGAGATATTATGCGCAGTTCTCTCTGTGTGCCTTCTAATGTACTTGGCACACTGACAAATACTTTAACTTACATATCAGGTTAGACATCATTTTTATCTTATATGACATGAGTGGATTTATTTTTGTTCCAGCTTTTACATTTTTAGAGCTCTAAATGTTTCACTGTTTTTTGCATTTTCAATTAAGATCAAAGCATACGTATATTACCTCTTGAACGACATTTAAAAACTGTCCAAGGTAACACCTTATATGCCAAATGTAACAGCAGAAAGACACAGAGGGCTCGTAGAAATGCCTTTCCCTTCATCTCAAGGAATATTTGGAAATTAAGGAAAGTACGGTCTTTATCCTGACAATTATAATCTCTAAATGAAATGTGAAATAAATCTGTGTCAAGTTTAAGCAAGTTTGATTCTGAAACTCTGCTAGATGCCTCCACCTTCTTTGCATTCCCTGTTATAAGTTTCCCATTATACTTTTGGATGTTGCTAAGCCCGTCGTAACATAGGTTTTTAACACAGGCTGTCATCTAATTTGGTTCCTAATGACTGACAACTGCCTAGCATAATACACCATCTCACAGTAAAATATCATAAATTATCGATAATCCGATACTATATGACAGAATTTCTATCTGACATGGTATTTTCCCAGGATATTTGCATGGTATGTAAAATATTAAAATACATATTCCTAACCAGCAAAAATATTTCTCTCTTCCCCTCCCCCCCCCCCTTTTTTTTTTCCCCGGGAACTGTTAAATGTTCTCCTAGAGTGTGAGGGGATTTTGAGACATTTAAATGAAATTTTTCTAGCCAAGTGATCAGATAGTCAAGGATGCTCATTATCCTGCTGCTCCCACCCAACTTTCCAGCCCTCTGCACTTTCACTTCCTTTGTGAAAATCTGCCTGCTTATTCCATGAGCCCTAACAAGAACTGAGGCCTCATGAAAATCTGGCTCTTCAAGGTTGGAGATCCTTGAGAAAATTGAGTATTGTATCGACCCAGGTTTTCTTGATGTTATCCAATAATACCCACGGCAGGGTCTTCATTGTGTTTCCACTTCTGAAAAAATTATCTCAGTAAGATGTACTGCAAATTTCAATTAAATGTATTATTTTACTGCCTGGTACTCACAGAGGCTGTTTTAGAGCATACTAATTCCACGGAGAACCAGCAGCCGATACCCTTGTCATAACAAACCATCACCGGAGAGAAGGAAACGATGCTGAGTGTCTTACTGATGCCTTTGAACAGTCTCCCATCACATAGCTGCTTTTTGGATGCAAATGTGGAGCAGGTAGAGGGTCTAAAAAGTCTGGGGATTGTTTCACTGCTGCGTATTGCGTGTGCACAGATGATTCCATAACAAGATAATAGCTTGTTCAGGGAGCACCGCGTGTTCTTCCAGCTACCTGTGGTTTATGGTGGGAACAAGGGATGCAACAAGGGAATTGTCCTGTGACTCTCTGTCCCCAGGGACACTTCTGCATCTCTTGCATGCATTCTCCAGCCTCCTGTCTGCAGATTTAGTGACAGGCTCGTGTCATTATAAGAGAGCTCTGTGGCATTTCTCATCCCAAACTTCCTGTTCTTACTTGACCACCATTCTCAGCAATATTCACCTTTTGGGCTAGAATTTTCCATTCTTTATCCAAAGACTGGATATCACTTTGCTCTGCTTGTCATTTCTGTGGTTTTGATAAAATGGCCTGTGATTTTTTTTAAAAAGAGTGCATTCCCTATTATTGACCAAATTCTGTCTTATTTTTCCTTCGAGCAGACAAAATAGTTGACAACTGAAATATAGCATGGGAATAGCCTTCAAGGAGGAGTGAAGCATGGCCTTGTTTTGAAATAAATTGTTTTACTGAATTCCATCCCTTCAAAATTACATTGTACAGTGCCTTTCTTATGTCAAAGTGCAACCCAGAAAGAAACTGGCGTCTGAGTTTGCCTAAACATCAAAGGCACTGTTCTGTAAGAGTCTCTATTTGAGTAGAGTCATGTCCCGTAAGACACTAGCCCATTAATGCAATGACCATTGGGAACTGGTCTTTGGGAAGCTTCTAGTAGGTGTAGCACGGTGTATCAATCAGCGATTACGAATGCATTAAGCTCCTTAGAACTGTTTACTTTCAAATAAGCTCTTGCAGCACATTTTGTGTATGTATGGGTTTAAGCAAATGCATCTTCCCACATTACCTAGAAGCCTTTTACTAGTCTTCTACCCCCATGCCTTTCCTCACGGCTTCATGATGGTATTCCTCATCAGAACCATAGGGGGAAAACTTCATTTTTTGTCATTGGGGAAGACGCCAACAAGACTTAGGAAGCTTCTGAGGACTTGCAGAGGTACATTGCATTTCTGCACTGATTAGTCGATTATTTTTAGATTAGCATACCTGTACCTGCTGCTTGCAATCATTTGAAAGCATGTAGAGCTTTAAAGTCCACAGCATTAAAGCTTAGCTTGAACTCAGCTGAAGGCATTCATTCAGCTTTTGGAACAGCTCCAAAAGGGCGCTCGGTATGCCCTTCAAGGATTCATGAGAACTTGGGAGAAAAATGGACAGATGGCCTTAGGGCATGTGTTGCCACTGAAGTGCAAAAGACAAGGAGATCCAACAGTAAAGAACAGTTGAGTTGTATGAGGTCTTGCAGGTGTTAATCTGATGCAGTGAGAACTAGAAGCTGACAGAAAAAAAATGAAAATAAAAGGATAATATATGATCATCATCAGAATAATATATATCAGATATATCTCAGATATATAATATATATCAGATATATGATCATCATCAGAATGATCATTTTAGCTGAGGCTTTTCGGGCTAAATCATTGGCTGTGATCAGAAGTATAAATCAGACAGTATTGCTTCTGTTCCCTTATTAGGTAAATCTGCATATATTTGTGGCTTAATTAGGTTAAAATGCACATTTAAAATTCAGGGAGTAGAATGCATGTAAAAAGTTAATGGATGAAAGGAACAAGCTGAAAGTAAAATAAACACAATCTAAAATCATGTTGCAATTTTCATCCAAATTTTATCTGCTCTTAGTGTGTTGCGATTGCCACAAGCAACATTGCAATATTTTGTACTTTTGTACATAAAGAGAAATGCAGAGCTGAGTAATTTCCTCCTGAGAATCTTATAAGAGCACACAGTTTGTGAGAGTTGTCAAGTGGTAGGCCTGGAAACACTTACATCTCTCTTTCATAGGCTCTTTTTTACAAGGTTTGAATGATTCTGAGGTCACAAAGGAGGCACCTCATACAAAACAGACATCAGCAATGCATTTGTAAATGTCAAACTCTCACCCCATTACCAACAAAAATTTGAAAACTTCATTTGAACAGTGTGATTCATCTGGGGAGAATAATGCAAGATGTCCATAGCCTCAAGACCTTTTACAATGCTGTTATGTCCAGTTGTGCTGCATCCGGTGATCAGTTTATTAAGGGACCTTGGAGGCAAATTAATTATTTAGGAGTATAATAAATTGTGAATTCAGTCTTCCTTCCCTTAATGGAAGTAGTATTCTTGTGATTACCCTTAGATCCTCGATACCAGATGTTGCTGAACTCTCATCTGAAAGAAGACCTATTTGAGCAAACCTTGAAATTAGACAAATAGAGCTTATAAATCAAAAATTACTTTTAAGTACCTCAGAGTGTTTAACATGTCTGCTGGGATTGGTGGTGACTTTGTTTGGCTTACCCAGTCATAAATGTCCAATATAGATTACTTCAAAACCTGTTAATGAAAAAAAAAATATAAAAAAAATAGATTTGGCTTAGAGGAAGGCAATTACTCTCCCTGTAATAATTTTTGGTGTTACAGTAGTGTATTCAAAACTCTTTTATGAGATCCAAATTCTTACATGTTTCCACTTCTTCTTGATAATTGGAAATTAACTGCCTGAATTTAAAATGATCTAAGGAAAACAACCCTGAGCATAAACAAGCAGGAGTAAGTGACAATATAAAATATATATATATATTATCCGTTCCTCTGGCACACTTATCCATTAAAAAAGAGTATATTCAAGTTCTTGCTGTTAACCAAGGGATGGCTATGATTTGAATAAGAAAGCAGCTCAGGAAGCCCAGTATGATTCAAGTCTACCTTCAAAAATTTTAATGATAGCCAGGAATGAAAATTAGAATCTGCAATCAGTCCATACTCAGGGGAACAAGGCTATGATTAAAGTCATTTCAAGCCCAGTGCTATACTCACATTTATTTTGCAACCACACTGACTACCAAGTGAAAGCAAAACAGGCCCAGGTATGTATGCTTAATACCTGTAGCAATAGTACTGATCAGTGACAGCCCACCTGAAAAGGAAAGGTCATGTCTGGCAGCAGTTTTCTGGCATTAGCTGCAGCAGGGCAGGGAAAGATGCTAAACAAAAGCATAGCCCTCTCTTCTTCAGTCTACCATGTAAATTTGTCTGCTGGGATTGGAATATATGGCCTCTCAAAGAACAGAGGAATAGATATTGAATTCTTTCTTCACCTCATATAAAACTGAGCAATTTTTAATGCTCTGAAGATACTTTTGCAGAAACAATTGCTAAAAATTCATAGGTGCCATCTTGTCTATAGTTTTAGGCAGATTTTATCCTCAAGGGAAATTAATCAAGTTACATTAATACATACTCAACAGACTCACAAGTCATAACTGACGTCTCATATCGTGATTGTTCATGTCATTCCACAAAAGCTTTCTGTATTAGAACAGTCTTTCATAAGACACTACTAAACTTCTCTTCCAAAGTGGAAAGTCTCATCAGATAAATCTCACAATCTCATAAAGACTTTGTCTCTGGGGTCCAACAGCTATTTTCTGGTTTCTCCTAGAATATTGCTGCCTCAGTGCCATGTACTTTAACTCCAAGATTTCAGTGTGACTTTCAGATATCTACCATAAAGCCCTGAGTTTCCACTTTTATGTTCCTTCATTTCAGAGCTGAACTGTTCTCTTCAAATTCCCAGTTTTTAAAATAAGCTACTAAAATGGAAAAGGCTACCTACTCCAAGAATAGATGTGTATATATCTTACCCAAAGTAGGTTAACTTCTGCCCTAAGAGTTTATTGGCAGTTGAATTACCATACTTTGTCTTTGCAGGATGGCAAGTGACTCACTCTGAATTGCTGTATGTCAGAATGTTGGAGTCATGCGTAAAGTTATTCTTTTTTTTTTTTTTTTTAGTTCTAAATTTAAAACATGTATTTCTTAAATCCAGTTTATGTTGTGTAATACCTGAAATATTTCTTCTTTCCCTAGAGTAAGGATTTAGGGAATAAATCTGAAAACTTGGAGGAAGCAGCTTTGTGAAAGACAGTACAGAGGCAAGACATTATAATAAATTTAATAATAATTTAAATAGAGTCAGGAGAGTGTTGACAAGTTAAAACTTTGCAGAGTGGAATTGGTGGGGTTTACCTGGAAACTTGTAACAGAATTTGTTGTTTCCTGAAAATAGAGTTCACATAGATATTTGTATTAGAAAAACGTTTTACCTGTCAGTGTGGTTCATTTTAGTTTAAAAATATATTTCCACTGGATTCTGAAATTCTTTTCAATTTAATGTCAGGTCCAAGGGAGATGTCAGTACATTTTATGTAGAATAATCTGGCAGCTTTTATAATGAGCTTGGCTGTTTTTTTTTTCTGTATCTGTACAAGGGTGACTCTCTATTATCATGCCTATCGCTCACTCAACTGATCCATATTACTGTCCGTTTTATCTCAACAATGACAGACTAGGGGACAGGAGAACAGTTCAAGAATACTTATGGCAAATCCAATGCAAACCTTCACCAGCTATGAAAAATATATCATGCTACATTACCATCCTTTTATGTGCTGTAAATAAGCCCTTCACACATCCTTTGTTTTGCCTACCTTCTTGCAGTTGCCACGTCCCTCAAACAAATCATGGTTCTCAGATTCTCAGAAATATTTACTTGTGGACTGAAATGTGATTATGGAGCTTCCTTTAGCCTACAAGAGGGTAGTTTCTCCAGCTTCAGTGACTGGATCTATACATCTTATTGTTGTACTGTGCATTATCCCATCCTATTCCTGGAATGCCATCTCCTCTGGGTAGGGGCATTTTGGTTTCAAACAGGAGCCCTGCATCCTTGTAGAGCTGCTAGCAGCAGTAGTGTTGATATAGTTTGCAAAGAGATCTTCCTGTCTAAGGGTTGGCCATTTCTTACCTTGAGCTTGGGACAATGTAGTTTATCGGCTTATTAGCTTAGTGAATCAAAAACATTCCAGGAGAACTAGGACAGTCTGTAGGACTGCAGCCTGTGTTTCTCTACATTCCAGTCTACTCCTCTCCCCTCTTGGCTGTTCATCCTCCAGAGAAGAAAAGCAGAATTCTCTTCTAGGCTCAGACACCTCCAAGAGGTGATTAAGGATGAATCTGACCCAAAAAGTGTATCATAGTAACTTCCAGTGATCTTGAAGCTTTCATAGTCAGCAAGATTTTGGTCTCCAAGAAATTTCAAACTATTTTCTCATTTTCACAAGAATTTGGAAGGTTAATGTTGTTTTTGGCATCCCAATGAGAGGTTTATACCTTTTACGGTGCCCACCTGCGTTCCAGCAGTTAATGACTGTTGACTACATGGTACCACAATAATGATAGCACTAGAGAGATAGCACCACTAAAACAACAATATAATTAAATAATTTTCCCAGAAGAGATTATAGACAGTGATAGAACAAAAGAAGAAAACTATAAATATAAATGATGTTAGTCTTGGAGGAAGTCACTGTTTTATTCTGCAGCAAGAAAAAGGTAACAATTAACAGAAACCCTCCAATTCCTACAGATGAAGGGTTAAGAGTCCCATGAACTCCATCCAACTACAGGTTTTATTTGGACAAAATATAGATTCAGAGAAAACCTGTCCTTGCACAGCTGAAATGCCCTTTCCCTGTTTCCTTTCCCACTGGAGTAATTAGCTATGGTAGCAGATCAAAAGAGGTTGCCTAGCATTTATGATTAGAATTGTTAATTCCATATTGCTAAATATTTCATTTAATAAAGAGTATAGCCTGCTTAAAATCTCACTTCTGCATACATTTCTACATTTGAGGTTACAAGTAACATCTACAAATTACTGTCCCAGAAAGATTAGAGAGTATATGTTCCCCCTATTTTTCAATGCTCTCACATGATGCGTTTTATAGCACTTCAGGTCTAGTCATTTTATTGTTTTCTTTATATAATCAATGAGAGTTCTGTAGAGCAACACTGGCTCTCCACGTGGTATTGTGAATAGTCCCACTGAAACTGGGGCCTCATTCATCATGCCTGATGATAATGGCTTGCCGAATTGGGCCATATCTCATAAATCCCCCCCAGCACTTTCTGAGGACAATTTAGAAAGCATTTGTAAGAAAAAAATAAAAATAAAAATAGGACACACATACTGGTAAAAACACAAATTGCCCTTAAATATGACAATTTTTCAAGATTTAGTTTTTAGGTCTGCTAAAAGGGATCATTTTGGGGGTTTCTGTGTAACACAGACCAAACAGTGCCATGCAAGAATGCCCCATATTAAGTGACCAAAATCCAAGGCCTAAAAAGGCATTCAGTCTTTAGTTTGGAAGAGTCTGTCTTTAACCAACACTTTGCCTCATAATGGATTTCAACGACTAGTCAACTTAATTTTAAAAATGTGTCAAGCTTTAAGTTCCAAAAGTTATTCTTGACAATATCTCTCTAAATTAGTCTTTGCTTTTGCCTACACTAATTATTGTTTTATCTATGTAGTATAGATCTCCGAGGGGGTTGTCAGTAATAAATGATTAAAAATATATTGTTAGCAAGCACTTAAAATGATTTTTACTGTAATTTTTTAATCATAAACTGCCAGGGGTTTGAGTCATGCAGGATTTACAATGAAATATGCATTTCTAATGCCTGGAAAAGATGGGTTATTCTATTGGCTTATGCTATTGTAATTCAGCATGTCTTTTGGATCACAAAGTGGAAGTTTACCTATCCAGTCATAAATTATAAGTAATCTCATTAATTTACATCATGTTAACACACGAAGAGTTTTTTATAACTACAGTTGCTATAAGGCAGGTAGAGTGCCTAGCAGCATGCACAGATTCCAGAGAGGTTTGTGATCTTCTAATCCTGCTGTGTTCAAAGTTTTAAGAATTGTCTTGAAGCGAATTTTTGATGGATGGCATACAGTGCTTTTCCATCCAGCACTGTGAGTCATAGCATTGTGTATTGTACCAGTTTATTCAACTTCCATAGACCATCATATCCCACAAAGAGAACTGAGTGCTTCCCTTTCCTCCCTCTAAGGACAAACTTTCTGATTTTACTTTATATTCTTTACCCACAGCTTGTGAAGTGGAATAGAGTTCCAATTGTGGAGATGGTGACTTGACTCTGCTTTTTTTTTTTTTCCCTCCACGTGGAGAAATAAGCCTTGATTAATGATGAGTTTCTGTTCACGGTGTTCTTTCTTTTAAAAGGCAAAACCTGTTCTCAGTGTGTGTGGAAGATGACAGATTGACAGCCCTGTGAGACTGAAAGCCCTGTGTTTATCCCCAGTACGGATACAACACAACAAGCAAAAATGCAACTTTCCACAAACTACCCTGCTAGTGTATTTCAGCCCTGATCTACACAGCCAGGGAAACATTCAGAACACTAGGGGTTATTGTGGTTATCCAGGCTATGCAGTCCTTTGTCTTTGCAGAAGCTACCCACCACTGCGACGGCAGTTTCTGTGATGTGGATGTGTGAGAATATGAGCTTTCATTGAAAAGTCATCACGTGGTAGTGACTTTCATTTAGGAATGATCGGGTCTGAATTTGAATTGCATTTTATAGATGAATGCCTTAATGTCTTGTTTCCAGTCACCCAAACCTTCCAGCTACTCTCAGTGTCCCTTATTTGAAAGGAAAATAAAGAGAGGCTGTGTTTTACATTTTTTGGACTAGGGAAAGGGATCTTACCTGATGATGCATGGGGCTGATTGCATTCATTTCAGTGCTTTGGTGCCTCCCTGAAAATGACGGGGATATGCCTTTATTTATTTATTTATTTATTTATTTATTTATTTATTTATTTTCAAGTCTTCTTGCATGGCTGTGAAATTCGGTGAGTTCAGAGGACAGGTAAGTGGGAGCACACTGAACACATGACAAGGACTATCATAGTGAATGAGTGTTTCTTTGCACACTGATTATTACAAAAGGTTTTCATGGATGCAAATTAGGAAGATTATAGATCATAAAATGTTTTAGTACCATTTTGGGAAGTGTTCCAGTGGAGACGTAGATGAAGAGAGATTGTTATTGGCTCATGTCTTGGCACATTCCTGTTTCAATGTAGTCAAAATTAAGCTGGCATTCTGTGATGGGGTTACACAATGGCTGGATATAGGGCTGTCTCAGGACAGCAAACACTGGTGAGGGAGACGATGAGATCAAGGCAAGAATGCTCTTGTGATCAAAGAGAAGGCTGGAAAAACATGCAGGGGGAAGATGATCAAAGAAGCTCCTCAAGATCCTTCTTCATATCCTATGCTTGGCATTTAACTTCAGTCATACTGCAATACACAGAATGTGACTTTCAGATTATATGACCATGGTAAATTTTGGTCATGGATCTGCTCAGGCAGCTGAAGTGAAATACACTATTTTTCTTTCTGAAAACAAGGTTGTGTAGAGGCCTGGTACAAGGAATTCAGCGGTATAAGAAATTACTAAGGGGACATTTGGTCTTTGCAAGCATGCTGTGAAGTGCTACCTTGCACTACTGCAGTGGCAGTATATGATTAATATTACAATTACTAGCTCGTGTTTTTCCCCTGTGCACCCAGATACTGAGCTATCTGAAACCTGATTCAAGAGATCTTGCTGCAGCTGCAGTGTTCTTGATACAACTCCACTGTGCTTTATAACACAGTAACTAATAACTTCGATGCTATTCTAGTCCCAAAGATCCCAAATCTTATTTCACTTTTTTTTTTCCCCCCTTCCATTTTCTACAAATAACATTTGCTACAGAGATGTGAATACTCTCTGTGGAGATGAAGGTCTACCTGACTGTAAGCTCTGTTGCTTCTGTATTTCATACTGAGTTCTAGAGCATGACAGCAATTCCCTCTGTCCTCCAAGACAAGGAGGGAACTCATGCCATGAAAGGCAGAAAGTTTGGGACACTGAAGTTCCTTTACAAAATCTTTCCATCCAGCTCTAGAATCTGCACAAACCTGGACATGCTGGGAGCTTTCTGGGAGCACATTTAATTACTCACAAAAATGCATACTCAGTAGAGCTGTATTGTTTTTGGTGGTTTGTTTTGTGGTTATTTTTGTTTGGTTGGATGGTTGTTTTCATTTGGTTGTTTGTTCGTTTTAAGTGTGCTGAGGGTCTAGCTTTTCAGCTACAGTTTTTTTTCTTTTTCTTTTTTTTTTTTTAATGACTGCCTAAACAATATGCAATATAGAGGCTGCATGTTTGCTCTCCCACCAAATTTTGTATTGTCCTTGAATAGCCAGTATAAGCATCTTCATTTCTCATCTATGAACATCATGCCCTATCAGGAAAATCTCTTTTCTCAGAAACTGAGAAAAAATATTTTCTCTGTTTGCAATTTCATGTGCTATCGTGTGATAACAAGCCTGTTATTTGAAAAAACTCTGTCAATTTTCATTCTTATAATTACAGTGCTTACTTAGTTGCCTTTGTTGAAATGTTCTTTGGTCCCCAAGGCCATTTTCTGTAAAGCCAAGCTCAGTAACAAGTATTTTTATGTCTTATTTGAATTTCTATTAGCATATGAAGTTTTTTTTTTTAATATATTTGTAAACTTTTCGATCAGTTCAGTTAAAATTTGAAACATAAATTTAGTTCAACTAGCATCATCTGAAGTGTATGTACTTTTTTACATTCATTTTGTCAGCTATACGTCCCCCATACCATATGGTATGATACTCTCAAAGAGAAGCTAAACCTTTTCTGCACAGTAATTGTTTTCATTTCTATTAAAAGAAAAAGGCACAAATAATAGGTACAGTGCAGGCATGCAATCTTTGGTATGTCACTAAATCCTTGATGTCTATTAAAACCCTACCTAAACTTGCAATTCCCTTGACAGAGCACGTAGGAAGGCCTTTCTCCATCTGCTGTTTTTGCTGATGAGATGCCAAATGTCTTTACAGATACTCTCATAGAAAAGGAAGGAAATGCAATTACAGGAATCAAGCTCTTTAAAAGCACTATTTGAAAGAAAGAAAGAGAGAGAGAAAGAGAGAGAGAGAGAAAGAAAGAAAGAAAAAGCAAAGAAAGAAAGAAGAAAGAAAAAGAAAAAGAAAGAAAGAAAGAAAGAAAGAAAGAAAGAAAGAAAGAAAGAAAGAAAGAAAGAAAGGTGATTTTACATATACTAGACTTTGATTTTCATATGATTTTCATTTACAAAAGAACAGAATCATAACTGGTTTTTATATATTGGTTTACATAAAAGATGACATTTGAAATGTTCATCATTCTCTGCTAATTCAACTGTCCTCTTACCTTTAAACTTACAGTTTAGCACAGGATAAGAAAATGGCCTTTATCAAGTGTAAACAAAACTACTATAACTCACTGCATCTGGTTATTTTAGTGGTAGGATCAGGGCTTTAAATACTGTGAAAATGTTAAATCTTAAAATCATCCTAAGTATTTGCCTCAGCCGTATCTAGAACAGTTTTATACAATGCTATTGTATTGTTAGATGTATGCATGCAGATATGCTTGCAAAACAACAGCAAATTGTTACAAAAGACACACTTTTTGTTTTGCGTGTTTGTAAAGAACTGGAATGGAATTAAACATTTCCCTAGAGACTAAAATGATAATTATACCCTCTTTTTTTGGTAACACATCTAAATTAACATGTCCAGAACCAATTGACTGGTATCTTTTGACATTTGTGTTGACTTACTCTTTTTTTAAACAGAAGTAAACACGACAAACAGGATCCAAACAGATTCAGACGGGGATTTCTTTCATATTCACTACCATTTGCTTGAATTGAAGTACAGATCTTAAAAGCATCAAGTTGCTGAAAGAGTGTCTATGAAAATAAAACTGTCTTTGTGAACCACAGGTGATACATTTTCTGTGTTCTCAAATATAGGTGTAAATTGAAACAGAGTAAAACTAGCAAGAGCAAACAGGAAAAGAATTAAAACACTATGTCTTTGTTGTTTCATTTCCTTTACTACAGAGTGCAATCAATACTTTACAACAGGGTTAATATGGTCTCTTCAAACATGCTATTATTCTTTCAAAATAGCACAATAACTTTATTAGTTATGCTGTCTGCAGTCTTTCCAACGTGACAGGCTTGTGTGGGTGTTCAGATTGTAAGTAATTTTCTTGGTGCCCTCTGTTGGAGTATTTTCCGTGAGTGCTAACAATAGCAGCTAGCACCACGCAGCTGCAGGAAATTTGAGTGGTGGAAGTTCTAATTCTAATTAGTATAATTAACACAAACAAAAAAAAGTCCCACACTGCGAGACCTACTGTTTCTGCTCAGTAGTTATTGAATATTCAGGTTCCACATCTGTCAGTCCTTTACTATTCAAGTGAGTCTGTGGTGGCTGATTTTTTTTTCCAACTTCAGTGACGTTCAGGTGCACTGAAAGGTATTTTAAATCATAGCCTAGAGACCAATCTCGTAACTAGTTGTTTGTATTCTTTCTCGTACCTTATTTTTGGAAATCATTTGTTTTGTTAGTAAATACATTTGAGTGAGCATTGGCCCTATTTGGCATAGCAAGAGAACAAAGCATATCTTGCTTTTTGTTTCAGATGGATTTCATGTTCACAAAGCAAGACTTCTTCCTTTGTGAGAGAACCAAAACTAAGCAAGTTTAGAAATAATATGTGTGAATTCATCACAGGCCACATGGCTGTAATTAATGCCTCAGTCAAATGGACCATAGGCTGATTCAGCTTTCGGGAAGGGAGGAAGTATGTCATCATACTTATTATTTGAGGAAATTTGAATCTCATGGACCCAGGGACTACCATATGAGGTAACTTTGTCAGCATCTGAATCCTGGGCCTTTCCTTTCCTCTTGACATTCAAACCACCTGAACAACAAAGTTTCTATTTATAATCCTGCCAGTATCCTGGCAGGACATTTTTTCTTTTGTCTTTGATCATGCATATAATGTTAGTAAAAGGGCAGAAATGTGATGTTCTTGATTACGGTGAGAACTACCCTAGCTACAAGTAGCTGTGTTCGTGTAGCAAAGTACTACTCAGCACTACTTTGCAAAGTAACTCTCAGTAGCATCCAGCACGACAGAATAAAAGCGCTGCCTGTGCGGCTGGTCTGAATGAAAGAAATAGGGCAGAAGACATAATCTGAGAGGGGACTAACCTACACAGAAAGGACAGATATGTTGGCTGGTGCTTGTGAAAATGGAAGCATTGAAGAAAAAATTATCTTCTGCAATTAGGTACATGTTGGGCAATCCAGCCTGCCTCACCTGCCAAAGTCAGAAGTGGTCATATCTGCACAAAGTGATAATTTTTCTATCCCTTTTCTTGTCAAGATTGAGTCAATCATCATGTGACAGACCACCCATGTGTAAAAAGATGTATGTCTGGTGGGAGCTGATATGGAACCTGCAGATGGGCTTACTGGCTTCGAAAAGCAGGTAATCTTCCATTAATACTTCCTCTGGAGGATAAGGCCCTGGTACCTTTCAGATGAGCTGTAATTAGGCCAGTTTTTGAGGTCTCAGATACTGCAGCTGATAACTGTGCAAGTCATAGTCTTTTTCTAAATTGCCCTTTCATCTTTCAGTTTGACTTTATGTCTAGGTATAGAACTGAATGAATCACTCAAGATAATTAATAGTCAACATATTAGCTGCATCAGTTGTTTATATTTTTTTCCTCCCTCTGTCAGCCTCACCTCAGATATTCATTATTAATAGTAAACTGTTTTATAGAAGCACCCACTAACAGTTAGGTACTGTGTAAATATGTATAAAAGCACAAAACCACAAAGCACAGAAACTAAAGAAAAATAGAATTAATGGTCTTATTACTCCAGTCTGAATCTCTGTAATGTCATGTAATCCTCAACACAGGAATTTTGTTTCTGCAACTTACCCCTACCTTGGAGATTTCTCATTCTTTTTATGTGGTCCAAGGAAAATGTATTTTCTCAACTATTTTAAAATAAAGCAAGTATAACATTTATAATAGCCTTTTTAATGTAGATGGATCTAGCTTTGGCACGTAATTACTAGGATTGATGTGTCACAAATTTATATTGTTCGAGTATAATATTGTCAAATATTCATTGGGGCTCTGGCAGTTCATCTGTATTTCTTTTCAGGTGTTTCTTACATGATCACTTACCCCTTAAATAATTAGTAACAAGCAGTTGATCCAAAATACAATATGTAGTTCTTGGTACAGATCTCATAAAGATGAGGTATTCCCCAAGAATTACACAGGGGGAAAAAATAGATATACAGAAAGAAGGAGTTAAATATAAAGAAGAATGAACAGTGCACAAGCATCAGTGAATTAATGAGTACATGCTCTCATACACAGAATTTCTTACTAGGAATTGTAAAAAGTTTGGGGGTGAGAGATCAAGATGTTTGCAAGAGTCTTCTGAAGGATGTAAATAGGGCTGAGGGCCTGGGAGCAAAGAAGAGAGGAAAGAGACAGCTCCCAAGGGAGAGGGCAGGAGATTTTTTTTCTGGATGAAGAGGAAGGCCAAAGACTGAAAAGACCTGCTAAGATAAAATACTTATGTGAAGTGGAATAGGACACAAGGACAGCACACTATGCCCTGAGGTGTGAGACGAGAGGTGAGAGAGCACTGGACAGAGAACTGCCCTTCTAAGTATGTTGCAAAGCAATCTTGTTAAGATGCTTTTTGATTATGGTTAACCAAGGCAAGCCAAGTTCTTGTTGATTAATCCTGTCAGAAACCTGGCTCCATGTGTCAAGTGTTGGCACTGCCTTACCAAGCAGAAACATTCTGACTGCACGGGTTTTGTGTTCGTTTTCTCTCTAACTAGCAATATCCTCAGTCTAGAGGAGATAAAAGCAGCAGGTGAGAAGTGTTAAGATGCATCTAATTACACTGCTTTTACACCTGCACTTAGCCTGATAGAGGTCATACAGTTAAAGAAAAGATAAACAGAAAACATTCTCCTGCTTTTTGTTCTTTACTCTCTTCAAGAGGCTGTTTGCATAGACCTCTGTCAGGACATAGCTAACTGCAGCAGCAAGATATCAGCACTTCTCAGTGCTTGTGACTGAGCCCTGGCAGAAGATAACTGCATGTTCTCTAACTCACCGCAGTACAAAGTCACTGGGTAGGTCTGGGTCACCTTATCCTACAGTCACCTGGAAGAGGCCAAGGTTGCAGGGAAGCAGGTGTGGCATGTCCCCACGATGCATACCTCCAGCTTGGTGGAGTGCATCCGGGAGGTGTCTTAAAATACATAATCCTTTTGAAAGTGGATCTTTATCTGTGTCTTACATGGTTGTTGCAGTGCTGGAGTATTTTCTGTTTTGCTCCTCTTTCAGTCTTGCAATAGTCAGTAATAAATAACTGTAGTCAGGAGCAGTAAAGATAGAAAATAAAATTGCAGCTAGCGTACCATATGTTGATCTGCAGCTAGGATGCAGACCCTGCCTTCAATAACATCTGTGTGAAACGGCTCTGCTATACAGCTGCCATCACAGTTTTCTCTTTGGAAAAATGAAAATCTGCTTCTACATCTGAGTTCACTTGAGGTACGTTCACTCTAGAGGGGCCAGTTCTAGCATTACTTTTTCTGAAAACTAATACCAATCATCAGTAAGACTTCAGATGAGCCAATAAAGCTATTTATAGAGAATGTCACTATATTAAATATTTTGTGTGTATCGTCTGTGATTCAAACTTAAATTTTAAACCCCTAGGTTTGGAAGCAATAGATATATGCCCCTGACATTGTTATCTTCACAGAACATTTACTGTTGCATGAAATTGTTCGGTGAATTCTGTGGTTCATGAGAGAGAGCAAATAATTAAATAAGCAAATCAACTAGCAAAGATGATTGTGAAAAGGTGTGAACTTCCCAGAACTTAGGTTTTTATGCTGAGAATTACTGTGTTATATGGAGTAGTTTTAGAATTACCACAGAAGTGTGTATCACAGTTCTGCAGCTGAGCTGGTCACAGCATTTCATTATTATTATTATTATTATTATTACTATTACTATTTTTCTGTTGAAATGTGCTGTTTCACAAGTGTGCCATTTCAACAAAACATTCTGAGAGAGGCTCTCACATCTGCAGATGGCCATTAGCACAAGCACCTGTCATGGAGATGGTCTACGTTCAGTTCTTGTTTCTGAGGCTTTCACATGTACTTCTCATTAACATCAACATCGAGTTTGTAGGTGAGAGATCCCTTGTCCTGTGTAAATATTATAGCAAATGGACTCACAAGTGCTTTCTTAGTCAAAATGTACTGTCCCAGCACCATACCATTCACATACAAGTGTTCAGGAAGTGTTTTACCTTGTAGGACTGGAATCATATTTTTAAGACACACTCATTAAATTAAACTGATTTCATAAAGTGTAAGTATTAGGAAAGTCAGGGGTACATCTGGGTTTCCTCTTTCCAAAACACAGGAAAAGGTTCACTAAGAGAGCTATTGCCTCCTTGTCCTGTTCCAGAAACAAATATATCTGATTCTTTTGCTTACTGTCTGTGGTCCTTACTGTGAGCATGTACACCATGCATGTTGCCATGTCTTGGTCTGCATGCTATCATTTTGGTTGTTGTTGTTTTATTTGTTTGTAAACTAAACTCAACTAATGCCACAGTCACCCTTCAGATACCCACTTATTTCAAATGGAGTTGTGCAAAGGATATTATTTGTTTACTAACTGCAGGTCAAACAAAAGTGTATTAGTGTGGCTTATGGGATACATTACTAGCATTATAGCATCTCCAAACCTTGTCATGAGGTAAAGCTACATAGCGCTTCATGCTATGTCCTCTGCGTAAAAGAAAAGACCCCCTTGTTCAAAGATGCAATAGTTTATGACAAAGGATACCAAGGAAATAAAAATGAAATAACTTCTGGGTGACTGACCACCTGTCTCCCAGCTGGTTTTGAGGATACCTTCATAGAAAAGAAATATTGGAACTGCTTACGTACTTAGAGTTCTGGTTTTCTCAATCTTTGAAGAGGAAAAATAGCTTAGAAACAGATTTATCTGCACATACAAGATCTTCACTGCATTTAAATTCATTTGAAGACCAGAACTATTTACAAAATACTTTTTCCGTTCCTAATGTGAAAGGGAGTTCCTTGATTATGCTGCTGTTCCTTATTTTGCTCTTTCAGATGCTTTAGCTATTGATTTTCTTGGAATTTCAAATTATTATTTTTTTCCATATAAAAGTACCTTCAGATTGTATTGCTGCTCCTGCTGGTGTTTGTGACTAGATGCCAATGACAGGCTGTACATGGTCAGTGGTGCCCCGTCCCCTCCTTCTGGCACTGCTGAAGCTATAAGGGAGCCCCGCTGTAAGCCACTGCACTGTATGGGAACATGTTATCCCACCTCTCCCCAGAGTGCACATGGTGCCTCCATGCAGCACACCTCCAGAGGTACTGCGTGGATGGCCCAGCCCCAGCTGGTCTAAGTCGGCACTGCCCACCCAGCAGTCCAGATGTACTCACTGTGAATAGGCACTGTGCGTTGTGTGTCTGTATCACTGTAAAGCTACATCCCTGCTATACTGGGGCTGTAAACACTAAAACTGAAGTTGCAGTCACTTGCTCTCCTTGACACAGGAAATATGGTGCTTCATTACATGTTTATTTTTAGGGAATGTACAATGCAACATGAGGGACTTAAAGTTGCCATGGAAACCATAACTTTGAATTTGTGACTTTTTATGCATTCTTTTTTTTTCCTGCTATGTTTTATTAAAAAAAGGAAAAAAGCGTACAGAAAAATCATGAACAAAAATATCAGTCAGAACTCCAGTCACTGGTACACTGGTATAACTAGCATCAGGGAGTGAATAACAAACCTAAAATAATGTCAGTCTTAAATAGCAAACAAAATTGTGATAGGCAAAACACGATGAGTTTTAATACAACTAAATGGATCTGGCAACAGGATCCCAAGCTACTATTATATATATATATCTGCTTCAGATTTCATATACCTGCCCCAAATTTTATTGAACTAGCACCTGAGCATGATCATTTGTCTGCCACTCTGTTGCGATGGAAAAACAAATAGCTGTCAAAAGGAACAGAAGAAATGGATCTATACTCCTATATGAAGATTCAGCCTTAGCTGCTGAAGATAGCAAAAGGTTATTTTTTTGTATCTGTTGATTTAAAAAAAATATATTTTTCTTCTGTCTCAAAGCATATTTATCCTAAGGCAGTTCTATTCTATTTGTCTTTATTGCACACCCTACACTGTAGGCTGTAAAGGAGAGTGCTTTGACCAATGCCCCATTTTGTAACTCTAGAAACATATAGATTCAGCAGTATGTTAATAGACAGCTTTGAACAAATCGTGCTTACAGTCATTATCACCCGTTAAGGAGGACACTCTTCTTGCAGCTGCCCACTCAGACTCCCTGGAAAATGGAGGCTTCACTACCGTCCTGTGGGCTGCAGGGAAAAAGTACCAGAGATTTTTAACTTGTTGGCTAATCTCACCAAAGGAGGGGGCTGTTACTGATGGGGAAGGTTTGTTGCTGTACCTTTGCTTTCCATCCAGCCCTGTTCCCTGCCTGACATGACTCTATCTGTGTGCATTTTAGGCCTGATAACAGGTGAGAGCATTGGGAAGAATGCCTGACGCGTTACCTCAGGAGATCAGGATCCACACTGTGGATGTGGTTTACCTTGACCTCAGTAAGGCTTTTGATACAGTTCCCCACAACATTCTCCTCAAGAAACTGGCTGCTCGGGGCTTGGACTGGCGTACGCTTCGCTGGGTTAGAAACTGGCTGGATAGCCGGGCCCAGAGAGTTGTGGTGAATGGAGTCAAATCTGGTTGGAGGCTGGTCACTAGTGGTGTCCCCCAGGGCTCGGTACTGGGGCCGGTCCTCTTTAATATCTTTATCGATCATCTGGATGAGGGCGTCCAGTGCACCCTCAGTAAGTTTGCAGATGACACCAAGCTAAGTGCGTGTGTCGATCTGCTCGAGGGCAGGAAGGCTCTGCAGGAGGATCTGGATAGGCTGGAGCGATGGGCTGAGGTCAACTGTATGAAGTTCAACAAGGCCAAGTGCCGGGTCCTGCACCTGGGGCGCAACAACCCCAAGCAGAGCTACGGGCTGGGAGATGAGTGGCTGGAAAGCTGCCTGGCCGAGAGGGACCTGGGAGTATTGGTTGATAGTCAGCTGAATATGAGCCAGCAGTGTGCTCAGGTGGCCAAGAAGGCCAACAGCATCCTGGCTTGTATAAGAAGCAGTGTGGCCAGCAGGTCTAGGGAAGTGATTGTGCCCCTGTACTCGGCTCTGGTGAGGCCGCACCTCGAGTACTGTGTTCAGTTTTGGGCCCCTCGCTACAGGAAGGACATGGACGTGCTCGAGCGAGTCCAGAGAAGGGCGACCAAGCTGGTGAGGGGTCTGGAGAACAAGTCTTACGAGGAGCGGCTGAGGGAGCTGGGCTTGTTCAGCCTGGAGAAGAGGAGGCTCAGGGGCGACCTTATCACTCTCTACAGTTACCTTAAAGGAGGCTGTAGAGAGGTGGGGGTTGGTCTGTTCTCCTACGTGCCTGGTGACAGGACGAGGGGGAATGGGCGAAAGTTGCGACAGGGGAGTTTTAGGTTGGATGTTAGGAAGTACTTCTTTACCGAAAGGGTTATTAAGCATTGGAACGGGCTGCCCAGGGAGGTGGTGGAGTCACCATCCCTGGAGGTCTTTAAAAGACGTTTAGATGTAGAGCTTAGCGATATGGTTTAGTGGAGTACTTAGTGTTAGGTCGGAGGTTGGACTCGATGATCTTGAGGTCTCTTCCAACCTAGAAATCTGTGATACTGTGATACTGTGATACTGTGATGTTATTTACTAACTGTGGACAAACACGCAGTGGCCTTGCTGTGTCTACAATGCTTTGGATGGTTTCTAAGAGTTTCTGAAACACAGTGAATAGCTATTTATAGTGAATAAACTATTCTACAAACTATTCAAAGCGTACTAGTTGACCCCTATACAGTTGTTTTTGACAGGTACCAGAAAACTAGTGCTTTATTATATCTGTGCTTCATGCTGTCGCATGGGAGGGGTAACCAATGAACATTTCCAGGGGGAGATAAGCACAATCTTTAATATAAAAGGATACAAAAAGTTAGCTAGGCATAAAAGTTACTGGCAAATTTGTATTGTTGTATTTGCAAAGCTCAGAGATGCACTATAACATCTTTCTAGATAACAGTTTATTAGCACCAAGGTAGCATCTGGGAGAGCGTGCAGACATTCAATATCCGTGCCAGACAACCTGGAATGTATCCATATCCATGAAGAGTTCAGGTCATTTGCAATTGCTGCTGGGGTCTGAGTTCCTTTGGTGTCATCACAGGTCTATTTTGACAAGTATATGATAGTCTGTGTACGTAAATAATAACTAATATCCAGAACTGTGCTTATCTGTTCATGTTTCCTCTATGAATGGCTTTCTATCCGAACTAAAAGGTCAGTGCCATTTTTATCTAGTGCAATGCTGAAGTAACCTACATTAATCATTCAAGATACCCGTGAATCATTTCCACATTTGCTCCCTTTCTTCCCCACGAAGACTGCACAGCTGTGTCTAACCATGGCTAACCGTGCGGTCACGTTGTTCCTCTCTCAAGAACATCCATCTTAAGACTGCACTTAAACAAGCCTGGGCATGATTTTATATTCCCTCTTCCGAGCAACCGCTTGTGATTGATCTGTTCTGTCACTGTTGCCTTTCTCTTGGACAGCATAACATTTAAGGTTTTGTTGTAAGCTACCTTCATTGAGAAACAGCAAAAATGATCCGTGTGTTTTGTCTTCAGCTACCTTTATTGAGAAACAGAACAATAATCATTTGCTGGTATTTCTTTATAAGTCTGTTGATAGATCTGTCTTTGGGAAAACTGTAAGAATTCCAGTCTCCTGGCTTTGTATATGCTATTTATGGTTTTATTAACTTTATTGCAGCAACATCCAAGGAACTGAGGATTTCCCCATGCTTTCAGTTCTCTATCACTGATCTTCCTGGGTATTCTCTAGTAGTGGGAAGTCCTGACAGCAGGACAGCTTCTAGAAGACATGCTCTTCCCAGATTTCTGCTCTCCGTGCTGGTCTGCTACTGCTGGTGTCACCAGTTCTCTTTATCCTTGTATATATCAAAATAATGTGAAGAATTCACACGGCCCCTTTTAAAATCTGATTACAAGCAGCTGACCACTCAGGCTAGTTTCTGTCGATTAAAAAAAAAAAAAAAAAGAAAAGACTGTGTATTAGGGATTATTAGAGAGATCAGAGCATTTTAAAGGGATATTTTTCTCTGCACTGTAATGCTTTTTCCTTGCATTCATAACCTAAGGTCTGTCCTCCATTACACTTGGGCTCTTGGAGCCCAAGAGAAAGTTGAATATAATGCTGCTTTGTGCTCTCCTCCGCCAGCTCTGGCTCTGCCCTCTGTTCCAGGCTCATGTTTGTACACAGAGCCGTACACATCATTCATAGTGGCAGAAGCAAATCTGGATGAGCTGGGTCCCTTGTGGATGCGGAGCCAGAGGGCATGATCAAGCATGCAGTTGTTGTTGACTGATGGCTCATTCACACAACATGAATCCAAAGTAATTCTTTCTGCTAGATAGTTTAGTTTATTGTTACAAGAAAACTGCTTCGTTTTTATTTGGGTAATGTGCCTGCTAGAGGGGGTGTGCATAAAAGTTGTATCTGAGAGCACTGAAATGCATAGTATTAATGTGATCATGATGTCGTCTTATTAGTAAGACAACTTGTCCTTATTGTCAGGGAATTGCAAAGATCTGTCAAGGCCCAGTTTAATCTACTCCCTGTAATAGGATTTGTCTGTAGCTTGAGGAAACAGAAGCTTGTAATGCATAGGGTTATTAAGAGTGGGATGTAAGCTATTTGAGACACTTTAATAAAATATAATATCAGTATATTCAATGAATATGGAAAGAGGGATCTAAATATTTCTTGTTACAACCTTCAAATATCTTGGGAAAGGAGAATGATACTAATTAAAACAAGGGTAAAAAGCAACAGCTCTCTGAATTCTAGCCTTCCTCAAAGTTAAATATTGATGTAAGCTGGAGTTCAATTCAAGAATCTCATTGCCCCTGCTGTAACCATTAAACTAAATCCCTGCCCCATTCCAAGACAAGGTTAATGTATTTCAGGAACCTTGTGAATAACAGCTTTAGTTGCTTTCATGTACACCCATGCGTAGCCCTTTTGCAAACAAGGCAGTTTTAAACAAGGAAAGCTACAGCTGCCAGGAGGTACAAAGTATTCTGCCCTGTGAATTGCCTCACTTCCGATGTAACAAGCTCTGAGACATTTGAAAATATTTGCAGTCCCAAACCTCACTCACCTCCTCCCTCAGTGTCTTGACAGGAAACACAATAATCGAAAACTTTAATTGTCTCTTTTTAGAGGGAGTTTTGGTGTCCGGAGCAAGCATTCAACACAAAGTGATTGAATTTTTTTTTTTTTTTTCGGATAGAGCCATAAGGAACAGGGCTCTGTTTTGTACGCTCCTAAGCACTATCATACACTGCAATAGAAAACAGAGTATAACAACAATAACTCGCAAATACAGTTACATCACAGCCATATCAGGCTCAGTACTATGTACAATCAAATCCCTGTTTTTTGAGATTCCTGGAACTGGAGTAACTTTAATAAATGAACGCTGGCATCTTTTAGTCAATATCATCTTGCCAGCCCCTCTAGTACATCAAATTTGCTGCTTACCTTTCTGATTAATATGACCTTGTCTGTGTTACATCTAGACAGGTTAAATACTTAGACTGTTAGTCACCGCCAAAATGTCACTAAATCTATTGAACTGAAATCATAAATAATCAACCTGGGGCACCTCCACTCTCTGGGAGTGCATTACTTTACAAGTACTCCCTGATTGTGGCCCTCCAAAAAAGACTGCAGGGGAAAACATATGTTTTGAAACCAATGTCCTTGCTCCCATAACTGGTTGCCTCTGATGACAAAGTCTAGATTCAAACTGTGGAGAGCTTGGCTCACAGGCTGTGCCGGCATACTAAGTACAAGTAGTGCTCATATGGCAGAAAGGGAGAAAAAGGGGGTGAAATGGGCAAATATAATTTTCCGTTTGTTGGGGTCAGGGCTGCTTTGGGAGTGTTTTCTATTAACTGTAGAGTTTTGCAAGAATTACAAAAGTATGGGAAACTATGGTAAGATTTTCTTTTTTAAATTGGAATAAAAATATTTGGGGATTGTTATTATGAAATTAAAATTCTCTTTGGACAATAATAAATAATGAGATGACAGAAAGGAATTTTTCCCTAAGGAATTGCCTTTTGCTTAATGACTAAGAATTCATTATTAATTAACCCAAGTTAATCTGGAAAACAGGAAAGCTGAGCTCACCCTGTAAAGTTATTTGCTGAAGGAATTAGGCCTGGATTTTATCTCAGATAGACAGAAGGGAGGAAGGTACATGCCGTTTTCCTATTACTCATATCTGAGTCAAAATCATGCAGTGAAAGATTCAGAGAGAAATTTAGGCCAGTTGTAACTGAAATATATCCCGCTGAGGTTTTCCCCAGGTCAGGAGGAGTGCAGCAGGCCTTCATGGACTCCAGGGCTCCCAAACGGGTTTGTAACCAGCCGGGTTTGTGGAGAGTCAGCAGAGGGTTATTCTTGCAGCCTGGCCCATCCTCTGTCAGGAAGCTTGTCCATGTTGGGAACTGTTGCAGTGGTGGGACTGTTCTTGAGGCTTAAATTGGACCTCACCAAAGAGGAGCACATCTCTATCTGTATTTCTTCCCTGAGGCATCTCAGGCTACTCCTCTGAATCCTTCCTTCCAGAGCAGATATTGCCTCTTTTTTATTAGAGAACGTGGAACATAAAACATCTTTTTTATTGCTAGTCTGGTTTAGGTCCCAAAGGTTTTACTTATGATGAGCAACATGACATCCAAAACATTTCATAACTTCCTGAAGAAATTTGAAGTCAGTAATTTTCAGTGAATTCTAGCATAACGGAAAATTGAACAGATCAAGAGCCCTGCTCACACAGGGACCTGAGAAGCACAGGACTGAGCGGTGCCAGGGGACAGTGGCAATAAAGGTTACGTGCCTGTAACCTAGGGAAAGCAGCAGCTGTAAGATGTCTTGGCTCTCTGTACAGGCACAAACTTAGAAGTAAAAATAAAAGGAGAGAAATAACGTTTATTCTTTCATCCTTTCACAGAGTTGAGCATTTTTCCCAGCTCCTTGTCCCAGCTGTGAATCCTTCTCAGTGCTAAGAGCCTAAGAACCAAGCCCTTCCCTTTCTAAGTCACAACAGGTAAGTGTCACTTCCCTCTTCGCTGTTTCCCATAGCCAATGATACAACGGTAAAAGTAGTCACTTGGGGTCACACAAAGGGCAGAAGTCCATCCTTTGCCTGAGATGAGGCAGGAATTTGAAGGTTGTTTCAGTTTCTCAAATAAATGTGATAACCACAGCTGCAGTGCAATCTAGGATGCATCCGGGAGTTTCCTGGACTCGGAGGTCTGCCCCACGGGTGCTCTACCTGCTGGGGTGCTGTTGATTCCCTCTGACCCAATACATTTCCACATCTGTGCACAAGAATGAAACTTCAAGGAAAGCACCAGGAGAGACCAGCTTCGGAAACGTCTACAGACTAGTGAAAAGTATGCTTATTGATAAATTAAGAGATCGTCAGTCAAGTAAGAATGAACATTTTCTGTGCACACGTTGGTTCACTGAGTTATTAGTGGGACACAGCTTCTCCTGTCAGTGCCAGGGGTGTGGTCCATATTCCAGTATTGCCAAGTGCAGGCATTGCTGCCAGTTCCCTGGGCAGATCAAAATTGAATCCAGGCCTGTGCCTCTGTTCCAGGTGAACGCTCTAACAGTTCTAATGGTGTAATGAGAGGGATCGCTCCCTTCCCTTCTTTGCCTTTTGCTTGCATTAGACATGATTCCAGAAAAACAACACAATCAGGCCTTGTAAAAGCCATAATTAGCAGCAGGGAACACCTAATTTTCAAATTCTACTGAGTTTCATGGAACCCAGACTTTTGCCAAAGACTTTAAGTGGATAGCATGAGAGTTTTAGGCATCTTGTTGCTTGTTGAACTGAGGTGGCACCTTCAGGTCTTAACTTCACAGCTAGATTACAAGAGATGAAGGTCTAAAATATGGACATAAAAAAAACACATTAAAAAGCTTTTTTTTTCCTAAAGAAAATATCCCTAATTAGTTAATTTACCATTCAAATTCCAAAGTGTACCTTGCTTCATAAATACTCAGATTGTAGGAAAAAAAAATAAACAATGATTTACAGTGGTGTGAGCTAAAATAAGGACTGAAAAGATAAGGCATGAACAAGGTGGCGATGGAGTTCTGCAAGTGAGCCTATTTCTGGATGTAAATTATTTTGATAAGGCATGCAAGGGAGAACCTTCTTCCAATAAAATTGTTGAAAGCCACTGCTAAGCTTAGCGTGTCTTACTAGAGCTAGAGGCTTCTAAAAGGATTTGAGATTTTTTGGGCCAAATCTTTTGCTTACCAATATCTCATATAATCTCAACAATCAAATTGTGAATAATTCAGCATTCAATCCTACATGTTTCAAGCAAAGTTTATAAACAATGAGTTTACAGAATCAAGATTCCTAACTTCAAAAGGTTAAACCCTCTGTTGACTTCACCTTTCCAAATATTTCAGGACTAAATAAGAGTCTGTTTGCACACAGCTGCAAAGGAAACAGTGTTCCATGCTTATTTTTAAATCTTATTTACAACAGTAGATAAAACAGACAATTTTTGTGAACACATACACACATGATAGGTATGCTGCTAGTGAGATATCACAGCCCATACATTGGATGCAGCAGTAACAATTCTACAAATATTGAACAAAACTGAGCAAATAACCCACAGGCAAAAAAAAATTAAAAAGATCCTACAATGCAATCCATTATTCTGTTGAATAATCTATCAAAGGAAGGAGCACTTAACGCCATTTAAAACTACACTGGCCATTTTTCTTCCCATATAGGATCAATATATATATAAATAGCAAGGTTGCAGTTAGAAAATGGTTTCGATAACAGAGCTTCAGCTTCTAAGTTGTGTCATTGATACAGCAAGTGCCAAGATTCCTTTAACCCACAGATACACTAAAAGTTGCACAGATTTGCAAAAAACAGAAAGAGGAAAGAAAATCTAGTTAAAAGTGAAATTTCTTTCTACTATTAGATCCCTTTGGTCATAAGGGGCAACAGAGCTTCACTTTGTGAGTGGTGCTTATGGCTGGATAAGGAGCTATTTCCTGCAGGATTTCTTTCTGAAAGCCTGAACTTTCCCTGTGGGAATTTTTTGTACAGGCAGTAAATGCTTTCCAGGCCATTGTACACTAGCTTGCCAAATTCTTCCTTATTTCTAACTAACTGAGATAAAAAGGTAACTGGTATTTTGAGAAACACAGTGGTAGACCTTTTTCTCCCTCTACAGTGAATGTTAGGAATTTCCCATCTTTATTTTGATTTTCTCCAGATTGCTGAAGTTAGGAGGTAGACTGTGTCCAGAGCAAGAAAACTGTCTATTGTCTAGTAGAATGTATCAGGCAACCATGACTGAATTTAAACCAAGCATAACAATCTGCACAGTTGTTGGAAGACCGTATGAAGTAACAGTGGACAAAAGCAAGGTTGGCTTTTTCTCAGTGGTCACTTTCTCAGTTGTATCCCACACACATCATGGTAAAGAAATGGAGACAACATCAGTGATGATTTATCCAGGAGAGGTTGCCACAGCACACTTGGTGTTACTCAAAGAGAGACAGAAACTCTAGTGCTAGATTTCTGGTGTGATATAGTCTAGAGCTTATTTACAGAATGAGGAAGAAGCATTTGTCTCAGAACACAGATGTACAAACTATTAATTCTGAGATGGACTGCAGGTTCACAGGCAGCCTGCTTTATAGCCATCTTCACCTTCATCCTGAAAGCTGCATATTCAGATATGAAGGTCAGTCTCTTTAATTCTGAAAGACTTGGAGCCTCTTGTACCCCCTCTGAAAACTAGGATCTAGCTGGGGACAGTTGGGCTAAGAAATCCGTGCCCCCTCTGGTAGCATCAGAGTACATGGTGCAGAACCCAAGCTCAGCATCATGTACCAGGGCAACACCCTCCTCACTAGGTGTCCCTCTGAGCTTTCCTCTAGCCCTTTGCCTGTCAAGCACTAGTCAGAGATCAACAGCTGAGCATAAGAAGCAAAACGTTTGTTACATGTGCACTAGCAGGTATTTCCAGATGTAGTGCACAACATTCCCATTATTCTGCATTAATTAAAGCTATTGCTTAATGAGCACTTGTTTGCAATTCTGGAAATTTCTTTGCTTTTCATTATAAAATGCAACACAATAAGAAATAAGCATGTGCACTTTTGACACATTTCATCTTAGGAAGTCAGAGCACTTCACAAATACTAATTAATCTAACACCCCATTTATTTATCAGAAGCTGTTAAGTGTTCTCAAGCCATAAATGGTGCTGTACTGTCAGTGCAGCTTGTGTTGGTGATCTCAGCCAGTGCACCTGGGATTAATCATTCTGCTCCAAACAAGTCACAGCAAATAATTTGTTCTAATATATATGTTTGATAAAGATGACAAATTAATATTATTAATTATTTTAATTGTCCTTAGGCTTCATAAGTGCAAGAAGCTTCCTTGTAGATTGTTGTTGGTGTTGTGTTTTTTTTTTAATAATGAAATTGCATTAAAAATTGTTAGTACAAACATATTTTTCATAGTACAATATACCTTGTATCTTTACATGTAAAGAAGAAATTCTGTGAGTTTCTAAGTACTTACTGTAGAATTAAGCACATTAGTCTTTTTCCCAGATTAGTCTCAAAGCAGTGAGGTTAACAGCCTAATCCAATAGTCGCTGCTTTTGATGATATCCTTTTATAGAGGCTTCAACTAGATCAGGATGGGATCTGATGCAGTATATCCTCTTTTCAGCAACCCGGTTGTTAACATATACTTAAACCTTGTTGCTTAAGAGCACCTCTGAAGAGAGACTGCCTTGAGAGCATTCTTAAGGTTCAGCATGTGCTCAAGTACTTTGATGAACTTTATTACTTTGAAGAATTTAAAACATTTCGATGGAAATCCAGAAATGAGAAGGGTTCAGGCAAGAAATTAATTGAATTTGAGAAATGACTCTAATGTAACAAATGCAGGTTATAAAAATAAAATATTGAATCTTTTAATAAAAAATGTGGTACCAGGGCTAATCTTTAATCTAGTCCACAAAACAAGCCTTTCCTTCCCCTGTTACATGAAAATATCTGGATAAGGAATGGAGATATCTGTGAGAAGTGAGTAAGGCTCATATCAGAGTTCAAGATGAAAATCTTGTTTCAGAAAAATTTCTGTGCAGATGACTGCCTCCTAATCTTGAAGGAAATATATATAGTATACTGGGCCTTCCTGTCTTTCTGTCAGACCTGTCAGACTTGAAAATTCAGTGGAGTCCTGTACTTCTACTTTGGAGCATCCCAGCTCTGTGCTGTGCAGAATAAAGCAGAATCCAGGACAGAGGCTACCATGAGGTACCCTGTTGTGTGGATATGCCCTGACAGCCTGTGATTCCTTCACAAAAGGCAGGATCAGTGGATTCAGAAGGAGGAAATTCCCCCAGACCCTCTCCTGCACTTATGTTCCTTGCCTCTCCTTCCATGGAGAGCCATGTTCCTCCAGCCTGCTAGGGACCATGTCCCATCACGTAGTGCCCCATTTCCACAGCAGTGGAGGGGACATGCAGCTGTCCTGCTCTCCAGCCTGACCAGAGTACTTTCCTGAGTGGTGGGAGTTGTCAGTCTGAAATCTCTAAGTGATGTGATATTGAACCAAATACATCCAATTCTTGTAAGCATGAAGCAACTGCTAAGCCAGTGTTGTTGGCACGTGGGCACAAGCAGCATCAACTCCCACCGGAGAGAAGCTTGATAAGCTATTTAGAGACAAGTGAATGCTTTGTTCTGTGGTGGATTAGAGACTGTGAGTCCTGGTTAGAGGACATTAGAAAAATGGGAATTTTGGATACTGCTTGGGTATCAGTGGTAGTTGGTGAATAGGCAATTCCGTGTTGACCATATGACATTTGCTGATAATATTTGGGGTGTATAACCATCCTACATACACTACTGGGAGCACAGTTCTGGGTGCATGTGTGTTACTCGTAGATGCCTAAATCTGTTTTAGATCTATTAGTAAGTGTTTAAAGTAACAAGTTAAATTCAACTTTGTGTCACAAACTGAAGAGAAAATGATCAAAAAAACCATTTGAATAAGGGGAAGAAAAAGTAGGAAACCACCTACTGGAGAGTTGGGGCATATAAAGATAAATCTTTGCTGAAGGAACTGAAACCGTTTTATAAAAGCACTCTGATGTGTCTTCGAAACTCCATTTCACATAGAGATAGCAATCTTGATTCTCAGCTGGTATAAACTGTCAGAGCTACATTGAAGCCAATTTCCTCCAGCTTCTGATCTGGCCCAGAGATATCATCTACTGCTATCTACACTAGTATCATCTAGTATCATCTGTACTGGCTTCGGGACTGAATGCACATGTCTGCATATGGCTTTGTATCTGACAAAAACTCAGAACTATGCTAACGTAGAAAAGTAGAATAAATATTACAGAATAAAATGTAAACTGACAACTGAAAAGTTCAGTGTACATGATAATTTGCTGATTACTTCCTAGTTGCTCTTTCTACTTATTTAAAAGATGTTTTTCTTCAAACAGGCTGATATGTATATTAGCTTCATTTATAGACTTTTTTCCAGTGCAGTACAAGAGCATATTCCCTGCTACTGATTGCAGGTGTTGTAGTAATATACTGCTACTCTTTCATGTCAAGTAGATAAAATACGTGATACAGTCAGGGAAATAGTGGCTAGGTGTGACTACTGCATTGTTTTTGTTAACAAAGTGTTAACCTTTTCCTTCTTTTTATGCTTGGATAAAAAAGGGGGCACTTCAGAAATCCAAAAATTTGCAAGCAGTCATTTAGAAAGCAAAGGCTAATGTGGACAACAGACCGAGGTTTATTTTACAACCCTTTGTCAAGAGTGTTACAGAGCCTCACAGCTTTCAGATGGATTTTGGATGGTGTTTTCTTCTTGCAGAAAGCATGTGTGTGTGTGCCTGTGCCTGATCTCCTAAGGAAGTTGTAAAAGTCTTCTACCTGTGGAAGTAAGTTCAAGGATGCCAGCCTGCAGGGATGCAGGTCTAGAGATGTGGAGTGTGATGGTACTGGCCGCAGGAATACTGCCTGAGGTGAGAGATTCCAGTAACTTTCCTTGCTGTTACGGGAAATGTCATCTGTAATTCCAGTTTTGGCAGGTTTTTCTGTAATTATTTGCCTGTTGGACGCACCTTTTGCTGGAACAAGACACTGCCCCTCCGGCTGTGATCTGGCAGACATCAGTAGTGCTGCTGCCTCTGCTTTTGTGCTAACACTGGCATCTGCATGGCTCTGCATGGGAAAAGAGCAGGAAACGAACCTTTTTTTTTGTTTTGTTTTTTGTTTTAATAACCAACAACAACAAAACACCCCAACATCCAAGCCTATTTTTTTTAGCTGGATCAGATCCTTGTGCTGGATCAGTGAATGGTTGTGGAAATACTTGTGCCAGCTTTCAGGTGGGCAGCAGGTGCCCTGGGAAAGAAGGGGTGGTGGCTTCTTCAGGCAACTTCTTGAGGCACAAGGCCAGGGAGAATTGAACTTTCTCTTGTGATCGTAAGCTGCAAAAGACACCGCTGCAGGCAGAACACCGGGGCTGCCGCAGCAATCCCTCCAAGCCCAGGCAAGGCCTTGATGTGCTAAATGCAAAGCTAAAAACTTTTCTTTTGTACTGACTTGCCTACTTCCTCTCAGCAGCAGCACTAAACACAACTTGCTGTCAGTGTATACACAGCACCCTATTTCTAACACCTCTGCCACCATTCAGTATGTGAAGTGTGTTCTGGCACACATTTTAAAACGGCTGTATCAGCACTGTATTAGCATGTAGGCAGCTCAAGATAATATTTGAAAAACCTGTGAGCAGACAAACCCTAAAATTAGTATGTCTTGTGTAGATTTGGCCTGAAGATGGGTAAAAACCTGATCTGTACCGGTCAAACTGCAGTTCAGCTTTAGCCCCACAGCTCTAAAGGCATGCTTGGTCTGGTACTCAGCAGCCACCTTTCCTGCACCTCTGATCCACGGCTGAGATGTGGGTAGGTCATTCTTTAGGGTGATACGACTCTTTTTATAAGGAAGATTATAACTTACAAAAGGATTTTCACAAGGTGTGTGGTGTTGAAAGTTTGTTTCTTAAAATCAGCTCTTCTGAGAAATTCTGACATCAGAATATGATTAACTGTGCTATTCCTGTTGTATCTTGTTTCAGGAAGTCAACGGTAGTGCCATGGAAGCAGGAGGGTATTATTTTACATAGCACGCAGATTTAATTTCAAGATGTATGCTGACAGCCTATGCTACTCTCTCTGTCATAATAAAACAAGGTAATTAAGTTTAGAAAACCTCAGATATTCTTTTTACTTGATCTTTAGAGCTGCTGTAAATACTTCTGCAGTCAGAAATACACATTCTTTGCTTGTGCTGTGACAGTAGAGAGCTTCTGGCATTATAGCTGCTTTATTGTATGAATGGCTCTGTGCTGGACATTTTACCTCTCTGTTACTATGAAGTTAGACCCTGAAGTCTGTACCTGTACACATTTTTTGTTCCAGCACAGTTTTCTGTGAAGTCACAAGATTTTTTTCCAAATAGAACTGATTAAATATGTCAGGAATTAGACCTCTATTTGTTTAGTGCCAATTGTTTGTTCAGTCCTGTCAGTAAGTAATTGTTTCCATCTTAGGCATTTAAAATGCTTTATGTAGTCTAGTGCCTACAAACTAGCTCAAGGAACTCTTTTTTTTTTTTTTCATTAAAGACTTTTTCAGTTTTTCCCTAGGACTGTAAAAATAAACATAATTTCAGGATGGGATTTCAAAATATTTGTGAACAAATTAACTTTTTTTCCTTTTTTTTTTTTTTTTTCCTGGTTCTACATCAAATCCCTTTGTGGGATTTCCCCTTTCTAATTGTGAACTTAAATTATCACAAAGGCAAGAAAATATAAGCTGAAATACTGGACCTACTGAACAGCAAAAAAAGCTTTCTATGGAAGCTGAGCTCAGAATTTAAATTATAATCCTGTAATTTCATGTCATACAAAGTTTACTTGCCAGAGGGTATCTGACACTGAGCAACTACTCCAGCACAGGAGCAGGTGCAGCCCCAGGGCAGGTTTCCTTGGCTCCTGAGAAAAAGGCTGTGGTGCTCAGGACTGCAGAAGGTGCCAGGATCTGCCACTCTTCCTGGTCCCCACCCTGTTCCCATTAGTGATCTCAGTGCTTCACCCCCTCAGGCTCTGCCTTCCTGGGGACAGAGCCGGGAGGCGGGAGACAGGCCCTGCCAGGAAAGGTGGAGACAATGAAGAACTGAGTCTTTTCTTCCTCAGGACACACAAAAGACTGATCCAGATCCACTCTGGATTTGACTTCTGCTTTGAGTAGCACATCGACAAGATGACCTTCACAGGCCCCTCCCAACCTAAACCATTTGATGACAATGTTTTTGTGAAATAACTTCCATACAGTGTAATTCATCTGAAGAGCATGAGCAGATTTTTTCGTGTAGAAACTATTTACATTTATTGGGTATTATCAACATTTAAAATAAATTACAGAGCATTTCTACAACACTCTTCTTCAACCTTGATTTAATGGCAAGGTTTTATTTTTTTTTCTCCTTTGCCTCGAAAATCTTCTTAATGTATTGATATATGGAAATCAGCTCCTGATATATGAATAAAATGGATTATGCATGTCCTTAAGACCAGTGTTCTTGTCACCTGTGCAATTTTAGAAACATTTTTCTCTTATGCCTTTAGCTGGATATGTGATCAATAAAATTATCCTGAAGTTCTACAATTTATGAATTAATTGTTCCAAGTAGCTGCTAAGATTAACATTAAAGAGGTAATTCTCCTATACCAGAGATACAGCAATTATGTAGTAAAAATATATATAGTGGTAACAAGTATATGATGAATAATCAAAGAAATCAAACAGTTTGCAACGTAAAAGTGTATTTAATGAGCCAAATTCAGTTCAGAAACAAGAAGAATTGATTCAGTTTGTCCTCTGGATTATAGTTTAATAATAGCAACAAAAATATCTGAGCAGGCAAAGCAAGCTATCAGCCAAACTGTGATACTATTACTTTCAAAAAGCCTTTTATTCCAAATGGTTCTATTAATTTCATATAGGAATATGAGAGTATTGCAGTTACGTCATGCAGCCTTGAAGATTGTACATGAAGACTTGTGGCAAAGTTAGCTTTAGTGTCACAATTTGTTTCTATTGGTAAGCTGGAAAAAAACACTGTCTGTTCTGAACAGAAACACTGAGGAGAGCAGGATGTTAAATTTGATTGTGTATCCTGTTTTTTAGTCAGCTTAGTATTACCTTTAAAAACTTTCAGAGTCCTCTGCAGGCTTTGTATGAACAGAAAATAGTCACCTCTGTGAAAGCTTTTCTTCCACTTGCTGAAAATTAGTATCAAGCACTTCTACAATACAGTCTAGACAGGAAATTGCCTTGTCCTTCAGCTGAAAATTGATTAGGTAATTCATTACATCAGTCATCTAAGACACTCCATCCTTTGAAAATTTGTTTTCTGTGGCTCTGATAAAGGTAAGATCTATAGGTCTTCTCTTCCAAGTAGGTGAGTCATCTTAGGCTGGATATTTCATATATTTTCTTAGGACAGCAATTTTTCTGTGTGGCTAAGCCAATTGAAGAAAAATATCAAACTTATCTGATGCTTATCTGTAGGGTGCTCAGGATACAGGACAGAATAAGCATCCTATAAAGAACTTCTCATACTTCTGTTCCTCTTCAGCTCACAATCAATGGCTTTTGTTCGTGTCTGAAATGTTTGCACTCCCCCAAGAGAATGCTCTCAGTAGAACTTAAATCTCCCCAAGATATTTTCTTTCCATTGCTAGCTATAGATTTTTATTTATGTGTGTAGATCACAGCATATACATTAACTCTCTAGGTCAGCTCAGAAAAATTCTAGTTTATATCATGCATTCTTCTTCTGATGCATAAGTGCATCAGAAGTCACACTTACTTGTTTTTTAAATTTAGAGTCACCATGTGACATTGGTGAACCTAAAAAATTGGTCTCATGGTTTCCAGCCAACAGAAAAAAATAAGTAAGTAAAGAAATGAAACAATGTATACCAAATTACACCAATGTACACCAGGAACAATTCAGGGAATAGGAAATTATCAACAGAACAATAAAGCTGAATGTGAGTATAAAACATGGCAAAAAGGAAAACAATGAATAGATCAGTCACCATGCTAGCACTGAATTACACCAAAAAGTTTGACAAAGAAAACTTTGACTTGATTTTCCTAACTCTAGGATAAGGAAGAAAAAAAAAAAAAAACTTTTTTTTTTTTTCTTCACTAGAGATGAATTTAAATTGTACATAAGTGGTGAAGGAAATAAAGAAAAAGTACTGAAAAAAAGAGAGAGAAAATGAAACATTTTGAAAAGATACTAGAATTTTTAACAGTGATTCACAAAAAGTTTTGTCCATTTTTCCCCTAAACGTGTCGTTTTACAAACTTGATTTGGACAGAAAACAATTCTAGAAAATGCTGAAAAATCTTCTAAAGAAATATCATGAGTGATTAACGTCTCCTTTTAATGTTACAACACTAGAAAAGCTGCTAAGCGGAAAGTAAACCAGCTAGACGTATAAAAGGAAACAAATTCATCACATTTTATTGCCAAAAACAATTAAGAATCTAGGACAAACTTACTGTATAATTAAATGGAAATTATGCTTTGTAATGATTTTAAGGGGAAAACATGGCTTGAATGGCTGTTAGCATTTTGTCACTAGTGAAATCTACCTTATTTAGATTAGTGGTCTACATTTTTGCTTACAAGAGTTGCTCATTTGTCTACACTTCAACACAGTGTACAAATCAAAGTGTGGTTGCTTATAATAAAGGTCAGGCTCTTAGTATTAAGTCACTGAAAAAGAAGATGGAAAGGAAACAGACAAAAAAATAAAAAGAAAAAAAAATCAGCTTGGGAAAATGAAGCAACAAACATTGGGAATAAATAAGGCAGTCCTGGACAAGGTGTCCCTGCTTTAGCAGTGCGGTGGGACCAGATGACCTCCAGAGGTCCCTTCTCACGTCAACCATTCTGTGATTCTCTGAAAACACTCTTTCTCCTCAAAAGTTTTGTCAGTAGTTTCTTAAAGTAAATTCTAATAGGGTGTTCCACAAGCAATATCTCTTCACTTTAGCAATTCCATACTTGTTAACAATTATTTTGTACATATATACATATATAAAAGTTCCTCAGTCCTGAGGTAAAGATACATTAATGTTCTGAGAAGATGACAATGAAAGCACTGCTGAAATAAGCTGTGATTAGAAAGTAAATGCAAAAAAAGCTCTCCCTTTTGCCATATTTTCATCTGTTCATTACAATCAAAGGTAAGAAGCACTTCTCCATTTTTTTTTTTTTTTTATATATAGAGGAGCTAGCTCTACTGTTCAGTGACAGAAAGGAGGAGGTATTTTCTCATCCTTTCAAGCTCTTGGTCACCACTTTCTTATTAATCTGGAGAGATGATTTGTGACTAATAGCCTTGCTTTAGGGCTGAAGCACCACACTAGCACTGAATTACAAAGAAAATTTTGACAAAATTTTGACTTGATTTTCCTAACTCTAGAATAAATAAATGTCTTCTTTCTTTCTTTTTCTTTTTCTTTCTTTCTTTCTTTCTTTCTTTCTTTCTTTCTTTCTTTCTTTCTTTCTTTCTTTCTTTCTTTCTTTCTTCTTTCTTTCTTTCTTTCTTTCTTTCTTTCTCTCTCTCTCTCTCTCTCTCTCTCTCTTTCTCTCTTTCTCTCTTTCTCTCTTTCTCTCTTCACTAGAGCTGCATTGAAATTGTACATATTTTAACACCTAACATGTAATTGAAATAACCGGACAGATCAAGGATGTCTTTGTGAGATCTTCTGTCTGAGATACACAGTTCTCAATAAGTATCACTTTTCTTCTTTTTTAGCAGCAATATGGATGCCAGAAAGAGAAGCACAGCTAGAGTTCTTTCTCCTCTTAAATCATTTTCCAAGGCAGTACAACACTCGCAACATCTGCTTAGTAGGTAAGAAAGTTTCTTTCAAAAAACTGAAGCCATGTCCAAGCAAACAAAAAAGAAGAAAACATGAAAGTGACAAATTAAGCATAATAACACAAATCACAGACCATCAACAAATGTTTTAAGGAATACTTGCTAAACCCAGAAAAATTAGAAGCAAACTCTTCCTCAAAGCCATTAGGTGTGGGGGAATCTCCCTTGGAGTCATTAAGGCCAATTGGCATATAAATGAGAGGATGAGATACAGCAGAAAAAAAACAATGGTATTCTTGCATGTTTCCTCAAGCTGGAAGTCTTAGGAAATTCACACTCCAGAATTCTTCTATACAAGGACAAATCAGGAGATCTGTTTTAAACTGAAATGTCTGTGGAGGAGGCTATAGAACAAATTTACAAAATGAACAGTAGCAAACTACCAGGACCATATGGTATTTACCCAGGAGATCTAAAGGAAATTGAGGGTGAAATAGCTGAATTACTATCTGTGGTGTACAGTCTCTTTCTGAAAACTGCCTCTGTACTAAAGATGTGGAAGGTGGTGATTGCGACAGTAACTTTTAAAAAGCATCTCATTTAGGAATTCTGCTATTACAGACCAGTGATCTGAGAAGTATGACACAATGTGGAAAAAATAATCCTAACTTTACATGCAGTGTGAGAAACTCTGTACTAAATACTACCACTCATTAAAAAAAGTCTTGGAAATTTAACACATAACTCTGAAAAAGCCAGTTTTATGTTCAGTAACAGTCAAGGAGGCAAGTACAAAATATGATGGAATTTTGGGGTATTACGCTTATTATTTGGCATATGACCCCCTTCTTAAAACACACACCAAACATTATTCTATTTTTTCCAGTTGTTCTGATAAGCATATTACCTTTATTTCCAAGCCACTTGTATTGATATGTCTTTAGACCAACACAGCAAGAACAATGCTACCAATAAAAGATCAGGAAATTGTTACTGCAGGACTTGAAAACACAACAGTGTGTCAAGCTATGACCCTTCTTTAAAATTGTTGCATTTCTGGTGTCGTCCCCCCCCCCCCCCCCCCATCTCCCATCTCTCATCCCCAGAAGGAACAGGGCAGAACTGAAAAAGTTTCAGAGAACAATAGCAGTCATCAAAGCAATGAAATAGCATCTGTAAGAGGACCAACTAAATTGTTTAGGACTCTTCAACCAGGGAAATACAGCTTAATTAAGTATAGTTATCATGTCTTGGAGAAGGCGAACAGTCCATATCTTTTTTGCCTACAAAAGCTAGTCAGAGATCAAATGATAATTTTTGGGAGGTAGGTTGAAAATAAACAAAATTAGTTATACTATAGAACTTTCCCACAAGATATTTTGATATTAGAAGTGTTCAAAAGCTTCTGGACAAATTAAGACAGGAAAAATCCAGATATTATAAGCATAAATATAATACTTCTCATTCAGGAATTTGATGAACCACTACTTGCTGGAGATTGAAAAAGTATTGTGGGGAAGTAATGGCATATTCTCATTTGGTTTTTAAACCATTACCAAGACACCTATTTGTCACTGTGAAAGAGGTGTTACATTTCTGGATGGACTTGTGATCTTATGCAGTAAGCTATTGCTATAGTCCCTCGTTTACATATAGGGATACCCTATATGTTATAAGGGGTATCGAAGTTAATTTCTGAAGTCCCTTTTGCCCTTGGTGTATGGGCAGAGTTTAAGTCAGTATCTATATTCTGTTTCTCTAAGGCGCAAATATGTCTGTATTTTAGGCATGCAGGGAATGGCATGGCTACTGTCAAGACTGGGCCTCTCAAGAATGCAAGCTGCTTCATCAGATCTGGAATAAATGCAAATAAATAAATAAATAAACAGTGTTGGTCTGAAATAGTAAATTATTGTTTTGTATTGATTGCACGCAACATTGTGCCTCTGAGGAAGTGTGTGAAATTCTGTGCGATAATCTTAATGAGGAGAAAAAGCAAAAATAAAACGTTACATATGGAAAATTTGTGCCCATGAATCTTTAGAGTGAGGGCAAAAAATCAAAAGGAGTAAAAAATCATATTTTTTTCTGTAGCAGGATTTTTTTCAATGTACAACAAAATTAGATGTCCTCTCAGGCTTAGTAACTAAATATTGCACAGTTATAAATTCCATCAGGAAAGGGATTTATCAGCACAACTCTGTTGCCAAATTAGAGCTGATTTTTTTTTATTTTTTTATTTTATTTAGAAAGAGGTCCTCATGTGGCCATTTTCCACACAGTTCCTGATGAAGGTGGCAGGAAAAAAAGAACATTCCTTGACAGTTTGCACTTTAACTGCTGATGAGTATTTGACTTTTATGACAACCCTTGCTTTGTAAAGGTAAAAATGGATGTAAACTATTACCTTCTGCTTGTTGCTCAAGACCTTACAGGAATTAATTCCACCCTTTTTGGTTTCCAGAAACAACATTCAAACAAAAAATCACCCCTGCATTGACTGGCAACTTTGCTAGCAACCCCCAATTCCTGTAGATCAAATGACTGGCATCTGACCTCATTTTTACTCTTGGAGACAATAACTATAAAATAAAATTGCACGGACTGGTAGGTAGGGACCTATTCATGCAATTTAAACTGTACTCCATTATAGGAAGAATGAGTAGAATTTTGGTGCAGGAAATAGAAAGACAATTCTGTCTCCAACCTTAGGCGAGTCAGCAAGTCACTTAGCTGTTCTTTCTTTCTTTCTTTCTTTCTTTCCTTCCTTCCTTCCTTCCTTCCTTCCTTCCTTCCTTCCTTCCTTCCTTCCTTCCTTCCTTCCTTCTTTCCTTCTTTCCTTCCTTCCTTCCTTCTTTCTTTCTTTCTTTCTTTCTTTCTTTCTTTCTTTCTTTCTTTCTTTCTTTCTTTCTTTCTTTTTCTTTCTTTTTCTTTCTTTCTTTCTTTTGTTCATTCTTTCGTTCTTTCATTTGTTCTTTCATTCCTTCTTTATGCTACCTTTATATATATTTATGCCAGCAGAAGTATAATGCCAGCAATGTATGTCCTTTGTTTGCACTGCAATAATTCCTGATAGCTACCCAGATGCAGTGGCTCTAAATTAATACAATAATCAATTGGCTGGACCTCACTTATTCAGGGAGATTTGACTTCACGTAGCCATAAGACACTAACTGTTAACCGCTTTGTAACTCATTGTAACGTCAAAATTGTAAAGTTTTGAATTTTTTCTTGAAGTTTGACTGTAGCCAGTGACAATACACACCAATGTAGTAATGAGGAGAAAAATTCCATTTGTTTGCTGAAATCCATGTTTTTTGCATCTCATATGTGTTAAGCAGGTAGGATTCTCCTCTGATACTGCACTGGGTTCTTCCATCCAGTTGGGTTGGGAGATATTCTGAATTCAGTCCACTTTCTGAAGAATCTCCTCAAATGATTTTTTTTTTCTCTCCAGTTGTAGCTCCCATTCAGCAGGCTTTCTTCAGTAAGGCAAACAACTGCAATATCAGTTCTTTTTTTTTTTTCTTTTCTTTTCTTTTTTCTTTTTTTTTTTTTAATGGAAAAACACCTCTGTGGAACAAGGGGTGAAGATAGCAAACAGAAACTCAGTTTACTTTTTTTTTTTTTTCCTGCTAAGTGTATAACAAGGACAGTATTTCTAGATCTAACCCCAGAGTATTTAATTCCACAGTGATGTTAGTTTGATTCATTTCACCACAACTGGCTTTTTAAGTTGCTTTTAAAAGATGGAAAATTCTACAAAATGTGCACAGTTATAGCAATGAGCTAATAGGGAACAGCCTGCTACAGCCTAAAGTATATGAGCCCTCACTTGCCAATCTAACAGTCATTCCTTGTTGGTATGATTGGATTATTTCATTGGATTATTTCCCAGATGGGCATTAATGTGTTTGTAGGGCACATTCAGTTAAAGGGTCAATGTTTATTAAAGCTGCAGATATTGCATTTGCTCTGAGCTTGTAATTAAACCAGCAGATTGCTCTCTGTTTTGCCTTTCACACAGTAGGCTATATCATATAACAGCTCTGGATAATCTTGCCACCTGCTTTTGACAAGAGCTTTAAACTAGAATATATTATAGGCTTCTTATATTAACTGAAATAATATTTGTCCATAAAGGTAAGATTTTCAAAGAGTATGATTTACAGTCTGGAAGCAAGGAGTTTTCATATTCAAAGACCTCGAAGGCCTCTGCCTTGGTTTACAGATTTGGTGTACCTTCCTCCAGAGTTCCCTGCTCCTGTTATTGAATTTGTGGAGGGGGGGCTGATCTTCTATGAAATAAATGTGATTTAGGTCTATAATTTCTGAATAGATGATACTGTACATATCCATTCTTGCATAACAGCAAGATACTGATCATATTGAGATTCAATCATATTTTTAATGTGTTCAATATTAGTGATACTTTTTGTCTTACAATTGTCTGCGCCTGAATTATCAATTGTATATATTATCAGGAAGATACAAAATTATTTTTTCTTACCTATCTTGTCTCATCCAATCCCATTCTGTACTTTATACTATATATTTTTTTATATGTGATGTTATATATTGTTTCAGTTCAATGGTGAATGAAATTATGTTTCTTACATGTAATATGTTATATATTATGTACTAGAAATTAATCATTGAAATGAAGCAATCTTTTTATCAGTAGTTTTAATAACATCAAGCAGTAAAGCACAGTAGTCCCAAGCTATGTTCACCTCTCCAAGACACTATTTCTACCATAAAGAAATCAGTATCCATTGGCTCTGCTTTCCTTATTCTACCCTAGGAAGAAAGTGTCATAGACACATCCCCAGGTTCAGCCAAGAAGAAATCTGCAGACCTGAAAAATGAAGGCAGAAGGACTTACGGGTTTTCAAAGCAAACTTTTAACCATATGTTGTTAAGAGTCTTCATCTCCTCAAAGCCTCTTGCAATTGTACTGGCTTAGCACTATTCCAGAAGCTTACCATGTCCAATCACCCTAAAAGAATCCTAATCAGACCTTAGGCTATAATGCTTCATTGACAAAAGAGATGGACACTTGGGAAGATGTTCCATTTGTTTCAGCCAATGGCCTTGTCAAATCACCACATTTCCAACTTGTGGAGTTAAAATAGATGAAGTGCTATTGAAAATCAAGTTCAGTCTTTTGTGTTTCCTGGTGGGCAAACAAGTTAGGCCTGCAAGTAATTCTGAGTAGCCTTGAATCATGTAAGATGGTTTGGATCTGCAATAGGGGCCTGGGTTAACAACATATTAGGACGATGCTTTGCAGTAAGCATAAAAGTGTCCTTCAGAGCTGATCATATTGTCCATCCTAGGAGGACAGGAATTCTTCAGGAATTCTGATCCAAGTCCTTCACTCGCTGAGGTCTGTGGCTTTAACAACTCTCAAAACTCCTGCAGTTTGTCTCTTGTCTTGCGTGGTGCTGCTTCTGGACTCTGAAAATAGTTCTGTTGTACTCTTGACTCCAGTGATGCACTAGACACTGGACTAGAGCTCTCTCTTTGGACATGTTATGGGAAGATTGATAATTAGACATTTATGATGTTGATTTACTTTTTATTTATTTATTTACTTTTTTTTTTTTTTCATTTGAGAGCAGAAGAAAGTATGATGTTTAAATTATCTGGATTAGTATTTTAGAGGTTTCATGGTTTCATGTGCTTGAAACATGTGAGACATAATTGTGAAATATAAACTATCAAGATCAGGTTGGGTTTACCTGTAATAATTCAAGTATCTATATTTTATTTGGTAGTAATTTATTTTGTTTTGCATGACTTCTGTTCCTAAAAGATGAGGGTTGAGCCCACAACAGCAAGGCATGTGATTAATATGATTAGAAAAATGGTGGGAGCATTCACTTTTCTGCTATTTTTTTATTCAACTGACCATCTGTGGTAACCAGTCTGTGAGTTTATTTGCTTGTTTGCAGTTTATCATGTAAAAGGAGGAGGCGAGGAGGCTGCCCACTTATGTTTCCTCTGCACTGGCTGCTGCATCAGGTTAAGAGCAGCTTGTGGAGTCTTGGTAAATTTGTTTTAAATTTGTTTCTTTCCTGAAAGCTGTTGAAAATACACAGGGGTGAGTTGCTTGTGATGTGCAGGTGAGAGAGAGAGGGAGGGACTCAACAGCACAAAGTGGAGAATGAGGGGACATCCAAGAAAAATGGAGCAGACACCTCACTGGGACTTAACTGTGATGGAAAGCGGTCTTCTAGGGAGCAAGTGGAGATGGTGGAATTTGTTGCAATCCAGAAAGTCTCTGATTTGCAGAACTGAGGGTAAGACTGGAGGAAGGGTTTGGCCCTATTATGACATCTGGGCCAGAGGAGAAATTTTCTTATAAATCTTCTGTTTTTGTTCTGCTTCACTATGTATGTTCATCTGAGTTCCTGTGCTCTAATAAGACAGCTTTTGGAAATCAGTGCTCAAGGTGTTCTGGGAACGCACACAAAAAGGTTGACCTACCTTCAAAATTTGACCCAGTTCAGGTTCCCACCACACCACACTTAATAAAACTTTCTCCTGAAGTGTAATTAGCAAGTCTGAATGGATGAGATTAGTGTTGTCTAATAAAACTGATAACTTAATGCCTGCTCTGTGTTCCCATCTGATGCCTCAGCTGGCAAGACATTCCACTCTGTAGCCATTACTCCTTGGATTAGTTACCAGCTGATTAAATCTCAGGAAAGCTCTTGTATTTTATGGATTGGGTGCTAGCCATGCCCCCTGCAAGCAGGTGTGGGAGCAGATATTTTCTGTTGATAGGGGGTTATGTCTTTGCAACTGTGCAGATCATCATGAGTGGTAGCACCAGAGATGCAAGCCACAGATGGCAACAAGGGGATGCAGCTGTCTGCATAAGGCTTAGTATCCCTGAAGCAGCTGCACTGGGAATTTGGTAGATGTAGCATGGCTTATGTGTGCTGAGTGCTCTCCTTTAATCCTTCTGCCTTCACCTTATCTTTGCTTATTACATTATTGTAACAAATTATGAGCATTGCTAAAGTACTAATAATTTGGTAACCTGTTGACATGGCCCCTACCCTGTGGTCTCTGGGTTCCTGTCTTAAGGTAGACTACACTCCACATTCATCACTAATTATTCTCTTGTCCTTTTTCATTTGTTTTGTTTTGTTTTGTTTTGCTTTCCAATTTGAGTAGGAACAATTTTATGCTCATATTTAACTATGGGTGTCTGGCTCCTTGTGTAGGAAGTATAAATAGCATTTTAAACAGTAATCCATGACACAAGTTTTAACTGTTGAAGTCAGTCCCTTTTGAATCTATCACTGAAGTCAAAAGACAAATATAAAAGATAAGCTTAACACAATACTTAAATTTGATCTATTATTTAAATTATGTTCAGTTTTGCACAAAGAGAAATTAGGGTTGTCCTTATACTTTTCACTCTCTCTTCTACAGCACTCTGTGTTCCTTTTGTCTTCATTTGCTTTTTCTTTCTTTAGTCACTTCCAAATTGTTCCTCAAGATCCTTGTCCCTTACTCCTTCCCATCCCATTAATTTATTTGATTAGCTATTAATAAATTCTTTTTATCTTCTTATTCTGTGTGCCATCATTAGTGCTTTAGTGTTAGCTCCAGAAGTGTACAGTAAAACTTCTCTTGATCTTGGAGCAAATCTTTTTCCCTGAGGCATCCATGCAAAATTTGGATTAGTACTTAAGCTACATCCAATGGTTGCCTGATCTCCTGATCATGTATTACATACTCTCTGGAGGGAACTGGCTCTTGCTCCAGCCCTCTCCTGATTCTGAGGGAACAGATAGGCTAATTAGATGCCCATTACCATTTGAAGAATCTCACAGGGGTACTTACATCTTGTGGCACCTGAGGAGCAACAGAAGTACAGTACAGTGCCATCTCAGTGTTACCTTTTCCCAGCTCCAGCCTGGCTGGAGTTTGCTAGCAGGTACCTAAGCAGATGTAAACCATTCCCAAACTGGAAATACTGCATAGATACTAGCTTTGGTTCTGGCCTAAGCTGCAAAAGACCCTCTGTGTTGTTCATTGGAAGAGGACTTTTCCCAATTTAAGATCTTTTTGCTTTGTCTTTGAGGTTGCAAGGCAGCATCTTTTTAGGGCTAGTGTGTAACTCTGCCTCGATACTGTAGGAGAGGCAAGGAAGTGAAACAGATAAGGATGCAGAGAAATAGAGTTTGCTTATAATACTATTTATTCAGCATTTTTCTAATACATTTGGAAAACAGAAAACATTAAATATCACAGCCATAATTCCAGAGAAAATAGAAGATTTTTATTTTAAGTGTTTTGAATTCAAAAGACATATGGGGAAGTGGAAGAATGAAAATTGTTCACACACAGAATATATCAACTTGCATCAACCAGAGAAGCTTGAACTACTGCTTGTGTGAAACTATTGGAATGTTTACAGGCAATGTTATTCTTACATCAGACAGTTTTCCCTCCTTTTCCTTCCTCTTTTCTCCTTCAGAGCTTTTTTTCTTTTTTATGATTTTTCTTTTCCTTGTTGCTTGCTCTCAATTTCTCAAAATTTCTCTCCTAACTTTTTGCAGGTTCCCTGTTTTCCCATTCCAGTACCTCAGGTCCCTTTTGCCTTCCTCTGCCCTTTTGCCTTTTTGTTGCATTTGCTCAATTTTTAATTTCTCTCCTATGTGCCTTCATCCTTTCTCATCACTTGCTTCTTCCCTATAATTACATATCTGTTTCATTTCCTCTAATCTCTTTGTATTTCTATCTTAAAAGACAAAAAAAAAAAAAAAGTTATATGGGAAGGGCAGCTTTCAGTTAAATATTTATGCTGTACCATGGGTTCCTCACTGTGTTATGTACCTTCACATTATTCTGATATAAACCAGCAGAGAAAGTGAAGTTGAAGAAAGGAAAAAAAAAAAGAAAAAAAAAAAAGAAGCAATGACTGTGAGGATCATGAAGATGTGGTATAGTGAAGAGTATTAACCTGGCTTCCTAAATTCTGTTGGCACTCCCTTTTGGGTCCTTCCACATTCTGAGTATTGGTCTTGCAACTGTAAAATGGAGATTTTGGTATTTCCCTCCTTCAAAGAGGCAGTATGAATACAAATATATTAGAAGTTTGAGAGGCTATCGCATAAAGAAAAACAATGACACCATATAAGGATAAAAAATAGTTAACTGCAAAGTGGCAACAGCTTGACAAATATTTCAGCAGTGGACAAAAACGCTTAAGTGCTTTCTAAACTGTGTATTCTCAAATTCATTACCAACTACTAGACAACACAATAATTTTTCCAACAATTTATTTCCCATGTGAACACTGGGGACAAGTAAATCTGAACATACTAGCAAAATAGTTTTCGAGATACATTTCCTTTCCTACTCAATTTTGGAAGACAAACATTTTCTAAGACCAATATATCTTCCAGGTTATTACTAATAATGCAGAAGAACTGAACAAATGTTTCCTAGAAATCAGCTATCAGTTTTTAAAAACTTATAGTTCTGAAAAGAAACACTGAAAATTGAAACTTGATATAATGAAATAGACAAGATACCAGATTTGTTTTATTTTTGTACAACCGTATTTTTAGAGTAACCAGTTAATGTAAGAATAGTGTATTTCTTACACACAATTCAGAATTCACTTTACAATAAAAATGAAATGAATAATCAAAGATGAAGAGTTAATGAAGTAGTGTTAGCCTCAAGAATTTCTTTCAGTGGCTTTTTTGATGTATTTCTAATATATCAGTAGCATCAAGAGGGAAAACATTTATCTCACTGCTGGAAAAAGAGAAAAGATGTGATAATGTGGAAAATAACCTCCAGTTATAAAGTAAAGTGACAGTCAAGCTTTGGTGTAAAAGTGAATTAAGCATTGTTAATGGACTATAAACATTACAGACTTGGTCCACTGAAGACAATGATCATAGTTCCACTGAGTCAGTTGGAGACAGGTTTTCACCCTAACTTCAGATTTGAACTTTTGCAAGTTTTCTTAAATAAATACTTGAAGCTCCTCAGCTTACCTGCAGGAGATATGTTAGTTGATCCTGCAATTTAATTTTAGAGTTATCTGATTGACTTGAATCTGCATAACTACTTCCAGAATTACGAATCCGGAGTCTGGTGTTGTCACTGCAATCCCTATAGAATGGGAGAAGCATTCTGAACAACGCGTGTGATATTCTTGTTGAATGAAAACAGGATCCTTTACTCATACCTTTGCTGGCACAATAAATGAAGCAAGACTGTTTGAAAATGCTTTATTTCAGTGTATAATTTGTTCCTTAGCATTTTTTTCTCACGTTCTCTACTTCTTTTTCTTTTTTTTCCCTTTCGGAATTAATTTTGATAGAACACAATAAAATATTACAATGAATAATCCAGGAGAGACCAAATAATAGATTAATAATGTTTACTCAGTCTTTTACTTTTCTAGCTTCAGTGGTTCTAATGATTGGTAGTATAAATTCAGTGACAAAAACACCCAATATTCATTATACAGATAAATACAGTGCCTTCTGGTTTGTAATTCATAGTAATTCCATCTTTCCTAGATTCTCTAGACATTTTATATAGATGGAATTTAATGTCTACTATGGACAGTTGCAAATTTAAGTTAAAGCTGGGGAGGGACTCTTTGTCAGGGAGTGTAAAGATAGGACAAGGAGTAATGGCTTTAAACTAAAAGAGGGTAGATTTAGGTTAGACATTAGGAGGAAATTCTTTACTCAGAGGGTGGTGAGGCACTGGCACAGGTTGCCCTGAGAAGCTGTGGGTGCCCCATCCCTGGAGGTGTTCAAGGCCATATTGGATGGGGCTTTGGGCAACCTTGTTCTAGTGGAGGTGTCCCTACCCATAGCACAGGGATTGGAACTGAATGGTCTTTAAGTCCCTTTCAACCCCAAAATACTCTGTGATTCTATGATCCCTTGAAATATTTTATGTACATTTTAATATAATTTTGCCTTTGGAAAGTATTCAGAAATAAGTTTATAAATAAAATTATGCATTTGTGTGTTTTAGAAAATGAATTTTTCAATGAGTCAGCCTTATATGGTGCGTATTTATTTTTGTCTTTACCATGTGCTGAGTATCATATTCAGGCGTGAGCTGTAAGTGTATCTTTGCCTTTCTGAATTTGAAGGTTCATTTAATCTTGTTGACCCCTGAAGACAGTTTCTCCTGAAGATGCCTGGCCATGGCTTTAATGGGAAGCTCATACAGCTTTTGTGTCCTACAACAATGGCACACTTCTAAATTGCCGAGTGCTGGTCACAAAAAGGGAATCTTGAACTACATTTCCTCTCTTATTCTAGTGGTTCTGCTAAGTGACTTTTCAAGGCCTTCCACTTGGATGACATTCCTTTCAATTTTGTGCATTTACAGTTATATTTACTTGATAAAGCACCATAAAATATTACAATGAATAATTCAGGAGTGGTCAAATAATAGATTAATAATAGTCCCTGCAGTTCCTTAATGTTAAGTGATTAAATGATTAAATAAGGGCAATAAGTACTCATCTTACAAAACATGAATCATCTCCCTCGGTAGGAAAAAACGTATGTAAGTGACACAAGTTCATGGGGGAAATGACCATCTTTGGCTTAAAAGGAATAGGCATTGGCTTCCTGAAAAGGCTGGGAGAAGAAAATCCAACTAAAGAGAGCTTTGAATCACACTGATAAGCCAGGGAATTCCTAAAATCGCCATATAAATAAACTGCTTATCCCATTTCCAAGCTTTCCTTGGTAGCAATTTCAAGAATTTCTAAAGAGTCAAGAGTCAAAATACATTAAATAAGAATAGGAGATGAGAAAAAAAAGGTGAAACATTTGTGGAGAGTTGTTAAGTAAACTAGCTGAAAGAATTCTTATAAAACTCTTTGGACTATCTCTCTTGGTCCTCAGAGATTTACATACAATAACTACAACAAAGACTATTCCTGTATATTTGTTTATCTGTGAAACTTCTCCACACAATAAGTAATGACACCCTTTCATTGACATCATCCAAGTAATAATATCATTCTGACCATGTCATAGGGGTAATAACAGGCTTTCAGCTACTTCACTGAGTTACATGTCTTTGTCATTCTACACAAAAATAAAAAGACTTCTTAAAAAATACATACCTTCTATTCGTTCCAGTACAAATCTCAGTATCAATGAATTAAACTGTTGTGGATTTAAGATAAGTGCAGAATTTGATCCATTGTAACAAAGAAATAATGCAAGTTCTAAAAAACTAGTTAATTCATCAGTTTTCTTAATACTTTTGTAATTATATAATACATTAATTATAATAATGATTTCATCACTGTTCCACGCATGACAAGTGTACATTAAGAGACAAAGAAAGGAACAGGGTGACATACAAGGCTTATTAGGACTCTCTTAAGTTTAATTGCATGTTATTTACCATTCAGCACATAAGCCTTGAGAGGTCACTGTTGCTCATGCAGGACAGCAGCATTCATGCTAAGATACTACATAGAAAAAGAGTTTATTTAAGCAGTTACTAGCGGGCTTTTTACTCCATGATCCACTCTTATATTGACTTGCAAAGGTTTTTTCATATAACAGAGTAGAAGGTTGTGTGAAATTGTTTGTAATGAAAATGCAAACTTTATTTTTTCAAACCATTACTTTAATTACCTAACATAACATAGGTTTAGTACAATAAGGTGATATGTATTCATTAAAGTACTCTGATTAGATTGCTTCTTGTCATAATGTTTTATCCCTAAAGTGAAATACATTGTGATGCTGATCTTTTTATTAAGATGATATCTTTTAAAGCTAAAGATCCAGTAAGTTGTATAGGAAGTTAACTGAGTGTCTGTTTATTAACTTGATTTACTTCATCGAGCTTTTAATATCATCAGATAAAATAAAAAGATCAAAGAAATTTCCTGTCTAAGAGGGAAAGTGAACTGCATATTAACTTCTTCCGGCTACCAATGAGACTTCTTGTAACCCAACCAATAGAATAACTGCATTGCAGGGGCATGAATCTTAGGAATTATACTTGCAGAAAAGCTGCAGTCATCAGCTACGGCTTCTTTTAGAACAAATTCCCTTTTCCATGACTGTGAGTTGTTAGAATGCCCCTTTTACTTTGACAATTCCCATCTGAACTCATGATAAAAACAGGCTTTCAAAGCTGTTATAAACTGAGTTCTCTTTTTGCCTACTCTCTTGAAAAACAAGTAGTAGAGCTTGTCTTACATCAAATATGGAATTCACTGATTTGTTCTGTTCACATGTTGGATTACATTCTGCCAATGCTGTGAAATCACATTTTATCAGTTTGCAATGACAGCTCTCTCAAACTCTATCATATCCTGTAAGCTAGATTTCATAGCTTTGAGAATGAGCAGTATCTAACTGCGAGACATTCTGGTGAGGTTGGTAGAATCCCTTGCAGTAACCTTTTTAGGATGTGCATGTCATGTATTAACAAAAATATATAGTATTATTTTAATATTATTTTGATGCTGAACCATCTCAAACAACTTCCTTCCTCCCAACATTTTAAATGTGGGTCATTTTGTACATTTGGGCTATAAAGATTATTTTTCAGTTTGGTTAGAACCACATACTTTTACAAATTAAAGCCTTGATCCTACAAACATTTAAGCATATGCTTAATTTTACTTAGTGATAAAATTTGCTATATACTGACTAACAGGGCAAAAGTGTTTATAAAATTAGGGCCTTATTTGGCCTTCTGAAAATCTTTTTACCCTTCTCCAAATACTTTAAGTAGCCCTCTTATTGAGCAAACTATGCCTGCAAGGCTGCAGAGGAAACCCAAAATAAAAACAGAGATATCTGCGCATTTCTCAAAGAAGGATAGTTTTTTCCATTTAAGTTTTAAGTGGAAGAGAGAAGGAAGAAGAAAAGTCATAGCAGCACCTGTTATACTGCCTGTTAAACCCATCAGCAGGGCAAAATGTGGTATGAACATGGACATCAGCAGAGTTAACAGGAGAAATGAGCCTCTTAGACCCAGAGCAAACAGTGGAGAACTGTAATTGGAATAGTTGCCTCTAGAAATACAAGCATACACAATTTCTGTGGCTGCAAAAAAGGGCAAAGGGTAAGAAAGAAGAGCCTTGGTTAAAAGACACAAATTCACTAGGGTTTGAAGAAATGATGGCAGGTTGTCAGTAATAACTTCCTTTGTCTCCTCACCCCAGGTTAAGAAAGCAGTCAGGGCAAAGGTTGTTTTCAAGACACAAGCAAAAAAATGAGTCCAATTCAGCATGCACCTAAATTCCCCTGGTTTTTTCATGTTACCTTCAAGTGTGGGAAGAAATATTTGTGAAGTGTAACTGAAAATGATCACCCCTATAGAAACCAAGAAGTCCTCAAACTCAATGGAGAGTTTGAATTTTGCCCAGGACCACTGATGTATTTGTGTGAGACAGTAAGTCATCACTACAAAGATAATAATGAAATGAACCAAGGAGCAAAGCTGGCTGAGTCTGGAAACAATTTTGAGAGTCTTGATAAATACACAAGGCAGCAATGTCATAAATGCAATTACAGACCAAGTTTTCTCAGTCATTGGTACATACGGAAAACTGTGTGACAGCAAGTTCCCACTAACAACCAGATACAAAATACATGTCATGATCAGTTCCATAACTTGGGTCACATTGACAACTATACCACCTAAGTTGGGAGATAGCTTTCTGCAGCAGGCATTTGCAATGTCTTCATATGTGTCTCTCACTCTTATGAGCTGCCCATCTTCATTTTCTTCATACAGGCAAGTGATTAGAATTTTGCCTGTATAACAGCATAATGCTGCAGCCAAGACAATAAGAAACAGGCCACTGTATCCACTGTGGAGAATAGCATACGGCAATCCTAAGACAAAAATTCCCTGAAGAGGAAAAAGAGAAAGAAAAGATAACACAACATCCCCGAGGCAAAATGTTTACTAGAATCCACACTCCCAAGCCTGCCCTTCATTGAGCATTGCTTTCTCTGAACTGCAAGGTGGAAGTACTGCTACATTTGGCTAAGTAAGCAACAATCATGAGAAATGTGTTTATTTATGATAAATTAAATTATTAGCAAAAATAACTGTTCCTACTGACACACATGTAATGATAAGCTACGAAAAAGAGTGGGTGAATGATAGAGTCAGGTTCTTAGTTAACAATTAATGCTGATGTGATTAGAAGCACATTTTAGAAGGTTCAGGGGCATTTACTCAGTCAACATGCGTATTAATGAAACAGGTTCAATAACAATAAAATTAAGCAGCTGTACCATCATCATCTCCACAACTTTCATTTAAAATAAAAATAACACTGTAGATAGATCCAGTAAGGACAATTCTCTTCAGTGTAAAAATTGTTAACGCACCTCTGGAAAGAAAAGTGCATTAGAGTGACATCAGAGTTTGCTCGTGTTTCCTCTGTGGCCTCTGTATGCCTCATGCAGCCCATGCTCTAGTTAAGTCCACTACTAAACCAATTATCAAAGCTGAGATTTTAGAAGATGCAAACTTATTTAGCTGTTTAAAATGTGTGAAACATGTAGACATACTTTAAACAGCTTCTGAAAGGAACAGAATTATATTTTTTTATCTAGTAAAAAGTGTGGCACTTTACTTTCAGAGAACAGTGTGTGTATTTCTTTGTCTTTTTCTCTATATTTTGTCTCTTCCTTCTTTATACTTAAGGACAAATTGCACTTTTAAGTGTTTTAATTTCTAACAGCATAAACCCAACAAAACCCTTGAACTATGGCTATTCATAAAAAGATCTAGTTTACGAAAGAAGCTTTTGTGGCATCTCTTTTTTTCAAAGCTGAAACTAAGCAATGCACATTAGTCATATTGGTTAGGAGTTGTTTTTTTTTTTTTTGTTCTTGATGACTGAAGAAAGGTAGGGAGGAAACAAAGTATAGTTAACTAGTTCTGCAGAATTTTTACTTCGGTATTTCTTACAGCACTGAGGATATGATGAAATAAGAGCATTCATGCTCATTCATGATCACCACTTTAGCCTGATAGGACTTGATTTGGACCAACCCCATCTTAATTTTATTTCTGAGCAAACATGAGCAACTCCATTCTGCCCGGCTAAACCTGTGAACCCCAACAGAAAGAGGCCTACTTTGTATGTCCTGTAAGCCATCAAGATGGCCACTTGGTGGCTCACAAACCGGTAGGATCTTCTTGGAGTGCTAAATTTCACTTCAGTATTAGCCAGTGGAATTCATGGCTACCCTCTGTTTTAAATAAAATCCTTGCTACTACGTACTAACCACCAGTGGCTTTCTGAATGTCACTTGTTACTGGATTACTAATCTAAACTGCTAGTCATGGCTCCTTTCACAGTGAATTGGAATCCCTGCAAAGGAGGGTGACATGCATCAATCTCATTGATGGGACAAATTCTGTCCTTTGGACATATACCTCTAGGCAGAGGAGGAGGTCTGTTGTGTACTGTTACAGTGTGTGCCTGTGCTTACTGGCTCAGAGACTTGCATTTTGCTCCCCACGAAAAATGATGGACTCTCCCACTCTCCTTGAGGGGAGCGACACATTTCTCCTCTCTCACTACCCGAGTGAGTAGTGCCGCTCATTGCTTACAGGAGCTAAGGCAGAAGAGGTGAGTTTAACTGTCTAAACCTTAATTTCAGACTTTTTCAGTCACAATCTTTGACACAAGACCATGTGGAGACAAATGTTTCAGGCATGTTTCTGTCTTTGGTGTTTTCTGTCAACTGACTCAGGCTCTGTAGCCAGCATGTTACTGTCTGTGAAGGCAGCCTAGGAGCCCAGCTCTGCTGCAACTTGTCAAGAAGGTAGGCGCTTGCCTCAGCTTCACAAGGTTTATACCTTGCATCCCAGTTCTACATGGCACAAGCACTCGCAGGCCCGTTCCTATACAGAGGACTCTAAAGAGGGACAATTTTTCAAACACTGAATAATCATCAAAGTGTATAAAGTATTTCTCCTTTTCTTCCAGCCATGAGATAGCACTCCTTTTCAGGCCCACTGTGAGCCTGTATCGTCAACCAGAGAGGAAAAATTAGAGGCCCTTGAATCAGATAACTACTTTTTCTTTAAGTCAATGAGAGTGTCCATCATATGAACCATCACTGCCGATCTCACCAGGCTTCACTCTAGATACAAATATCTTCAGCATTCACCTGAATTAGAGCTAGAAGTAACATATTAAATGCACATCAGTGCATCTTGATTAAAAGGTCTATGCCTTTGTGCACTGTAACAGAGGTACTTCAGTTATTACTGATATAATAATACAGTTATTGACTAGATATCTTTTTGGGTTGTTTTTAAGACTTCATATACAGCAGTGTCTTTGTATAAGTCACAGGTGCCATCTTTTCTATACAAACTTCACTGAAGTATTCAAAATTTTACCATTTCTGCCATCTAATAATCTACTTTCTTAAAAATACTAGATATCTGTCTGTATCTGGATTGCAGGTAGCACATGTGTAACAGTAACTTTTGCTACCATGCCATTTTTAATCATGGCTTTCACTGACTGGCAAGTTAGATAGTTGCCTAACGTATACAATGTGTTTTCTTTCCTATGAAAACAATCCATGGAAAAGGAATTTACATAACAGATTGAGTTTAAAAGAATCATAAATAAACCAAGTCTGTGAAAAAGTCAGGAAGATAAAAGCCACAGTCATCTTCCATATTAACATAAGAACAATGATGTTTTCTCAGTTTCTTGCAGCTTGTAGCAAGCTTATCTCATTTGTTCCACATTCACAGCATCATTATTTTGCCCCTTCACCTGCATTTGGGAGTTCAAAGACTATCTGCTGACCTGAAGGGTGACTGTATAATTAAAATGCAGGTAAGTGTCAGCACAGGCCTTACCCACACAAAGGCTTTTCCCCTGCTGAATTGAGTCCATTAACGTTTATATGACTAGCCTCAAACTAAACTAAAGCATAAGTCTTTCAGAGACGTTATCACATTCGACAGCATTTAGTCCTCCCCACAGGTGTCTGCTTTTTCTAGCTTAATTGTTAGTTTAATCAGAGTATAACATAATTCTAACCTCTTAACATCGCTTTGCTCTTTGTTTATATCAAATTTTCATTTGGTACCTAACACACACCACAGGATGAAAATTTTTTTTTTTTTTCAACTTTTGAATTCAGACCTTATTAAACAAATCCAGTTTTATGCTATATACATTCTTCTTAAAATTACATAACAGTGATTGCCAATTTCAAGTCACATACAATGAGCTTAGAATTTCTAAACTGAACATTTCTACAGAAACTGTAAGTTTTCCTTCCAGGTGATGTCTTCAACATGATTTTTCCAGAATTTTCAATCAATTGCTGATGAGATCTGTATAAGGGATTTACTATTTCTGTGTCCTTCAGCTTTCAGTTAATAAAGGAAAGCAAACATTGTGGACATAACTGGTTTTGCTTTTTTGGGGGGGATGCAGAGCCTGGTTAGAGAAAAATGGGAGAACTCTGAACATACCAATGTACTAAGTATGTATGAGGTGAAATGACACATTGTTTGTCATGTCTTGTCAATGATGTTTTTTAAATTAAAAAAAAAAAAGGAAAAAAAAAGTTAACAAAAAGGAAAAAAAAGGAAAAAAAAAAGAAGTAAGGTTTCTTGTATCAGCACATTGTTATATTTCTACAAAATAGCCAGAAAATGTTAGTGATGGCAATGAGAGCTGAAAGAATGAAAGACTGTTTTTCAGAGTTCAAAACCCATTTTGGATTTCATAGAATCACAGAATCATAGAATATCCCAAGTTGGAAGGGACCCATAAGGATCATCCAGTCCAACTCCTGGCACCGCACAGGTCTGCCCAAAAGTTCAGACCATGTGACTAAGTGCACAGTCCAAACACTTCTTAAATTCAGACAGGCTTGGTGCAGTGACTACTTCACTGGGGAGCCTGTTGCAGTGTGCGACCACCCTCTCGGTGAAGAACCTCTTCCTGATGTCCAGCCTAAACCTCCCCTGCCTCAGCTTAACACCGTTCCCGCGGGTCCTATCACTGGTGATAACAGAGAATAGGTCAGCGCCTGCCCCTCCACTCCCCCTCACGAGGAAGTCGTAGACTGCGATGAGGTCTCCCCTCAGCCTCCTCCTCTCCAGGCTGAACAGGCCAAGTGACCTCAGCCGCTCCTCACACGTCTTCCCCTCTAGGCCCTTCACCATCTTCGTTGCCCTCCTCTGGACACTCTCCAACAGTTTCACGTCCTTTTTGTACCGTGGTGCCCAGAACTGCACACAGTACTCGAGGTGAGGCCGCACCAGCACAGAGTGGAGCGGGACAATCACTTCCCTTGACCGACTAGCAATGCCTGATGTACCCCAGGATACGGTTGGCCCTCCTGACACGAGATTTGATCTTCTGTTCTTACTTTTCCAAAAGCAATACTTTCTGTTAGGACCATTTCCTGCATGTCAACATGTGTAAATAGTTTCAAAGAAAAAGATACCTTTAATAAGCACATATTTTGCTGTCACTGTAATAAAACAGCACAGGCATTGGGCTGTGTTCTCTGGTTTAAAGCTGTTTGGCAGCCTGCGAGTATTGCTTGAAGTGACCTATCTGCTGAAAATTGCTCCTCCATAGAGAAATTCTTTCATGGTGTAGTGTTGCTGAAGGTGGCTTTTCTGCACCTCTCATGAAAAGTGATTGTACAGAGAATGGGGACAGACTGTGTCAGCATTTCACTGATTCTCTGCCACTGGAATAAGGACACAGGTAATTCCTACACCATCTGCCAGTCCTTGTTTGGTCCAGCCTGTCCCCAGCACCTGTTCATATTGACTCTTCTGATGCCATCTTCTTGTGTCCAAATTATGTCACAGACAGCCTTACCTGTGAGGCATCAATTAAAAATGAGCAGCAAAAGGAACAGTTTCTTAAATTGCCTCCCAGAGCTGAGTTTTAGTGTTTGTATGGGAAGTGTACCTCCCTGAGTGGTTTTATTTTCACCTATTCTAGTGCAAAGCCAAATAGGTTAACTCTAAATATGCTCTTTTAAGGCGATATGTTTATAAAATAGAATAGCTCAGAGAAAAGTTGTTCACATAGTTGGTTAGAACGGAGAAGGAGAGAGACCCAGTGGGGTGAGCCTTCCTTGGCCCTTGTCTTCTAAGACACTTATTTACCCTAAAATGAGCATGGAAGTGGAGTGGGTACTGGTGTGCATTGCCAATTAGTGAATACGTGTGCCTGGATGGAGGTCCCCATCAAACATCTGGAGTAGACTTAGCCATAGGTATCTCACTCTAGAAAGAAGGAAGGACTGGGGGATGAACAACTGATCAGCCTTCAAAAGAAATGGCAAGGACAAGAGTGGAAAGGTCAGCCACAGCTAGAAGCTATTAGCCTTGTTAGAATATTCCCAAGAGAAAGCACCAGAAATTATTGATCTACCAACAATAAAAAACAAGCATGTCAGCATTTCCAAATTACATCTGCACATTAAAACATTTCTGCATTTGCTGATGGCTTGATCTGAACTACATGGTAGTGTTTTCCCCACCACGAAGACTGGCTGCTTGTTTAAAAAGCCCAGATACCTGGATTTGCATAGAATGCAAAAAGTGGGCCATTTACTGTGCTGGCCTTTCAACACTAGTTCATCTCAGGACAAGCACCTCCCCAGGTAATAATATGTGTTTAGAAAAATGTATAAACGAGCACAGTTAAGAACCCTGAGAAAATATCAAAATTTCTTGATGTTCAATTTTAAGACATTTTTAATCCCAAGTAAAAGCTTCATTTTAAAGGCTGTTCTGACCTGAAATATGACACTTTTGAAAACAAAGCAGATTGAAAGGTAATTAAAAAGTAATGAAGATTGAATTGTGGTCAGAGTTAAGACATGCCAAAAGACAATTAAATAAAATGGAATAAAAAGTGATGCTACAAAGAAAGAGAGAAAAAGATTTCACCCTAAGATTTAATCAGATAGAAAAAATAAATTAAGAAATGAAGACAAATTTAACTGAAAATAATTCAGTTAGTACAGCTCTGCTATATGCAGAACACATGCTAATATGCCAGACTGCTGAATTAGCTCTGATTGCCTTTCTCACCATCTGCAGTTACTCCACTGGAACAGTTCATTTAAGCCTAACTGTATTCCCAACTATGTATTTGATTCCCTGCATGAATTTGGCACAGAAACTACACAGGAAATCCTCCTTCGCGTATCTTCTTGGAAAAGTAAGGAGATAAATTCAGGAAGCATTCGTTTTCATTTAAAATAAATTATTTTCCAGAACTGATGCAAACCTATGTTGCTGTGGTATTTATATGAACATAAAACTTTATTAACTCTAAACTCAAAAACAGAAAAGCCCTTAATCTCATGTTATAAGAGAGCTACTTGCTTGCAGATGTCCATGGTCTTTTTTCTGTCTCAGCCACCACTGTGATCAATGGTGGTTTTGTATTTAATTCCAGATCACTGTTGACTACATTGAATAATTCTGGACCACATACCAATTAGATTCTACTAGATAACGTTCTAACCCTACCAGAAACTCATGCAGAACCAAGCTGCAGAATGGTTGAGGTTGGAAGGGACCCTTGGAGGTAACCTGTTCCAACCCCGTGCTCAAGTAGGGGGTTTCCCAGCACCACAGGTTTCCCAGCACCATGTTCAGGCAGCTTTTGAGTATCTCCAAGATAGGAGACTCCACAGCCTCTCTGGGCAACTTGTGCCAGTGCTCAACAACTTGCTTTGACAATAAATCTACATTGACAGTTACTTTTTTTAGGATCTGTCACCTAGGCAGTTGTTAATCTATTTAAGATGTATTTTATTGCTGCACTAATTGTTAAATCAGAATGTTGTGTATTAATGTGTCAAAATTCCTTTTGAAAGTCTAAATATATTATTTATATTTCACTGCCTATGTTACAACAAAAATTATATGAAGTGTACTTAATAAAGACTGTAAAGACTTTTTCTTCAAACCCATAGTGATTGACACTAATTATATTCCTAGCTTTTTATTCTATATCAATTAAAACCCGCATTAACAATTACATTATTTTGCTCAGAATTGTTGATAGGTTTAACTAGTTAAAATTTATCTGGCTTTTAAAATAGTATTATGATTTCCATTGTCTTTGGAGAATTCTAAATATAATAGCTATTAAATATTACCAGACCAGATGAATCTTTAGCTAAGTCTCCCAAACGCAAATTTGCTGGGCATTCTGCTTTCAAAATATTAATAACATTTTAACATCCATTTTAAATGCTAACTGTGGTAATCTAAGTTAGTTGTCCCTGTCTAAGCTAGTCATCAAAGCTGCCTCTATAAATTGTAGAAAAAAATAGGCACCTGAACTTATAACTCACCTATCTTAGCTGAAATTAATTTCCTGCCAGAGATGCCTATTTCTCTTGCTGGGCAACAAATGGACTGCAGACAAATAGCTTAGAAACTCTGAGAGTTAACTTCTAAATGTCACATGTGGAATAGCAAGATTCCCATCCTGAAAATTTTCAAAATGGCCCACTATTATCCTGTGCTATGAGTACACCCTCCTGATTCCCTCCACATAGAGACTAGGTACAGCTGCATTTTTTTAGAGTTCTGAACACATTTAGGTTTTCCCTTTACATGTTTAGGAACATAAGAAATAGAAAAACATGTCTAGGATATAGAAATTTGGTGTAGCAGAATTCAGTGTGAGATCAGTGAGCAAGAGGAAGGTGATCTTACAATACCAAATTATAAGATATATATATAAGAAATTATATATCGCCGAGGCGATCGGCTCCGGGGCAGACATGTCTGGGGGGATCGGAGCAGGCAGGGCTTTTTTTCTGGCATCGAGGCCACTCGAGGCACCCGAGGGAGCTGCCAGGAGCCGGCAGCCCTCCTGAGGGAGGCTGACGAGGTGCGGGCGGAGCCAGCGGCACCCCCGCCCCAACGCAGGCAGGGCGAGTAGGCGGGGCACCCTCACCGCTCTTCTCCAATGGTCTTTTCCAATGGTGGTTGTAACCCTCTCGTGAAGAGCCTGGCCATGGTATCCACCAGGCAGAAAACCATGGCTTCCGCCTGTCATGCAGACTCTCCAGCCACAGTTACTGATATGGCTACTCAGACAGAGGGCTCAGGGAAACACGCAGCCATCCAGGTCTTGGGCTGCAGGGTGTGCCCGAATCTTCTGTCGGTGTCTGACAGCAGCAGCGGTGGGTATGCGTGTGGGAGGTGTGCCCAGGTTGAAGAACTGCTCAGCCTGGTGGTGGGGCTTTGGGAGGAGGTGAGCAGGCTGAGGAGCATCAGGGAAATTGACTGGTGGAAGCATACTCTACCCTCCGTGAGACAGACTCACGAGCCAGCCACAACACAAGTAACAAAGGTTCCTCTATCCCACCAGGCAGCAGCTACACAGAAGACAAAAGTTCCCCCACTCCGCCAGGCTGTAGGAGGGGACCTAGGCCAAGGGGGGGGAGTGGAAGCAGGTTTCTGCTTGGGGTGGTAGGTGAGCTCTCTCCCTGCCCACCTCACCTTCCTGACTACCCTTACGTAACAAGTATGAGGCTCTAGAACATGACAGTCAAAACAACGATGTAGATGAAAGCCCGTCCTGGTTGGAGGGGTTGCCTAAGGCAAGGCAACCTACCCCCTGCATTGCTACATCTTCTGTCAAGAAAGAAAGAAGGGTCATTGTCATGGGGGACTCCCTTCTGAAAGGGACAGAGGGCCCGATATGCCATCTGGACCCAACCCACAGGGAAGTCTGCTGGCTCCCTGGGGCTCGGGTAAGAGACATTGCTAGGAAAATCACTCGCCTTGTACAGACCTCTGACTACTACCCGCTGCTGTTTTTTCAGGCTGGTAATGATGAAGTAGCAAGGAGAAGTCCGAGAGTGATCAAAAGGGACTTCAGGGCTTTTAGGTCCAACCGTATCCTGGGGTACATCAAGCATGGCATTGTTAGTCGGTCGAGGGAAGTGATTGTCCCGCTCTACTCTGTGCTGGTGCGGCCTCACCTCGAGTACTGTGTGCAGTTCTGGGCACCATGGTACAAAAAGGACGTGAAACTGTTGGAGAGTGTCCAGAGGAGGGCAACGAAGATGGTGAAGGGCCTAGAGGGGAAGACGTATGAGGAGCGGCTGAGGTCACTGAGCCTGTTCAGCCTGGAAAAGAGGAGGCTGAGGGGAGACCTCATCGCAGTCTACGACTTCCTCATGAGGGCGAGTGGAGGGGCAGGCTCTGACCTGTTCTCTTTAGAGACCAGCAATAGGACCCGCGGGAATGGTGTCAAGCTGCAACAGGGGAGGTTCAGGCTGGATATCAGGAAGAGGTTCTTCACTGAGAGGTTTGTCGTGCCCTGGAACAGGCTTCCCAGAGACGTAGTCATGGCACCAAGCCTGTCACAGTTTAAGAAGCGTTTGGAGTGTGCACTGAGTCACATGGTCTGAATTTTTGGGTATACCTGTGTGGTGCCAGGAGTTGGACTGGATGATCCTTATGGGTCCCTTCCAACTTGGGATATTCTATGGTTCTATGATTCTATGATTCTATGATTCTAAATCTCTAAGTAGATTTAACTCACTCTCATATTCACATACCCATCAGCACTACTGTGTATGTCCTAACGGCCTGGCCAGGATCACTCGTACACTACAAGGAGGCCAAGGGATGTCATCAGTCAAGGTCTTACTGTGTCTCTGGGGTTCATCTTGACTGGTGATGACAAAAAGACTTTAGCTTTGCCTTCTATATTCACTTGGAGTGTGTGCTGGTTCAGGTCCTTCACCTCATTCTTTTGTCTCACCTCTCATAAGTATTAGTCAGAATTCCTGAATTTCACAGTACTTTGCCTTTCTTTATCTTCATGTTTTATACCTACTGTCTTCTTCTTCATTCCCTTGACACTTACCTATAGGTCAGTTTTTCTCTCTCTTCATTTGGTTAAATCACTTATATGAATATGATGCACTATGCAGTTAACACATGCCAACACAAGAACAAAGTTCTGCTCTTTCTTCTGGTATTTTTACACAAACATATACAGTCACAGAAAGATTCACACTTCTATTCATACTTAATTCATACCACTACTAGTATTTATTTTCAAATTTTTATACTAAACCTATCTTTTTTTTTTTTTTTAATTCCTAAGAATTATTTTCTTATTGTCCTACTCCTCAGGGATGCATTTTTTTCCCCTAGCACCTTTGGGTTACTGAATGTCTTTTCTACACTTCATAATTTATAATTTACAATGATTACTCTCACCCTTCTTTTCTCCCTTTTGTAATATATGTGTATATTTAAAATTTTAATTGATACATTCACTTCACAACTGAAGTAGGAGGGGTTTAAACGTATAGGCGTGCTATTTCATAATTGTGAGATGTGACTTCTGGATATCTCATAAATTCTTGTTAAACAACTTTCAAATTACTTTCACAATTTACTGTCTGTATTTTTTCTTTCTAATCAATTATCTCTCATAATTTTCTCCATGTTTTTAAAATTCACTCCTTTGAAGTACCTAGTATATATATATTACTGCCCTCTGTTTTCCTATAATGAATGTAATTAGATCCACTGATCTGTTCATCTATATTCAAGGTAATGAGGCTCAAAATAGAATTACCTTATGTTAGGTTCAATACCTTTTGTGTTAGATGATTATCATCTGTCATTTTTAGAAACTTTAATGATGTTTTACTACAGACTACATACAACCTCCAGCACAGGTCTTTAAAACCGAAGTCACCAAGAACAATACAATTTGTCTTTTTAGACAATAGCTGTAACACAAATAATCATCTCTCTAAAGTAGAGTGCCACCCTCGCTTCTTTTACCATCTTTTTTTGTAAACATGTTTTATCTAATTATTTTAAAATTCCAATCACATAAATGTATTTGCAATATCAATTATATCCTATTTCTCCCCACTGGTAAGAATTTCCAGTTTCTCTAGCTGTTTACCCAGACTCCTGGCATGGGTCTACAGACACCAGGAAAATAATTCATCTGCTTTCCCTGTCACTTCATCATTTGTTCACAGCTTGGCTGAGTTAGAATTCAAAAATGCTATGAATTGTTCTGTGGAAAACTTCAAATATTGTCCACGGCCTGTATGACCTTAGCAGCTGATCCATCTCCTTTAATATCAGTGAAAAGTCTTCATTTATCTTCAGGGATGGTTGAATTAGACCCTAGCAATCTTGTTTTTCCTGATTTTTCTTATTCTTTCTCTCTGCTGATGCCAGCCTGCTTTAGCTGCAGGGAGGAAAGTGACTAAGGTGTTTATTTTGTGATTAATGCCTGCAATCACCTTATACACTGAGAGAAACTTCAGAAGTGTTGGTCTGTCAATCCTTCAGGTCTCATAAACAGATGCTAAGACAGATAGACAGATAGACTGCTCAGGAGATACTGTGGTAAGATATGCAGGTAAGGAAGTTGCAGTGTTTTTGTCTATTTGACTGACAGAGAAGTCACTGATTTTGTTCTCCTGTTAGTGGCCAGATTAGTTTTAAGAATTTCCTAAAGATTAGGAAAGGGAATAGAGGAAAATAAATGTCTCAACAAATAAAAAATTTGATGCTATTGAGTGTGATAGCTGATCACATTGGCTTTGCTATTGCTTTAAATATTTGTTCTAAAACTGAAATAATATGCTTGATGCTTAATTCTGGTTTGATGGAAAATGTTACTTTGCATAAATTCATAGCTGTCTGCAAGAATGCACTGAATCACACAAAGTAAATCTCCCAAGCAAATTACCTTTTAGGAAAATATATTATTTCCCTTGGTCTCAAAGGAGAAAGCAAGCTTTGGTAAAAGAATGAGGGCTTTTATTATGTATTATCAAGAGGAGAGGAAACTCTGAAATGAAATGAAAAAATTAAGGCAGTCAAAACTAAGGTAAACTACTTTGAAAGTTAGTAGTGGTGAGCAGTGCGGACTCACTGGCTGCTGACCTATTTCTCCCATCATAGGTCATTACTGACTCTCAGGTTTCCACCTGACGGAAGGCAGGTACTACAAACATCCAGTACAGCTCCTTGAATGTGTGGTTGAAAGAGCTTGAGGGCAAGCAGAGAGGGGACTGTGGGAGTCTGGAAGCAAAGCAAAGCAGTGGAGAGATTAATAACTTTATTTGAGTGTGCACTGACATAACGAAGAGTTAGAGTGCATAGAAAGTTCAAACTTAGGCTCTGAGAAAGCATTTGGCTTGTTAGGAATTTTTCTTGAATGCTGCCTGTATGGGACAAGCAACAGTTCTTGTTACTTTTAAAAAGCAAGGATGCAGAGAACAAATTTTATGCACCTCTGAGAGGTGAAAAGGAAGGCAGTTTATGTCTTCTGAAAGGTGGCATAGGATTTACTGTGACTGCATGCAGAGTAAAAAGTGACTGTATCCTCCCCTGGCTAACATTATCCTGTTTTTTCTTCTGCACAGACCCAACAACCAATTTTAGGTGGACTTTTACGCAAGCTATAATGACTCCTGGAGCTCAGCATATAAAGGGGAAATTTGTCACTGCCTGGAGAGAATGCAGTTAATAGTTTGGGTGAAAAACGCAAATAGTCGTATACTACTATTTTTGGTGTCTGTGAAGCAGTAAACTGATATAGAGAACCATAGCATATTCTTTCTGAATACATGAGAAAAGATACTGCCTTACAACTAGGCTGCGTGTAGACAACAAATCTCTGATGCTTTTCCTCTCTTAACCTCAGTTAAACTTCGGTGGCACCCTGAGGCTTCTGTCTTTAGGATAAAAAAAAAAAACAGCAATGGATTTTACTGCTGAAGTTTCATCATGAGCAGATATAGATAAAGTTGATATTGCAAATGAATTCCTATAGTGGAGGTTTCTCTATCCTATAATGGCTTAAAAGATCACATCATTCTTAAAATTCAACAAAGGTGAATATTTTGATGAATTTTGAATAGATTAGACAAAAATCCTCTAATTTGTATAGTTTATAATAAAGAGAAAAACTAAAAATGAGAAAAGAAATGTGACTGACTTTTCTGGCATCCTCTGAGTAATCAGTATAAAAGTTAATTTAATTTTTGTTCTTTTCCCTAACTAAATTTCTTTTCTAGTATTCAAATTATTTAGACAAAATACCAATTTATTTGCAAGGTGAGATTCATGGATTTTAGGTGAAAACTCGGTGCCTGACTAAAGTTACTAAAGTGACTACTTTTTTACTGTCTTTACCCAAGGAAATGGTCACTTCTTAACATCTATGAATCTGAGTTATCTCACCCAACTTTTTCTGTCTAAAACAGCCATTCAATGAATGAATACACACAGAAACAGGAAAAAAAACATACATGACAAATCTACCTTCTTTTGATGCATGTTTAATTAGGAATGGGATTCCTAACTTCACCTACATAAATACAGCAAAAAATACAACTAATCTGCTAGCTCTGGAGAGAGTGGATAGAAATAAGCGTCACCAAAGGGCTATTTATTCCAACAGTGTAGGGCACTTATTTTAGGGTGTCTATAGACACCAGAGGTGTCTATTTTTCTGTATCATCTGTAGAGTAAGATGGGTTCCATTGTGAAGGCCATGAGACTTTGAGGTGCCTAGAAAGAGCAAAGGAAGAGCTGGATAGCCTGGGAACATGACTGCACCAGGGGAGCCAGGAACAGGGGGAAGAAGGTGTGTCAAGGCAACCTGAGGAATATTGCAATATAAGGTCATGAACCACACGAGGTAGCAACAAGGGGTAGGAGAATATGATAGGCAAGAAGCTGTGCGGAAGAATGACTGGATATGAGAAATACGTAGCTGCAGGCATAAGACAGGAATCAGTAGAAGGCTAGAGGGAAAGTATGAATTATGCAGACAATTATCCTTTCTGATTAGGAAAGGAAACCTTCAGGGGTGGAATGGCAGTTCCTCACAATTTAGGAAATAGCAAAGAGTCTCTGGAATCCATTCCAAGCAGCAGAGGGAAGCCTACGGTTTCGTGCAGGTATTTTATTTTTAACTTGAGATGACAACAATGAAAAGTACAAAAGGAAAAGCACTGAGAGCAGCTGGCTTCCCAGCAAAAGTGAAAAAAGTCAGCAGGCAAGCAAAAGCAACAAGAGCAGAAGTGGAGAACTCATTTTAAACTCCAGATCCCAATTAAAGCTCAGAAGATTTTTAAGTCCCTTAAGGGAAGGTGGCTGGGGATATGACATTTGGAGTCAAAGACATGATGCAGAAAAAGAGACAAGAGAATTGCTTTAAAATATGGTGAGATAGAATAGACCTCAGTGTCAACTCCTAAATATGATACAAACAGCTAAATGAAGGAATTAGCAGTCATTATATATGTATGAAAGATAAAACTCTTGCATCATATAATTCTTGTACCTATAGCTGCAATTCTTTAAGCTTCTACGGGACTATTCATTATTTCTGAAATACCTGGGTTTATTTTGAAATAATCAAGCTAGAATTATTTTTAAAACTGAAAAACAACAAAAAATATATGTCTGTTTATGAGGGAGGAACTAGCCTGAATCAATATGTATCTTGAGGGGAAAGCTGAGCAATGAAAAATAACTATCATGAATGGAAATACCCATGTACAGTAGCTGAAGCTACTGTTGCTAGTGATATCATAAAGCAACCAAAAATGCTTGCTCTAGGGACCTACAAACCATAATCTGTTGGTGCTGTTATTTGTCTCAATTCAAGAAATGGACTGAGAGAAAATGAAACGGATAGCAGAGTATGTGTGTATAAGCTGAAGTGAATGTTTTCTCTCTTTGACTCACATGTTTACATTTTTGAGAAGTAAATATTAATTTATTTTTTTTTGGTTAGCTATTTAGTGAACACAGTATTGTACATATGGCAAAACTAGTGCCACTGGCCAAGAATACAGAGAAACATTTCCATCCAAGAAACATGGTGTGTGTGGGGAGAAGAGGGAGAATAGATGCAAATGGAAGTCAATATCTTTTACTTAGCTTTAGGGGCAAAATGTTTTATACAGCTAACAATGCTAAAACTAGAGTACAATATATCATCTTTTGTACTGTGTGTAATCAGTATTTAGGGCTTTTTATTTTCTCAAATAGTTCCATTAGCTCATTCAGACAGAGCTTGTACCATTTCAGTGGATCTCCTGCTGTCAGGAATTATACACACTGAGGTAAACTGTAGATTAACCACCTATGGATTGTGTGGAAGAAGCTTTGCCATTTGGAATGTCAGCTACAAAAGCATTACTATTTCTGATTCTGTCAGTACATTAAAATAATATTATAATAATTCAGATGTCCTTCACTTTTACCATTAAATTCTCATACACTATAGATGTTGAGATTGTCTTAACCTTTATACTTTGATGAACCCTAAAACTCACCCTTTCCTTATATAAAAAAATGAACACTCTGCTGAAAATTTGCTAATCAAAATGAAGGAAGATTATATAAAACAGGAAAGGATTTATATCTGGCAAAATATTTGACCTTTTGCCAGCTATCACCATGTTCTTGCTGTCTTAGGAGGAATGTTATCTGGGCAGGAGTTATGTGTAAATGCTCTTCATTAAAGCAAATGAAAATGAAGTTACACATCTCATAGGTTCAAGAAGTCAGGTAGTAAGAAGATCTTTAAGAAAAATATTTTCCATCAGTGATAGGTGGGCATTGATACATGCTAGAACCTGTAAAAAGGCACAAGTGAGCGCGAATTGAAAATATTATGCCATCTGTGTGCGTTCATATGGTAAAAAATACACTCAGGGATTGATAAGATCAAAAAGCATGGTAGGTTGATTTGATTTTAGTGTAAAGGAAAAGCACCTCAGCTATTCCCTTCACCTGAGGGAGACAGAGATCCTTCTGAAACAAATCTTGGTTCGTTGGGTTCTTCTCTGGAGTAAAGTGATCATTGCTTTCAAACAGCTGACAGTTTCTTGATTTTGTTTGGTAACATTTACTATTTCAAAAGGTATAACTTTCGTAGCACTACTATACATTTATCTATAATACCATGGTTCTGTCATTCTCTTGCTTGACCATCTGCATTTTTAAGATGGAACACTGTGGTGGTTTTACTCGGGTGGGCAACTGAGCTCAACCACAGCCACTCTCTCACACCCTCTCCTCCAAGGGAAGGGGGAGAAAATACGATGCAAAGGGCTCAAGGGTTGCGATACGGACAGGGAGATCGCTCAACAATTATTGCGATGGGCAAAACAGACTTAGAGTAGGGAGACAGTAAGATTTGTTGCCTATTACTGACAAGCTAGAGAAGTGAGAAACAAAGGAAAAAAACACAACAAAATCGCCTTCCCCCCATCCACCCTCTTCCATCTGCCCCCTCCCAAGCGATGCAGGGGAACTGGGGAATGGGGGCTGCGGTCAGTCCCTGATGCTTCGTCTCCGCCGCTCCTTCACGGTCACTCCCTGCCCCTGCTCCACGCGGGGTCCCTCCCACGGGATGCCGTCCTGCCCGAACTGAGCCTGCGGGGGCTGCCCACAGGCAGCAGCTCTTCAAGCACTGCTCCACATGGCTCCGTACCACGGGGTCCATCCCCCAGGAGCAAACTGCTCCAGCACGGGTCCCCCACGGGCGGCAGCTCCCCCCAGACCCCCTGCTCCTGCGTGGGCTCCTCTCCATGGGCTGCAGCGTGGAGATCTGCTCCGTGTGGGACCCATGGGCTGCAGGGGGACAGCCTGCTCCACCAGGGGCCTCTCCACAGGCCACAGGGGACTTCTGCTCTGGAGCCTGGATCAACTCTCCCCCTCCTTCTGCCCTGACCTTTGGGGTCTGCAAGGCTGTTTCTCACTCCTCTCTCTCTCTTCCAGCTGCTGTTCACCAGCAGTTTTTATTTTTCTGTTCTTAAATATGCTCTCACAGAGGCGCAAACAACACCACTTATTGGCTCGGCTCTGGCCAGCGGTGGGGCCCTTATTTAAAAAGGGGCAGCTTCTGGATTCTTCTCACAGAAGCCACCCGTGTCCCCCTGGTACCAAAACCTTGCTACACAAATCCACTACAAACACACATTTTAAAGGCAAAATATTTTAAAGGTACTTTAATCACATTAGTCTGCTGATTTATTTTGCATTCAGCCCCTACAATAGACCTCAACAGCAAGGAGAATCCATTCTATGTATTTAAAAAAAAAAAAAAAAAAAGTAAAAAAAAGGAGAAAAAAAAGAGGAAATTGGACCAAATGCCAGACTGATTTATTATAGGCCACATTTAAACAATTATTATTTTGTAAAGAGTCTCTATAAAATAGAAGATGTTTCGGGACTTACTTTGAAAATTTTTTTCATTATTGGCACACCTGGAAGTCCTTGATCAGAATCCCATTGTGCAAGACACTGTGCAAACAGACTGCAAAAAGATGGTCTCTTCTCCAAAGAATTTAAAATCTAAGGGTGAGATAACAGGAAACAAATGCAGACAAACAGTGGAGTCAAGGAAAGCATGAGTCAATACCAGAAGCTGTGAGTCAAGAGCATAAGTGGTAGTTTCACTATAGCTTGTAACTGTGAAGTTTTCAGCAAAATGATATTTATATGCAGCTTAGAGGAGTGCAAATAAATGTCTTTGTATAACTTCATAGGAATGCTCGTTTAAATATTTAAAAAATTGACAATGGCAATTTTAACCGGAAGAGCAGAAATCAGAGTCAATAGATGCAGAAAGCTAAATAATAGATTGTTAAAGAAAAGATGTGTAAGCTTACGTTTGATTCGATGTTTGAAGATGTGCTTGCAAAGAGCTGTGAAGAGATAGTTGATACATGGAGTATGCTTTTCCTTTTAAAAAAATAGATTTATGTAACGTGTGTTCTTGTTCTTATCTCCTATCACTGCAAGCAAAAGCTTTTTCAGGCATTAAGACTCCCAGAACAGGCTATCTCCTGGGAGGCTTGAAGGTTTCCTAATGATGAAAGGAAAGAAAAAGAGGTCTGGGGGGAGACAATGTTCAGGTTTCTGAAGTGCTACTCACACATACCATTTATTCTATATATGTCATGGGAGAAATACACACTGACACACCTTTTTTTTTGCAAATATATGTAAATGTACATGTAAATCACACCTCTGACATTTGGCAGGTTGTCTACTGAGCTCTAGCAACATCGTTGCTAGTCGTTGGCCTTTGAAGACTGTCAAAATTTAAAGTTCTCAGGTGGATATGTGCTTTCATTTCATTCATGTAACTGTACTTAAGCTGACTGAGATATAAAATAGCAGAAATACTGATGTCCCTGCCAAGGGTGTCTGCCAGCAAGCTAAATTTGGCAGCATGCCAAAGCAACTAGCGAATTCCAATTAAAACCTTGTGTTATTGTTGCCTGGAAAGCATGTCTGTAAGGACATGCAGCAGTTAGATCAATGCACCAGCAAGACCAATGTACTTTACTACAAGTATTGGGTTTCTGTGTCCAGGTGTAGGTAGCAGGCGGCCTCTGTTGGGAGGACAGTGCTGGACACAGCCAGCTCCAGCAACCCCACAGCGCGGCACAGCTGAGCCCATCGGCTTCACGTGAGGCACCTCAGGAAAGTGTATTTTAGAAAGGGCAGAAAAGGCCATAGAGAGGAGGAAGGAGGGTTTGTAGAGGAGTCTGGAGTGAACAAGTTAAGCTGAGCATGGAAAAGGGATGAGGAAGGATGTTGCTTTAATGTTTGTCTTTTTGTTTCTGAGTATGAGATGCAGGAATGAAACATCTATATATTCATTCATAATAAAGTTAATTTTCCCCATGCTGACTCTGTTTTGCCCATGATGGTATATGGAGAGTGATTTCCCTGGTTTTACCTTGAGACATGAACTTTCTTGCTCCTGCTCTCTTTTCTCCCTGCCACCCAGCTGAGGAGGAAGGGGGTGAGCAAGGAGCCGAGTGGGAGTTTTGCTATTAGCCAAGGCTAACCCATGCTGCTTTATGCTTACTTGCTAGGTCATTTGTCCTTTGATGTGCACACAATTTTAACTCATACCAGCTACTTTATGTAGGAGAATTAGAGCCTCACACCTATAACATAACTGTTCCAAAAGATCAGTACTAGTAGATTTTGCAGACAAAAATATTTTCAAACTTAGGTGACATGTCAACAATCAGCTAGTCTCTGCTTATAAGAAATGTGCATTTGCCAATTCCATAAGATTTTCTTGACCAGACTGTGACAAGCTGAACATAAAACCCAGGATAAGTATACTATGCATTGTAATAACTTAGCTACTACTTCTAAGAATGATTACCTGCAATACTGTGGCTCTGAAATTCAGACACTGAAACATACAGATTTCATAAATACTAGCCAAGAAGAGCTTCAGCTAATGTTGTTGGAAATGATAGACATTTGACACTGCTAAAAATCAGGTGTCAAATAAATATCTTGTTTGTTTATATATAATTTGAGGTTTTGAATAGAATAATTCAGAATTTTTTAAGCCTGACAGTGCTTCTGGCTACTGTTATCAAAAGCATGTAAAGTTGGTTATGTCACTAAAGCTCAGGTAAAAATCAGCTAATGAGGTTAAAGGTATCAGTTAAAAGCAAACATTTTAAAATACATGTTTTATACCCAGTGAAATCAGGATATTCACACTTAAGGCTGAGTTTGCATGTTAAATTTCAAGCGTATGTTGAGTACTATACTTTAGAATGTCTCCCTTTCATCTAAAATATATGCCGATTAACTTAAAACATATCAACATCATAAATTATAGATCACTACAGATTAGTTATAGCCAAACTACCGAGGCTATTAGAGTCATTTATGAAGGGGGCAGAGGAAGGGCAAAAGAGAGACAGAGGCAGACTTCCTTTAACTCTCTTGCTACTCATCTATTAGGAAAGGAAATCTGGGGCCTGTGGTACAGGCAAGCATGATCTAAGGACTGCTTTAACTGGTAAAGATTTTTAATATGTCTTTTTGACATCTAGAAGACTGCAGGATTTGCAATACTTTGATTCATTACTTCTGTAAGCCATGTTTCTGCGATGCTTTAAGAGCTAGGATGGTGCTTTCTGAACCAAAGCTCCATATGTTGGGGACTGTATGTCCAGGGAATAATTTGTAGAGTAGTTATGTTATACCACAGCTCCTACCTGCTGGAAAGTCTGACACAAAGGGGCTATGGAAAACTGGCTTGCCACCCCTAACATTTCCATAATAGTTACAGTAGAATATGCTGATGTAAATCCATTCAACACTCCCTCCATCTGTTCATTGCCCAGATGATGTGACAAACAACATAAAATGCAGAGCCTACAAAACAGCAACTTAAATCCCATGAGAACAATCCAAGTATTTCTTCGTGGAACAAGGAAAAGTTTTAGATAAGCCACCTCTATATGTTTAGGAGTCCTGGCTTCATAACATTTTCAGTGTTTGCAGCTGACCAAGGGAAAAGAAGGCTGATATAGAGCATTCTCTAATGAAATTTATGTGAGTGGCAGCTAGTTAACTCAAAATCAGTCCACTGCACAGTGCTTATATGACATATAAAGAGACTTCTGTGAGGTAGATATAATTTCATTGTTGAAGTATAACATATTGTTGATAAAAAGCTTTTGTGAAAAAAGTAGGTTTGGGAATACAGAAAATATATATACAGTATGCAGTCTTCTCTGTGGTATCTGAACATATGCACAAAATTAAAGAATTACACTAGAGTCTGAGCTGAATTTGAATATAAAACGTTATATGAATAAAAAGTTGAATATAAAAGGTTATATGAAGTAGCAATGTCCAGAATTTTATTCTGCCTCCTTCCCTGCCCTCCCCCACCCCCAAGGAAAAAAAAAAAAAAGATCCAAAGAGAAAACCAGTGCATGGACATTAGTTAGAATTTTCTTCCCTAAAACACATCTTATTTCAACTGCATTCTGTAGTGGTGACATTCAATCAAAGGAATAACACATTTGAGTTTAGATGGCTCTCACCAGGTTCTGAGATTTTTTGGGTCTCCATTTACAGCTACGTGGGTTTGTGGTTGCAAATACATAAAATAAATAAATAAATAAATAAATAAATAAATAAAAATTGTCCAGTACTGCAGTTGCATTTTAGCTAAAACTGTACGAACTGCCATTTTTATATGCACCACATAGACATACAGTCTTGAAATTTTGCTTTGTGCTCTCACTTTTTGACTAGCTCCATTTAGAAACTTAAATTACTTGCCGTTCCTAGATTGGATATAAGCATCAGGCATCTCTCTAATTTTTATTACCATCCCTTGATATGAAATACAGCAGTTTGTTTCCATCAGACATTTATAATTTAGTTCAGAGTATAACTTTAACTTCAATGTATAATTCAAGGAAGCTACTGCTCTGGGCACCAGACAGGATTGACCCTTGTTCCCAAGTCTAGAAAATAAATACTGAAGATCAAATACTGCAGTTAAGATCTAAGCAGTTATTTAGTTAAATGTGACTAAATTATTTAAGGTAGAGGATGAGATTTGTATTGTGGTACATCTAATGACATGATGGTGAAAACATTTAGCTTTCTAAATACATAAGGATGTACATATTTATATTTATATTTGTAAAATACTTAAACACACTCATTAAAGCTTAATGGGAAGTGTGTTTAGGCACATTTAAAGGATGTTTGCCTGTATATCTTTGGGTACAGGTCTGTTAATTCTGCTTCTCAGTGTCACTGTGTTTTCCACTTAACTGTATGGGAGTTGTTGATAGTAAGCACTCTGAAGATTGAGTCTATATTAGGGAGATGAAGGCAGGTAACTGAAAAATAAATACAAACCATTTGATATTCTCAATTGAATCTTATAGAGTGACATAAAAAAAAAGATGAACCAGATTAGAACACAATTTGGAAATGTATCTATAATGGCACACCTTAATGGAAATAGAGATATACTTTTGTTTATGAAAACAGTGAATATTGAAATGCCGAGTCTTTTCTAAACTAATGTACAGCACACAGAATATGAACATAATGAGCATATGTATGATCACTACTCTAATAATTAATTTATTATTATCGCAACTTTAAATAACTATAAATAATATTAATTGCATTATCATTATTTTAGAAGTCCACACAGTAGACAAGAATCCTGTCATGTAATTCTGATCATTGAACAAGAAAATGGCCTCTGCCACAGGTATTTCCAATGTTTATGTAATCTATTTCTGCAAGAGATGGCTACAGACAGAACTTGTGAAAAAGAAGTAGAGAGACAAAGACGTACAGATTACAAGACCATTAATTCGGTCTGCCAACAGCTGTTGACAAGTTTTTTAAAAAAAACATAATGAGAGAAAAAGAGCTCTAACATGGGTTTTGAAGGAAGATAATGCAGTATTCTTGTACCTGGTGGTTCATGGCAACTTGCACAGCCACCTCTTTGGATAATTATGATATGTTGCCCTTAGGTGATGGGAAAGAAGAAGAAAGATTGCTTCATCCTGAGGATCTAAGCAAAAGATACAGGGGAGTGGGACTGACAATCCAGAAACACACTAAAACCAGTTATAAAATATAAAATTAATTCTCTCTGTTAGGTATCAGATTCATTGAATCAAATGACAGATTCGGTATGATTTGATTCAACATCATATTTCATTAAATGTCCAGGGGAGAATCGTGTGCTTCTATTACAGGTACATATACACACTTGCATTACATTGTATTTTAAAGATTGTAGAAGCATCATGATACTGAAAGTACTTTGGAGCTGCCTGGTTAAAGTGGCTGAGTTTTTTGCACTGTTAAACTTGTTTGTGCTCCTGAGACCTAATAAGGTGAGATAGACTCACAATGGTGTAAATTACAGCCATGACGGTATGAACTTTGGTTCTGCTGAGAAATGTTGTACCATTAGAATTTAACTGCCTTCTTCTTGCTACTGTTGTTTTGCTTATATATCCAGCTCTACCATACAAGTTAGCACATTTTTTTTTCAGCCTTTTACTGCTCTATAGAAACAAATACCACTTGCATCACTCTGACAGATGATGCTGTTCATTTTCCTTTTTGAATTAACTCAGCTTTATGGTCTCTGTCCTTACCCAGATTAACTGGATACAGATTTTCATTTGCTTGTGCGGTGTTGGAATATGAAGCATGTTTCCCTGGAAACTTTAAATGTCTGAAGCAATCATTTACATACACAATATTGTCATCAAAGCTGCACACTTTTTCAGTTGAAGTTAAAAACAAACAAACAAAAATCTCTACCTGTTTGTATGAAAATATTTGCATTTTAAACACTCTGAGAAAACCCTTATATTTAATTTTGGAGACCAAAGACTTAATTGTTCTTATAACAAATCTGGAAATAATTTCACTTGTAGACTAATTGCATTCACTGGAATAACTGTTCAAAGCTTCAGAATTCTGCTTAAATATTTACCTCTAATTGCCATGCAAAACACTTCTGCCCTTTCCTCTGTGTAGGGCAAAAACAACTGTCACTTTAGCATAGATTTACTTCACCAGTCAAGAATGTTTGGATTGTTTTAATCATTCAGATAACTCTGACATTCTCTTCAAAGCTATTCACAGAAATTTCTTCTAACTGTTATTTTTTACTGACAGATACCCATTCAATATTCCCTCCCCCTCTCCTGCCTTTCCCCTTTCCTTTCTCTTCTCTCTACCCTCTTTCCTAAGCCAAATGCCAAGGAATTGGGAAACAGGAAAAATGCATGCATGTGCACATATGTGCTCGCATATGCACACAGCTCCACAATGTGTCATTAGAACATTTTGACGCTTTCAACTTAACTGCAGCTCCAAGGCTTTGCCATCCTCAGTCTGCCTTAGAAGGAGAGCGCAGTATAGCAGCAGGCAAATATTCTTTTAATGCTAATTTCTAAAATATTTGACCAAATGAGATTGAATAGCAGTATGCAAAGCTCAAAATGCTGGAAGTTTTAACTAAGATCATAGTTACGGATCCGACCGGATTACCTAGCTCAAATTTATCCTGTTTTTAAATAGGCATCTGTATCATATAAGTCTATCTTTGAACTGGAAGCCACAATACTAATGATTAATAGTAATTATCTACATAAAGACATTCAGGAAGTTTTAGGCACTTTGATGTATTACAGAGACATTATTAATTTTGTTTTTCAGAAGGGAAAACAATAGGTGAGAGAGAATGCAACTCTCCAAAAGGTCATACAGTAAATATTGACAAAATTGACTTCCAGAATGAAATCTTGGTTTCGGTGTAATCAAAGGCAAAACTCACAGAGAAAATGATGGGCTCTCATCCCAGACTCCTGCCCTGACTAGATGCTACTGAGGGAGACTGAAGTTAAAAATTGTTACTAGAATACAGTTTGAGTATTTTAGGACTTTTATTCACAGCTGAACATTTTCTGAGTATGATATGCTACTTTGCCCTAGATGTTATTACATTGGCTCTCATATGGTGGTGCTCATGTTTGAAAATACAGCGGGGTTAGAAATATGTCCTTTTTTTACTCCTTTGCAGAGCTGAGGGATAAACTGATACATAAACAAATGTTCATCAGCATTTACATAGACTTGTGTGTCATGGGAAGGATTATTTTTCTATAATTAAAATGCCATAAAAAGTGTTTAAGTAACAGCTACTGGGACTAGATGTGTCTGTGGGTACTGATTTCTTCTTACCTTATCAGACACAAAGTTAGTCGAAATGATAGAATTATGTAAGAAAATGAATCATGAAAAGTGAGAAAAAGAATCTGAAATATTTAAAGCTAAATTTAAGGACTCAGAAAGATAGTTATATTCCACATGAAGTGCCAAGATCAAATCCTTTCAGTCTTTCCAGCTCAAATATTTTCTTTAACATTAAAAAGTATTATTACACTTACTGTGCTTCATGCTCTAATTCATATCTAGTAACTTACATATCAGTAATTTATATATCAGTAAATGTCTGACATCAGTCTGACTCTTACTGTCCTCTTTTTAGTAGATGTTTACCTCACATTTCTATCAAACATCTCTGTCACTTAATTAAAATATACTTATTGAAGATAATTTCAGCACTTCCAAAACAGTTGTAATCACCACCTTTTCATCTTCGCCTAGTTTAAATAATTCTGAAACTTTAGTTGACATCTTTTTTTTTTTTCCCTTTAGAACTATATTTTTACAGTGTTAATCTTATGCAGAAAGGTTGAAATATTTTAGTAATACGTTCATAGACACCTTTTCGAATATTGCAGAGTGATGGTATGGTTAAGTAAAAGAAAGCAGGCTAAGTGATGACCAGTTTTTTAAATGATGGTTATAATGAGTGGGGTAGTAAGAGGTTACCTGAATGGCATTTGTTACATTCCATCCTGCTTCCCAGCTGGTGATCTGTCTGACCTGGGCATGTGACAGGGGAGTTGGGGACTCATATCCTGGATCCTGGTGGCAAACGTCAAGCTCAAAGTTCAGGGGTCCGTCTGATTCCTCTCTCTCCTCAATGTGAGCCCTGTTCAGTTCATCTCTTCTAGCAAAATTCACATTCTCTTCATCAGTTTCTAGGCAACTGTCCCATCTTACCATTCCCCAAAAGAAAGATGGTTTTTCCCTAAAGCAGTTGAAAAGAGATGAAAAAGTCTGCTTCAGGTGAGCCATCTTGAATACCAAATATTAAAATCTTTCCTTACTTGTCTTTATTTTTTTCAGCAGTTGTACAGTGTTAATCCTTCTGTTAGATGATCATTGGTATTGTAGCTGCAATTAATAAAGTTCATTGTCCTTAGCACATTTATTTGTTCCAGATTCAAATGCCAACTTAAGAAATATCTCCAGGCTCTTCAACATGCTGCCCAGGGTAGTCTGCAGTGAGATTTAGTAGTCTGCAAGCTGCAATTTAAAATTCAAATCATTTTTTTCCTTTTACCTATGATATCTACGTGGATCAGTCATTCATGAAGAATCTACAGGTGGCTGCAAGAATCTCTTCCTGGAAATTATGCATGTTCCTAATACAAATAAATAGTTCTGCCAAAAAAGAAAAAAAAAAAAGCTTCATTAAAAACTTGAGTTGATGGACTGACTGCTAAATAAGTGCATATAAACAAGTTCACTTTTCCAGATGTAAGAATTTTCTGCTATGTTTTAGTGTCTACAGAGGTCAGTAGAACTTTAAAAATGTTCTTTAAAAAGCTCAAAGTTGCAAGAAAAAAAGAAAAAGTAGCTTGTTCGTAACTATCTAATTCACAGTTGCTGGTGGCACTTAGGAGAAAACATAGAGCTATGATTATATGCTTACTATAGGGGTGTAAGCAGCGATACATTGTGATTATTCATGCTGCGAAATCTTAAAAATAGTATTTACCTAAGTATCACCGTGATTGGAAGGAATTTGTGAAAGAAAGGTAAAGAGAAAGAAAGTTGGGCTGCACAGTTGTAGAATTGTTTATGCCCATTTTCTTTTGATGTTTCCTATCCCTGCCCTATGTTTAATTTCCTAGTTTATTTCTTTAATAAGAACACTAAGTTTTAACAGCTATATTTCTACATTAAAAACTAAATTGTTGGTACAACACTACTAATCATGCTGAAACAATTATTCATGTATAACGGGTCTGAATTTGACCACATGGGATGAATTCTAGTCCTTTTTTTTGCACTAGCATGACCTTCCTGTTAGCTGAAATTTCAGAAATTTTCAAAAGAAATTTGTATTCCTGAATGGGAAGACTGAATGGATGACTTCTCTGCCAGGTACCTGTGAACTTCAGACTTGCTAGTAATTCTAAGTTCTCACCCATTTCCAAAACGAAGTATCCTTCACCCAGGATTCTTGTTAGGTATTTGTTTTTTGTGTGTGCTCAGGATTAAACAAATGTGGAGACAAGCTTCACTGTTGTATCTTTTATGCTCAGAGAATGAAATTACTTTGGTTCTAATTGCACACTAGCATTCTGAAGCTCTCCACAGTTTTCCAGTCTTACGCATAAAATAATGTTTCAGAAATGCTACAAGTACAGAACTATGTTCCTGTGCCTAACTAGTTCAAGCATCATTTCTGATGCCTCTGTGTGTTATGCCCAAGGATTTATCCCTTGATGCTCTAGAGCATTTTATAAATTGTGAAATTTGCTAATGTTGACCTAAGCTGAATAAGTGTCTCTCACATGACAAAGTATCCATTTATTGGTATTTCTGAATACCACTGAAGTGAACATCACTAGTCATCTCACAAATGTGTCATGATCTCCTGGAGTGACCTGGAAGGTGCTTGAAAATGCAGCTATGTTGTTTACAGAGAATTTTGATGTCAGTCTGGTCCTCTCACCAAAGTCATTTCAAAAGAAAGTTTCAGGCAGATTTCTGAGGGTAACTGCTCCATGATAGGTGCTTACATTAAGTAAATCTGGTAACAGTACCTATAGAGTGTAAATAATAACATAAAAATGAGAGGGTCAATTTTCCTAATATATAAAGAATGGTCTGAGATACACAAATGGAACTATGTGAAGTGGTAAATATTATTATGTAGTTTTAGTCTATTTTTAAGCATTATTTCTGTAGATGTTTCCATTTCTGGATGGAAACTTTTTGTTGTCATTGGCTTAAACTCTTGTGAGAGCTATAACATCACAAAACACACACTTAGCATATAAAAATATATTTTTATTAATTGAATACAGATCAGAACTGTTTTTGTGTCCTGAAGAACTGAATTACATCAGATGCAAAATTTCATGTTGTAATCATTCACCTTATAAATGATGAAATACATGAGAAATTGCATTGTTTATCTGGTGTTGGTAGTTTTCTTATTTTGTATTTTTTATTTCTAAAAGAAATTATTGAGACAGCAGGCAGAGCTGTTTGGTGGTTTTATTTGATTTTTTCTTTCTTTTTCTTTTTCTTTTTCTTTTTCTTTTTCTTTTTCTTTTTCTTTTTCTTTTTCTTTTTCTTTTTCTTTTTTTTCTTTTTCTTTTTCTTTTTCTTTTTCTTTTTCTTTTTCTTTTTCTTTTTCTTTTTCTTTTTCTTTTTCTTTTTCTTTTTCTTTTTCTTTTTCTTTTTCTTTTTCTTTTTCTTTTTCTTTTTCTTTTTCTTTTTCTTTTTCTTTTTCTTTTTCTTTCTCTCTTTCTCTTTTTCTCTTTCTCTTTTTCTTTTTCTCTTTTTCTTTTTCTCTTTTTCTTCTCCTTTCCTTTCCTTTCCTTTCCTTTCCTTTCCTTTCCTTTCCTTTCCTTTCCTTTCCTTTCCTTTCCTTTCCTTTCCTTTCCTTTCCTTTCCTTTCCTTTCCTTTCCTTTCCTTTCCTTTCCTTTCCTTCCCTTCCCTTCCCTTCCCTTCCCTTCCCTTCCCTTCCCTTCCCTTCCCTTCCCTTCCCTTCCCTTCCCTTCCCTTCCCTTCCCTTCCCTTCCCTTCCCTTCCCTTCCCTTCCCTTCCCTTCCCTTCCCTTCCCTTCCCTTCCCTTCCCTTCCCTTCCCTTCCCTTCCCTTCCCTTCCCTTCCCTTCCCTTCCCTTCCCTTCCCTTCCCTTCCCTTCCCTTCCCTTCCCTTCCCTTCCCTTCCCTTCCCTTCCCTTCCCTTCCCTTCCCTTCCCTTCCCTTCCCTTCCCTTCCCTTCCCTTCCCTTCCCTTCCCTTCCCTTCCCTTCCCTTCCCTTCCCTTCCCTTCCCTTCCCTTCCCTTCCCTTCCCTTCCCTTCCCTTCCCTTCCCTTCCCTTCCCTTCCCTTCCCTTCCCTTCCCTTCCCTTCCCTTCCCTTCCCTTCCCTTCCCTTCCCTTCCCTTCCCTTCCCTTCCCTTCCCTTCCCTTCCCTTCCCTTCCCTTTCCTTTTTTGGGTTGTTTGCTTTTCCTTGTAAATTAGTCAGGGTTTTATGCAGCTGCCTTAATCAAGGAAAGTATGATCAACTTTAGGAACAGATAGATACTTCTGTATATAGTACCATTTCACATGTCTGTACAGAGTTAGAGAGGAATTGTCCAGTTTTATACGAGGTCCACTGACAGAAGTGGAAAGAATCCTATTTTCCGGTCTCATATTATCTTCCTGACATATCACATCTGGATGTCAGAAAAAATAAATAATAGTTTAGAAATTTTCTTTCACAGTTACACAAAAGGACTTCTAAATTAATGTAAAATATATTTAAATATATTAAGTTTTAGTTGGTTTAAATTCACTGCTTCTCTACTAACAAACTAAAATGAGAGTAGGTTTATATGTTTCCAGAAGTACCTGAATTTTTATTAAAATATTTATGTTAGATGTCTTAGGCTTTATGTACTGTTGGGACTATAAGTTTCAATGAAATATTTGTATTAATCTATGACATACAACACAGTGCAGGACAATACAGATGTTCATTGTGCAGTATTTATTATTATTTATTTATAATACCACTTAGAAATCCTAGATGAAATCAAGATCCCTTTGGATTCGGTATCTTAAAACCAAATAGTAGGAGACAGCTTCTTCTTGCAAGGTTTACAGTTTAACAAGAGAAGACAGGCAGAAACTTGGCGATTTGGGAGTCCATCCTTCTTTGTCTATTGGGCACGGATTTTTCCTTCTGTATATTACCTGCAGCTTTGATTTTTGCAGTCAGTAGAACAAATTATGCTCTTAGTTACATCAGTGTCTAGCTACTGGCTGTTTCACTGACATAAATAATGTGCAAAGAAAGATATATCAAGTCTTATTTTATTATTACATTAAAAAGTGCTGTCTATGTGACTGCAGGAAATTTAATACTCTTTGCACTACTTCCAGGGCACTGGGAAGAAGAAAACAGTAAAAGCAATAACTGAGGACTGGACTCAGTCGAAGGGTAGTCCTGTTCTTTACTTTTCCCATTCACTACTTCTATTAGTCATTTTTTCTAAAAATGTTCTTTATCCACCTAAGCCAATATTAATTAATTAAACCTTATACTTGGTCTTGGGAAAAAACTTCCTGATTTATGGTAGGCCAGTAAGTATGGTCATCATCGTCCTCGTCAGTTGTTCACATATTTCTATTTCAGTACCTGAAACAAGTTTGAAATTTTCTCCTTGTAGAGGAACAGTTGTCACTGTGATTCATAAGTTTGGTAGGGCTGGATTTCAGGAAAAGGAATAGTGGGTGGATATGCTTGCAAAATACATCTTTCTTGGTCAGTAGGATCTCATAACGCAGCTGCTTGTGCCTTCAGGAATTAACTCTTCAGAGCTGCCACTTGTTTTGGACATTTTTTTCAAAATCTCTTTGACTGTAGCACCTTCTAGTTTTAACCTTCAAGGGTGATGTTTCAGAACAGCAATGAAAAGTGGGTCAACACAATAGTTTCATAATCTCATACACTTTTAGCTTAGACAGCATTGCGTTTACAGATCATTTAATGTGAGAGTCAGTTTTGCCTCTTACAGCTGTGAAACATGGATTTGGTTCAAGTACAAGAGTGTGTCAAGTATACCTAGCACACTCTTTTATAAGGGAAAAGATCTCTCTTCACAGAAAGAGTATCTTAAATATTCAGTATTAGTCAGAAGGCTAGCTGGAGCAAATATAGCTCTTCTAGATATGTAAGACATTTATTTTTCTCTAGAATAAATGCCTGCTTAGAGGGTATACGCTGCCATTACTTTCCATAATGGAATCAGTGTACAACCGAAATACTTTTTCTGGATTTTCCATGCCAATGCACAATACTCCATGGGTCCAACAGCATGAAAATTTGAGAGTTTGGCAGAGATAGATCTGTGATATATTCTCACAGAACCTCGAATCTGTATGATGGAGAGACTAGCAATGCAGGTGCGTTGCTGAGAAACCATGTTGCACAGTTTAGGTACAGCCTGGCAATCCTGCTCTACTACACAAGGTCAATAGGGTCTTTTTTTGGTAAAGAAGTTTATTTATTTATTTATTTATTTATTTGGTATTAGTCCAGCTTTCAGTAGTGCCTGAGTAACTTCAAACTAAGATCAATGAGAAAGTGCAAAATGAAAAATACCTAAAACTAACCAGTGTTCAGTTCGACAGACATATCCAGAAACAGACTACCCATTCACCCTATGTCTTGTTAGCAGTGACTGAGATGAATATTTTTTTTTTTGTAGTGAACTGAGGATTTCGTTTTCGGTACTGTGGTTCTCTAATACAAACTCCTGCTACATTTTTCACTTTTGTAACTGATATTTCTTATGAATGCTCAGGTTTCTGATCAGAATTCATCGTATCCAGATGAATTACACAAATTTGGAAAGCAGATACAGAGAGGGTATAGCATATAATGAAAGATAATAGTAGTTGACTGTGTGTTTGTGGAAAGTCTTCTTTGTCATGGACTTAGACTTTTTTAAAATGATTTTATAAGGTTTTCTGAGACAATGCTTGCTCTATGCATATTTTTATAACAACTCTTTAACTGGTTATTCAAAATGTTCATGCATACAACATCATGCAATGATGTTCATGCATGCAAATCTAAATAAGTATATGACTGCAAATGTGAAAATGTGATACTAATGTAACTTTAGAATTACATAAAAGATAAGGTCCCTCACCTGAGAAGCGAACCATTAATCTAAACAGAAAACAAATAATGAAATAACAATTTAAAACAAAAAGAAATGAATGGAATGTTTAACAGTGAACAAATTGGTACTGGAATGTTTCTTGAATGAACTTGATTGTTGGCCAGAATTTGTAGAGTATGGTTCTTCTCAGAGAAGGAGTATGAAGCTGTTCAAAGGCTAAGGGATGTGAAAGGAATTAAAGCAATAGTAGGATGGATAAAGAAACCACAGGGAAAGAGGATTGTAAGAGACATAGATCTGAATAGCGTAAGTAAGAGAAAATAAGAGCAGGCATAGAATCACAAAGGAAACTGAAAAGATCAAGTAGTCAAGGGCAGGATGTCATAATATGAAGAACCTTTTTGCTTATTTACACAGAAGATTGCCATAAGGCATGCATCATAAATCTCCATATGACACAGAATTGTGAGTCCTTTTCTGAGGGTCTTAAAGTTTCTATATGTTAAGATTGTTTATATTTCTTGCAAGTAGAAGGAAAGTATCAATTCTGGCAATTTTCAGTTAGGGATATTATGCTGGACAAAGAAGTGTAATCTGTGAGTATGAGAAATAATGTTGAGGAAAAAGATGGAAAGATGCTTCATCAGGAGTGGTTATTCAAATGCATCCCATGGATGGCCCTCAAGGAACACATGGTCTTCAAATCAGGATCACAAGAGATGCAAATGCTAAAAGTAGGTCTTAAACTTAATTAACCTTAACTCATTTTGAGCTACCCATTTTGGTTTCTTTCACGTGAAGAATAAGGCAGGTGCTTCCAAAGAATGGTCTGTCTCAGTCTAAAGCTGGCATCTACAGTAGGTCAGATGCCATAAGTCAGTGCCATAAAATCAACAATTTTTCTCCACTCATTATAAGGGAAATCCAGGATCACCAGCTTACACATATATATCTATCTGTATTGAATCCATCTGAAGGCAGATGAGATGAATCCCACAGTATTAATTTTCTAAATGTTTATTTCAGTTTGTGGTTAATTGTTGATGCAAATGTAACCCTTCTCAGTGCTCTCATAAAATCATAGAATGGTTTGGGTTGGAAGGGACCTTAAAGATCATCTAGTTCCAAACCTCCTGCCATGGGCAGGGACACCTCCCACTAGACCAGGTTGCTCAAAGCCCCATCCAGCCTGGCCTTGAACTGGGGCATCCACAGCTTCTCAGGGCAAACTGTGCCAGTGCCTCACTACCCTCATACTAAAAATTTTCCTCCTTATATCTAATCTAAATCTCCCCTCTTTTAGTTAAAAGCCATTACTCCTTGTCCTGTCACTATACTCACTCTTAAAAAGTCCCTCACCAGCTCTTACCAGATACTGCTTAAATTTGTCATTCAAATCCATCAACATTTTTTGGCAATTTTGCTGATAATCTCTATACTTAGTCTGAGATACATAAATAGCATATAATCATAGATTCATGCAATATCCTGAGTTAGAGGGGACCAACAAGGATCCGTGAGTCCAAATCCTGGCTCCACACAGGACCGCAAAAAATCAGACCCTGTGTCTGAGAGCGGTGTCCAAACACTTCTTGAACTCTGTCAGGCCTGGGGCCATGACCGCTGCCCTGGGGAGCCCGTCCCAGTGCTTGACCACCCTCTGGGCGCAGAACCTTTCCCTAACCCCCAGCCTGACCCTCCCCTGTCCCAGCTCCATGCCGTTCCCTCGGGTCCTGTCGCTGTCCCCAGAGAGCAGAGCTCAGCGCCTGCCCCTCCGCTCCCCTTGTGAGGAAGCTGCAGGCCGCCATGAGGCCTCCCCTCAGCCTGCTCTCCTCTGGGCTGAACAAACCAAGGGACCTCAGGTGCTTCTCCTATGTTTTGCCCTCCAGCCCCTTCACCACCTTCGTAGCCCTCCTTTGGACACTCTCTAACAGTTTTATATCTTCCTTATATTGTGGCGCCCAAAACTGTACCCAGTACTCGAGGTGAGGCTGTACCGATGCAGAGCAGAGCAGGACAATCGCTTCCCTTTACCTGCTAGCAATGCCATGCTTGATGCACCCCAGAATACAGCTGGCCTTCCTGGCTGCCAACCTCTCATCTGTATGTATATCCAGGGTTGCCCTATCCCAAGTGCAGAATCCAGCATTTCTTCTTGATATATCTCATGTGGTTGGTGACATATTTCATGTGGTTGCTGATTGCCCAGCCTCCTAATTTGTCTGCATCTCTCTGCAAGGCCTCTCTACTGTGGAGGGAGTCAACAGCTCCTCCTAATTTAGTGCCATCTGCAGACTTACATATATATGTAGATATATGTAATCAGGAATAATTAACCCTATTTCCAAAGGTTCATTTTTAAAGAAGTAATGGTAGGATTTAAAACTTTTTTGGAATTACTCTGCTCTCATTGACTTAGAAAGTTAGAAGCTTACACATCTGAAATTATTGCCTAATGGATAGTAGGAATTTGTTGATTCTTTGTTCAAGCTATAGTTTGAGTGTTGTGCATTTGTTTTACATGAGGTTCCACAGTGAGAATGAGGACTGAAAATAGATTGTGAATAACTGTCTCCTACATGGACACCATTCCTTTAGCACTGAATAAGATGGGAGTGAATATATGCAATTTCGTAATAAAAGACTATCGTAAAGAATACGCATAAAAGAGCCGAGTTAAGATTACAATCGTAAATCATAAATAATACTTACAGCTCTAATCCAGAGCACACCTCCTGCAGGCAAGGACACCATCTCCTGCACCAGGCCCACCAGGCCCTTTCTGTAGCCCCAGACCTGCATGCCATCTGCCCTTCAGAGCTCAGTGTCGAGGCCTCTGCTATATCACCAATCTGTCCAGTTGATGCTGGGAACTGCACCCTGTGGCACATCCCCAAATTTGCTGAGCGGACTCATGCTATTTTAAGCTGCCTTCCAGCTCCCTTCCATGCACACCCCTGCACAAACTATTCCATCTACTAGCTACTGCTTGCTGCCCTGTAGGTGTGACAGTGATATAGATCATCTGCTAGCACTAGCTCAGTGGGTGTGTGACAGCCCCTCAACAGGATTTAGTAGCGGACAAAAGGTCTAAGCACCTTTTAAGCAAGAAAGTCTAGTAGATGTTTTTACAAACTGAAATTGCTAGCAGCAAAATCTTCTAGTGCCCAAAATTTTCCAGCAGCAGCAGGCACCCCAGTATTCTAGGAAGAGTTCCCAAAAATCTTCCAACAATTCCAAGGAATAGAAGAAGCTGAGCCCGGAAACTGCTGTGTAAAGTGTTGTGTCTGTTATGTGCCCTTGTTTTGTGCACTCTGGGCATGTTTTGAAAGAGGAGGCAAAGTTTAAATGACTTAGTTTTACTTGTATGGTCCTATATTGCATACTTTTTGAGAAGGAGAGGGTCTTTTCCTTTATGCTTTACTGGAGTATCTAGTATAAGGCATCCAGATAGATATATAACCCTGTCAAGAGATTCTTTTAAACTACTTATCATGAAAGGGGGTTAAAATCTTCTGCATGAGCAGAATGCCTGAACATTCTGCATTTCCTGACAGTTGGAAAAGTTGTGCTGAAGACAATGTTGAGAAACTCCTCTCCCACACTGAACAACTTATATGGTTTCTCTTAAACAGACCATTATTAATTGTTTTCAGAAATATTTCAGAAGATTGATTCATGCATAAAAATGCTTTTAGTCAAGCATTTCTAGTTTCAGAAGCTCTGCTTAAAAAGCTTTATAATTTTCTTCTTGAAGAAAGATCTTTAATTACATTGGAGCAATAGAGTGGGATTTATGCATATATTCTAATTATGTACCAGTAAAACTGAAAAGCTCTTCGTTAAAACCATGTGGAGAAAAATCAGACACATGCCAGCACTTCATTACTGAGAACTTAAGAGGAATTGTGTGGTGCCTTATTATCAGTACTACATAAATAGAAGGGCACTCCACATATTGCATATGTCGACACAGTCTTTTAGATTAAAAAATAGGCTGATTTTAAGAAAACAGAAAAGGACACAAATTAACTCAGTTAATTAAGCCAAAGCAATTAATTCTATATAGTGATAATAGCACCTTGTTACCTATTTAGTAGAGCAAGTATAATAATAAACATGTTCTTTCTAATTTAAATCTGTGTATATACATCCATGCATAGATATAGAGAGAGCATATGAGAGGATGAGAGGATGAAAGATGAAAGGTCCATTCACCTACAATCTAATTAGATCTTAGCGATCATCAAATTGTACAGTTAGTTCATGTAATAGTTCATAAGAACTACGTGCATATAGCATGAGCAGAATATATGCCATGCTTTCTGTTTAAACATAAGCCTTTATGATGAGGGGTTTTCTCATGCTGTAAACAAGAACAGCTGGTGCACAGGCTGTGTTACAACACACTGTAATAACAATACAATAGACTTACTGTTAGTTGTAAGATTGTGTATAAAGAAGTTATTCACATTTTAAGCAGAGAATTGCTAAGCGCTTCTTGCCAAATTGCAGACCTTCGTCAACAATTCCCTTTGAGTCACAAGCACGTGACTTTTCACTTCTTAGGGTTAATCAAGTTATGATAAAATAGTCAAGACTCACAAGGGGGGGTGGGTATACAATATCCATCTTCTGACTCCAAATTTGTAGAAAGAGGGAACTGAATAAACTCAATTTGAGCAGGGTACGGGATAACAGTAGACAGTAGAAATGAGAAATGAAATAACAGCATGTCCCTATAGTGAGTTCTCTTTCTGAAACTCACATTTGGCCAACTCCTGCAGCTCTTTCTTTGCTATCAAGTCCCTTCATACTATACCTCTTCCCATAAAAAAAAAAAAAAAAAAGGATATTGCTGTATGTTCTAAATGAACCAGCTCATTAAACATAAAGAAATTTGATGTAGTGGTTTGATTACAGAGAACATTTCTTGTGGCTGTGCTATACTTAGATAATTATTTGTTAGGTAAAAAAGCTTAGCATGCATATCACTGCATGATTAAACAAAAAAAAAATCCTAATATTTGCAGTATCTCATGTCTACCTCTATCAGTAATTATTTACAAGGGCAGCTATTAATTATTTTTGGGGGGGTGACTTCAAAGCAGAGCGTATATGAATGAAAGGGACTTCCACTGTCATCAGATTTAGTCTTCTCTTATTACAGGCAAATGTCTTGTGTAATCTGCTTCTTAAACTGATCAAATTTGAATGTAAGCTCCTAAGACTTTTGTCTAAATAATTCCTATGAGAAGAAACTGCACTGATATTTCTAGCTTGTATTTATGCTTAGTTACATGATGCCGATTTCTAGTAACAAGATTTAGCTGTGTGCTTTTGCCCTAACACTGGTGTTTTCTTAGACAGAAGTCATAGAGTTTTTTAACTTTTGTGTTTGTTTTTTTTTTTAAATTATTTTAACTTTATTTGTTTGTTTCTTTGTTTATTTATTTTTGCTGAAAGAAATGAGTGTTCCTTAATCTTTTCCTATAGATTAATCTAATAATCTTTTGTCTGGTTTCATTTGAAATGACTTTTTGTTGAATATTAATAACTAGAATTGTACACAGTAGCTCACATTAGATCTGTCAAAGCCTGAACACTGTTGTCAATCTTACCTTCTTTTCTAGGAAATGATTGAGACAAAGATTGTATTTGCCTTTTTTATGATACCATCACCTTTGTGAATCATAGACATCTTATGATTCTATGTTAGACTAACATGTATGAGTTTCTTTCTTACCTTTTCAGTTGTTTTCTGCAGATGAACTTTTTACTACAGACATTATTGTTAGTCCTATGTGTATAACATTGCACTTCATACTCTTCAGGTTCCCATTGTCTGTCTTCAAGGTCATGCATTTTTTCCTGTGAGATATAAAAACTCTTTCTTAGTATATTTTGTTACCTTGATGATTTTCAGTTTTTCTACATGTGCTTTGTTTACAGCTTAGAAATAATTTCAATAGCTATATGGATGATACATGTACAACAACAGATGTACTTCATTTATTTTATCCAGATTACAACTCTTTAACGCTATATACTTATGTCTGTCTATAATGGTATAAGAGGTAACATTTCATCAAGTACAAGAGACTTTTTGTTCTTTGATTTTTAAGAGGCTGATAACTTTTACAACAGAACTTGATTTAGAGCAAGGAACTGGTGGTTTCATGACAAATACCAGCCAGAACATTTTAGCTTCTTCCTTCCATGGAAACAAAACAAAACAAAACAAAACAAACAAAAACCACCACTACCAACAACAAAAGTAAAATTCAAACAAATGTTCATAGAGTCACAGAATGATGGAGGTCTTCTGGTCCAACACCTTTGCTCAATTAGGGACACCCAGAGCAGGGTGCCCAGGACCATGTCCAGGTGGTTTTTGAAGATCTTCAAGGAGGGAGGCTCCACAGACTCCCTGTGCAACCTGTGCCAGTGCTCTGTCACCTGCATAGTAAAGTACTTCCTAATGGTTAGACAGTACCTCCTGTGTTCCAGTTTGTACCCACTGCCTCTCATCCTGGTGCTGGGCACCACCAAAAACAGCAGGGCTCTGTCTTCATTGCATCATCCCTTCAGGTATTTATACACATTGGTTAGACTCCCTCTCAGCCACCTCTTCTCCAGGCTGAACAGGCCCAGCTCTCTCATAGGATAGGTGCTCCAGTTTCTTAATTATCTTGGTAGCCTTCCATTGGACTTTTTCCAGTATGTCTAGATCTCTCCTGCAATGAGTCCAGAACTGGACACAGTACTCTAGGTTTGGTTTCACCAATGCCAAGTTAAGGGTGGACGATCACATCCCTTGCCCTGCTGGTGATACTTTGCGTAATGCAGCCAAGAATGCCATTAGCTTTCTTAGCAGCAAGGACACATTGCTGACTCATGTTTAACTTGCAGTCCACCAGGACTCCTAAGTCCTTCTCTGCAGAGCTGCTTTCCAGCTGGGTGGCTCCCTGCGTGTACTGGTGATTGAGACTGTTCTTCCCCAGGTGCAGGACTTTGCACTTCTTCCTTGTTGAATTTCATGAGACTTTTGTCAGCTCACCTCTCCAGCCTCTTAAGGTCCCTCTGGTTGTCTGCTTGGCCCTCAGTTGAGCCAGCCACTCCCCCCAGTCTCACATCATCTGTGTATTTATTGAGGGTGCACTCTATCCCACCATCCAGATTGTTAATTAAGTTGTTAAACAAGACTAACCCCTGGGGTACTCCACTTGCTATAAGCTTCCAAGTAAGCTTTTCTTTACTAATCAGTACCCTCTGGGTCCAGCCATTCAACAGTTCTCTGTGAGAATCACAGAGGGGACAAAGGCCTTACTGAAGTCCAGGAAGACAATATTCACTGCTCCCCCCTCATCCATCAGGTTGGTGATTTCATTATAGAAACTTACCAGGTTGGTCAGGCATGACTTCCCCTTGGTGAATCATTTCTGACTACTCCTCATGACTTTCTCCTCTTTCATGTGCCTGGAAATGGTTTCCAGAATTAACTGCTCCCTCACCTTCCCAGGGACTGAGGTGAGACTGACAGGCCTGTAGTTCCCCAGGTCCTTCTTTTTGCTGTTATTGAAGATAGGAGTCACATTTGCCTTCCTCTAATCTTCAGGTGCTTCTCCCAGTTGCCATGATCAAGCAAAGATTATAGAGAGGGGCCTCACAATGACATCTGCCAGCTCTCTCACTACTCATGGGTGCATCCTGTCAGAGCCCATGGACTTGTGAATGTCCACTTTGCTCAAGTGTTCCCTGACCTGATTCTCTTCCACAAAAGGTCCTTACTCCATCCATTCAGCCTGATCCCTGGAACCTGGGATTACTGAAGTCCAGTCTTGCTGATAAAAGTTCAGGCAAAGAAGGCATTCAGTACCTTGGCCTTTTCACTGTCCTGGATAACCAGATCTCTTTTTTTCCTTCAGGAGAGGGCCCACATTTTCCTTAGCGTCCCTTTTGTCACCGAGGTACTTGTAGAAGCCCTTCTTGTTCTGGATGTCCTTGGCCAGATTCAGTTCTATCTGTGCTTTATCTTTCATATCTTGATACCTTCTCGGACAATGTTTCTGCATTCCTCCCAGGTTACCTGTCCTTGCTTCCACCCCCTGTAGACTTCCTCTTTGTTGGGATGTTGCTGCTGAGCTCCTGAGTTCCTGAGCTTATTCTAGCAAGAATTCCTACTGTGATTATCATAGTCATATTGGGACTGAATTTGTGTGTTAGTTGTATGTCTCTCACAAAACGTTTCCTGACAGAGACAAGCAAAGCTGAACAAGTAGCACTGCATACTGAGAACAGCTCAGAAATCCAGAGGAAAATTCAGAACTGATGAGCATCTGCTGCTTCGGGAAACCCTTAAATATTATCATCATCACTTTTCCAACTGGAGATTGTTAGCTGTAACCAAAAGGAAAAAGGGGTTGAAAAGCATTATAGGCCTTCAGACAATGTTCCACGCAAACAAGAGGAACAGGAAAAAATAACATGCTGGTATAATTTTTTTCTTTTTTCTTTTTTTTTTTTTTTTTGTCTGACAGATAAACTCAATTTCTCAGATTTGTAATACAAAAAGATTTCTCACTATTAATTTCTAATAAATGGAAGGTTTTCTTAGCATCTGCAGAAAAGCTATAATGAAATGTTAAAGTAAATTGTGGTTGATAGAGCCACAGAACAGTGTATGTGCACTACCCTATTACCTGTATCATGGATTTTCACAATAAGCTATTGAAAGGAGCAAGTCATCAATGCTGAAAATACAATGTGACTAACCCAACTCTCTTTTTGTCAACAGGAGCCAGGAAAACATTTACTTTTACTAGAAACAGTTGTGTTGATATAGGTTGTATAATGTCTGTTTGCTTCAGAGTCAAACTGAGCTTTCTGAAGTGGATTTGTAAAGCAAATATCTTTCCCCTTTCCAAAAATTTCTGTGTGTTCTGCTCTCACTATTTACCTCTCAACAAGTCCTGTTCACCTATAATACTCATAATGAACAGACCTGTCTAAAGGCCTTCTTCCAAAGAGGGCTAGAGGTTAGAAATAAGATGTCTCCAGAGCTATTTCTAACTTTACACAAAATGATCCTCAGGTTCATTGTATCTTGACACAGAGGTGAAAGTTCAGCTGCGTGTTCCATTAAAAGCAGTGATTCAGTCACAGCACTTAATCATATTTTAAATTCTATCATTGCCAGAAAAAGGTCTAGAAACTTTTATTTTCAGGAAGGCTGAATATTCCCCTTACAGTACTACTTCTAAAGAAATGCAGTGCTTAGTTCATTCAGCATATGGAAACAATATGGAAGTCAGTGACAAATTAATATTCTTATATATAAAACTGTTTTGTAATTGTTTATTCTTGTCCCATCAATTTTTCTTATTTCACAAAATAATATAATTTTCTTTTTTTTCCTGAAGAAGTATGTATGAATTGCCTCTATGCAGGCTAACATAGGGGTTCTGTCTGAGGGAAAATGCACCTCAGTGCGTATTATTGCTGAAATAAACAAGGCTACAAGCATGGTCCAGGCTAGTAGACACTTATTGTCCTGCATAGAAAGATGAAACCCCTGTTCAGACACAGGTGATTTTTCAGATGTTGTTTTACAGTCCTCAGTGGAGCTGTCTTCTGCTTTGGAAACCTGTATTTCTTCAGCTCTCCCCTTCCTCTGTTAAGCAGTTGAAGAGAAGATCACCTTTCCACTCATCACGTTTATCTCTTGGCACACTGCGTAAGAAAGTGTCAGGCCATCTCAGAAAGTACCCAAAAGAAAATGTGGATGGGCAAAAAACTGAGTTCCTCATGTCATTCTGTGCCTTCAGTCACCAGAGGTAGTTCAGTACCAAAGCCAGGCTGTCATTTGACAGATGGAAATCTTCTTTACAACATTGTTGTTCTGCCAGTACTTGTTAAGGACAAATGAAACTGGGATTTCAAACAGGCATCAGTGGGCCTCTAAAACAGATAGCGAGACAGTACTGCTGCATCTTGTGTTGCTGTTTCTTCTTCCTAATTACGTGATTAGACTGATATGGAAAAGAACTGGTTCCCAGGAGACAAGTTTTAGTAGGTGAAAGGAATCTAACACCAGCAACTGAAGTTCTATAAAATGAAACAGATTACTTGGAGAAAGAAAAAGGACATGAGCCTGTTCTTCAGGCACTGATGCCTCAAAGCCAATCTCTCTGTCCCCTCTTCTTGTAAACCCCACAACAGGAGGCAAGTCTTCTATGGATTTCTGCTGAGTGATGGAAACCTCTTCATGTTCTAGCAGTTCATTAGCCTGGAATTAGAGACCTCAGAGAATAAGATTAAAAAATAAAAGGTGGGGTAGTATGTCCTGAATCTAGGTTTCAGGTTCAGGGAAAGCAGGGGAGAGAGGGGAAAACTGGAAATGTGTGGGAAACATCCCACAGATTTTTGGACTTGCTGCATACATGGGCAGCCACCCACTATGCCTTATGTTAGGTACTGAAAAGAATGACATTTTTCCTTCAACAGGACCTGGGCTTCTCTGAGCATGCACAACAGCAGGATGTTACATATGAATATGATGAGGACTTGGAAGTGGTCATGCTTTGCCCAAAATCATCTGCAAGTGCAGGAAATCTGACCAGAGTATGGCTAAGTGACGTGTATGTTCCATTGTGCTGGGAAACTTATTTTACAAGTAAGAGAAAAGCAGAGTTCACATAGGGTAGAACAAGTTTTCTTTCCTTAATCTAGCCAGCTGAGTTAACCTGCTGCCTGTTATAAGGAGAAAGAAAGAAATCTAGTGGCTTCAGGAAGAGGGGTAAATGATGGCAGGAGAGATGGAAAAGAAGGAAAAAAAAAAAAAAGGAAAGAGTTGGACTTACCTAGAGTCAGTTAGGGAAAGTGGAATCAGTATAGGTACAGATGATGTTACAGATAACATTTTCCTCATGGAACCAGATCCACAAGTATCACATGAGCAAAAGTCTTAGAAATGCTTATTCTTACTGGAACTATGTGAGTGAGAAAGATTCATTTGCCTTCCATACATTGAAAAGTTCACATCATCAAACCCACATCACAATCAGCCTTGGTGGGCAATAACATTTTAAACATTCAGCAATGGCAAATTGTACCAAATAAGTACCAATGCTAACAACAAAAGTAAAACTTGCTATGCAATGAATATCAGTACAGTAGGGTGAGAAATACATTTGCTTGGCATTCCAAAAATCCTGGGCATCATAAACGTGTCTGATGTGTCTAATACTGGTGTGATGTGACTGTGAGAGCACAAAGTATAGTGAACAGCCATCTCTTCTTTCAGTTAGTTATGCTAGTCATAGATTCTTTTCCATGGATATTGGAAGGAATGTATATCTGCCTAAAGCCCAGAACAGCTGGGCATGTTTCCCCATTAAACATGATCATGTTGTCTTAGGTTTCATTTTAGGAACCAGAAATAACCAGACCTAGTGTTAATTCCTGAAAGATGGACTTGGGTATACTGAAATTTGTAACTTACTGCTGATCAGCCGAGAATCTGGAAGATGAAATGGTACCATCAGTAAACAGTAGTGTTGGAGTTCCTTTCAACCAGGGCTGTGAAGTCACATCAGGTTATGATATTCAGAGATGCCCCAGAAATTTAAAGTATGAATGTGAATGAAGTTGTGAGTTCCCCAAATATTCTTCCTAGGACAGTCATTGGAATAGATCTAGAAAACATTGTAAATGTAGGTATGGATCTTCCTGTTGCAGATGTTTAAGTAAAACTCCCTAATTATAAAATAAACAAGCCTTCTGATGAAAACTGTCAGGGAGTAGCAACAATAGGATGCACCATAAGGTAATGTGAGTTAGTGGCTCACCATTACAGAAATTGAGTTGAAATGCATACAAAACATGAGGGAACTCATATTCCTTGAAAACACATTTGAGGCTAAAAGAAGTCTAGTACCTGGTAGAAGAGAAGATGGAGCAGTTTTTGCTAAGACCAGGACTGCAACACATTTCCAAAGTAAAACACTATTGCTCAAGTGATATATAGAAAATGATATAATTCCATGCTTAATAGGCTAACTAGAAGCAAGAAAAGAACACCTGAATGTTTTGAACTACTAGGCTGGAACAGGAATGATCACTAGTTAAGCATATTAATTCTTCTTCATGTGCAATGAATCTTGAAAACTACAGCAGTTTGTCAAAATAATTAAATTCCATTTGCTTTTCAGATATAAATGCCTACATATCTTGCCAGAGTAATCATTGCTTGCTACTCAGATGCTTAAACTTTCATATGTGTATTTTCTAAACCACAATTTTTCTTTTTCCTTTATGAGGTAAGGAAAAAAAGAAAAAACACATTGCTTTATTCATACAGATTATAACTATCAGTGTTGCTCACGCTGATCCTACTAAGAGAATTATATTCTCAGAATCAAGTTCACATGTGTTACAGTGATAAAACAAAGCTGAATTTTCTGTATTTTTGACAATGCTAATTTCTCTTTGATTTGTTTCATCTGTGTTACCAACCATTCAGGCTACTGCACTATAAAATGAAGAAGACCTGGTGATTTCAGGTACCATGCCATTATCTTATTTTGTAATTCCATTATATCTGCGAGTAGACATCCACATGTATTTTTTCATAGATTTCTTACTTCCTTCATTGATAGCAACAGTCAGTTAATCAAAAAAGTTTTTTTGCTATCCTTTGCAAATCCTCTATGATTACTGCTGTGATGCTTCTGTACAGATCAAGCGCCTTTGTTCAGTACAGTAACAGCCCTGCACACAAAGCCCACCAAAAACCCCAATGTCAAACCACACTAAAGAAAACCATGAAACTAGTTAATTGTACTGACGCACAGTTAGTCTATACTTAGGTCATAGGAAAAGGAATGCTTAGGAAGGCTTTTCTCAGTTCTTGTCAAGGCTCTGAATGCAGTCTGCCACACACTCCAAGACAGCAGGCTGCCTGCACTCAGCAGGAGTTCTGACATGGCATGGCCTATAGCCTTGGGTCAGAGTGTAGTGATGGTGCTGTGTGAGCTGGGAAGGGCTATCCTGGTTACTGCACAAGGGAGAAAGAAGCTAGGCTGAATGTCTTCTCAGCAAATCTCTGAACCTGCTCAAATTTGTGTATGTGTGGGATGAAAAAAATTCAATAGGACCATTTGTCTGCTTGAAGGATGTTTTTTTTTCTTGCTCCCTCAAATCCAGTCCCAGTCCCCAAATACTACCCCAAATATATTTTGATTGAAAAAAGGCTCAGCTTTGTATTGCCAATAATAAGCAGCCAGCATTCACAATCAAATTCAGAATTCATAAGAATAGAAAGATTTTTTAAAATAAGTTATTTTATTTACTAGCTTTTTGATTCTTTTGGATGCACCTAGGTCAAATTTTCATGATTTCCTCTGCAATCAATATGACTATAAAATAATAATAATAAAAAAAAAGTTTTAAAAATGCAGCTGTTGTTCACAGGAAATCAGTTACCTCTAGGCAGTGGATTTTTAAAGGAAAAATATTTTGAGCCTTCTAATGAGCTGTTCAAAATTCACTTTGCCAAAGGTCAGGATTTTTTACCCTTTTCCCACCTCTTGGTTAGTTTATCCGTCCTCATTGATAAGGCCTCCAAGGTAAAGATTGTCTCATTAAAGCTTTACTTTGCTCTGAAGGCCTTCAGTCTTCGTGCTGAAAAACACTATGCTGAGTGATGTAAATGGATTAGTATCTATATTGTTCATGATTCAAGTCTTTTGGGGCAGGGATTTACATCCATTCCAGCAGGACATAACACCAGGAGAGCACTAGGATTCAAGGACTGTTTCATCATCCCCTGCACCTCAACAATACGGGCCTTGTATCCATAGGAAAGGGTTGTGACCTACTCCTAATCCTTAATGAGGGGACACAAAGCTTCCACTGATGTCTCCATTCTTCGGAGAACAGTAATGGGCTGAGCTAATCCAGGTCACTTTCCTACAGTATGCAGACTTCGAATCCTTATGAACACTATCTTATCAGTGTCAGGGAGCAGCATGAGGCGGGCTGCCCCACAAGGCAAGCCTAAAGCTGAGGACAACACCAAGGCAGGGAGGGCAGTGGCCTCTCTCCAAAGAGCACCTGAATGAGGAGAGCAGAACAGGTCTGGTGACAGTAGTCACACAGTCTAGTGATTGCCAAACAAGTCTGTAGTTCCAAGACAGGTCTGAGACCAGGCCAGAAAATCAACCTTGCAGGTCAGTGTCAGGGAGGTACGTATGCGCAAGCACACCTGCAGCGTGGCTCAGGAACAGAACCAGGTGAGAGCCTGAGCTTACATCCTGCTCCCAAGAGAAGTGGGGAAAGGCTCCCAAAGAGGCTTCTCATAGCTCTCCTCAAGGCCTTCACCATATCAGAGCTGGTCCTACATCCAGGCAGCCAAATTCTCAGGATGGGGGAGGATGCACGCAGTTCTGGCAGTTCCCAGCTGACATGGTAATTAAATAATTTCATCCATTTTGGAGTGTGAACTCATTTCATGTTAACTCAGAAATTAGAAAGCTGAACTGACTGGAGGGTGTTGGTGCATTCTGTGTATATGTATACTTTGCAAAACAAGTCACCCTAAGTATTATTTCAATACTCTCTATCATAACAGTAAAGAATCATTAATCTTCTTTTGTAGATTTGATATAGAATTTAATATCTGTTCTAGCATTTTTTTTGTTATTTATATTTAATCATCTGAACCGGGAAACTGTAAGTGATTTCATAAACAAGAAATTAATCTTTATAATCAGCCCTACAGAGTGGAAGGTGGGGGTTCTGGCTGACAGCAAGTTGAACATGAGGCAGCAGTGTGCCCTGGCAGGCAGGAGGGCCAACTGTACCCTGGGGTGCATCAGGCACAGCACTGATAGCAGGTAAAGGGAAGCAATTGTCCTGCTCTGCTCCGCGCTGGAGTGGCCTCTCTTTGAGTACTGTGTGCAGTTTTGGGTGCCACAGTATAAGAAGGAAATAAAGCTATTAGAGTGTCCACAGCAGGGCTATGAAGATGGTGAAGGGTCTAGAGGGCAAGACGTGTGAGTAGCAGCTGAGGCCCCTTGGTTTGCTCAGCCCAGAGCAGAGCAGGCTGAGGGGAGGCCTCATGGCTGCCTGCAGCTCCCTCACGAGGGGAGCGGAGGGGCAGGCGCTGAGCTCTGCTCTCTGGGGAAAGCGACAGGACCCGAGGGAACGGCATGGAGCTGGGACAGGGGAGGGTCAGGCTGGGGGTTAGGGAAAGGTTCTGCACCCAGAGGGTGGTCAGGCACTGGGACAGGCTCCCAAGGGTGGTGGTCATGGTACCAAGCCTGTCAAAGTTCAAAGAATCATTTGGAAAATGCTTTCAGACTCTTTTCAGTTGTGCCCAGCGAGAAGGTGAGAGGCAATGGGCACAAACTGAAGCACAGGAGGTTCCAGCTGAACATGAGGAGGCACTTCTTTACTGTAAGGGTGACAGAGTACTGGCACAGGTTGCCCAGAGAGGTTGTGGAGTCTCCCTCTCTGGAGATATTCAAAACCTACCTGGATGCCATCCTACGCAACGTGCTCTAGGTGATCCTACTCGGCAGGAGGGCTGGACTAGATGATCTTCAGAGGGCCCTTCCAACCTCAGTCGTTCCGTGATTCTTAATAGTACTTTCAATAAAAGTAGTATCTAACATACAGCAAGTGTTTGTGTATACATAGCATCAGAAAATTAAAACCATATATAGCAACTGTTAGAAACGTATTTATATGTACATATTTAATACTGTTCTTTTAGTGTTATATATATATATTTAGTGTTATTAAAGGATAATGCATGGATTTAATATTCGTTTGATATGTATTTTAAGATTTTATTGTCTAATATTCCAAACACAGAAAACAGATTATGTCACATACTTCATTATCCATTTGTAAAAACAAGTATTTTATAAAAGCAGTAACTGGATTAAAAGATGTAAAATACAAGTTTTATAACTAGTTATAAGGTGAATGGTTTGCAATACATTAACTGGAATCTACCAAGGAAAAGTAATTTCTTCTACATTTCAATTTATATGAATCTTACTATTTTCTTACAACATCATTCACAATTTATAAAGGAAAGAATCATCTTTTTCAACAACAGCAAGCATAGAATCATAGAATTGTTCAGGCTGAAAAAGACCTCTAAGATCATCTAGTCCAAGATTTAACCTACTACTAAAGTCTACTACTAAACCACACTACTAAGTTCTGAATCTACACATTTCTTGAAGGCCTCCAGGAATGGTGACTCAACCACTTCCTTGGGCAGCCTATTCCAATGCCACACAACTTTTTCAGTAAAGAAATTTCTCCTAATATCCAACCTAAACTTCCCCAATGCAACTTGAGGCCATTTCCCCTGGTCTTACTGTTTGGTGCTTGGGAGGAAAGCCCAATCCCCACCTAATATACTGAACTGGCATGCCATACAAATGTGATAGAAATCACAGACAGAAAAGTTGGTTGGATGAGATGCTCAGAGGTCCATTAGTCCAACCTTCTACCAGATGCATTTCTTTTGCCAACACTAGATTCGGTCAGCCATGGCTTTGTTCAGCTTCTGTTAGTCCTTGAGTATCTCCAGGTCCCACTGAAGTGAAGCTCTACCAGTTGTTGTGCCAGACCCCTCACCTAGTTTAGTGTCATCTGCAAATCTGCTTTGATGAATGAATTAAACATTATGTGGCCCAGTCCAAACCTCTTTGCTATTTTGCTACCAGACACCATTTGTATGTCAAGCCATTGATTATGACCTTTTGAGTCTGCAGTAAATTCTCAGCCCATCTAATGGTCCATTCATCTAGTTCGTGTCTTCACGTATGCAATGAGAACCTCTCAAAAGTCCTACTAAAGTGAAATTTATCCCAAACATGTAAACAAATGCAAGAAAAGAGAAGTAAACATTACCTGCATTTGTCTAGTGCATATAGTTGTGTATGTTGCAGAATTTTATTTTGTTGCTCTGATGTGCCAAGCCATTCCTCAGTATTTATAAACAAAGTGCCGAAAATTGAAACAAATGCATGAGCAAATGAGCTGTCCATAAACTAATTGTCCATGGCAAAGAAATCAAATAATGCTATCTCAACATCTTTGGGACAATAACTTGAAAAGAGAATTTAAAAAAAAAAAAAAAAAAAGCCTGATATGAAATATACAGAGCTCTGTTGTCTAGAGTAAGCTCAAAACACATTTCTTCTCATTTTTTTCACAGTTCTTTCATGAAGAAATAGATTTTGTAGTATGTTCTGGAAGTTTACAACCTTGGACTGATTAGGAGAAACAGAATGAAGAGCCTTCTGTTCTTCTGAACATCCAGTCACCAGCCTCATATAAAACAAACCTAGGAATGTATCTTGTTTATCTTAGCCAAGCTGTCAAGCTAAAGCTTGACGAGAGATGATGTGCAAGACATTCAGTTTCTTGCCGGTAAAGATAGAACAAGATCAACTGTTTCACTAGCAGAATTATTTTCCATATGCTTGTTTCTTCATACGTTTTATTGGTTCTGTGCAGAAGTGGTATTATCTTGGATATCTAGAACAAGCAGTGTATGCTTCTGTACTGTGTGTAGTTCTGCAGAAAAACAGATGGGCGGGTATACCAATAACAAATGCAGTTAGAGATCATGTCACAGACTAATTTTGTTTGACTAAAATCACTTTCCAGCCAATAGTGATACAGTGTGCCTATTAATAAAGATTGGGTAATTGAATACTTATTTAAACTAAAGTTGCTCATTTAACCTGTCCATTTAAGATCTTATTTTAATAATATGACAATCTTCTAAAATAAATAATTTATGTATGGTCATAACTTTTCTTTGAGGATCTGCATACATATTAGAAACATTCCTTAATTTTGCATTTTAAGATTGCTAAAAGGAAAACTATATGCTATTAGTATAGAAATTGACCCTTTGACAGATGTTATTGTAGACATACACAAAAGCATTTGCTCTTCTGTGGAAGAGAAAATTCTATGCTATTCTCTGGAAGAGGGCATTGCATTCAAAATTCTTCCATTTGTATATGTCCGGTGATAACCAAGTTGAGTGGTGCAGTTGATACCGCAGTTGAGAAGGGATGCCATCCAAAGGGACCTGGATAGGCTTGAAAACTGGGCCCACATAAACCTAATAAGGTTCGACAAGTCAAAATGCAAGGTGCTGCACCTGGGTCAGGGCAATCCTGGACATGAGTACAGACTGGCAGAAGAACTCATTAAGAGCAGCTCTGCAGAGAAGGACTTGGGGGTTCTAGTGGACAAAAATCACAGAATCACAGAATTGTAGGCATTGGAAGAGACCTCAAGAGATCATCGGGTCCAACCTCCCTGCCAAAGCATGTTCCCTAGAGCAGGTTGTCCAGGTAGGCATCCAGGCAGGCCTTGAATATCTCCAGAGAAGGAGACTCCACAACCTCCCTGGGCAGTCTGTTCCAGTGCTCTGTCACCCTCACCGTGAAGAAGTTCTTTCACATATTGGTGTGGAACTTCCTGTGCTCCATTTTTTGACATTGCCCCTTATCCTATCCCCACAAACCACTGAAAAGAAGTTGGCCAAATCCCTCTGTCTCCCACATTTATATATATATTTATACACATTAATAAGATCCCCTTTCAGTCTTCTTTACTCAAGGCTGAACAGACCCAGGTCTCTCAGCCTTTCCTCATAAAGGAGATGCTCCAGGCCCCCTATCATCTTTGTGGCCCTCTGCTGGACTCTTTCCAGGAGATCCCTGTCTTTTTTGTACTGTGGAGCCCAGAACTGGACACAGTACTCCAGGTGAGGCCTGACCAGGGCAGAGTAGAGGGGGAGGATCACCTCCCTTGACCTGCTGGCCACGCTCCTTTTAATGCACGCCAAGATCCCGTTGGCCTTCTTGGCCACCATGGCACACTGCTTGCTCATGGCCAACCTGTCATCCACAAGGACCCCCAGGTCCGCAGAGCTCCTCTCCATCAGGTCGTCCCCCAGCCTGTACTGACGATAATAGGATAGTAGTCCTCTGGTTTGATGAGCTTTGGCAGAGCCTTCCTAACATCTCTGACATGTGCTCCAGGAAGACAACACACCTCTCTGGAGTGGTTATCGGGGTGGAAAATGGGAGCCTTGGTGCTCCCCGGCAAGGAGTCCCCGATCATTATGACTCTCTGTCCTTTTATTTTTTTTTTTTTTTGTGGCACTGGTTTGGATGCAGTGCCCCATCTGGCCCCAGAAGAGGGGGACTATGCTTGGTACTTCCCTTGACCTTGACATGCTTCTCAGGGCCTGGGTTCCAACTACTGACCAGATCCTAATCCTTTTCCTGCTCAAGAGCCTCAAATCTATTACCCAGGGACACCGTTGGGGCTGCTGGTACCATGGCTGTGGGGGGCAGATGCCTCCTTCTGCTTTGAAGAGACACGAGGGTCCAGCCCCTTTCCTCTCATGGGTGGTCAAGCCCTCTGTCCTGCAGGTGAGCAGCTGGATCAGCTACTACCCGTTGCAGGGACTAAGGAGGGGGCTGCTGGGCCTCAATAGGGGCAGGTTGACACCTCCTATCTGTCTCCCTCAGAGACTCCCAGGAGCACCTCAGGCTGCCAATTTCTCGCTGCAGGCCAGCCATTTGCTCAAGTAGCTCCTTGAGCAGTGCACACCTGCACCCACAACAGCCCTCTCTTCCCTCAGGACCCAGGAGGGCCTCCAGATTCAAGAGCTCCCCACAGTCTCCAGTCTGGACTGCGACTTCACCCCTCAGGGAATCCACCTGGGTGCCCACATGAGCCCAGAGAGGCCGTATCCCCTCAGTTTGGATTGCCACCTCGGCCAGGCTGCTGTGACGGGTGCCCACCATGGTGAATTATAAGTTGTAATAGGCAGAGTTCCCAAAGGAGAGGAGAGGAAGAGAAAGGGAGGTGGGAAGGGGAGGATAGCATCCTCCCTGCGCTCCTCCCTGTCCCACCTGAACTGCCTGTGCAAACCACCAAGCTGGTCATGTCCTATTGTGTGTCCTGTTCGCGGCGCTCCCTAAGGACTGCCTTTATACTATCAGGGGTTGGTTGGCTGCTGTCACCCCTGGCTCCGCCTGCACCCCGTCAGTGCCCACGGTGGCACAAGCACAGCTCCTGCCTGCTCGGGGGCGGGCTGGGGCTGTGACTTTGACTGAACTGCTCTGTGCCACGTTACTGGGAGGCGGGGTGTAGGGGTTGGCTCCGTCCACCTCTCTGACAGAAGCCCTTGCTGCCATCGATCCGCGCGAGGTCCTTGCTAAAATGGCCAACATGAGTTGGCAGTGCACGCTTGCAGCCCAGAGGCCAACTGCATCCTGGGCTGCATCAAAAGGAGTGTCCAGGAGGGTGAGGGAGGGGATTGTCCCCCTCTACTATGCTCTTGTGAGGCCCCACTTGTAGTACTGCATCCAGGTGTGGAGCCCCCAACACAAGAAGGATGTGGACCTGTTAGAACGGTTCCAGAGAAGGGGCATGAAAATGATCATGGGCTGGAGCACCTCTCCTACAAAAAAAGGCTGAGAACTGGGGCTGTTCAGCCTAAAGAAGAGAAGGCTCTGGAGTGACCTCATTGCAACCTTTCAGTACTTGAAGGGGACTTATAAAAGAAGAAGGAGAGCAACTCTTTGTTCAGTCAGATAATGACAGGACAAGGGGGAATGATTTTAAACTAAAATTAAGATTTTGATTAGAGGTTAGGAGGAAATTGTTCACTCAGATGGTGGTGAGGCACTGGAATGGGTTGCTCAGAAAGGTTGTGGATGTCCCATCTTTGCAGGTGTTCAAGACTGGGTTAGGTGAGGTCCTGAGCAACCTGATCTAGTGGGTGGAGTCCCTGCTTATGACAGGGGGGTTGGAACTAGATGGTATTTAAGGTTCCTTTCAACCCAAGCCATTCTGTGATTCTATGATAAGTATCCAGATTTCCATATTTTTTGCTCCAGAAATAGGGATGAAAACTCAAGTCAGTCAAGAAACTTCTACTCTGAAACTACTTTTACAATCCCAGTTTAAAGACTGTGGATGAGATCTGGGGGGTGGTGGGGGTGGTGGGGGAGAGGGGTGCTTCTTTATTGAATGAAAAGTTATGCTACAACTTAAATAAAGGAGTTCACTTTTAGCTGCATATACAAGCATGTAATTGGACAAAAATGTAACCTTCACTACTCTTTTAGAATATTCACCAAGTTTTCCTTGTGAAAAAAAGTATACTAATTAACTTGACATCAAAATAGTTGAAAGCATACCTAATGCCAATCTCTGCAGTGAGGAACACTTTAAAGGTCTCTTGCTTGGCCCCTTATGTTTGAGAGTAAATAAGCTGAGAAAAACTCAATAGCAGTCTAAGGGATTCAGGAGTTCCTTCCTTTTTTCCTTCCTTCCATGCTTCCTTCCTTTTCTTTTTGATATTTTGCTTTCTAGTTACAAGCTTTTCTATTCCAAGCCAAAATTGTTATCAAGTTCATGACAGTATGACAGAGTTCAAAAGTCTTGATCCAGAAAAATGCTGAAGATTTTTCCTTGCCATATCAAACTGCAATACCGCCTGCTCAGTAAGATATAATCATTTTGTAAGTTTAACAATGTAATGGCTCTCATTGTTTTTAATACTTCATAATCATTTCAGTTGTCCCCATGAATACTCAGGTGATGAAAGACATTTGTCTAAATGGTTTGCTAGATTAGCACCTGCTCTGATTCCTTGAAGTCACTGGTAGGAGCATGTTGCCTCTTGGATAGTCTGTACGGTTATCCTTCCATGAACGTAGGGCTTAGTTCATGAACTCAAGAAACGGAGGAATAAGGAGAATCTCCATCCTTTACTGGATGCGAGGGGAAACCTAGTTACTAAGGATGAGGAAAAGGCTGAGGTCCTTAATGCCGCCTTTGCCTCAGTCTTTAGCGGCAGTAGCGGTTGTTCTCTGGATACCCAGTGCCTTGAGCTGGTGGAAGGGGATGGGGAGCAGGATGTGGCCTTCGCTATCCATGAGGAAATGGTTGGCGACCTGCTACGGAGCTTGGATGTGCGCAAGTCGATGGGGCCGGATGGGATGCACCCAAGGGTACTGAAAGAACTGGCGGAGGAGCTGGCCGAGCCGCTTTCCATCATTTATCGGCAGTCCTGGCTATCGGGGGAGGTCCCAGTTGACTGGCCGCTAGCCAATGTGACGCCCATCTATAAGAAGGGCCGCAGGGCAGACCCGGGGAACTATAGGCCTGTCAGTTTGACCTCAGTGCCAGGAAAGCTCATGGAGCAGATTATCTTGAGGGTCATCACGCGGCACTTGCAGGGCAAGCAGGCGATCAGGCCCAGTCAGCATGGGTTTATGAAAGGCAGGTCCTGCTTGACGAACCTGATCTCCTTCTATGACCAAGTGACGCGCTTGGTGGATGAGGGAAAGGCTGTGGATGTGGTTTACCTTGACCTCAGTAAGGCTTTTGACACAGTTCCCCACAACATTCTCCTCAAGAAACTGGCTGCTCGGGGCTTGGACTGGCGTACGCTTCGCTGGGTTAGAAACTGGCTGGATAGCCGGGCCCAGAGAGTTGTGGTGAATGGAGTCAAATCTGGTTGGAGGCCAGTCACTAGTGGTGTCCCCCAGGGCTCGGTACTGGGGCCGGTCCTCTTTAATATCTTTATCGATGATCTGGATGAGGGCGTCCAGTGCACCCTCAGTAAGTTTGCAGATGACACCAAGCTAAGTGCATGTGTCGATCTGCTCGAGGGCAGGAAGGCTCTGCAGGAGGATCTGGATAGGCTGGAGCGATGGGCTGAGGTCAACTGTATGAAGTTCAACAAGGCCAAGTGCCGGGTCCTGCACCTGGGGCGCAACAACCCCAAGCAGAGCTACAGGCTGGGAGATGAGTGGCTGGAAAGCTGCCTGGCCGAGAAGGACCTGGGAGTATTGGTTGATAGTCGGCTGAATATGAGCCAGCAGTGTGCCCAGGTGGCCAAGAAGGCCAACAGCATCCTGGCCTGCATAAGAAGCAGTGTGGCCAGCAGGTCTAGGGAAGTGATTGTGCCCCTGTACTCGGTTCTGGTGAGGCCGCACCTCGAGTACCGTGTTCAGTTTTGGGCCCCTCACTACAGGAAGGACATGGACGTGCTCGAGCGAGTCCAGAGAAGGGCGACCAAGCTGGTGAGGGGTCTGGAGAACAAGTCTTACGAGGAGCGGCTGAGGGAGCTGGGCTTGTTCAGCCTGGAGAAGAGGAGGCTCAGGGGCGACCTCATCGCTCTCTACAGTTACCTTAAAGGAGGCTGTAAAGAGGTGGGGGTTGGCCTGTTCTCCTACGTGCCTGGTGACAGGACGAGGGGGAATGGGCGAAAGTTGCGACAGGGGAGTTTTAGGTTGGATGTTAGGAAGTACTTCTTTACCGAAAGGGTTATTAAGCATTGGAACGGGCTGCCCAGGGAGGTGGTGGAGTCACCATCCCTGGAGGTCTTTAAAAGACGTTTAGATGTAGAGCTTAGCGATATGGTTTAGTGGAGTACTTAGTGTTAGGTCGGAGGTTGGACTCGATGATCTTGAGGTCTCTTACAACCTAGAAATCTGTGATACTGTGATACTGTAACTTTGTTTTTGTAAAATGTAGCAATATTCATAACACATCTTTCCTTCATAAAGGAAGTCATTGAGATTCTGGGATATGAAAAATAAGCTTTGTTTAGCAATGTATCAGGAGGTGAAGAACACACAAAACTTAAGCAGAGCAGCTGCAAATTCAGATTTTTGCAGCAAAAGAAACACGGCCTTCAAATCTACAGGAGATCATCAGGAACTCTTCACATCTTACCTGACAATGATCTAATTCCACCAATGTACTTATAAATACATCAGTTTTACTATCTATATGAAGAAATGTTTGGTGTACATTTTATTTCTTTTTAAATCTAATTGTACTAGTGTTATTATTTCTGGAAAACTATTTCAAAAGCAAATCAAAGTGTTTATCAAACAAATTCCTTTAGATAAAATCTTTCAATTAAAAAAGACGGAAATTTAATGCCTATATTTCTGAGGATATAAATTGGTAATAGTCTAGTGAACTGATCCTTGCTCTTAGATTAGTGCATCAGCTTGCTTTTGCTGGTCTTTGAGTGTGATGTCACTGAGAAGAGGAATATCACCTAGGCAACCCTATAACGCTAAAAGGCTTATAGCTGAAATGTGTAGAAGGAAACAGATGGGGCACTATCTGGAAATTTTATTTGTCAGATATCACCCATCTGTTTCTCTCTCTGTCTGCATGTTTTGGAGTAATTTTCATTTTTTAGGATGGCAAGTCAGTATAATTCTACAGAATTGGTTTAATCTTCTGTTTTACTATTATTATTTAATTTTTATTTTTTACAATTCATTAATGACTGGTAGGAAAACATAAAACCCACACCGATGATTCAACCAAACAAACCTCTATTTGATGAGAGGCAACTTCAGGGCAAAATTAGTAGATATTAACTCTTTTTGTTAATCATTTCTAACAATGTTGGCAGTTTCTCACATGCAACAGACCTCCCAAATAAATGAATGATAGGGACTATTTTTAAATGCATTCTAAAACTGAAAAGATTATGTGTCATTTTAGAGTAAGTTCTAGCGTTTCTTTTTGTAATGAGTAGCTATTAAAATTGGTCTTTTTTTTTGGTAGCTATCTGATTTTCTGAGAATAGAGCTGGAAAATGCTTTGCAACAGGTATCTTATTTATGGAGAGTATATAAAGGCTTAGGCAATAAAAGTTAATTATGGGCTGAGCAACCCTATTTGCTTTCTGCTTCACATTTCTAGCTAAACGTACGCTAACATAAGATTACTGCCATTCTTCTCCAAATTGCTTCTTTCTCATAGGACAAAAATTAAAACAAATGCCACTTAAAATAGCGGCAGAGGCAGAAATGGCAATGTTTTAAAAGGAAGTTATTAGAAGTCAAGACAAGAAATGAGTGGCTCTTACAAATGGCACATAGAATCCAGTATCAGGCAAGACCATGATTCCTACCTGTTCCTTATGCCAATAACTGCAAAGTGTTAATAGATAAGCATTTAGCTTTGTAAAACTTCATCAAAAATAATGGCAGTAGGTGGGTTAGGTACATTATATTCATAGTCTGAGTAATTACAAGGATGATGAGCAAGGCAAAATAGAGGGTTAGAAATACGACAGAACTGAAATATAAATGAGCTCCATTCTGATGCCATTGGTAGATCATCAAACTTAACAACTCTACTCTTTTCTCTTGTGGTTGTAGTCACTACAACTGTCATCCTTCTCTTCATATCCTTTCATGTCAAATTACCATATTTACCCTCCCTTTAATACTTAGGTCTAGGTCTACCTTATTCTCTCCCTGTTCTTTCAATTATTTTTGCTTTCTCCCGTTTGATTTTACAGGATTACATCCTGACCTGCAGCTATTTTGGATCTGTTAGCATATGTGGTGATTTTACCTTGCTGAGCAGCTGAACTCCACCACAACCACTTTGTCACTCCCTCTCCTCAGAAGTGGGGGGAAGAAAGTATGCTGGAAAGAATAAAAAAAAGGCTCAAGGGTTGAGATAAGGATAATTTAATTAAAGGGAAAAGGAAGAAGGAAAGAAAACAATCTAAGGCTGTGCTGAAGCATGGAGAGAGAGGAAAAAATATTCTCTACTTCCCGTCAATGAGCAATGTTTGGCCACGTCCCAGGAAGTAGGGCCTCAATATGCATAGCTGTTGTTTGGGAGGGCAGACGTCTTCATAACGAGAGCCCTCCTCTCCTTCCCCTTTCCCCCGTTTTATTGCTGAGTGTGACACCACGTGGCATAGAATATCCTCTTGGTTGGTTTAGGCCAGCTGCCCTGGTGATGCCCCCTTCCCACCTCTTTCCCACCCCCAGCCTGCTGGCTCCTGGGGGGTTTGGAGGGAGTCCTGATGCTGTGCCAGTATTGCTCAGCAGTAGACAAAACACTGGTGTGATACCAATGCTGTTCTAGTGTTGTGGTTTAACCCGGCTGGCAGCTAAACACCACACAGCCGTTCGCTCACCCTCCCCCCTCCCTCTCTGGGATGGGGGGAGAGAAACGGGAAAGTGAAGCCTGTGAGTTGAGATAAAGACGGTTTATTAAGACAGGAAAATAATAATAACAATAATAATAATAATAGTGATAATGGTAATAGTATTAACAATAATAATGTGTAAGAAAACAAGTGATGCACAATGCAATTGCTCACCACCCGCTGACCGATGCCCAGCCTATTCCCGAGCAGCCGGCCCCCCCACCCCGGCCAGCCACCCCTATATATTGTTTAGCATGACGTCAGATGGTATGGAATACCCCTTTGGCCAGTTTGGATCAGCTGTCCTGGGTCTGTCCCCTCCCAGCTCCTGCTGCACCCCCAGCCTGCTCGCTGGCAGGACAGAGCAAGAAGCCGAAAAGTCCTTGGCCTGGTGTAAACACTGCTCTGCAACAATTAAAACATCAGCATGTTATCAGCGCTCTTCTCATCCTAATCCAAAACATAGCACCCTACCAGCTACTATGAGCTACTTAACTCTGTCCTAACTGGAACCAGGACAGATATCCACCCCTTATTCCATACCATTTATGTCATGCTCAGGTTACACTCTGTCCAATACATTCTAATTAATCACCATTTTCATCTATGATATATAGCAATCATGGTAGTGATGACATACATTATTATATAATAATTAACATACTACAATTCAACTCATGGGCTATTCTCACCCAGTATCAAATCCCCTTGAGGTACACACCGGACCTCCCCATTCTTTTGCATTACCCACCAAGTGCATCCAGGTCCCTGAGCAAAAGCAATTCCACGAATAGGTTTGCCTTTTCCTGAGGCAGGAGTAGCCCAGACTGTTTTACCCAGCATGTTTCTTACGTGCACTACAGGAACTTTATCCCCTTCTACAGTGCGTAACAGGTTTGATTGGGCAGGTCCAGCTCGGTTGGCAGATCCCCTGGTATTGACTAACCAGGTGGCCTTTGCCAAATGTGTATCCCAATTTTTGAATGTCCCAGCACCCATTGCTTTCAGTGTAGTCTTCAACAGTCCATTGTATCGTTCAACTTTTCCAGAGGCTGGTGCATGATAGGGGATGTGATACACCCACTCAATACCATGTTCTTTGGCCCAAGTGTCTATAAGGTTGTTTCGGAAATGAGTCCCGTTGTCTGACTCAATTCTCTCTGGGGTGCCATGTCGCCATAAGACTTGCTTTTCAAGGCCCAGGATAGTGTTCCGGGCGGTGGCATGGGGCACAGGATATGTTTCCAGCCATCCGGTGGTTGCTTCCACCATTGTAAGTACGTGGCGCTTGCCGTTGCGGGTTTGAGGGAGTGTGATGTAATCAATCTGCCAGGCCTCTCCATATTTATATTTCAGCCATCGTCCTCCATACCAAAGAGGTTTTGACCGTTTGGCTTGCTTGATTGCAGCACATGTTTCACAGTCATGAATAACCTGTGCTATAGTGTCCATGGTCAGGTCCACCCCTCGATCACGAGCCCATCTGTAGGTTGCATCTCTACCTTGATGGCCTGAGGTGTCATGGGCCCATCGGGCTATAAATAATTCACCTTTATGTTGCCAGTCCAGGTCCACCTGAGCCACTTCAATCTTAGCAGCCTGATCCACCTGCTGGTTGTTTTGGTGTTCTTCAGTAGCCCGATTCTTGGGCACATGAGCATCTACATGGCGTACCTTTACAACCAGGTTCTCTACCCGGGCAGCAATATCTTGCCACAATGCCGCAGCCCAGATGGGCTTGCCCCTGCGCTGCCAGTTGTTCTGCTTCCATTGCTGTAACCACCCCCACAGGGCATTTGCTACCATCCATGAATCAGTATAGAGATAGAGAACTGGCCACTTTTCTCGTTCAGCAATATCTAAAGCCAGCTGAATGGCTTTTACTTCTGCAAACTGACTCGATTCACCTTCTCCCTCAGCAGCTTCTGCAACTCGTCGTGTAGGACTCCATACAGCAGCTTTCCATCTCCGATGCTTTCCCACAATACGACAGGACCCGTCAGTGAACAAGGCATATTTCTTCTCATTTTCCGGTAGCTTGTTGTACAGGGGGGCTTCTTCAGCACGAACCACCTCCTCCTCTGGTGATATCCCAAAGTATTTGCCTTCTGGCCAGTCCATAATCACCTCCAAGATTCCTGGGCGACTGGGGTTTCCTATTCGAGCCCGCTGAGTAATCAGTGCAACCCACTTGCTCCATGTAGCATCAGTTGCATGATGCGTAGAGGGGACCCTTCCTTTGAACATCCAGCCTAGTACCGGCAGTCGGGGTGCCAGGAGGAGCTGCGCTTCAGTACCGACCACTTCCGAAGCAGATCGAACTCCTTCATATGCTGCCAATATCTCCTTTTCAGTTGGAGTATAGCGGGCTTCAGATCCTCTGTATCCCCGACTCCAAAACCCCAGGGGTCGACCTCGAGTTTCCCCAGGTTCTTTCTGCCAGAGGCTCCAGGTGGGACCATTCTCTCCGGCTGCGGTGTAGAGCACATTCTTTACATCTGGTCCTGTTCGGACTGGCCCGAGGGCTACTGCATGAACTATTTCCTGCTTAATTTGTTCAAAGGCTTGTCGTTGCTCAGGGCCCCATTCAAAAGCATTCTTCTTACGGGTTACTTGGTAGAGCGGGTTTACAATCAGACTGTAATTTGGAATATGCATTCTCCAAAACCCCACGACACCTAGGAAAGTTTGTGTTTCTTTTTTGCTAGTTGGTGGAGACATAGCTGTTATTTTGTTGATCACATCCATTGGGATTTGACGGCGTCCATCTTGCCATTTTATTCCTAAAAACTGGATCTCTCGTGCAGGTCCTTTAACTTTATTCTGTTTTATGGCAAAACCGGCCTTCAGAAGGATTTGGACTATTTTCTTCCCTTTCTCGAAAACTTCTTCTGCAGTGTCACCCCACACAATGATGTCATCGATGTACTGCAGGTGTTCAGGAGCTTCCCCCTGCTCCAGCGCAGACTGGATCAGTCCATGGCAAATGGTAGGGCTGTGTTTCCACCCCTGGGGCAGCCGATTCCAAGTATATTGGACTCCCCTCCAAGTGAAAGCAAACTGTGGCCTGCACTGTGCTGCTAGAGGGATGGAGAAAAATGCATTAGCGATATCAATTGTGGCATACCACTTGGCTGCCTTTGATTCCAGTTCATACTGGAGTTCTAGCATGTCCGGCACTGCAGCACTCAGTGGTGGCGTGACTTCGTTCAGGCCACGATAGTCCACTGTTAGTCTCCACTCACCATTAGACTTTCGCACTGGCCATATGGGACTATTAAAAGGTGAATGAGTCTTGCTGATCACTCCTTGGCTCTCCAGTTGACGAATTAGCTTATGGATGGGACTCAGGGAGTCTCGGTTGGTGCGATATTGCCGCCGGTGCACAGTTGTGGTAGCGATCGGCACTTGCTGTTCTTCAACCCTCAGCAACCCCACAACAGAAGGGTCCTCTGAGAGACCAGGCAAGGTAGACAACTGTTTAATGTCCTCTGTCTCCAAAGCAGCTATGCCAAAAGCCCAGCGGAACCCTTTTGGGTCCTTGAAATATCCTCTTCTAAGATAGTCTATGCCAAGGATGCACGGAGCATCTGGGCCAGTCACAATACGGTGCTTTTGCCACTCATTACCGGTTAGACTCACTTCAGCCTCCAATACAGTTAACTGCTGGGATCCCCCCGTCACACCATAAATACAGATGGGCTCTGGCCCTTTATAGCTTGATGGCATTAGAGTACATTGTGCACCGGTGTCTACCAAAGCCTTATACTTCTGTGCGTCTGACGTGCCAGGCCATCGAATCCACACAGTCCAATAAACTCGATTGTCCCTTTCCTCCCCCTGGCTGGAGGCAGGGCCCCTCTAGTCCTGGTCAGAATCTTCATTTCTGTGTTTAAAGGACTGCCTGCTGGAAGTTGGAGCAGCAAACCTTTCAGAGAACTCCTTTTTCCCAATTGTTTTCCTTTGCAATTCACGTACCCGTGCCTCTAGGGTCGCAGTAGATTTTCCATCCCATTTTCTCATGTCCTCTCCATGGTCACGTAGGTAAAACCACAGGGTGGCGCGGTGTGTGTGCCCACCATATTGTCTTCCTTGCATAGATGAACGTTTACCCCTAATAGCTGAGACACTGGTTTGTACAGGTGGGGAGGAAAATAAACTCTCTTTAAGTTGGTGGATCTCTTCAGAAAGTTTCTCCAAGGTATTCTCTTTTAGCTGGTGGACACTAGTTCGTTCAGGTGAAGGGGAAGATAATCTTTCTTCAAGTTGGTGGATCTTTTCAGAAAGTTTCTCCAAAGCATTCTCTTTTAGCTGGTGGACACTGGTTCGTTCAGGTGAAGGGGAAGATAATCTTTCTTCAAGTTGGTGGATCTTTTCAGAAAGTTTCTCTAAAGCATTCTCTTTTAGCTGGTGGACACTGGTTCGTTCAGGTGGAGGGGAAGATAAATTCTCTTTAAGTTGGTGGACCTCTTCAGAGAGTTTCTCCACAGCTGAGACACAGGCCTTTAGGGAAGAGGAGAGATTTCCTTCGTACTGCCGGAGTATTTTAGTCACTTCATTCACTGTGGGATTCTCCTCCGTTTTCCAGGCTAGTATTGCCAATGAGTTGGCATATGATGATGGGGCACTCCGTACAAACTTCCGCCACATGGGTGGTGTACACTGGACTGCATCTGGATCTGTGGATGTTTGTGCGTCATCTAGGTCCTTATAAATTACTTCCCGTACGGCCAATTCCCTCAGGTACTGAATTCCCTTCTCCATGGTGGTCCATTTGCTTGGTAAACATACAAGTTCTTCCTTGAAGAGATACCTTTCCTTCACAGCTGACAGGAGACGCCTCCAGAGGCTGCGAGATTGTGCTCCATCTCCAATTGCTTTGTCAATGCATGCGTCCCTAGCAAGGGATCCCAGCCGCCTGGCTTCCTTGCCCTCCAATTCCACATAATTGGCTCCCGTGTCCCAGCACCGGAGCAGCCAGGTGACAAGCTGCTCGCCTATACAGCGACCAAAATCTTTTCGCACATCTCGTAGCTCACGCTGGTATAGAGTCCGGGTAATTACTGTTGATTTTCCGACATCCTCATCCTCATCTTCAGTCTCCTGCACCTTTGATGGCTGGTATGGAGTCCGGGTAGTTACTGTTGATTTTTCGCCATCCTCATCCTCATCTTCAGTCTCCTGCACCTTTGATGGCCCAGCCTCGTCTTCACTTCGCCCAGACTTAGCAGAAGACTGTCTGCGTTTTAAACGACCTGAGCCTCTATACCATTTTTTCACCTTGTCTACAGGGGCAACTTGCACTGCTACAGCTCGTTTCTCTGACCCAGCCACAGGGTCTGCCACAGGGGTTGGAATACCCTCTGCGGGGTCAACTTGCACTGCTACAGCTCGTTTCTCTGACCCAGACACAGGGTCTGCCACAGGGCTTGGAATACACTCTGCGGGGTCAACTTGCACTGCTACAGCTCGTTTCTCTGACCCAGACACAGGGTCTGCCACAGGGGTTGGGATACCCTCTGCGGGGTCAACTTGCACTGCTACAGCTCGTTTCTCTGACCCAGCCACAGGAGTGGGAGCAGCTGCACGAGCTGGGGCAGCTGCAGGAGCTGGGGCAGCTGCAGGGGCTGGAGCTGGAGCGGCTGCAGGAGCTGGAGCTGGAGCGGCTGCAGGAGCCGGAACGGCTGCAGGAGCTGGAGCTGGAGCAGCTGCAGGAGCTGGAGCGGCTGCAGGAGCTGGAGCTGGAGTAGCTGCAGGAGCTGGAGCTGGAGCAGCTGCAGGAGCTGGAACTGGAGCGGCTGCAGGAGCTGGAGCGGCTGCAGGAGCTGGAGCTGGAGTAGCTGCAGGAGCTGGAGCTGGAGCGGCTGCAGGAGCTGGAGCGGCTGCAGGAGCTGGAGCGGCTGCAGGAGCTGGAGCTGGAGTAGCTGCAGGAGCTGGAGCTGGAGCGGCTGCAGGAGCTGGAGCTGGAGCGGCTGCAGGAGCTGGAGCTGGAGCGGCTGCAGGAGCTGGAGCTGGAGTAGCTGCAGGAGCTGGAACTGGAGCGGCTGCAGGAGCTGGAGCGGCTGCAGGAGCTGGAGCTGGAGTAGCTGCAGGAGCTGGAACTGGAGCGGCTGCAGGAGCTGCAGCTGGAGTAGCTGCAGGAGCTGGAACTGGAGCGGCTGCAGGAGCTGCAGCTGGAGTAGCTGCAGGAGCTGGAACTGGAGCGGCTGCAGGAGCTGGAGCTAGGTTGCTAATAACATCAATTGCAGCTCGATAGGCACAAGCCAGACCCCAGCACGCTACAGTGATTTGTGTCACTTTGGAACTGCCAGAGTCATGACACCTTTTTTTCAAGCATTCTGCCAGCTTTTTAGGATTTTGCAGTTGTTCAGGGGTGAATGTCCAAAACACTGGAGGTGACCACTGCTCTAGAAACCTGCCCATATCCTCCCACACTCCCTGCCACTCGCAACTATCCCGCCTCAAGACAGATCTCCGGATGAGATTCCTAAGTAGTTGTTTAACCCTCCACAAAATCTGAAGCGCATTCAGGAGACATAACAACAAGAGCAGGCTGGTCTGAGTATCCCAAGGATATTCAACATCTCGGAGAACCACCGTAACTAACTCGGGGGATAAGAGGGTGGTGGTGAAGGAGAAAGGGAGAGTGAACAGGTAGGGAAACATGTCTTCCCCTGTCCCCTTCACAGATTGGCTCCCTAACGAAAACAGGCAATAGGTGTAATTGCTAATAGTTTCCGAGATATGGGTTCCAAAGTATAGAGTCGACGTCAGTGCTGAGTACAAATACCAGGTTAAAGTCGTGACCAGATATTTCATCATTTCATAAGCCATTGTTACACCGCACAGTACCATAACAATCTTAAACCAGGGCCCGGAAAGGATAAACAGTGCAACAGGGAGCACATACAGAAAGTAACGCACCATAAAACTCAATTTGGAATACAGGTACAGCAGACTGGAGATTAAGGCAATCAACATCGTGACTAGCAACTATTAAGCAGGTCCAATACTTATACCAATTTTAGTTTAACACACTCTGGTCAGATTTGTCGATATCTCAACCCTTCGGGCCCCACGTTGGGCGCCAAAAAGACTGTTGTGGTTTAACCCGGCTGGCAGCTAAACACCACACAGCCGTTCGCTCACCCTTGTCCCCCCTCCCTCTCTGGGATGGGGGGAGAGAAACGGGAAAGTGAAGCCTGTGAGTTGAGATAAAGACGGTTTATTAAGACAGGAAAATAATAATAACAATAATAATAATAATAGTGATAATGGTAATAGTATTAACAATAATAATGTGTAAGAAAACAAGTGATGCACAATGCAATTGCTCACCACCCGCTGACCGATGCCCAGCCTATTCCCGAGCAGCCGCCCCCCCACCCCGGCCAGCCACCCCTATATATTGTTTAGCATGACGTCAGATGGTATGGAATACCCCTTTGGCCAGTTTGGATCAGCTGTCCTGGGTCTGTCCCCTCCCAGCTCCTGCTGCACCCCCAGCCTGCTCGCTGGCAGGACAGAGCAAGAAGCCGAAAAGTCCTTGGCCTGGTGTAAACACTGCTCTGCAACAATTAAAACATCAGCATGTTATCAGCGCTCTTCTCATCCTAATCCAAAACATAGCACCCTACCAGCTACTATGAGCTACTTAACTCTGTCCTAACTGGAACCAGGACATCTAGCTACAAGTGCAGAGCACAGCACTGTATGGACTGCTGCAGGGAAAGTTAACTCCATCCCAGCCAGACCCAGTACAGCATATTAGCCTGTAAACTGACAATACTCAATGACCCTAGCAACAAAGTCTCAGGAGAATGGTTCTTCATCAGTGTTGGATTCCTCCTTCTTCCTCCTTATGTCACCTTTGATCTTGAATTTGATTCCCTATTTTGATCTTGATTCTTGGTCCCGTATCTCAGTTCTTCAGCCCTGACACTTGTCTTTTGCCAGCCCCTTCCCTAGTAGCTGTTTTGGATGAGCAGAGCCCTGGCATAGGGATATCTCTGGTTCCTCCTGACTTTGGGCTCAACCACTGACCATCTCTCACCTTGCCCTTAAAATTGGTTAAATATTTTATTGTTGTGAGTCACATATTTCAGCTCCTCCTAAGTGCTGTATTTGCTTCTTCTCTCTGTCTTTACACTTCTTTTTCATATTCATTTGGTTTACCCTCTGATTACAGTCCTCTTAGGAACATAGGACAGGGTTGCACAGGTCGTCAAATCCATTCATCCGTCTTTTGCAGGCAAGTTTGTCATGGAACTACTTTCATAAATCTGCTGAGCTCTACCTTCAAATCAATTAAATTTTGTCCTCTTGCTCTCCTGGCAGAAGACTGTTTCCACACATATTAATTAGAAACTACCTTAGAATCATAGAATCATTAAGGTTGGAAAAGACCTCCAAGATCACCTGGTCCAACCACCACCCTACCAATGTCACCCACTAAACCTTGTCCCTAAGCACTACATCCAACCCTTCCTTAAACATCCCCAGGGATGGTGACTCCACCACCTCCCTAGGCAACCTGTTTCAACGCCTGACTACTCTTTCTGAGAAGAAATTTCTCCTAATTTCCAGCCTAAACCTCCCCTGGCACAACTTGAGGCCATTCCCTCCAGTCCTACCACTAGTTATCTGCGAGAAGAGGCCAACCCCCAGCTCCCCACACCTTCCTTTCAGGCAGTTGTAGAGAGCAATAAGGTCTCCCCTGAGCCTCCTCTTCTCCAGACTAAACACCCCCAGTTCCCTCAGCTGCTCCTCACAGGACTTGTGTTCCAGGCCCTTCACCAGCTTCGTAGCTCTTCTCTGGACATGTTCCAGGGCCTCGATGTTCTTTGTGTAGTGAGGGGCCCAAAACTGAAAACAATACTCGAGGTGCAGCCTCATCAGAGCGGAGTACATGGGGATGATCAACTCCCCGGTGATCTTCCAGTTTTCCAGCTTATACTCATCTATATCTTGCTTACACTCATTTCCTTTTGTGACAATTCCATCCATTAACATCCCTGATATACTTAAAACTGTCTCACTTCTTTCAGTCTTCATTTTATTAGGTTAAACAAATCAAGGCTTTCTAATATCTATATCTGAGTTAAGTTCTCCATTCCCCAGAGGCTTCTGTTCTGTTTAAGTCTGAATTCATTTTTCTTGAACATGGGTGATCATAATTCCCTGTGATATCCTAGGTGGGATGTAACAGTACAACAGTATTAATTTTCATATCTTCACTGGAAATATTTTATCTTATCCTAGGGCTTATGTATCCTAGGCGCTAGCTGATTTCATAGCTCTATCATTCTTGTCACTCAAAAATGTTTTGTGAGTAATATTCATCCAGGAGTTTCACCTGGCTAGATTCTCTATTGGTAATTCTCATAGGAAGTGGTTATTGTTAGTCTTTAGGTGTATGACCCTGGATCTTGTATTATTTAGGATCAGTACCTTCTAATTTTCTGTTACTTCAGTAATCAAGAACAAAAATTGTATACATGTATGGTCATGCCCAATCTTAGTTTATCAGCAAAACTCATTTAAAAAAACTCTAATTTTTGTGCAAAGATCACAAAGATACCAAGTGACATTTGTCCCCAGATAAGCCATTACCTGATTTGACTGACATCCTTCTTGAAAGGATCTTCTCACCTCACCCAGCAGTTCTCACCTCAACAAGTGCTAGAGGTGACAGCTTCATATCAGTCTCCATTTTGCCCAGCTTGTCATGATGCTGGGTGTACCAGCAGGCCCTGCAGCCTCTTCTCCCCGCTTCTACGGGTTTGGCTGCCTGTGCTCAGAGTGCAGGCATGTGACCTTGTGTCTGGCCATAGGGACAGAGCTCTGTGAGGAAGAGCTGGGAGAAACCTTGCTGGTGCCTCCCTGCTTTGTGTGGGTGCTGCATTTAAATTCAGACCCTTGCCCCTCTGCCTGCACTCTGCCTTTCCACCTCAGTGACCCAGACCCTGATTTGCAGAGCTGGCTTCCTGGCTTGACCTCAGATCTGTCTCCTCACTTTGAACCAGTCCAGAGATGTGGACTCTTGGCTGATCCTATTTATCATGAACACACCTGCTCTGCTTTCATTCATGTGCTGTGGGACCAAGCCCCACTGAAGAGACCACTACCCTGCCTGCCTCAATGTTGTCTTCACCTTCTTACTCGTTTCCATTTTTGGAGCAGCCCCTTCTCACTGCTTCTTGACAGAGCTTGGCATTTCACCGTATGAAATTATTTCCTGTGGTTCAGATATGAAAATTGTAGTTGATTTAATAAGCCAGGAGGTTATCCTGGCATATCTTGCCTCTCTGCGTCCCCAAACAAAGTTTATGGCTCTGGTGTACAGTTACAGAGGTGTCAGTGCTGGCTCTGAGTGGTGATTTGGTACCAGGGTATGACAGCAGTGCAGCTGAACTGGCAGTGGGTCCTTACAACGCCAGCTCACATTAAAGACCACACAGGCTCAACAGCAGGAAAAGCCGATTTGAAGAAAAGGTCAGGTAAATAACATACGTTGGGTTTAATATTGGTGTAATATTGATATTATGGGAAGTAGAGACCTCTACAACCAATCTGCTGTTGATCTTAATAGTTCATGAGTCATAGAGATATTTTGCAGAGACTTAAAAAGAGGAAAACATGCTGGGACAGACACTGAAAAAGTGCTAGCTTTTGTTTTCAAGAGTAACAGCAACCTGAGAAGCTGCACTGACAACAATGAATTTGAGTCATCTCTGGTAATGAATTAAAAGGGTGACAGGATCTGAGTGGCATTTGAACATATAGACAAAACTATAACCCATTGCAACCCCTGTAAGTGATGAATCCATATCTGAGTCTACTACCTAAGATCTGAAGAGACCTTTACATAAAGCAGAAGACAATATTGCCTTCAGGTCTCACTTGCAGTTTCCACAGTCTGCTTCTGGAGTGTTGTCTCAAACTCATCCCTCGTGTTTGCAGCCCTCGAAGCCCTGGGAAGGATTTCTCCAGCTGGGGATTTTGTGACTCATGCTAGTCTGGCTGGTACAGAGCAGCTGCCACCATGTTTGGCCTACTACCGTCATCAGTTCTATACAACCGATAGATGTGCTTCTAGAGTCAAACTGGTGCAGACTTGGTCAAATCCCTACCAATAAAACTGACACTGAATTCTCCAAGTTGCAGGCATATAGTTGGGGTGAAGTGGTTTTAATAAAGTAACTTATAGCTTATTCCTCTCACATATGTACACAATCCTTCACAGTCAAAGTATTTGTATGAAGAGAATTACAGAGGGAGAAGCAGCCAGGGGAGATTAAGGACAGTTACCGCTGGTATGGAAACACTTGATGGACTAAACAGAGGCAGTGAGAAAACCGTGGATAGTGCCATAAAAACCATCTCCCTTTCTGTCCCTCACGTCTCACTGCATACAACAACGCAAATAGTTTTTGAGATGAAAACCATCAAGATGAATCTTGAACTTGGGTTTCTCTGTAAGAAGTGCAGAAGGTCACTACACCATCTCTTGGCAAGAAGAACAGAGTATTTTTCATTTGCTTGTGAGTGACAAATGGCTGAGCATATAAGAGCATTATTGTTGCTGCGTTTTCTTGGGAGAGGAGGCACAGCAGCTTCTAGACTGCCGCGGAAGTGATGGGTGTCCTTTAACAACAGTACAGGCACCAGAACCCAGGCTATTTGGGGTGAAACCTCAAAAGCGAGCTGTTGCAGTGAAGAGAAAGAACAAGTCTACTCAGTGCGGGATGACGGGGGAAGAAACAAACAGGCTGTGTTGCTGGATGCAACAGTCTATTGTACGCAAAATGCTGTGTTCCCTTGAATTTGGGTTTGGAGTAACAAGAGAAATTCACCAACAGAAAAGGCTGTGGTTTGGGAGCCGAAATAGACAATATAACAAATTCAGAAGTCTTTTTCTGCACACCAGATGTATCTATAAAGTTGCTTAATGTTGACTTCAGCAAGTAAAGATGCGTTTGTGTGCATACATACTGAAGTACTTATGTCGGGAAATACATACAATTGCGAAACACAAAGAATGTTCAGTTTGAAGTGCTGTGCTGGATGGTCTGTAAAGGCACAGGGGTGACTGTGCAAGCCAGAATCAGCCTTATTTTTGTGCCTTCTGCAGCTCAACCAAGTTCTGTTTTTCTACCAATCACCACTGTTATGCACTTCTTCAGTATGCTTATATGCAGGTTCCAAGTCTTGCCGTACACTTCCTTCAATTTTTCAGAATCTAAAGCAGATTTTTTTTTTTTAGCATTTTTTTTCTATTCAGAAAACTATGGAATAGATTTTAATCAGCATTTTAACGCAACATTAATTTTTCCTTTACGCATCACTATGGATTTAATTTTCTGTCACGCGCATAGCAATGACAATATTACTTCAAGACACAACTGCCATAACACTTCGAGACACAGCTGGGGAAATGCATTTGGCTGAGTTGCAGTTCTAGTTTTCCAATTTAAAAAAAAATATATATATTATTTTCACCGTACAGGCATTTTCCTATCTTTTAAGTAACTTGCTAAACGTTCTGTTTTTCAGAAAGTGGACTGGGGACACGGGACTGATGAGCGTCTTTTCACGCCCCCTCAGAGCCGTGACAGGAGGGTGGGCGCCGGGGCTGCGGGCGGCACCGGGAGCGGCCGTTAACGGCGGTTTAACGGCTCCGCGCGCGCTCAGCTCCTCAGCGTCCCCCGAGGCACGGCTCTGGGCGAAGGCCGTGGCGGGGCCGCGGAGCCTCCGGGGCGCGCAGAGCCGAGAGCTACTGCCGAGGGAGGGGGCAAGGGGCCGCCGCGGAGCCGCGTCCCGTCGCGGCGGGGCGGAGAGCGGCGGGGCGGGGTGGGGGGAGCAGGGGTGTGTCCTGCTCCCGGCCCGGGGCAGCGGGGGTCCCTGCCTCTGCCGGGCGGCGGCGGCTCGCTCGGCTCGCTGTCCCGCGGCGGGACGAGGCGGCAGCATCTGGACTGCTCGGGAGCGATGGCACGGCAAAGTTTGCTGCTGCCGCTGCTGCTCCTCGCTGCGCTCGGCAGCCGAGGCCAGCCGCCGCCACCGCCGCCGCAAAGAGGTACAGGGGAGCGGGGAGTGAGGCGAGAGAGAGCGCGAGCCCCGGCCGCGGGTCGTGAGGCGGGCGCGGCGTGTGGCGAGCAGCCCCCAGCCCGCAGGGCTCCTGAGGCGCGGGCCCGAGGGCTGCTGGTGGCGGGGCAGGAGGGGGCAGCCCTCCGCGGGCTCGGCCCCGCCACCTCACGGCCGCGGCGGGGCGGCAGGTGCGCGAGGGGCGCCGAGCCGCCCGGGGCGCCCCCCCAGCGCCGCTCGGGCACGGCGGTGCCGCCCTGTGCCCAGCCCTCCCCGCCTTGTGCCCGCCTCAGGGAAGGTGCTGAGTGAAACACCTGCGGGCTGCTCGGGCTGCCTTTAGGTCCGGCGGCGATTTGGTGCGCTCACAGAGCGTGTCAGGAGGTGTTAAAAGCTAACCACGAGTGGAGTGGGAGCTGGGTCCGTTCTATCCTGCGTTAGCAGTCAGCCTCTTACACATACAAACATCGCCCGTTGCACAGTGGTTAGGTGTGTTGACGCTAAGTTTTCTTTCTTTCTTTATTTTTTTGCTTGCTTTTTTAGTTATTGGTCTGTGAATGATCAAAAAAGGTGTAGAGGTACGGGAGAAGTGAATGTCGTCGAATTTACCAGTTTTCATAGGAAACTCTTAAAAACGCTCTTCAGCTTGCAGTATCCCTTCTACTGCCTGCATTTGGTGCCCTTTACATTTTTAGCCCTGCTAAATAGAATTCAGTAAGGAGATACCATGGGTGTGTTAAAATAAAACTGATTAAGGTCACTGGAATAGCGGCTATTTTCTAGTTGCCCTTGATGCCATGCTGTAAGCTGAACGCATTGGATTATGAATTTTTGGTCAGTTTAGGGTATACTCTACTTGTCTACTTTGGAAATATGATGGAGTGTCATTTAAGAGAAAAAAAAGTGTCTCAAGCTGCTGACTGCTTAATACTAATTTTACTTCGTCAGGATAAATGACATTTAATCAAGTATCTCTGTAGATGCTAGAGCAACCCAGGGATAAAATCCCTCCCAGATTTAGGCTGTGGTTGGTTGGATGATGAATTATTGGCAAACACTGAAGACTGAAATTTTAAAAGTAAAGCATTTAAGATATAGTAACTCATGCATTTTTCATATTTTTTTTTCCCCTTCTGGCTAATTCGTTTTTTCAGACAGAAAAATACTGATTTGGCATTTCTTTTAATATTCTCTCTGTCTCTCTCTCTCTCTCTCTCTCACACACACACACACTTTTGGAGAAAATGCTTTTCTAATGCAACTCTTTTTGTTTGTTTGTTGGTTGGTTTTGTTTTTGTTGTTTTAACCCCTGCAGTGAAGGAGTATGATCATTATTTTCCTTTTAAGTGAGAAGTGGGTGTCTTGAGCTTTCATCTGCTGCACCACTGGTGTTATAACTGAGTTCTGGTAATCCAGTGAGGAGCTCTGGGACTTTTATTGCAATGTTACTGCGATGATGGGACTTTTTAAATCTCACAGTTGAATTCAAGTGCTGGCCTGTCAATTTTTTAAAACATTTACTGTCTTGTAAATTTCTTTCTAAGATCTGTTAGAGCTGCTAGGAGGTGCTAGCACTATGTAGATATCACTGTCCTGCCCAGACAAAGACATACTGAACTCCTTTGTAATGCAGAAAGTTCAAAAAATGTGTCCTCACTGAGTCCTGGGGGAGATGTTACATGTACAAGAGTGTTACTAGACCCTTGGTTTATACCTTTAGGCTTACAGCTTTTGTTTTTCCAGTTTATAGTTACTTGGTAATATCCGTAACACTGGATGGTGTTACTCTACAATTATTAGCACCACTCAGATATCTGTGGAGAAAATTACGTAACAGAGCTGCAATGCTTTGAAAAACAGTGTTTGAGACATCACAATGAATTCCCATGTTGTTTTTTAGAACAGAACGAGAACATTTTGCACCTCAAACATGAGAACGATCTGTAATTCTTTTTTTTTTTAATTATTTTTTTTTTAAAGTTGGTAGGAGATTTATTGTGGTCAGAAACCTGGAGTTAATTTTAAGTTTTTTTTTTGTTTCAGCAACAGATGTTAGTCGTTCTTCTTTTGTATGAACACTAAGTAGTCATGTAGAATTTCTCATAAAATAGCAGTATCAGAACCAGGAGGGCATGTGCATTCCGTCACAGTGTTTCTTAAAGGTATGCGTAACTTATAGTTACAGCAAACTTATTGAAGCACTATATAATGTTCCTTTTAAAACTTAAACCTTGGTTCATCCTCTTTCCCACGGAATGTGAGAGAAACAAAATAGTAATAGTTTAAAAAGGAGTACCAAGTCTGCTTTGGATCTTGAAGAATCCATCCTTTTATTAAAAGAGCTATCATGGGAGAGAACTGAAACTATGTATCTGTGAAAGGTGAGATTGGTAGGGACGGGGCTAAATAACCCATACACTGCACCGTAACTTGATCTGTGGTCTCAGCTGCTGAGAGCAATGGAGATAGCGCATGACGTGCAGGTGTTCTTTCACATCTCAAAAATCTGAATGTAAGATGTGAAATTTCTCCCTTGAACGGGAAGGGGTGAACATCAACACTATGTTAGCAGAATATCACTGGTGCCAAGCAATGAATCGTGGCTGATTGGTCAGCATTTTTAAGTCTGCTTGTAGGTGTAGATTTTATAAATGAGTTTTCAGGGTGTAGTTCAAAATAGTAATATAGTACATTATATGTATACCCAATATAGTACATTATATGTATATGCTACTAAATATTTTTCATGTAAACTTTTGGTGATCTGGATATTAGATTTTGTTTATTTATTTATTTATTTATTAATGTGTGTATACCAGACAGATCTTGGTTGGTTCTAGAAACTCCACTAGGAGTACTGACTGCCACCTTGTCAATAAGACTTAACTGGCCCAAAATCTCGGTGCACTGCTGCCCTAAAAATACGTTGTGATTATTTGTAACTTTTTACTTTGAAATTGTTTTCCATACTGTTTCCTTACAATTTAATAACCAGTTGAGAAAGTGAAAGCAGAGTATATTAATATGGGGTTTAGATTTAGAATGTGAGAAAGGAAAATGCAGTAATAAAAATTCCAACTAAGGTATTGGAAACAGGTAGAATTGTCCATTCTGACTAGAAACGTAAATTTGTGTGTGTGTGTTTTGTTAACATGCTTTAACCTGAAATAATCACAGGCAAACTGGCAGAGGTAGGTCTTCTACAAGAATCTGTGAATTTCTCCAGGCAACAAACAAAACCATAATATGTACTTTATGTTAAAAATCCTTATTCTTCATTTTTGCTCTTACAACTTTTTTTTTTGCAGGCATCTTTCTTACTAGGCTTGAAGTACAAAGGTCAGAATGGTGGTTCTTTAACCTGTTCCAAAAACCCCCTTTAAAATAATACAGCGAACAATCATTTTTAATTAATTCAAGCTGGAGGAAGAAATTCACCCACGTATGTTCTACTTTCTTATCCAGCTACTTGGACTGACAGTTTTTGGAGATTATTGTAATTTGGAGTAAGAGGCCGCAATGAAATCCCTGGTGTAGCGATTTTTTTTTTCTTTTGGTTTGTCTGTCTTTCCTGAAGTCTAGACTCATTATATTTGTAGGTCAGGAACGGTAATAGGATGCAAATACATACAAATGTGAAACTGATTATCTCCTTTTCTTTCCCCACTTTCTTCTTAGACAGTAAGCCCCTAGTTATTGGATATTTTTTCTTTCTGAATGAGAGCTGTCTACAATATCTGAGTTCTTATGTCCCACACTAACAATAATATGGGCAACATCTTGCTTACAGATGTAAACTACAGACTAAAATATTTGCTGAACTTTATACTGAATCCATCCATGTCTTTGAAATAGGAAAGGGATTTCCTTGATGCCTGCCAGTAAAACTAGTTCATGAGTGGGCTCCTGCTGATGACTACATGTTATTTTGTATTGTACCAGCTACTGTGGTTGATGGCCAGTTCCTGGTTCCTCCTTCACTGCAGTTTTAATATTGTCCTTAATCCAAAAGTATAGGTGAGAGACAGAATGAAGAAAACGGCAATGATGTTTGGACCATTGACTTGTGTACCATGGGTAGAGATTAGACCTTTCTTCTTTTTTTTTTATTTTTAGGATTTATTTTTATTAGAAAAATGTCAGGATTTACAGAAAAAAGTAACTTGAATTATTGTGATTTTTGTCCTGAGGAATAACTAAAATCTCTCAGGATTGTTGAAAAAAGAAACAAAACAAAACAGTTGTTACTGCCCCTAATTTTTTCGGCAGTTTGGTCTTTGTTAGTCTCTATTTGGTCTCCGTAGCATCACAAGGGTTTTCCTAAGGCCGTGCTCCCTGCCAGATTCCTCTAGCAGACATTATATTTGAATCAGACCTTGTAATAACATTAGACTCTAAAGCAGCTGTAGCAGTATTATGCCAGGGAACTCTTGTGAAACCTCAGGAAGAATGATGAACATTCGCGCAGAGTGGATTATCCAAATACCATTGCAACGCCTTGTTCTGTCCCAACCGACATGTGCTTCTACTTCTTTCATAATTCTTGGATTTAAGGTGTAATAAAAAAGAAAATTACCAAATAGTGAACAAAGTATGATTTTTTAAAAATATTTTTATAGCTATATCAGTTTTTATGGCAAATGGGTATATCTTGTAATTCTTCGCTTATCTCAATGAGTGGGGGCAGTGTTTGAGGTCAGTTAGAAAGAAAAAGAAGAATTCTTCATCAGGAGAGTTAAGAGAATAGTTCTAACCATATTGTATTTTTCCCACTGCTATGGGAAAAGGAAGCAAAGCTGGGGGCTGGTAGTTAAACTGAGAGGTGCAAGAAAAAGAAATCAAAATCACTGCTTTTCTGCACATTTCTGGTGAGAGTGAGAGGTGATTTAGGATTTATTTGCTTTTCTACAGATACACCAGGTCCTCAGATGAACCCTGAGTAAGAATTTTAGATGGCGCTTTCACTTGGGCTGTCTTTAGGTTTTGCTGGAAGATGCTGAACACAGCACTGCATTCTTCTCTTCAAGCCATCTGCTCAATGGTCTGCCATCCTGTTGCACAGAAGTACTTGGATAATTTCTATTATAGGGAAATGAATCATACTTTAACTTACCTGGAGTGTATTCTTCACTACTATACAATTTGTTGAATAACTTTTAGGCTGGGAGAAGAAATGAATGATTATTTATTCATATCACTGTGCTTCTAAATACATATAATAAAATACTGAGGTTGCAGTGATAACTGTTTTGTGCATTTTCTAAACCTGGCTACAGTATTAGGGAATACAAGTAATCTGGATTCCTCTGAAAGCCAGAGAGCTCTACAAAATAAGAAGAAATCCATTCTTGGTAAAGAATGTGAAGTAACACAAATAAAACATACACGACTTTTGAATTTGATATTGGAAAACACCAGAATGTGTATTTGTGCAAATCTCAGAGCTGGTGATTTGAGTGTGATTCATTTGCACATCTGATTTAGTTGTATGAATTATGCATACGTTTTTTGTAGTGGCAACAAAAAAATGATTGCAGCATGTCAAAAATACACCAATAGTGAATAAAATAATTCCCATATACAGTCCATGGCATAAAACAGAATATGTTGCTCATTGCCTCTTGACATTGGTATAATTAGACAAAGATTTCTATTAATCATTCCTTTTCAAAGAAGAATGAGTCCTCACACAAAAAGGTTTTCTTTACCATGTAAAGAAAAAAAACACAAACGTGTGCACACACACATTCATTTAATTACAAATGTATTTTTTCGATATGCACACTGAATTCTGCTTTTGAGCATAGCATCTTTCTACAGCTGGGCACAGCCTTCTAAATGAATTGCATTTTACTAAGGCTGTGTGTTATGTGGGCTTAGGGGCTGTGTAAGTTGGATCAGCTTCTCCCTCCCTGTCAGTTTTGGTATGGTTATATAGTAAATATGGCAAATATTTTCTAAATTCAGAGTAGGTGGGAAGCTTTTATATGCATACCCTATAATCATTGATTATGCATGCAGCTGCAGTTTCCTCCCCCAGCTGCAGCTTTGACGTGGAGAATAAGGTGGTCATTTGCCAGCAAAATTAAAAGTTAAACACTTGTACTGGCTTTGTAGCTTATAGTTAACTAGAGGAGAAAATGTACTGAGCCTGCTTGCTGCATTGGTAGGAGTTATTTAATAGTGACTTTGAAGCTCATAGTTTAATTGGTGAAAATTTTTGTTGCATAGAAAAGTGATGAAAAAGCAATAATAATAATAACAGTCAAGAGCTTGAGTCACTTCCTAAGGAAATTGGATGCTATCTCAGAAGAAAAAGGTGGAACTGAAGTTGTTATAGAGTCATTTGTCTGTTCATGGAAGATAGCCTTATCCTTTGGTCAGTGTTGTTTCTTTTGTTGTTTCTCTTCCTGTTGTCCTTCTTAGATGATAATATCTAAAGGTATCAATGGACGCAGCTGTGTTCTAATGTAGTGGTTCTTCATGTTACTAACACATCTGTGGCTATTTGTACAATAATTTGCTTCTATTTAAAATACCTGTTTTTCCTAACATATCTGTTTAAAGCTTCAGGGGTTCAGAGGTGGTGACAAGTTCTTATGCAACTGTTTCACTGGTTTTATCTCCACCTGTTGTCCTTCATCTTGATTAAGTCTGGTAATATAACTCTAAACAGCAAAATTAGAGGTATGCCACTAAGAGAGAGATCAGTGCTTGATTTAGTATGTTATTTTTGATAGATGGTAAAACTGCATGTATAGTTCTTTTCACAGTGTTTCTATGCTTTTCGTTACCTATACCAAATCTATTTTAGAAGAGAGGGTGGCCTTTTCTTTCAAGAGTCATTTCTGGCTTTTAATTTGAACACATATCTTGCTGATATATATGCAGCTGATATATAAGTGCTCATCTTAAAAACATTGCTTGAGAAACAGAATGAGGATCTTTTTAAGGGGAAAAGTTTGGAGAGAGAAGACTATTTATGTCTGTCTGTAAGAATTAAAATAAAAATAGCTAGATATTCCGTGAGATGACTGCTAACAGACCAGGCTTTCTGCTTCAGAAATTAAACTTTGCTGGTATTAAGCCTTCTCATTGTATTCCAGGTTCTTTAGGATTAAAATAGAAGCACCGTATATTCAGAAGTTGATATGGTGCTGGACCACATGTAGAAAGTAGTTCAGGAATAAAATAGTGGTGACGAGCAAGCTGATGAAAGATGTAATGTAACTTCTGATTGTGATTAGCTTTATAGAGGACACAGATTATTAATGCCAAAAGGTTTTTGATCTATGCAGATACAGGACAGGAATGCTGATTTACTGAGGTGTAAACTATATATATATATAGGAGTATAGGATTTGTTGTTCACATGAATGTGGTTGTGGAGTCAGCTTAGGTATAGAGTCAGCTTGGTTAAGGCTGATGAGTGATATCAGTTCAGTAGCTCTAGGGGAATTTGGCATATATGAAAAGATGTAAAGAACTTGGTGTGAAAGTGCTGATAGAGTAAGGACGTTATATTTCAACCTATTTTTGAAATCAGCCTCCTTAGTGGGAAAATGGAAGCTGGCAAATATGGTTCTAATACTTAAAAAGGTCTCAAATGGTGATCTTGTAGCTATAATATTAGAACTGAAGACATTCATAGACACAAGAAAGAATAGAATTAGTGAATACATGGATAAATATGTTGTGATGGAGAGAGTCAAACTGTTTTTTTAAGGAAGAAATTGTATATTACATGGGTAAGTGTTCAAAGGATTTGTGTTAGACATACTAATAAGCGCTATGCTGTCATTATAGTATGTATACTTGGGCTTTCAAAAAAGCATTAGAGAATATCCCTGAGAATATTTTAAGTTGTAGAGAAATCAAGTGAAATGGGGGAACAATTAATGGAATTGGGGGAAAGTGAGTGTGTATTAAAGGATCAAAAATGGAAAAGGAATTAGAGATGGGTGTGTAGCAGAACACCTTGAAACTACCCAGTGCTTGCTGGACATGTCCAGGAAGCTGAGGTAATGCTGTACAGTGGTGCTTGCTGAGAAAGGTGAGGGGACAGTGGAACGAAAACAGGCCCTGCATGGGCTGAGATGTTCCTGCTCCTTTCCTTTCATTCTGCTCCCAGACCCTGTTGAGTTTTTCTCTCCTTATGATCTGGAGGGTAAGAAGGTTATGAGGGAAAAATACTGACACAAATATAATGTTGATTAGAATCAGTGAGACACTTATCAAGGCTAAGCAGTTCCAGCTTTCTCAGTCTCAACTTGTAGGACAAATGCTCCAAGCCAATAATCTTCTTTAGGACCCTTTGCTGGACTGGCTCCAAAATGTCCCTACCTCGTACTCAGCATTCGTGCACTTGGACACAGTACTCAAGAGGTGCTCTCACCAGTGCTGAGCAGAGCCTGCCTCAGCCTGCTGGTACCGCTCCTCACAATGCTGGCAAGAATGATGCTGGTCTTCGTTGCTATGAGGGTGCATTGCTGACTCTTGCTCCATTTATTAGCCACCGGGACCTGCAAAGTTGTTTTCCAACCAGTTGGCTCAGCTTGTGCTGTTTCCCAAAACATGAAAATTAAGATGCTTCTGATGAAGTGGCAACTTAAGCATACACTGACCCTGACTTCTTGAAGACAGCCTGCATAAATGGCAGGGAATTATTGCTGTGTATATCTCTTCTGCTTTTCCTTGGGCAGTGAATGCTAGCAACGGAGAGGATCCTAGGCTAGATGGACCTTGTTCAAACCTATTATGGTAACTTTTATGTTTTTTTATTTGTAGTTTAGACTAAAGTTAGCATATTGCTGACATAGGTAGAAGACCTGTGGGAATGGTGTTAGGACCCGTGGGAATGGTGTCAAGCTGCAACAGGGGAGGTTCAGGCTGGATGTCAGGAAGAGGTTCTTCACTGAGTGGTTTGTCGTGCCCTGGAACAGGCTTCCCAGAGATATAGTCATGGCACCAAGCCTGTCACAGTTTAAGAAGTGTTTGGACTGTGCACTTAGTCACATGGTCTGAATTTTTGGGTAGACCTGTGTGGAGCCAGGAGTTGGACTCGATGGTCCTTATGGGTCCCTTCCAACTTGGGATATTCTCTGGTTCTAAGACTGAAGGACAGCTTTTTAAAGATTTTGATGAGGTATATGCCTGGATGGGATGGAATTAATATTAAATTGAACTGATAGAGATGAACAATGGTGATAATGGAAGCTGTTCAGTAACTCGTTATAATACTAGTAGTGGTCTGCAGAACCTGTTCCCTTCAGTTAACATAAGAAGATGCAATATGCAGGTAAAGAGGATGCAGCCAGTTTCTTATGGCTCAGCTATTAAAGATCCAGTAATTAATAAATATTCTGCTTTATGTAACTGTTAGCTGCTATGAGTACTCAGGAATTCCAGTTCTACAGAAGATCATTTATATACCATCACTTTCCAGGAGAATCTCTTCATCTCCGTGTAAGATGGGATAACTTGTAGGCAGTCTTCTTCAAAGGTGATGAAGCTCCAATGTAGAGACTGCTTTTTATCTCCTACCTCAGTTCTGTGCATCTGTGAAACAAACCAGTGGCTCATTTTTTCATGCAAGAAATTCTCATTTGTCTCACTTTCCCTTCATTTTAGTTTTAAATATTTTCATAAGACTTTTGTCTGGAAATGTGAAAAATCACAGCACAGAAAATTCTACTGCACAAACACTTTCAGTAGGTTAGGAAAAGTAAGGCTGAAATGGCTTTGACATCAGTTGTTGCCTTAGCTTACTGGTAAATGCAAAGTAAAGACAACTGCTACTGTGACACGCATAATGTGAACAGTACCTATTACCCCTCTCCATCAGTTATTACCAGTCTGTATTTGTGTTTATATATTGCTGTTAAGAAAACAGGCAGTTTTCTTCCCAGTAACTGTTCCTCAGGTCATCAGCTGTGTGCAAAAGAAGCTAAATGGCCTGAGTAGCATATGCCTACGATTACTTGACATACCCCCAATGTCGAATGTGTCTTGAGCATTTATACTGCTCAGGTGCATGCCTTTGAATGTGGAGTGTGTAGGGCACTGTTCTAGACTCTTCTTGTCCCACAAAGTAGAGCTATTTCTAGGAATTAGAGTAGATTTTTGCAACATGGTATGAAAATATTTCCAATTAATTAAAAATACACTGATGAGTTAATCCATTAATTGACACAAGTACCTCTGTAAAAAAAAAAAAAAGTTCCCAAATGAGTCACCATTAAGACATCTAGAATAAGTTGAAATTGCTCAATCTGCTTCACAAATTTGAGTAATTATTAAATTTCATGTTAAGAAGTCATTATATTCTACAAAACAGACCTTTAAATCATTTCTAGATTTAGTGTAAAAATGTAGTATCTGTCTACAGTATGATAAAGCCTGGACAATTGTTTTCTAGAAGTGACACAATTTATTTATTCCATGCTAAACCAAAACCACAGAGAGTCCAAGGAAATAATTTTCCCTCATTCACTACCTGGCTTTCATTTATGGCTGTTAGTTGAAATATCTGAGTAAAAATACCTGATACCATGTGATGTGTACTCAGCTTAGTGAGAAAGTTAGGTTTGTTTGAAGTTACAGCAAAATTCTTACTGCCTTCCTCGAGGCAAGAATTTAATTCCTGGTCTTTATGAAAGGAGTATACAAGCCAGTACACAACATTTTGTTCTGTCTTAATGTTCTGCTGAACATATGTGTGCGTAAGCCATTTATTTCTATTATGACTGGAAGAACAAGAGGACCCAGAGGGTCCCAGAGCTGTCAGAATGAATAGCTAAGCTGAAGCATTAGCTGTAGTTGAAAACTAGTGACTGAGTCCCAAGGGAAAGTGATTAAGAAGTGTTCTTTCCTGTTTAAATGAGACTTTGTTTCTATCTTTGTGTCAGCTCCCTTGACTTCATAGTGTACCTAAACAGTGAACAAAGACAATTAGATTTTAGGATAAACTTATTTTCAAAATGGCATGAGATGGGAGGCTCTTTAAAAGGACACACACAGATCCATAGTGATCTTTGTTAGGAATTAAATGTTTCCGTGTCCAAGCTGAAATCTTTTCATTGTATCTGCTGGGTAGAAGAAACAGCTCTTCTGAATCTGTGAGAATCAAAGCAATGAATAGCATGTCATCAGATGGTATTTCCAGAATCCCACTCTTGTGTTTCATGAACGTTCATTACTCCTACACATCTGCTTTTGAGTATATGTGTGTTTTATGAAGCACTTGACCAATGGTAGTTTCAAACAGGCATTTAATTCTTTATGTATATTTGTTGTAATTTTTACCAGTGCAATAAAACTTCAGTAATGGATTCAGCCTTTATTTAATAAAGTGTCTTAAGAAATAAGCTCAAAGCTCAAAGTTTTTTTTGTTGTTGTTTTTTTCTTTTTTTTTTAGGAGTATTTTGTTCCATTTTTATTAACAAAGCTTATTGTGTGGCAACTTATTTTTGATTTTAAGCTGGATTTAATGTGTAAGAGTAAACAGATTTTAAAATATGATGGTTCTCAGTGTTAGTTTCCACTAGGGAATATAATTAGCATGACAGAAAATGAATGTATTTGTTTTGAAGAATCTACTTCTTTTTTAAGCAAACACACATTTTTTTCTTCTTGAATCTTTGCAGCTTTTATTCTAAAACAAATTCTGAAGTTTTTAACTGGTTGTTGTTAGTGGATGTTTTATCTTACTCAATTTTTTCTCTATTTTCTTATCTCAATTTTTGTACCCAGTGTGCTGTACCATACAGTGGAGGATTTTGGTTTCATCACAATATGTGTTCCTCTGCCAACATACATAATACAACATACATAATGTTTAGAATTACTGTATATGACTAAGCTGCATTAAAATTCCAACTGAAGTAATTTTCTAGGAATTTCAGACTTTGGGAACAGTTTTGAGATAATCAGTAATTTAGTAATGTTAGACTATGGATATATCTGAGCTACAGACCAGGTAGTTTAAAGCAGACAGATTGGCTGCTAGACATGGCGTAGTTGTGGCAAAATAGACTGATGGACTCTAAGCAGAAACAGGTAGGGAGATTTTAGTGATTCTGCCATACTTTGTTCTTTGAAATACTACTTAAAACAGCATTCCTGATTAGAGATGGGGAGGGTGTTTCCCACCTTACAAGAAGCCTATTGTGTTCCAGTATTGTTGTTACTCTTGCATCCCCTTTCTCTGTGGAATGTCTCTGCACAGCTTTCATTACCAGAAATATCTGTCTAGAGTAGATGTGTACTTGGAAGGTAAGCTTGCTTTCCAAATTCATAGATGAAACTTGTGCTCTAATATTTAGGTAAGTGCATCATGCTTCTGATATAATGGGTCTATAATGGAATACATAATTAATTTTGTAATTCTATTAATGTTATTAAATCTAGTAGGTTCAATACTTATGCTCACATACCCAGTACTCTGAGCTGGTGGAAGGGGATGGGGAGCAGGATGTGGCCCTCACAATCCACGAGGAAATGGTTGGTGGCCTGCTACAGCACTTAGATGTACGCAAGTAGATGGGGCCGGATGGGATCCACCCGAGGGTACTGCGAGAACTGGCAGAAGAGCTGGCCAAGCCGCTTTCCATCATTTATCAGCAGTCCTGGCTATCGGGGGAGGTCCCAGTCGACTGGCGGCTAGCAAACGTGATGCCCATCTACAAGAAGGGCTGGAAGGTTGACCCGGGAAACTATAGGCCTGTTAGTTTGACCTCAGTGCCAGGGAAGCTCATGGAGCAGATGATCTTGAGTGTCATCATGCAGCACTTGCAGGGCAAGCAGGCGATCTGGCCCAGTCAGCATGGGTTTATGAAAGGCAGGTCCTGCTTGACGAACCTGATCTCCTTCCATGACAAAGTGACACACTTAGTGGATGAGGGAAAGGCTGTGGATGTGGTCTACCTTGACTTCAGTAAGGCTTTTGACACCGTTTCCCACAACATTCTCCTGGAGAAACTGGCTGCTCTTGGCTTGGACTGGCGTATGCTACATTGGGTTAGAAACTGACTGGGTAGCCGAGCCCAAAGAGTTGTGGTGAATAGAGTCAAATCCAGTTGGAGGCCGGTCACTAGTGGAGTCCCCCAGGTCTCAGTGCTGGGGCCAGCTCTCTTTAATATCTTTATCGATGATCTGGATGAGGGGATCGAATGCACCCTCAGTAAGTTTGCAGATGACACCAAGTTAGGTGCATGTGTCGATCTGCTCGAGGGTAGGAAGGCTCTGCAGGAAGATCTGGATAGGCTGGACCGATGGGCTGAGGCCAACTCTATGAAGTTCAACAAGGCCAAGTGCCGGGTCCTGCACCTGGGGCGCAACAATCCCAAGCAGCACTACAGGCTGGGAGATGAGTGGTTGGAAAGCTGCCTGGCAGAGAAGGACCTGGGAGTACTGGTTGATAGTCGGCTGAATATGAGCCAGCAGAGTGCTCAGGTGGCCAAGAAGGCCAACAGCATCCTGGCTTGCATAAGAAGCGGTGTGGCCAGCAGGGCCAGGGAAGTGATTGTCCCCCTGTACGCGGCTCTGGTGAGGCCGTACCTCAAGTACTGTGTTCAGTTTTGGGCCCCTCGCTACAGGAAGGACATGGAGGTGCTTGAGAGAGTCCAGAGAAGGGCAACGAAGCTGGTGAGGGGTCTGGAGAACAAGGCTTACGAGGAGCGGCTGAGGGAGCTGGGCTTGTTCAGCCTGGAGAAGAGGAGGCTTGGGGTGACCTTATCACACTCTACAGGTACCTTAAAGGAGGCTGTAGCAAGGTGGGGGTTGGTCTATTCTCCCACGTGCCTGGTGACAGGACGAGGGGGAATGGGCTAAAGTTGCTCCAGGGGAGGTTTAGGTTGGATATTAGGAAAAACTTCTTTACTGAAAGGGTTGTTAGGCATTGGAATGGGCTGCCCAGGGAAGTGGTTGAGTCACCATCCCTGGAGGTCTTTAAGAGACGTTTAGATGTTGAGCTTAGTGATATGGTTTAGTGGAGGACTTGTTAGTGTTAGGTCAGAGGTTGGACTCGGTGATCTTGGAGGTCTCTTCCAACCTAGATGATTCTGTGATACTAACTTATTTGTGGGTCTGGCAGCCTACTGAAGAGAAAAGATACGGTGCACACACCTTGGAATAGTTTGCTCGTCGTTCAGTCTTCAGCCTGAGAAAAAAGATTCAAGGGGATTTCAATAGGCCCAGCAACAGCAGTGCTGTGTCTTGCAGCTGTGTTGTTGGATTGTGAGCCGACTTCCTTCTTCCTCAGAAAAAGGGATGGTCTTTACTTTTTTTCCAAAGGAAGGGGTACTCTTCTCCACAAAATGCTTTTAAAAAATAGCAATATTTCTGAAGATAAGTGCTCTCTGGATGATCTATTGTTACATTAAATTATTTGAAATGTGTGATACAGCGTTGTTTGTTCTCTTTGAAATGTGATTGATCTGCTTGAATCATACTCACTATGAAACTATACATTTTTTACACAGGTATTTAGATCAATTAATGGATTAATTCATCAATGTATTTTCAGTTAATTGGAAATACTCTGTAGAGATGTGTGTATTTCAAAGATATTGTTATTTCAATCTTTGTGAATGTGAGTGAGTAGCCCCCCCTGTATGTATCAGTTGATTTAGAAAACATAAACATGACAAGTATGTGTTTTTAAAATGTGTTATTTGTATCAAGGTGATCCTCGGTGTGGAGAGGAGGGTGAAGCTGGATGTAGTAAATGCTTTGTACATTGTTAGAGATACTGTCCTTTATTTAACCCACTACACTTCCAGTGTTTTATTTTACAAATGCTTATGTGCTCAGTATGGGATTTTTGAAAAACATCTAGTTATTGTTATTAGCTGAACGATTTGTTTTTGCAGAGTCAGACCCTAGAAGGACAAGTAATATATGAAGGATGTAGAAGCTTAGTGACCTTCTAAATCAGATCAAAATACATCTTTTTGTTTTTGCTAATAAACTACTGCAAACTTGGTATTTGAACAACATAAGCAGGAAGTTATACATTTAAATAAAGGTTAAAAAATAATGTCCTAGATTTGCATCTGGATTTTGTTACAAGTCTCAAGATGCTACCCAGAGCAACAGCATGCAGCATGGGAAATCTGATAATGTTGTGAATCTTTCAACATTATGCATTCTAATCTGAGCATGGTTTCCTGTAGTATTGCTGATATGCCAGATAAAACAAGCCTGGGTCCAAAATCAACCTCTGTTATAAATGGATGCTTTTTGTTATCCATATTTGTGCTGTAATATGTGATTAACTGTTTCCTATTAGAAAAGTAGGAACATTATTTCAATTTTGCTTCTAAATGATAAGCAATTGCAACCTCCATGACTGTTTAGTTCAAATGAGTTAAATAATATCATTTTATGCTACATTTAAGTGTAGTAGTACTTTTATTCAAAGCATCGTCTTCAGGGTAACAAACCATTTTCATGTTTCTTCAATGGAAGTAAAACTTTCCACGATGGTGATGAAATTACTGTGATTTGACCTCCTCAAAATAAGCATTTCTTTTTTCTCATTTTGTTGAAATAATGTACAACAAATTACATTGTCTGTAAAATTAAACTCCAACAGCAAAATTTGGTATGCACAAATAAAATAATTTATTTTGCTGTCTCTCTGAGTGCTGAATAGAATTTGTGAATAAAAATGTCAAGGTCTGGTCCCTTCCCATCCATTTGTTTGTTTATTTATTTATTTATTTTGCCTGGGCAGTCTTCCATCAGAGGCCTACAGTGCGAGTTCCAAAACCAACATTTCAGTATTAAACTACGAGAGAGCTTTGGTGCCTTTCAGCTCTAAAATATAGAGAGTTACACAGTAGTCCCCTATCTTACTTACAAGACGGTCAAATTTTTTAAAGGATCAAGAAAGTTTGGAGAGGAATGATGCTCTCTCTTATGCTATCTTAACATTTTATGTCTTTGTTAGCTCAATAACGCATTTCAGTAGCATAACCAGGAGAAAAAAAGAAAAAAAAAAGAAAAAAAAAAGAAAACTCACAGAAACTCAAGCCAGTGAGACATGAAGTGTTGGGGGAAGTATCTACACCAGCTAACGTTATGATTGTAGTTTGATCAGGGCGATAATCTTTCTATTAAATGTTAATATGGTTACTTTCATACAACATTTCAGAGTAGGAGTATGAGGTACACTCTGATATGTCTTCCGAAGGAGACTTGCTCTTATCTAAAGAGAGATTAACTTCTACCAATTTAAGTATTCTGCTTTCTCATTTGATGCACTGGTACTGTTTAGAAAAAAAAAGGCAGGTGATGTGGAAAGAATTAATACAAGTGAAAGGAGGATTATGTATGTAGTAATTGAGACCTGTACTGTGTAGATAGAAGGACAAGGAAAGAATATAAGTGAGAATATTGTTGTTGAAGTTACAATATACCTCTTATGCTGAACACCTGGACTAGGTTACTCTTCATGGCTGAAAAGCCATGCTTCCTTTTGCTCTCTCTGGACCAACTGAATATTCAAGAATTCACAGAACAGGTTCAGTAGAAAAGTAAAAATACCTTCTCTCTCTCTCTCTCTGTCCTTCTCCACTAGTTTGAAATGTGGGCCAGTGTCCTAACAGACGGAAACCATGCATTTAAATCTTTTTAGACAAATCTGGATAAATTTTCTGTATTGAGGCCATTCAGTTTGTTTGAGCAATACATTTCTGAAGCCTTATTTGATGTGGAAGAGTGGAGAAATTTACAAATCACGTACCACATGGTAAAGGTGACAGTAAATGAAATCTTAGAAAATGAGCATTACTTGTAGTATTGCTAAGACTGAAGCTGAAATAACCAGAACTGAAACAACTCAGAAACTAAGATACATATATTTTTTTGTTCAATTTTTTTAAAAATTTTTTTTTTTAGCATTACCATATCTTAGTACAGCTGGGTGGAAATATTTTTCCCATATTTTCCTAATATTTATGTAGACAATGAAAATTTATATGATGAAAAAACGATATAAATAAAGTTTTCAGTGGTAAAACTTAGAATAGAAACCAACTAACAAGGCCTTCTCTAGCCACTTTATTACACAACTATACTCACATAGAGATGTTTTTAATTTGCTGTATAGCTCAGTGTTTATGAAAAGAAATTACAGCTGTAAAATATTGCTTGCAGCTGTAGTTATTGTGCAGTGATATTAGTTAAAGATTGCTATTATGGAAGGAGGAGGAAGCATATTTCTAGTTCTCATTTTGAAATGTATGGAGGTTGAATTTAGGAAATAGGTATGATGTTGACTTTTATTTTTAATCCCAAGGGGAGATAAAAGCAGGAAAACCTTGTTCTCCTCATGGTAGAACAGTGTCAAATGATAGTTTTCATCCTCCAATAATTTAATTTCATTTAATCTAGATTATGCAGACAGTTCTGCATACACATACAAAAATTTCAGATTTGTAAAATATTCCAAATACTATCAGGGAAGAAAGGATGAGAACATGGCAGCTTTGAAACACTGACAACCACGTGCCTGGGGACTCAGGAAGGCAGAGGCAGATGATTTTCAAACTTTGCTATGGGAAGACTATTACTTTTTCCTGACTACTTTAATTTTTGTACTTCTGAAAAATAAATTAGCCCCAGAAATCTGAATCATATTTGGAGTTTTGCATTTTTATTTATAAGGCAAAGAGAGTACCTAGTGCCGAGGTGATGATGTCTTAATTCATTGTGATTTTCTGTTATTATTACTAAACAAACCAGCCTGGATATAAACCAAGTCTACTGGAACATTAGACAACTTTTGGTGGCTATTCTATTTTTTTTTTTTTTTTTAGGCAGGAGGAAAGGAGGGAATTTTAGATCTCATAGGTTATTCTTAAAGACTTTGTGATTTATAGCAAGGAGTAAGTTACGGCATATGTCATGAAGTCTTCTGGGGAAAAGTGGGAAAAGGTACAATTCTTTTCTCAAATCTCCAAGGGCACAGGATATGATCAGAATTTTTGGAAACATGATTTTATGTTGTAAAATGGAAATGTTGCGTACAGAAAGACAAAAAGAAGATTGCATCTGTGTAGCATGACAAAGCCTGATTCTTGTTCTGAAAGGAGCAGCTGTGGTCTCCATTACCTTCAGAGAATAGGTGTGGTTCATGCTCACTACTTCACCAGATCTGAGTAGATTTATTTGAAAGGAACTTGGCTATCTTGCCACTGAACTTCAATAAACAAAAGAAAATGCATGCGCTTTCCTTTGAGATTTCCTTGTACTTTCTTTCTAGAGACGAGACAACAGAAGATTCTTTGCCTTAATAGCATAAGACTAGAAAAACAACTGTTACTGGAAAGTCTGCTTGTCCTTTTGAAAACTGCAATTATGCAATTTTCAGTTGTTTCTTGCAACTTAGACATCAATGCGTATGACCTCCATGCAATGGTCATGACTGCTGTGGAGGTTTTTTCAGAACACATGGCCAGTGGACTAGCACAATTTAATGCCCTTTCAGCATGGTAAATTTTTTGGTGTGCAGTTTTAAGGAAAGGCCTTGAGACCTGGGGAAGGCAGGATTTGTAAAGTCTTTCCTTAAAATCTCTGTGGCATGTGGAACACACATAAACATATCTGATGAAGATAGGTTTCAATGAACATTTTTCAGTAATGTCATTAATATTGGATGAACTCCAGATACATGTTTCTTTAAAACCTTTTATTAGAATTTAATCATTTTTAATTGGGTGAAAGCCAAATTAAAGAGGTGATTTTTTTTTAAATTTTATTTTATGATTATTTTAAAATCCAGATGCTAGTGGGCACAATGAGCAATTCTGGACACTCGACTTACTATTTGTACTCCAAAGAGTTTAGATGTTATTTCAAGATTTGGGAAATCTTGAAACTGACTTTCTGGACCCAATTTCCTGATATGGAGTCTTTTCCTGAATGAGGGAATCCTTATAACATATACATAACATATGAATTTAGTTAGACTCAGAATTTTGAAGCAGGTATGGTTTTCTTTTGCAGCAAAGAAAGCATCAGACTTAGGTGCAACAGTAATGGTCTTGGAAACCTCTGGGCAGGGCTCCACTAATGCTGTTTTGGCGCTTGGCATGTAAGAAAAAACAGGTGAAGATGGTCTGTGTATCTGTGTGTGGTACTTGTACTGGGAATCACAAACTCAAGAGAATTTTATCTTTAGTCCTTTGACTTGTGTTTTAATTTCTCAAGAGCTATGTAGATTTTGGCCCAGCAACTTGTTTTCTTAAATGAAAACGTGAAAATGAAATGCTGCTTAAATCTTTTTGTATTGCTGTAATTTTTTCTTCCCCCCCCCCCCCCACCCCCCCACCCCATGGTGCAGTTTGATCTAAGTTAGTCTTTGATATTGTAATACATCACCCTTATACTTAAGATGAGTAACATAAGGCCTATGAGAATAGATGAGATCATCTGTTAGACCAGCTAGTGTACTTAGGGAAAAATGAATGAGCTTTCTGAGTGCATGAGTCCTCCTTCAGATATAAAGAAGGTATCTAAATAATACCTCTATCTCATGTGAAGACACAGAAAAATGTTGTATCTGCACCTTGTAACAGTAGAAGTTGTTTGGAACCTCAGCAATTACTTATGAGGTGACATTTTGTGATCTACTAATAGCCACCTTCACTTGGTACAGAACTCTGTTCAGGAAAACATGAGAAATGACTTGCAAGTTGGGGAAGTGCAACTCATAGGGGTGGCAGGATCTTTAAACAGATAAATGGGTGTACTTCGGAGGAGAAGTAAAAATTGCACTAACATGAGCTTCAGAAATCTTAAAGGCTTTTGAATAATGATAACAGGTATATTACAGACAGAAGTTACCTTTAGTGCATGCTATAGATCTGTCCAGGCATTTAAGTAGGAAGTATATATAATTATTTTCCCTCTGGGTGCTATTGCTATATGTACTGTCCTGTATGTCCCATATATTTTGTCTCTGTCTAAGGTACTTTGAAAAGCTCTGTTTTAAATATAAGACACTCAACTCAATATTCCTGGTGGTATTGAAAAAGCAAGATAACTGCCTGTTTGTCTGTGGCCTCTGCAAAGACATATATTTATTAAGTCAAAAGTACTCATGCTTTAAAACTCATATAGTAGTCTAGGCTAGACTTTGTCAGGGAGAATGTTCTGCTACCAGTACCGTTACTTAAACTGCCTTTCTGGGAATATGGAATGACTGCAATTACAGTCAATAATATATTGAACATTATAGCTGAAGTAAAATAAAGTTAAGCCACATTTGACAAAGTTAACAAGTAAATATAATACAGATAACTCTTTCCTTCCCTCCTATATTTGAGTAGTGGTAAGTGCAGACATGCTGTGGAAGTGCTGGCAAAGTGTATTTCTCTGCAGGTCAGCTCAGTGGTACTCCTATATGAAAGATACCCAGGCTGTAGTTCTGATATATGGCAGCTCTGGCTTAAACTAAACATGTTCATTTGTAACATAATGCATACACAAGGAGTCTTCCTAGCAGTGGATTCAGTGTTCAATATATTGTGTTAAAAGCTGTAATGTTTTATGCAAACAGATTATTTTTATGCGTGCATATACATAGAAATAAATATTTATATAATTATGTAATAATCTCTATATACTCTGTATAGCTTGAGCATAATATATCTATTAATCACTGTATTCAAGGGACAGTAGGGATGTTTTATGTATTAAAGAAACTAAATTAAGATTGAAAATATATTAGTTGAAGCTTAATCTATTTCTTGAGGTATTCTTGTTAGTGTCAAGTAGTCAGAAAATTACAGTGGTGTATATTAAGTAGTAGTGACATTAGAATATTCTAAATTTTAAATTCTAAATATTCTGTCAATTGCTTGCCAGTATTATATAGCATGTAGAGGTAGTGGGAAAAAAAAAAAAAAAATAGAACTGGCAGTTAAAAGCTGAAATCCAAGAGCTTTGATTCTGTACCTGTCTGGCTACAAAGTGCATTGAGGCTATGTTGCTCAATCAATACCTAGCACCAAGGTAACTAGCCCAAATCAGGTATGTTTCAAATGTCATATATTTTTCAGTTCTATCATACATTTTTCAGTTCTATTTACAGTGCAATTTGGAATGCTGGTTGCTTTGACAAGAAACTGGGAGCTTTCCTACCTCCATCAAGGTGCCATTTTGCTGCTTTGCAGTATCAAAACAGTACTCTTTGACTACCTAAATCCCATTCATGCTTCACAGAATCATTTAATAAAATTAAGCTGGAGGAGCTTTTTTATCAGCATGTATATCTTTGGTGGTATCCTAGAATCTTTTTATCTAGGTGAGAAAATAAATTCTGACCTGCTAACTATTTTGTGTTTGTTGGAAAGAAAATGGAGTCAGCAGAAGGTGCCCTACCCTTCAGTCATGAGAGGAACAGAAACACAAATGCTGTGTGGCCCTACTCACTGTTAACTCTTTACTGAATAAATGAATATGTAATAATGATTGTGTTTAAAAGTTTGTGAACTCCTACAGAAACAGGAGTTGGCTTTATTTGAGTGACGATTGGAAGAAGATGATGGGCACAGACAGAGCTGAAAAGTAGTTGTTTTCTGAGGAGTATGGTCAGGATGAATGGAAGGATTCAGACAACCGTTACACGGGCATGTTCACAGACATTTACATTCTGTTTCTACCAGTTGGGCCTTGTGGTTTGCTGTCATGCTCCTAGCGGGTAGACCTGTGTGGTGCTAGGAGTTGTACTCGATGATCCTTATGGGTCCCTTCCAACTCGGGATATTCTATGCTTCTATAATTCTACTGGCATATACTCATACTATATAGAAGCAAAATCTCCACTTTCTGGCAGTGCACACTGTCCTCATGATGTCTCAATAAAACAATGTTCTATACCTGCAGAAGATAATTACTATTTGCTTTCAAGATATTTTGAGCAGCGCACAGTTTTCACCGATAGATCAGTCCTTAGATTTTCTGCTCTGGTCTAAAAATAAGTACATATTTTAGTCTTTATCTTGAATGGCTTTAACCAGAAGATTTCTAATTTTGAGATTTGTGACTTGAGCCTGCTTTACTTCTTAAAGTCCCATTGCCTAGCAGTACGTACTACCAACTTTGGAACAATATCTTTATTTTCTAATGTTGTTGTCTTACTATGATATGTTTTACTTAATACATACATTTTACTTCACATGTTCATGTATGAAGTTCAATACTGCTGACATTCTCAAAGCCGCAGTGTGCACATGTTTAGTGCTAGATTGTGCCTTTGGAGTAAGGGTACAGGAGGTACAGCTACTTGGAAACACAGTTCCATTCAAGTTACCAGGTTGCTCAAGGACATGATACTGCCTTTGTTTTTCTCCCAAAGCTGGCTGTGCATTTGGCCACCTCTGCTCTCTTCTGAAACATATGAAGAAGTATATGCTTATTCTGAGGTCCTGGTCAATGTATCACAGCTGATACCCCATGTAACCATCATGTATCACAGCTGATACCCCATGTAACCATCTATCTACCATCTGATCTATAATTTCATACCTTTTAGATGAAAATATGATGTATGTAGTTTCTTAATTTTAACTGTTATGAGTAATACAACTTTTCCATATATTTCTACAAGAACTTTGTGATGTCACTTGTTTTTAAGTACGGTAGTGTATTTGCTGTTGGAGGGAGAAGGTTTCTAACAGTTGTCTAGTGTTCTACAAGGTGGGTCGGACAGATCTTTTCTGTTACTGTAATTGCAGTTTGTCACACGTCTTGTAGATGATGTAACATGCTATTGTGCTTAAATTTGCAAGTGGAAGGATTAAAATTTCACCAAACAAATTGAATGTTTTACTAAAGGACCTCGTCTCTCCATTTTCCTTGTCAGCTGACTTCACCTTGACTCAACATTACTAGCATACATATGCAAGAATCATGAAGTATTATTCATTTTAGGACCCGTTTTTTATTCTGTGTTCACCAACTCCACAGAAGCTGCTATGCATTATTGAATATATATGTAGGACTGTGCCATAGCTGTGTAAATGAGATATTACGAACTGTGGTTCTGCTTATCCAGTAAAATTTATATCACAAATGAAGCATTTCACATTCATTTCAAATGATTTGTTCATGGCATTTGCATATCATAGTCAGCACCCTTGTTGTGAAAGAACTTTCTAGTTTTAAGTGTCCTAATATGTTAATTGCTTTGCTTTGTGCAATTACTGAATGGTCTGCTGGTGTTTAGAAAAGTTTTGTAAAAAAATCATTATTATTTAGGTGATGAAATATTTAAGGAAAGAGATGGAAGATTACAAAACAATATCATCATATTCTCATATCTTCTTGCTTCCCATACTGTATTTTTTATATATTATATATTTCATATGCATTAATTACCATTATATATTTCTTATACATAATATATTTCATTTACTTATTCTTTAATGAAAAACTTAGGGATGGTCACTTAACTGTCCTTAAGGCCTGCCACAGGATGTTAAGACTCTCTTTGGACTACTCTTTGGTTTGCATTCCACCATTGCATCCTATAGCACTTCACGTGCTTTTGCAGAGAGGCTACAGAATTTTCCCATCCTGTTCATCCTGTTATGCTTGATAAGCATAGCACTTTTCAGGAAAGAAAAAACCCTTGGGTTTCCATTCTGTTGGAACTGCAGAATTGGACTGCAGAATATAAAAGGCGGCCACCAAAACCATACCAATATTTTTCAATGTGAGTTGCTGCCTTTGTGCTGGTCCTGTGCATTTGTCAAGAGCTCACAGCTCAACTGTCAAATGAAATCTCTTGTTAGAGCACATCCTATACAGACCATGAATCCTATACAGACCATGAAGGTATTCAGTATCTTCTGTATAACACAGCGTATATATATATAGTTATATATATATAACTATATTGCAAAACAAACAGAGAATGTAAAATAAATCTTAGATCATCAAACATCTAATTCCTGTGAAAGTACTCAGCAGTAGTGGCAATTACAAGAATGTTGACAAACTGTTGGCAAAGATGTCAGATATTTCTGCAATTGATGAAGCATAGAAAGCTAGTTGCTCAAGTACTGCAAGCAAGTTGGAAAGATTTGCCTACTACCATATGCCTTTAGTATTTACTAAATATTATTATGACTTATATTATTGTTGGTCCGCAACTGAAAAGCAGGAATCAATTTCCAAGCAGGAGAAAATGTATAAATGAAAATCTTATTATCAGAATCCATCCAGTTATTTGGGTAAGAGAAAAAAAAAGTATTATTTAAGATAAGTGTATTGAAAAAAGAAAGTAGAACCAATATTGGCTGAATTCTGCCTAGATATATTAAGGAAGTTTATACTGACAAAAATTATCTTGAATTTGTCCAAATTTAACAAATAATTTGTATTTCTTTCCAGCTTTGTTAAAATACTCTTTTTCACACAATTGCTTAGTGTGATCCAGACTAATGTAAACTTTACAGGTTTTAATGTGCATTTCGAAGATCCTGGTCACTTACTGTAAAGATATGCCTAGTTCCTATGATGGACATTTCATTTTGATCCTTGGAGTTTTGACAGTACATATGACATTTACCTCTTATTTACTATATTTTATGTGTACTGAAAAGAATCAAATCTGTGTTTAAAGGCTCTTCATATCTAAATACTAATAGCTTTTATATATTCATAAATGACTAGAAAGGATGTGGTTATTTTTAACTACCTAACAGGAATGTATAGAAACTTTAATGTTTGTTGTTAAAATATGTACTGTGATGTTCAGGTTCAGAGCTGACAAAGAGACTGAAGTACCAAAAGGAATGTATTCTCAGTATTTTTTGAGTCAACAAACTTATTTTTGTTTGGCTTCCAATTTGTAATGAAAACTTACATTTTGGAATAAGACACGAGTAATAGAAATGTTGCTGAACTTAATTCAAGCTTTCGAGTATATCAGTACAGTTTTCAGATTAAATGAATTGAGCATGACAAATACCTCTGTGTCAGTATTTTGATTAACTTTTACCCTTACTTCATCCTAATGTATTAGCATGAGTGAAATCTCTTCCATTGTCTGGTTGCAGTTCAGGAAGGTGAAAGACATCAAAAAAAAAAAAATACATTGGGAGAAAGGGTACGAAGCACCTTATCACCATGCACTTACATGTGGGACAGTGGTTAATACCTTGCACAGACATTTAGGAAATAGGACTTTCTTCCTTGTCTTTGACTCTTCTTTGACTTTGTGTTGCTCTTCAAATAAGTCATTTTGCTTTCATTTGTCAGCTTTTGTAAAATGGAAATAATGTTCTATATGTGGTTTCCTTTAGGATAGTAAAAAGCTGAAGTGTTAAGTGAGTAATTTTCCTGTAACCCATAAGAACTGAAAAGGAAAAAGCAATAAAATCCAGGTTCAGAAGCAGAATCTGATGAGCTACGTTCTGCAGTACTCTGTTACTGTTTGCCCTGAGGCCAAAATTCTTGTGTAGTGGGATGGCGGTAGGTACATCCAAGCTCCTATTTGTGAACTAAAAGCTTTAGGGTGGAGCTGAAAGGCCTTTTACACAACCCTGCTTCTATAATTGGGTATTATAGGCTTATACAGTAGGAACGAAGACTAAAGTATGTGCAGCCCTAATAGCCATCAAGTGTATTGTACAACTGAGAATTCTAACACCCTAGATTTCTCTTTGTTAGCAGGCATAGTTGTAGGTGTTAAAAAAGGGCCTTCTTTAGTCTTAAATAACATCATATTTGTAAGAAGTTTTGAAAGCACAGGACTGATAATCAACTAACTCAGATGGTATCTGTGCAAGTAGGCTGTTATTATGTGATGTAAATTTAACAAGCCAAAAATTGCTGTAGGGAAATAGGATAATCGCTGTGGTCTTCTCCTATTGGTAGGACTATGATTTATTTTTTTGGAGATTCTAGATAGATTAATATTTTTCTAAAATGACTTGCAATATGGAAAAAAATCCTGGAATATAAAGAATCATGGAAAAAAATTTGAAACTCATAGATGCGCATATTGAAGCCATCCCAAAATTTGGAGATAATTTGAACAAGTATTTCGAGACTGAGAACAGTGATAAGAAAAGGAGTGTTGAAAGGAGACAGAAACTTTAATAATGAAGGATTTCAATACATCTTCAACTACAAAACATTAATATTGAAATAGGAGTTGGGAGAACTATTCCTCATTGATTTAGTGTGGAGTTTTCCTGCGTCTTTCTGGAATACTAGTGATCATTGTGTTAAACCTCCTGTATTACATGAAACATGAGTTTGATGCCATAAAGCAATTCCTACATTCCTAAAATCATATTAAAAGGAGATCAGGTAGCAGAAAGAAGAAAACAACAAGAGCAAAGTGTTGAAATAGCTCTAAGCTCATAAGCTTTTGCCCCATACACACCTGTTGTATAAAAGATGTTTCTTCTGTTAGAGTAGTCTAAAATCCCTCAATAGGCTTGAGGCATGATGGAAGACAGCAAATCTCTACCGCCATAATTTGCTTTGATCATATAATTGATCATATAATTTGATCATATAATAATCATATAATTTACTTAAAAAAATAACAGCATTCATTTTGTTCTAAAAAGGTTTTTCTCTTCTGGTTTATGTGCTGTTTGTTGTCAATAAACCTTGGAGACAGGAAAGCCTATTTGATACCAAATGTCTTCAGTGAATATTTAATAAAGACCTTTTTAAGACCTTTTTTTTTTTTTTTTTCATTTCTCTAACAGTGTTACTTTGCTTCTCTCAAAAAAACCAAACCTTTAAAATGCCCCTTATAGGTTTTGGTCTGCTGAGATAGAAACCAAAAATCCCTCCAGTTATCTAAAGAAGATGAGCTTGAGAAACAGGTTCCCTTAAGTTCCCCTGTTGTCACGACCTAATCGTCATCTGACTGCTAAGTTGAAGACATAAATTCTTATTGTTACTCAGTATTAAGCCTGTTTGATTGAATGTTACGAAATGTTAAATGAGCTTATGTTATCCTTTGCCTTGTACAGCATCAGATGAGTTGAAACTGTCTTTTTTTGTTACACAACTCCACAGGCCAACTTTTACTGAATTTAATTTTGAATAATATTATTCAATCAAATTCAATTCATTTAGTTAATGACTCCTCAGAATCACTAAATGTGTGGTTACTTAGCCATTAAGTAGCATAAAATAAATTTTTACAATAGAGCAAGATAGTGAATTTTCACTTGCCTCTGTGTGTATATATCATATGAGTTACTTATTTTCTATTTTTGTAATGAGTTTGAACAAATGGGTCAACATTAAAAAAAACAAAACCAAAAACAAACAAAAAATGTTTTGACAAATCTTCTAATCTTGTTAAGATATAAAGATCTTGGGGGATCTGGAGCGTATTTTCATTGCAAGTTTTTTAAAAAAAATTCCTGGTGGGGAGCTGCTGTAACACAGGGGCAACTGAATGTGTTTGGAGAGGTGGAACAGATGCTGAGCAGCTGCTGTCTAGCTGCAGCGAGGATGATAGCAATGCAGACAAGTCTTGAGGATACATAAACATGTATATAAATAAATGTGCATGTGTGCACATATGCATAGGCATACACATGCAACTTAACTCACAGTTCTAGGGTTCTTTCCCAATTGCTGTGTAGACATAGGAATTGTGATTCTACCTTTACACAGTGGACTTCAAAAGCCTAAATGAGAATGTTTGCAGTCACTTAGAAATCTTTCGAGGCAATGCTTAAGACTGGATGTACTGTGTTGTTTAGCACATTTATTCTTCCATTAGACATGCCAAGGAGGGAAGGATTTTTTTCCTGTTTATAAAATGGAAGCAGAGTTTTCCTTGTGGCATCAATACCTTGAAGTACAAAGTTAATATTGCTCTGAACCAATTCACATCTACCCACAAAAATCTGTAGTTTGAATTAAGAGGTGTGCTTTAAACTTGAGCAAGTCATCTGCTTGCAAGTTATCGGCTGAAGTTCGAGTTCTTCTTACCCTGTCTAATAATGCAGTGAAAATACATCTACAAGCCTGAATAAGCACACGGGCATTGATTGCTAATGAAATCAATTCACTTGATTTATAAATAGAATAATTTATTTATAAACTGGAAGCCTTTTGCTCAAGATTGGCCTAGCATGTGGTTGTGTACCTTAAGGCTTTAAATTATTAAATTAAACTAAATTATTTTTGCAACATAAATCATTTAAAAATAATTTTTGTAAAGCAGACTTATTTATCCCACTTCAAATTCTTGGTGGGCAGTCAGATTGTTTGTACTTCTTATTGTTTATAGTTGGATAGAAGTGTGGAAGCCCTAGGAAGGCAACTCAGAAGTTGAAAAGGTTTCTTATTCATGCTAATTTTCCTTATGTTTCCTACCTTTTTTTTATATTTACAAAATTACTTTAAGTGGGCTGTTATGTGAACTATGGCATTCTTTCAGGCTTTCTTTCTTTGTAGGGAAATTTTATGCATAAAGCCTTACTTTTCATGCTCCCTCTGAGTTTAAAAACTTGTCCACTGACCAGTATAGTAATATATTCTAATTACTCAAAAATAAAGAAAATACAGTAAAGAAGAAACATATTTGAAGCAGTGGCATATTGTCGGTAATAAGCATAGAAGACATCAGAGGCTTAATTTGAAAAGCAAACCTGTGCTTTGGAATGACACTTTTTCCTCATTGTCACTGTGAAGAATGGCTGTCATTTTCGCTGTTAGAAAATAAAGGCATCAGTGAATATTAAAGTAATATCAGCACTTAATGTAACAGTTAAGTGTAGACATGAAGACGTGAAAATTAGTTTGTGATTGTGCATGCTTAAATTACACTTTGGGATTCTTGTGTATTGCATATCATTTGAAAAACATTGTAAACTATGTGGTAATTCTTTCTGTCCAAGGGAAGAAAGCAACTTAGGGGCTTTGAGGATAGATAATGCCTCTGTGTAAATCTGGTAAGAGTCAGCAGTACTGACCTCACTGCAAAGATGTTCTGCTCAATCTAGTTCCACAAGAAAATAAAAAGAACAAAATCTTAAAAATGAACTTGATGTATGGAAAACTATCTCAACAAATACAATATTTACATTTCTTACCAGATTGCATAGCTACATTATGTTTTCTTGAAGATTTTCTATTTTGGCAATTAAGTTGCTGATGGTTTATTTAGATTTTTGTTTTGCACTGGGTTAATTGCATTAGATATGTTTAAGTTTTGCAAAAGCCAGACATGTCAGACACCAAACTCTGGAGATGACAGTGAATTTCTGTTAAATACAGAGGAAAACTTAATATTGGATCTTTGCTTTTTCTTCATGAGGGTAGTGTTGACTCTCTCCACCCTGATAGCCCATTAACTGGCCTTTAGCCAGGGGTCACAAATTCTCAGGCAAAATAGCTTATAGCTATACAAGTATTGTATACAAGGTGTCAGTAGGATTTTACACTGATAGTAATGTGTCATATGCATCCTAGCTGTGCTGTGGGATCCTAGGGTATTCTCTGACTCAGAGAATTCAGAAAGGTGCAGTATATTCTCCTCTGTTTATCTTTCTTGTGAACATATGTCTGTTAATGGTCCTGCCTTCAATATTTTCACACTGCTGCCTTATAAAAGGCAGTAGATTAGGAACAGTCATTGGAAGTACTGCTTCATTGCTTCCTTGCAGCTCTGCACAGTGTGCAGCTTTACCCATAGAAGGTCTGGATAGCTAGACATTTGATCAAAGTGTAAGGGGCAGTCTGGAACTTGTATCTGAAGATGCACTAGTTGACCCTACTGTCTTTTTTCTATATGAATCAAACTGTTCTAATGTTAAATCTCTTTATAAAAATACTACAGAACTATGAATGTAACTGTAGAAATAGAAATCAACCTTCAAAACTTAAGGCAAACAAGTGAGAACCACAATGTGCACAGGCTAATCCTGGCTAATAATGCTTAGGTAAAGTGTTGTGTCATGAAAACCAAGATGTAGACATCACAGATATGATTCTTAGAACCTTTCACATAAGTAGTTCTTTTTTGTCTGGGGTGGGTATGGGGTGGGTATTGTGTTTGAAAGCGATTCTGTTAAGATTGGCAGTTTTGATGTTTGACTTTTTTTTGGGGGGAGAAGGGATGTGTTTTTTTATTGATATATTTATAAATACATTTGCAAACTGCACATACTACCAGGTTTCTGCCCAAACAGCTGATTCTGTGTTTTCCTGTCACTGGGATGCTCCTGAGAACACCTGTAATAAAAACAATCCATTTTGGAGGACTGAATATCAGCCATGTTTTTGCAACTTTTTAATCACATTGAAACACTTCTGTGTTTTTTAGAGTGACTGTTGCTGTGAAGAATTTCAAGCATTGTGAAAAGAGATTGTATCATTGAGCCTATCATGATCAAGTTTTAATATGGTGGATTCAATGTGATTCTTAGAACAAGATGTAAGGGAAAATCTTAAGTTACAGAAGACCCTACATACTGAGCAGTAGTTGATTAAAAAAAAAAAAAAAAGCTAGTTTTTACTGGGGATATCATTAATTCTAAAGAGTTACAGAGAATGTGAGTTGTCTTCTCATGTTCAAATATTTTGATGTTGTCACTATGGTATATCTAACAATGTACATGCAATAGCTTTTTCTATTTCCTGTACTTTTTAGGATTTTTTTCTTGCCTTTATACTTCACAGAAACTCTCCTACCAGATACTTCCGTATTTAAAAACAACAACACACACACACAAAAACACCACCAATAAAAAAAATATTATTGTTTACCTTAAATGTTTTAGGTAACTTTATACCTAAAGAGTTAAAACAGTTTTCCCTCTCTGCAATAGAAGTCGGGGGTAAATATGGAGAAGATTGGTTTCAGTTCAGGCAGATATTACTCTGTTGGGTTCAAATAGCTGACAATACAGGTAAGGTCTTCAGAAATGCAGTGATGTTCAAAGTAGTAACTCTGGTAACTAGTTACAAAGTAATTCATTCAGCTGGATAAAGCCACACTGTGATTTTCAATTGCGTAAAGCCACACTGTGATTTGAGAGGGAAGGATCAACATAATTCCAGACTGTTCTGCGAAAAAGTAGTATTAACTACAATTTTGGATCCGTCTAAAATACATAATCTAAATATGGGGCAGGTCAGTGCTTCTCTGGCTGGTCATTCTCAAATGTGACTTTTTTATTGGCTAATGAGAAATATCACATTGAAAATGGATAATAAATGAGTGGGCAGCATTTTAATATACTCTTTTTTTTTTTTTTTTTTACTGATTTCATTTTAAGGATAGAAATCTACTTATTCTTAATTTCCGTTGTCACAGTTACACTCTTGCAGCTGCTACTCAGTGACCACATTTTGCTGGTAAACTTGGAAGTGGCAGCATAAGATATTCAGCGTGAAGTGGTTGGGGATGCCTTTTATGGCTAATTGAGTCCAAGTATTAGCTTCGTTCAGAAAGAGCTGTGTGCCTTTAGAGGTTAGAAGAAAATTTTTCACTCAGAGTGTGGTGAGGCACTGGAACAGGTTGCCCAGAGAGGTTGTGGATGCCCCATCCCTGGAGGTGTTCAAGACCAGGTTAGATGAGGCCCTGAGCAGCCTGATCTAGTGGGTGGCACCTCTGCCTACGGCAGGGGAGTTGGAACTAGATGATCTCTGAGGTCTCTTCCAAACCCAGGCCATGCTATGATTCTATGATTCTGTGATTCTATGATTTACTATGCAGAAGTTGTATTATAGGACCACTTCAGAGTATTACATTGTTTTGGGATTACTTTTGGTTTTGTTTAAGAAGGTATAGTAATGTTTCCACCCAATATTTAAAGTAGGGGGAAAGATAAAGAGACTGAGATAAATGAGGGGGCAAACATTCAATAGATGAGACTTTAAATATTTGTCTCTGCCCTAATGTTGTCCCTTCTCAGTTTCCCCCTTGTAAAATACCTTATTACCTCATGCTTACACTCTCCTATTACGTATTTATTTTTTCACAGATTCAGAATCCAATCTAAAAAAATCTTCCAAACCCATCGTGTCATGAAATCATCTCTCATTGCATTCAAGCTACTGATGCCAGAATCATGTCCTCATTGTCTTAGAATCTGAAATAAGCTAGACTTTTGCTTATTCTGTGTAGCATTGCTTTACAAATGTGTATTACACAATAAATATTTCTAACAGAAAACAAATAAGCAAACAAACACAAACAACACCATATTTCCCAATATCAGTGTCACAAGTGTGAAATAAATCATTTTCATGCGTTCAGAATTTACCCTTGTGAATGGGTATGGGAAGAAAATGTTGAACAAATCAATGCAATGTGAATGATTGGGTATTAAATAGAAAACAAACAAACAAACAAACAAGAAAACTTATTAGATACCTGAAAAAGATCCAAACAGAAAAGATACTGATAATGTTTTTTTAAAGTATAGTTAAGAGAAATGAAAATGGCAATGTATATATATTAAAAAAAAAAGAATACAATAAATAAAATGAAGAAGATATCTAGTATGAATTTATGAGTTAGATATCTGAAAGATAAGTACTCTGCAGAGGAAAAACAATATGTTGGGATTGTGAATAAAGACAATAATAATTATTTCATATAGAAAAACTACAGAATCCTTGTAATGGTGAGGATTTTTTATTACTTAAGGATAGGAATCAATGAAGCCTTTTTAAGAACATCACTCTACTAGAAAAAATTTAAAGTCTGAAAAAGGACACCAGCATTTAAAAAGTGGAAGTAAGAGGTTGCAGACAGTGGTAGGCTGATTAGAATTACCCTAATGCAAAGAAAAATCCTACAGAGGACAGATAACTGGAGGCAATCAAAGTGCATGATACTTTTGGAATTAGTTAACAAGAAATTAACTAACAAGAAATCTAATACTGAGAAATAGTCTCATGAAACAACTTTAATATACTTTGTTAGGTTATGCATTTCGGCAAAGTTGACATATTTTGTTCTCTAAATTATTAATTTACTTTGATCAATTTAACCTCATTAAAATTAGTATTCTGCAAAGACCAATGCATCCCAGATTTAATAACTGATATCCCAGAGAAATTGTAAACAGAAAAATCAGGTAATGGGGTTGTAACTATTTAGGGCCACAGGATCGTTTCTTGTCCTGAGGCTGTTTATGATCATTATAACATATCTGCAAGGAAACCTGAAATTGCTGCTAGTAAATATTATAGGTGTCATAAACATTGGTTAAGAAACTATCAAAAGAAACAAAATCAGAGGGAGTTTTACAGCACAATATAGATTGCATGCTAGCCTAATTTCACTTGCGATTCATGAATAAATAGTATAAATCATACATACATAAACATCACACATACCCATTCAGAAAACTAAATTTTTGAGATGTTGTCCTTTGGCAAAGAATTTAAGTGTTGTGTGTAGCCTATTGTCCGTAATGCAAATTGGTAGCAACAAGAGCAACAGTCATTCGGCAGTACTTGAAAGAAAAATCAAATAAGGAATAAGCAGCTGCTACTACACTGGTATTAGAACATTTTTAATGAAAACAATATTGTCTTAACTCTATTGATCACATATTCAAAAGATTTTTGACCAAAATTGTGTGAATAATTGATGATTTGCATTCTTTTATTTTTTATTTCTTCCTCACAGAATTGTAGAATGGTTTGGTTTCTATCATCTAGTTCCAAACTCACTGCCATGGGCAGGGACACCTTCCACTAGACCAAGTTGCTCAAAGCCCCATCCAGCCTGGCCTTGATCACCTCCAGGGATGGGGCATCCACAACTTCTCTGGGCTAGCTGTTCCAGTACCTCACCACTCTCTGAGTGAAGAATTTCCTCCTAAGATCTGATCTAAATCTCCCCTCTTTCAGTTTAAAGCCATTACTCCTTATCCTGTCACTACAATCCCTGACAAAGAGTCCCTCCCCAGCTTTCCTGTAGGCCCCGTTTAGGTAGCGGAAGGCCTCTCTCTATAAGGTCTCCCCAGAACCTTCTCCTCTCCAGGCTGACCAACCCCAGCTCCCTCAGCTTGTCTTCATAGGAGAGTTGCTCCAGCCCTCTGGTCATCTTCGTGGTCTTCCTCTGGACTTGTTCTATTTCTTTCATGTCCTTCTTGTGCTGGAGGCCCCAGAGCTGAATGCAATACTCCAGGTGGGGTCTCACAAGAGAAGAGCAGAGGGAAGAATCACCTCCGTAAGCCTGCTGGCCTTGCTCTGTTAATGCGTTCCAGAATGCAGTTGGCCTGCTGGGTGCAAGCTAGTATTGCTGGCTCATGTCAAGCTTTTCATCTACCAGAATGCCGGAGTCCGTCTCCTCAGAGCGGCTTTCAATCCATTCTCCACCCAGTCTGTATTTGTGCTTGGGATTGCCTCGACCCAGGTGCAGGGCCTTGCGCTTGGCCTTGCTGAACCTCATGAGGTTCGCACAGGCCCACTTCTTAAGTCTGTCCAGGCCCCTCTAGATGGCATCCCTTCCCTCCAACATGTCGACTGCACCACACAGCTTGGTGTCATCAGCAAACTAGCTGAGGGTGCACTTGATCCCACTGTCTGTGTCACCAACAAAGATGTTAAACGGCACTGGTCCCAGTACGAACCCCTGAGGAATGCAACTTGTTATTGATATTTCTTGGAAACATCTTCCTAGCCTAGCTAATGTGATACAGGCATCTTCCTGTGAAGATCTGTAGAGTAGGTGCTGCATGTGACCAGTCCAGATGAAAACAGCTTCTCTGTGCCTCAAAGTATAGGACTCTTTGCATTACTCTGTCAGTTTTAACATTGACTACAGAAATTAAGGCAAAATAGATTAGTTCTGAGAAGAGAACCAAGACATAATTCTGAGCTTGTTTGCATTTTTTTTTTTTAGTAAACAATTCTTTCTCATTCTTTCTTTATGAGACTCATCTTAAGTGTTTTTTTACTCTGTATTATATAGATTATATAGATTATCTTGATTTACTTATGAAAAAAATCACAATGTCCATTCCTTTTTTTTTTTTTGTGAAAACATTTTAAAGAAAATCTTGTAATAGTATTGTTGAAACAGAATTTGGAAGGAATGAACAATTCTACCTTTTTTTTTTTTCAAATTTCTTAAGAAAAAAACAGCATTGAATAAATTTCAAATCATAAAAATTTCAGCCAGTTTTGGTTCATTAAATTATTATATGAATTTAGGATTTGTTTTTTCTCAGTCAAGCATGTTAAGATTTGAAAGTGCTATCTTTAGAGAAACCTTAATGCTTTTGAAAGTCTCTGATGCTTTATTTTTTTTCCCCAAATAAGCTGTCAAAATAATTTAAAATGAGTTGTATTTGCTTCCCATGAAATTTTTACAACATAAAATTCCAGTAAGAGTGATGATCGTGATTGGTGAATAATAGGGGCCTAAGGAAGCTGAATTAAGCTGGTCTCTCAGCTGTAGAGATCTGTTATGAATATGTTTCTATGGGATTTGACCTGCTGCTTGTCCTGTTGCAAAATAATCCTTTTGTGACAAAAGAAGTTCTTGTAAGCAGGAGTCTAAGTTGAATTGACTCAAACTTAGAGTTTTTAAACAAATACTAGTTATTTGTATTGCCACTGAAAGATGGTGAATCTGTCATTCAGCTGTTTAGCATTTTAAAATGAATTATTTATTATTCTGACATCTCTGTTCTTTCTCTGATATACAGGAAAATTGCTGGTGAAAAGCAAGTGTATTTATGCAAATAGAAACTTGAGTTAGACTGACTCAGTGGGATACGTATTCTTTAACAATAGCATGTTGTGTGTTTTTGTTTCTGCATTAAGACAATTTAATATATATATATATTTTTTTTTCCTGAATTCCTTTGTTTATGTTCAGCAAGGCAGATAGTTACAGGAGGGTTTTCTATAAAACGCTTGGTGCACTATACTAGACATAGAGATATTTCTATGGTCTTTCTATGTTCTTAAGTATTTTTTTAACCTCTAGAGAAACTGCAGTATTTTTCAGTGTGGCTTCTTCATTTATCCCCTTTGATTTTTTGGACTATTTGTTCAAGTTCAAGTGAGAGATACAGTACTTAATTAAAATACTTCCGAAGTTATTTATGGCTTTAGAGTGTGAGTACGCATTTACTGTGAGAATGAACTGGCACTGCCTTTACTCCCCAGTGTTCTCTGGAAAACTGTCCCTTCTTTTGGTTATGGCTCAGAGTACTTGTATCTTCCCAACCTCTTTTCCTCAGTTGTTTTCTGTGGTTATACAGATATTGTTGAAACTATACATGGATTTTTCTTGCTCCTTTAATCTCACTCTTGCTAGTTAATTGATGCAGAAGTGGATTGTTTAATTAGTTTTTGATTGATTGCATAATTTGGCTGTTGGTTGTTTCACATGTAAAGGGTGGAAGTGTCATTCACATAATCACTATTTAAACTCACTTCCCTGTCTGGCTCAGACTTCTTAAGTTGTTTTTTGTAAGCCAAAATGTTAGCATATTTTGTAAGTCACAACTAAAGGAACAATAATCATATATGCATCAAGTCATGTTACAGAAATCATCTCTTTCTCAGTGATTGTTGAAATCCAAACACAATGCATAAATACCGTAAAGAACAAAATTACTATTTTATATATGCATGGAATTGCCTTGTTAGTTGCAATGTGAAATTTGGGAAACATTACAAAAGTGCAGAGCATCATATTGAGAGAATAGCTGCTGATCCTCTCAGACTAGACTTGGAGCTGAAAAGCAGGAATTTTCCAAAAATCTATTATATGGAAAGAATGGGGAAGAGGAGTTCTGGTTTAACCTTGCATAGTACAAGGAATATAGGGCAGATAGGAAGTTGCCCCAAATGACCTGATATGCTTTGCACAAACAATGTTTCCACATTCATGTAACTCTGACTTCCGCTGAAGTGAAGCCAAGCTTTCACCCCTTACCAATATGTTGGTAATCTGCTAATTATATTTTAGGAGCCTGGAGAAATCCTGTGTTAAAAGAGACAAAACTTTCTCCTTGGCCTTTTATCTGAACTCTTAAAAAGTACTCTTATGTTACAATGGATACATTAAAATACCTTTTATTGAATATATTTTAGTGAAGGTTCAGATAGCAAGATGCCTAGAATATACAAATATATCCAGTTTCTCTATCCAAAGTCTCAAAATGTTAAGTATTGAATATTGCAGAATACAAATGAATTATGAAATTATTGTCTTTAGATGAGATAGTTATAGTTTGCAAGAGGAGGTAAATTACTTATCAGTTTAGATCATACTTTGTCATTTGTTCAAGGCTGTCCAAGGCTATGATTCACTGGATATTAAAGGCTAAAACTGCTTAATCTTGAGTATTTGATGTTCACTCTATCAACTGGATAGGATTTTCAAGGAGATACCAATAGAAGTCTTTTAATCTGCTGGTAGAACGTATCAAGTAAATCAAATGATGATGACAATGACAATATAATATCTGCTCAAAACATTAGTAAAACAGCCAATTCATGTCACTTCCACAGCTCAGTAGACTCATAATACTTCCCAGTTTAATCCATGTATGTTTTCAATGTAGCTAGTTGTCTGCAAATTATTAACAGACATTGGCTTATAGTCAAGAATAAAAATAACTGTTAAATGACTGTATTTTTAATTGATGAAACATTCACTGAAATTCACTGTGAGGCACTGGAAAATTCATCATTAGGATGCTGAATATAGTGAGTTATAGAACAAACAGACCATAATCCACTGGGGTGGTTTAATATTTTTTGCTTAGTTCAGGGTTACTAGATAATTGACAAGTGATAGATGAATTTTTGTATGCAGATGAATATTTCTTTTTATATAAATAATCCCCATTGAAAATATTGAAATCCACCCCCCGTCTAACATGCCAAGTCCCAGTTTTTACTGGAGTCACTAATTTGTATGTGATGCCTTATTTCAGTAAATAAGCAAAAGTAAGTATAAATCTGAATCTTCAGAACACCCGCATAAACTGAATCTGGCAAAGTCTTGCTATAAATTCCTCTTAGGTGTTTTCGAAGTGTTGAAGTTGAGTTTTCATGTACAAGATGACACATGACAGGTTTAAAATCATTAAGCTGGTAGACTCTGTAGTCTTTATTTTAGTTTCACCGTTATTGACAGTAGCCCTCTTCCCTCGAAAACAAAACCAAGAATAGAATGCAACTCTGCAAACTGGAGCCTTTAAAAGATTGAAACTTAAGAATTAATATCTTCAGAAAAAGGCTGTGCATTAACCTCTTTTATCTGTTTTGCAATACAATCTTTAGTTTCTTGGGGACATCCAAGATATATATATATATTAATTTTGTTTTAACAGGGTGTTATAGAAGTGTAAGATTTTTCCAGGCTTCTCTTAATCTTTAAATGTTGTCTTTTGTCTTACTGCTTTCCATTTATATCCTGTCCTGAACACAAAATGACTATTTTCCTTCTTAATATTTTTGTCTTCTAAGTATTTATTATAATTATATTGAACATTTAAATAGTTCTAAAGCATTAAGAAATTAAAACAAATGACAATTGCCTGTGAAGTCAGGTAGAGGGATTACCTCTGTTTAGTATACAGTAAATGGAGTTGCAAAGACATTGTAAGTGAGATTTGCCCATTAACTCCTAGTGCTCACATAAGACTTCTGGAGCACATTTCGCCCCATACCCCCCACCCCAAATACAGGAAATCACAGCTGGAATCTTTGGGAAATTTTGCTGCTGAACTGTAACAGCTCTCATTTCTGCTTGTTAAAACATGCACAAATAAAAAAGGACACAAAGTGAACACTGATTATCTTTTCAATAAGATATCAAAGGCATATTCTTACAGTGGGTGTACTCTAAAGTATGAAGATGTCAGTACTATAGTTTGTGAAAGTTACTGTTAACACTGACGAAAAAAAGTATCATAACCAAACTTGTTTTCAGTATCCAGATAACTGTTCTGCCTTACAGAAATTTTGACTAAAAATTTTAATACTTAACATAAAATAAAATAAATACTTAACATAAAAATAAATACTTAAAAAAATATACAAAAAAATACAAAAAATATACAAAATATATACAAAATATACAAAAAATAAATACTTAACATAAAAAAAACCCACAATCTCATTCTCTGAGTTTAAGATTTAAGGTTTAATTAAACATTTTCTTAATTGATATAGTAAGAAGGTTCGTGTGCTTTTGTTCTTTTACATATTTTCTCAAATCATTGTCTTGGCAAAATGGATAATATAAAAAAAACAACAGAACCTATTGCAAAATCCCCTTTCCTTTGTAGTAACCTTGTAGGTGTCTGAAGATTCCTCTTGGTCTGGGCTAAGATCCTCAGTTCTTTCACTCGATGTTACCTGCAGTTCTAATCATTTCTCTTGCTCTCTGAAACTTAGACCTTTTAAACAGTGCCAAAGCTAAACTAATGCTCAGGTCTCATTTTGGACAGTCTTTTCAATCTTTCAAGTTTATACTGCTGTTTCTAACCTCCAGCTACTGAAAAGTTCAAATATTAACTATTGAGGCCTGAAAGGTGGACAGGCTGTACTTCTGATGAGATGCCGTGGAACGATAATCACCTTTTTTGTAACTACATTGCACAGCAGACTCATAATCTGAGGTCCATTGTAGCTATATGATTTCTACAGAGCTGCTAGTCAGTAATAGCTCCCCTCCCTGTGTTTGTGGAGCTGATTATTCCTGTGAAAGTTCTGAAATTCACTGGATTTCAAGCTCTGCTAGACTTCCCTAGCTGCTAGAGCACTTCTAATCCTGTTTTCCAGACTGTGCCAATGCAATAACCATTCTCTTTGTTCTACTTGTATAATTAATGAACATATTAAATACTATTGGATGTGGAACAGAATTTGTGCGATATTGCTTTTTGTATCCTTCTGTTTCCACAGTGAATACTCATTATCGGTCTGCAAGTTTTATACTTACAGTAATTTCAGCTGGTAATCCGACCTAGCTTTTGCTTTCTGTAGGGAAAAATGAGAAATATATGTAGTTTATCATTCAGTCTAAAAGATGACTGGTGTTTTACTTCATTTTACCTTTCTTTTGTGCTGGGGTAGTTGACAGGCTTGGTATAAATAGCATTTGATTTAATTTTTACAATAATACTTTTGCTATGGCTCTCTGTAGGATATACTACTTAGTCAGTGGTACAGATGCCACTCAGTTCTTTCTCTGCCATTTGAAAGACTTACCCGATGGATGAGTTGCATTTCTGAATGAGCTCCACTATCTCTTTAAAAATAAGTAAGTTTTAGAGCTAGCTCTTCTTTCCTATTCATCTTCCCTAAATATACCATCTTCTGACTCTTGTGTTGTCTGTTGAGATGAAAGCAAGACTGGAACAAGAGTACCATGACTCCACAATATTCATAGCCTCTGCTTTTAAGGATCTGCAGAAGGGAATATGACAAACTTTAATAATAATAGCAATAACAACAACAACAGCAATAATAATAATAAAAAAAATAACAATACAGATTTTCTCTAGCAGTCTGTAACTGTGAGCAGTTTCAGCAGTGGGATTCTTGCTATGTTAGAACAAAAAAGACTGTTAGAAAGATCTCAATTTCTTGACTGAATGTTGTGGATTTGAATCAGAATGCAGAATTTGATTGTGACCAGAGGTTTTCTGTGTTATAGTAAGTTCAGATTACTGTAATAGTTTTACTGATGGTATTTTGGTGATCTATGTTCTTTGCTATAAAAGCAGGGTAGTTAAATTGGCAAAATGAACAAGGTATGCGTGAATGGAAAGCTGGGAAAAGGAAAGTAGGAAAATATACTTTTTTTTTTTCTCTCAGAAATTATCTTCTCTTACCTTAAAAGATGTGTAAAGATGTCTTTATTTCTGTCTGGTTTAGCTTTTGGTGATAGTAATAGAGCTGTTGAAAACACCAAGTTACACTTAATTTAAAAATCAATAAAACCAGATAAGACATTTGCCACTACATCAACTGAATGTTTAGTGGAAACAATCAACATTTTCAAAAGAGTAATTGATACAGTCTTATAGAAGTTTGCCCCATATACAGTAATTTGAGTCTTTTTTTTTTTTTTTTTGCGTGTGTGTGCCATCGTGATTTTTCTCCATGATTTAATTTTCTGCGTTTAGAAAGAAATACATACAAACAGCTTGTACATTCCACATATCCTCCTTTTCCCTCAGTGGCTCTTAGAGGTGAATTCTTCATAGTGACCTTTATTTAGAAGACAGTCAATTACAGTCCTAAGAGGAAAAAGGATAAAAACATCTATGCCTGTCCAGTGTAAGAAATGTAAGAGAACATATACAGACTTAGTAATGGACAAACACTTCCCAAAAAGCTTTAGGGGTATTTGACTGCTGAGATATTACAAAGATTATTTATAATCTTGGGTATGAGAAACTGAGAACCTTAGAGCATGATGAAAGACAAGAAGATTCTTTTCCTGAGAAAAATGTGATGCTTGCAAAGATGAAGCATGACTAAAAAAAGAATGCTGTTCTAACCTCCTAATATTTTGATAGCCTGTACTGGGTTCAGCAGGGGTTCATCCAGTTGACAAGGACATTGTTTGAAAAAGTAAATATTTGCAAAGATTGTTTAATAATATTGATAATTTAGGATGTTCTTAACTACAAGGCATAAAAGCAAATCTTTCCAAATGAAATTTTTGATCTCTAATGTGTGATTCTTATGCCAGGTGATGTTGTCAGCATAGTTTCCTTGATCAGGTAATTAGCAGCTCTCCTCTTGTTGTTTTGCTGGAGGCAAACAACAGGTCTGTTGTCCCAGTAACAGTATAAGAAAAGAATATTGGGGCAAGAAGTTTCTATTAGAAATAATATAGCTATCTTAGAGTTCGAGTGATTCTCAAGTCAGATGAGAGTGCCAAAGAATTAGATACACCATAGTGGAAGTAAGTCTTAGCATTTTTCTAATTAGTCCTAAACAATAACAGCTGTCTCTTTGGACCAGAATTATTCAGACTTTTAAAAAATAGTATTTTTAGTAGCTAGTTTTAATTTATCCAAGTGAACAAAACACTAAATATACACGTTTAAAAGCAGATGTGAAAGGCCAGTGATTACAATCCAATCCCACCACCACACTGCTTACTTTGTACTTAAAAACGTCCCTCAAAACGGATGCTTTTATTCACAGATACGGTTTGAGGCCCAGCATGAAATTTTAAAGAAAAAACATTAGAATTCTTCTTTCTGGGTCATAACGGCTGCTGTATTTGGTGCAGCCTGTTCCTACTTTGCAACTGGAGGAGCTGAACTTTTTTTTTTTTTTTTTCCATTTTGTAAGCATAAGGAGTGGGTCAGATGTTATAAAATGACTCCCTTAGCCTGCTGGTACTTAAATCTCATATACATGTTGCTTTTTAATCCTTAAACCTTTGCTTTTCTTCATGCTCTAAAAACCCTCAGTCTTGGTATTATAGAGCAAGCCATACGTATACCTAAGATCCAGAAGTGATAGGCATTCTTTCATTACTTTATACGCATTTCAGATAAACAGGAATTTGCAAGTCACCTCAGTGTGCACTTGCAGGAACTTTCTCAAGCCAAAATGCAATGGTGAGTGCCCTTTTACTTTACAGAAAGCACCTTACACAAAGGTTTTTCCAGAGTGAAAGCCTCCAGCTGTTTTTATCATGTGTATGAAGAAATGACTCATTAGACTTTGAGGAAAGAAAAAATGTGATTGTAGCTCTGGAGGGTGTGATGATAAAGGCTGTCCAGTGGAAAAGGGAAGAGTAGTTCACTGGTATCTGCTTGAGAACTGCTTTAAGTGTTTTATATGATTCGTAGCATAAAATGCTGAAAAAATCCTTGCACCATGGAGTCATCTCCCAGATAAGTGTCAAAGTAGCTTTAGAAAGAGACGGGAATTCCCTGTTCCACTTGTGAAAGTGGAGTTGTAAGTAGAGTTTTAGGACACAGATGGAGACTCTAGATTTGAAGTGGGCAAGGGCACTTTATGTTGTGCTACTGAAAACCTGCTTCCTCCTTTTTTCTCTTCTGTAAATTCTTTGAAATGTGGATTGTGACTTATTTTGTTTCTGTTTTGCCTAGTAACACATTGGTTGAAGACTTTTCAGATATTGCTCCAATTTCTGCAGTAACGTGATTTAGGTCGAATTTCATGATTGTATCCATGTGCAAACTTTATTTAAACATAGGCCTAAACACGATTGCTTTCAGTGGAACTGAAGCAAGCATTAAGTGTTCTTTGGATTTAAAGCCTTGTAAGTGCTTCCTGTACACTGATGATAAACTACAGAAATAAAAAGCTAGCTGTGTAAGTGTGATAGGCCAAATATATTTGTGTTGATATCAGTTGGCTGCATCAGGTATTCATATGCAGTCTCACTGTCAACCATGGCTGAGTTTTTTTTTTTTTTCCTTATAGAGTCTGTTTGTAGAAAATAGTTAAATGAGTGCAATGAAAGACGGTACTGAAATATCTTCAAGTTGTACCTGAGCCAGCGTCTGGCCATGTTCCTTCCTGTGCGTGGGCTTCTTCCTCTCATTCAGCTCCAGAAACAAAAATAACACATACAAAAGAAATTCTGATTTTTTTTGATTCCAGGTGAACTGATGAATGCTGGCAGATGCTGACACTGTGGATACTGTTACTCTCTGTCCTCTTTTTGTCTAGTAAATTTGATTTAGAATCCTGTCATGCAGTGGTGTTTGAGTTAGTAATTTTTAATTGCTCATCTAAAGACATTAAAGGGTAAAACTGACATATTGTAGTTGAATTTACTCCCCCTAAGTCCCATAAAGCAGTCAAACCAAATTTATTTTTTCCAGTCCTCATATCCACAATTGCTTTTTTCTCAAGATAAAGACCTATACAGTAACTAATTACATATAACTATGTTTCTTTAAGCAATAAAAAAAGTTTATGCTATCATATTGTGGTTTTACACTAGGATTACAAGTAGCCTATAAGAACTAAGCACAGAAATTCATATATTTTTCTTTATTTCCTCCGTAGTCTCAGTCCTAAACTTAGTTTAAAGCTGACAGATGCCTGCTTTTTTTTTTTAATGACATCAGTTGCTTTATTTTATTTTATTTTATTTTATTTTATTTTATTTTATTTTATTTTATTTTATTTTATTTTATTTTATTTTATTTTATTTTATTTTATTTTATTTTATTTATTTTTATTTATTTTTTTTTCCAGATACAGTTTTTAATTCTCATAGTACATTGTATTTCTAGAAATAAGACTATGTCTATACAGGAAACAACTGATGTAATTAAAGATCCATTTTTAGACATACTTAGTTAAGCCACTCTATGTTTATATGTAATGTCGCTATATAGTCATACGTGCAGCTTTCAGTAGTTTATTTTGGTCTATTTCATTTCCAAAAGGATTTTTACGGCTCATTTAAGGTCACAGGAGTAGTAAAAGGTCTTTGGTGTGAATGAAATGTAGAGCCATTACACCGAGGCCTGTACTGTAAGCAATAGCTATTGAATTCCTGCCATAAGACCTGAGTGCCTTAGAAAACTTGGGAAGTTAAAACTAGCCTTGAGACTCAATCATAGACTTCTGCACGTTTCTTTCAGTTTCATGGCTGCATAAATAAATAAAAACGTGCCATTAATTATGTATTAATATTTCCTGATTTACACTTCTGAAAAAGGTAAGCCAGTGCTGTTACTCAGATAAGTTTTCCTTTCATTTGTGACAGAGACCTTATAGAGCAGAAATACCAGATATCCCTGATAACATTGCTTCAGCCATTGTTGGATTAACCTCTTGTCTTTCCCTCTTTCTGCACTTTCTGTTTTCTTAGATATTGATTGATTCTGCTACTTTTAAGAGTTATTTACAATGTGAGTCTATCATCTCTATCTATTTGCTGGCAAATGCTAGTGACAAGAACTTACTGGTTCCTTTATTTTTCAGCAGAGAGTTTCAGCCAAAGCCTACTGAGAAACATGAGAAAGTTTTTGTTAGCTGTTATGGTCTTGGTATCATTCTGTGTTGTTGTATGTAACAACTAAATGGTAGTTTAGAGATAACCAACCAGCTCAGTTACTGGCAGCAACATTATGAGCCAAGTCAGTACAACTGCGCTACTGCCGATAACTGTGGTAGTGTATGCAGGGCTAGCTAGCTCTGTCCTGTGTGGCCTTGTGTCATGCAGGCATGCTATAAATTATGTTACACCTTGTTTTTATTTTTCCTTGATTCAAATTCAGAAGAGATGCTATTCCCTTACTGCATAGGAAATCATAAGTTAAGGCTGCAGGCCCTACTGATGTATGCAAAGTGTTTTGTGACTTTGAGAATGTAAATTATATGAAGGGCAAGCTATTCATCCTCGCAATTTCTTTCGGCCTTGGAGTATTTATAGAGGCTCTCTGTGGAGCTGCACTGTCAAGCATCCCCCAGCTGTGGAACAGCTTATGAATGGTTCTCTGAGGAGTATGTATACACACTGAAAACTCATTAATAGTCATACACAGTCCTAGAAGCAAGAAGATTATTCCTACAGCCTCACTTTATCCATAAAATCTTTGGGTTTGTTTCTTTAACTGTGGCATCTTCTGCTTTGGAGTATTTTTTGTTACTGCTCAAGGTTGGCTTCAAAAGGGAGTGTCATGGTGCTCGCTACTTTAATGGCTAACAGGCATTCAGGGTCTGTCCTCTACTGGATACTCAGCTGTTTGCAAGACCTGCAGTAGAGAATCTAAAAACACTTGAACGTGTGGAGAACAGAGCTGTAAATAGAAAACATGGAAGACTGAAATTTTAGATTTTATGGCAGGGAAAATGTTTGGTGCACAGAGTAAGAAATAGAGTATAAAAAAAATACAAAATTATTATGTAGAGTCATAAAAATGTTTCTATCTACCTACATGTATGGATTTCTTTAGTTACAGAGGAGAAACTGAAAGAAACAGGGACTGACAGCAGACAGGAAAGCTGATGTAGATTAAAGCTGAGATGGTGAAGTGGAAGACAAGATAGAGGAATTGGGAACAAGCAGGCAGGCTGCACAGGGCAGAGGGAATTCAGAGGTCCCTGCCAGAAGTGGACCCATACCACTTCTGTTGGAGGAGCCTCTTGCTGGTTCTCTGCACAATGGCGCTGGGAAGGTGAGAGCTCCGTGCTGGTCCTAGGATCTTCAGAACAGGAAAGCTGTTCTACAGAGTCTGAGCTGCGTGTTCTTGTTGGTCGATCATTTTTATTCGATACACAGTATTTCGCTTAGAGACCACTAATGATAAATCTTTACTATTCTTTGTTCCATATCCATTGTAAATGCTTTGAATTGCACCCACAGATTCATGGTTCAAGTTATAAATCTATGAAACTGTTCATTGGCATCTTATGAGCTATAGATTTTTCAATTGCCAGATGACCTGATGAAGATTTTCTGTTCCCAAATTCAGGGTGTGTCTATGTTTACATTTTAGATCTGATCAGTAGTGTGTTTTGAGTGCATACGCTGATCTTTCCCAGTTGCAGAGGTTTTGTTTGTATTTCAGAGTGCACAAACTGGATTCCTTTCAGGCTATTCTAAACCAAAAGATGTGATCCAGCATTCACTTCATGGGACCTGACTAGAGATACTCCAAAGTACTTCCCAAAGATGTCTATAGCATGGATACTGTGTCCTTTGTACCAACTGTTTTGCTATTTGGGTCCCTTCCTACTCCACTGTGCTACTTGTTACAGCTGACATTTAGACACTGGGAAAAAAAAAAAAAAAAAGTACCAATACAAATGGAAAAGAAGCGTTGGGCTACCATATTGATTCAACCCTGTTGACTTAAGTGCGGCCGATTTTAAACTACAGTTTAGGAACTGCTGTTTGGAATGTGAAGGATTTTATGTGTGAAATTGTTAGCATGGTTTTCTGAGTTAGACTTCATCCTGTCATATTCATATAAAAAGCTACAGGAATATGAGAAGACTGGAAGAGTCCAGCTTATTCTTCTCCCACAGACACTTGACTTAGTGATAGTCAAGAAAATGAACAGAAGCTAAATGATAAAAAAAAATAATAATTAAAAAAAAGTCATCATGCTATTAGGCAGGAAGACTATTTTTTTTCCAGAAAGAACACTGTATTCATTAATATTAATGGCCCTAGAGCATGTGCTAATTCTTTGCTTAAGATATCTTAAATGCCATCTGCTCCTGTCACTTTTTTGGATGTTTGTCACCATCTGAGGAACCTCTCACAAAACAAATTTCTATCAAACAGTAACTTTTTTTTTTTTTGTGCTCTTCTTTTATGACTGTGGTTCTTGTTAAGTTATTTAAAATATAACAATTTTAAATTGCTTCTTTCTCTTCTGTAGAAGACAAACTAGGGATGATTTTGAAGCTTTTACTTAAAGGATGAGATTCCACTCTTCAAATAAGGGTCCTGAATATGACTTTTCCAGTAAGCCATCCTTAAGGCTGACTACAAAGGCCTGAGTTGTGAAGTTTGGGGGTTTAGGGGTTATCTTTGCCAAAAAAAAAAAAAAAAGGTGTTCTGGCTGTCTATCCCTGTGCCTATCCATGGTGCTGTGTTTGCGAAAGACAGGACTTGCTATAAATTTACAACATATCAGTTTACAGCATTCAAGTTCTCTCAAAAAACAAACAAACAAACAAAAAAAGAAGTTGGGAGTGTGTGAATTAGTGAAACTGATGAAAGTAATTCCTTGCAAGCTGGGTTAGGAAGGCCTTTCCATCTTTCCATGTAGCAATGTGGGGAAACAAGTTAGAGATTCATCTAGCATCTGTTCCTGGTGCTACCCTCCCATCTTTAGATTTTATCATCTTGAAAAACTCTACTGTCTCTAACACATAGAGACATGACGTGACACAGTAGACCTGACATGTCTACTGCCATGTGTGTCTGAGATGAGTTCTATAATGCAGTAAGATAAAAAAGCCTTGCCATTTTCATAATACATTTACATTAAATTTGAAGCTGTTGCATTCTTCTGTCTTTCCCAATTTAATTAATAAATATCATATCTCATCATTTCAACCCGCTGTGCATACTCACAAGCTCTTTTTCATGCACTGAGAAGCAAGTGAAATCAGTGTGCAGTGTCACAAGGAAGTGAGATCCTTTTGATTCTTGCAAATCTGTATCATAAAAATTAAGCTGTGGGGTGTCTCATCCTCCTGAAGAATCTTCATGTAAGATGAAATGAAATAAGATCTGCAGATTACCAGAGGGAATGAGAACAAACAAACAAACAAAAAACACAAAAAACACTAATAGGATTTCGCTAAAAGCAGAGATCACATGGGAGGTAGACTTGTTCAAAGAACACATTAGCTCTTTTCTTGTACAAGGAAGTAGCATTAGAAGGGTGTATTCCAGCAAGCCTGACAGACAGCCTCTGGGGTCTCTCAAGGGTGGCTAAAGTCATAAGATGTATTAGTCTTTGCTCTGTTACCAGTCTTGAAAAGCCATGTATTCTGTTCTGCTGCAGCCTGTTCTGCTACAGCCCTGGGGGAAGTAGTGATGCAAGAGAAAACCATTTTTATTTTTCTTTAGTTGTTATTGTTAACCTCTTGTAATGATGTACAGGCCTGTGCAGTGTGCGAGAAACTGCTTTTATGCTGCCATAGTGTTTCACTGCAGAATAATCAATATTATATCTCCGGATTCAAAGCCTGCCTGTAGCAAATCTGGTTGGAGGCAAGGTGCTCTAACAAAGCTTCAACCCTAGGTTTTAAGCTACAAAACCATTTGTTTAGGAGGAGTTCTCTCTGCCACTGGAGTAGGCAAATTATTCCTGCTCTGCATGCTTCAAAACAGGGCGTGTTGATTCGAGTGTTTATGCTTTCTCTCCTGCTGCTTATGTGGTGGTGTTTCTTCTCAGGGCTCAACTTTTCTCTGAGCTGTAGATTTTAGCAAGAAGCTCTCTTTGTTCAATTTTTTAATTGCCTTCTGTGCATCTGGCTTTTGATTCTCTCTGTGTTGTTTCTTTGTTCAGAGATGGTTTTTCCATTTTTTGGTACAAACCTTAGAGTATCGACAAGAAACAAAAATGAAAAACAACCTAACTCTCCTTACAGGTAGTACTTTGTAATTTTCTTGGGAAAAAAAAAAAGAAAAAGTGAGCCTTACAAGAAATTATGAACTCTAGTAATTAGTACCACTACATATTATGATTCATAATGTACATATTATGATGCATAAATGTGAATCAGTTAATATGACTTGACTTTCCGTGTCACTACTTTTTTTCTAAATAACCACATCCTGTCATGCTCCATTCTCCAGGAGGAGGTAGCAGAAAACAGAGTAATTTGTTTTACTACTATGTATCATAATGAATTAGTTTGGAAAAAAAATGAGGAAAATAATTTCAAACATTTTAGCCACAGCAAATGTTTGTCTGGAAATTCTGTTGCAGCTGACGTTGTCTTAGTAAACCACATACTGTACTGAATGCTTCTGTGTTTTCTTTCTGAAGCCAGCAAACTGAAGGAGCGTTGTTACACCAGAACACCTGTAGTTTGGATGAGATTCTGCAATTGCTTGTTTCTTGACTTTGCCTTCCTGATTGGACCTTATCTCATGGGACAGTGGGTTGCATTTGATGAAACATAGGAAGCATATGTTTGTTGAGCTCTTCAATGTATCTGCTAAAGGCATTACACATGAGAAAAAAAAATAAAAAGCTTCTTTATAAGCTGTGCCAAAATAAGAGAAATAATCAGATTTCATGTAAACAGTGTTACGGCCATCTGCAGTATCACTCTCTGGTTATTGCACATATGCTTTGTTTTAGACAGCCACTTCACTCTTTTTCTGTTGTAGAAAAACATTTTTCATTGCATCACCAATCATCTCTAAGGACTTTAAACCAAGTTTCCATACACCTGCAAGACCACAAAATTTCTGCTTCGGGGGTTTTAAGGAATTGTTTTTTCTAAGGCTCTAAGGATGCAAACATGAAACAGGAATTCAACTGTAAAGTATTTGGGAGGATTTTTTTTTTTTTTAATTAACATGAATGTAATATTAGTGGAAGGTTTTAAACTGCTTGCTCTGGTATTTGATTGCTACTAACTAGATCTGATCCAAAGGCTGTTGTTGATTTAAAGGAGCTTTCGGATTAGGTTTCATGACAGCCATCCAGGTCATCTGCTCCCCTGATCTTCTGATCTCACCTAATGCAATATTTGGTTGCAATAATTATTTAAAAAATATTCATTTTGAAAAATGAATTTTACTCATGTTTTCCAAATAGATTTGGCAATAATAATAGCATTTTAATTATTTGGTAAAACGGGGAACTTTTTTTCAAAGTACTGGAAAATGGATGGAATAACCAAATTCTTGTGTCAACAAGAATGAATTCTTAAGTTGTCACTTAACTAACTGCCCAGCTGCTTGCCAGACTGCATACTGCAGGTACCTTCAAAAGATACTGGGTCCATGACTGGTTTTGTCCACTTGCTCAGAAGGGAACAGAGATCTGAAAGCTGTGGCTAGAATCACACATCAATTTTTTAAAATCAAAAGCCATGGTTAATCTCAGTTCTTATGTTACTGCCAGTAAGCAATGTGAATAAATCCATGTGTCGATAAAATAGGTTAGCCTAAGGTCAAAGCAGAAATGATTAGGATAATGTGGCTTTGAACTTGAGAAGCTGTGTTTGTACCTATCATTTGTTCATTTTTTCCTGCTCACTTTTTCATTTATCAGTCTGCAAGGGCAGTATTAAGTTCCCATAAGTGAAAGATAACGACTAAGGTCTGCTTCATCTTAGTTTAGGTTGTTGCTTTTTGTTTGCACTTTCTTTCATGTTGTCTTGAACAGCTGGCATTTTATTTTCATCTCATTTAACAATGCCAAAGACTAAATGTGTGTATTATTGATAAACAGTGTTGGCTTTGCCTGTGAGAAGCCGTGCCACTGTGACACTGGTAAGGAAATGCATGTTGTAGCTAGTTGTAGTCTGAATTCTGTGGAGAGCACATTTTGTCCTGAAAGTAGAAAGAAAGTGTGGGTGGGGCTGGCATAGCTGTCTGCTCATTTTGGGTTCCTAATTTGTACTTTTTTTTTTTTTCCCCTGGGTTTTTAATGTCCAACAAAAGCAGCATGAAATCCTACCCTTGTTTTCATGTACTTCCTGTAAAGAAAATAATTTAATCAGTTTTCTGTACTATTCACATTCTAATTTAGAATGTCTGGTACTGGTACACATCATGCATTTTTAGTTTGATTAGGAGAACAATAAACTATTGCAGGGGAGCTAGAAGTTGTATGTTTCTAGAGAGTGATTTGTCCCTCAGTGTAAAATTCTTTGTCTTTGCCAAAGCTTTACCATGTAATTTCAGGTCTTCTGATATTTTCAAGAAAAATCTGTATTTCAGTGGTAAGATTTTCAGTAACAGTGTCCTCTAACAAGATATAGTAAAACCATTATTATAACTTCTTGATTCTAACTGAACACAATTTTTTTTTGGTGTTAAATTCAAATAACTTGTTTTAATTGTCATTGGTAATGTAGGGTCTATATTACCAAACAATATAGAGAATTTTCTTTTATGATGCTTGTTTAGTTAAATATTAGATTAGTAGAGTTCTATTCTTATGTATTAAAACTTCTCATCTCGTTTAAGTATTCAGTGCTAGGGCAATGCAAGGAACTTTTGAATATTGAAGGTCATTTTGAATTCAGTAAAATAAAAGTAAATAATGCTGTGACCTAATTCTAGTTTCGTTAATTACTAGAGGCCAGAGTCACATTTAGATACTCATGGCTGCTCACTGAATTTGAGCATACTGGTTGAACTCACATTTGAACTATGGCCCTATAGCAGACCTTACATTTAATGCAAAAAGAGGCTAAACCTTTTGAAGCAGTCTAGGAGATAAATGTAAATTACTGTCTTGACACAACTCTCACAGAGTACAGAATCCCCCCAAAGGCGAAAAGGGAACTTAGTTTAGTTGGCAATGTCCATCTAATGCTTCCAGCATCATAAAGTACTCCTCTAGAAAGAAAATGAACAGCTAGGGCTCCAAATTAATTATTCACATACTAAAATAAAACAAAACAAACAGAAACCTTTTCACCTCTGCCAGAAGATAACTGTAGTTTAAAGGGGTAGGAAGACCCTTTTTAGAGTCTTATTTATATCCATGGTATAGGGAAGTACACAAAATGGCACAAAATTTGCTTTCAGTAGAGAAAACTTGTCTTGGGTTTGACCCCAGTATTTCCATGATTTGTACAGGAGGAAAGGAAAGGGAAGATTTGCTGCATAAATCATCTTCAGAGGGGAAGAATGCTAGATACTTCACTGTGCACTAGAAATCTGCAAACATACACATAAATCTCCAATTTCATCATGTAGTGATATCATTTTTTCATTTCCCTGTCGACCGTGTTTTTCCTCTTTCTTATGTTCTGTAGAACTACAGGGCTTAGGTCCAAATAATAGTGCTTTTAGGATCTCCTGTTAAATCAGTAAAGAATCATTTTCAGCAATGCTCTTTTCTTTTTTTCTTTGCTCAGCAGGAAGAATTGTTTCATGGACTGAACATGGTTTTATTTCTTGTAACTATTTTCATTTTATACTCTTTGTCCAAAGGGAACCCATTCTGACATGAGAACCTTCCACCAGCACTTGGGAAGTAAGTGTTATGTTGTTAAAGCAGCAACTATGTGAGGAAATAACTGAACAGTTTTTTTTTTATTATTATTATTTTTATTTGATGTCAATTAGAATGAAACAGGCTGTGTGGTAGGGGCAAAATATTTTAACCTCAAGCTATTAAATTCCATTTCCAAATTACACTGTAGTTTAATGTCATGAACCAGCCACCCACTGCAGACAACCATGTTTCAGATGAGTTTTCTGTTGTGTTCTACTTTTTCTGCAGGGCTAGCCAGCAGTGCCTATGTTACAGTTACAGAACATAAATTGCTTTCCTGAACTCTGGGAATCACTTTAGTACATTTTGAAGCACTACAGGATTTTAAATGTAAAAGTATTAATATTTCACTGTTGTTAAGAAACTGTCTCACTTGCTCTTCTGTGTAGCATATTCTGCAAATTAATTACTTGGCAGGTCTGAAATACCTGTTTTTATTAGGCATTCAAAGACAGAATATCACATTTTATTCTTTTGAAGTAAATCACTATCCAGTAAGTATCTTACTGCTCATTTCTCCCTCACCACCCCAATTTGTTCATAAGCTGTTTCATACCTTTTTGATTTATGTCTGTTACTTGTGTATGTCCATGAATACAAAACGTACCCCTATGAATGGAGATAGGTCAGTTGCGTGTTCAGATTTTGAAAAAAATATATATATCTTTTTGGATTCTTTTCTCATGAACTCAGATATAAAATATAGATCAATCCAAACTGAGAGTACTGCTGCCAGATGGAATGCGTATAATCTCTCTGCAGCTTATGTAGTTTCATGGTCAGAACAAAACCCTTTCTTTTGAAAGTTATCATTTAAAGACATCTGGGATAGTGAGCAGATAATGGTCATTCTCTTGAATTTAAGTACACTTACACATACTCAATATCCTTATTTATAGGTCTACTTCTTAAGCCTATGTGGATATTACTTTCCTTATCCTTTTGCAACATTTCATTTTTGATTACTGAAATAAAACTAGCTTCTCAATAATTTCATAGAATCATAGAATCACAGAATGATTTGGGCTGGAAGGGATCTTAAAGATCATCCAGTTCCAACCCCCCTGCCATGGGCAGGGACACCTCTCACCAGACCAGGTTGCTCAAAGCCCCGTCCAACCTGGCCTTGAACACCTCCAGGGATGAGGCATCCACAACTTCCCTGGGCAACATGTTCCTGTACCTCACCACCCTCTGAATGAAGAATTTCCTCCTAAAATCTAATCTAAATCTCCCCTCTTGAAGTTTAAAATCATTCCCCTTTGAGTATTGAAAAGCTGCAGTGAGGTCTCCCTGGAGCCTTCTCTTCTCCAGGCTGAACATCCCCATCTCTCTCAACCTTTCTTCATAGGAGAAGTGCTCCAGCCCTCTGATCATCTTCATGGCCCTCCTCTGGACTCATTCTAACAGGTCCACACCCTTCTTGTGTTGGGGGCCCCACACCTGGAAGCAGCACTCCAAGTGGAGCCTACAAGGGCAAAGTAGAGGGGGACAACCCTCTCCCTTGACCTGCTGGCCACTTCTCTGTTGATGCAGCCCTGGATGCAGTTGGCCTTCAGGCATTGGCACTGCAGGCTCATGCCAATCTTTCCATCCACCAGAACCCCCAAGTCTTTCTCTGCAGGGGTGCTCTCAATGAGTTCTCCACCTGGTCTGTACTCCTGTCTGGGATTGTCCCAACCCACGTGCAGCAACTTGCACTTAGTCTAGTTGTACCTCATTAGGTTCACGTGGGTCCACTTCTCAAGCTTGTCCAGGTCCCTGGACAATAGCATAAGATTTTCTTTGTATGCTTAGTAAGTAAATTCCTAGTAGTAGCTATGTCACTTGCAAAGTAATATCCTAGTGTAACTCTAATATCAAGCGACAATAAAACCTAAAAGCTGCATGAAAACTGAAGTTAGAAATTGATATCCTAAGAGGCCAGGTAAGAAACATTGTACTCCCAGGCATAGAATTAAATTGTCTTGTATTCTTAAAAGTGCATTGGATATAAGCAGTGGCAGAATCCTTCTTTTAGGTATAATCAAACAGCTCAAATTAATTAACCTTTATGTTCAAGGCTTTGTGTGCTTTATCATTTACATGTAAAGAGACTGCAGTTCTTGAGCAACAGGGCTCAGAAATGTGTTGCTTTGATCTGTCACAGGTGACTATAATGATCAAGGTTTTGGATAATATTAATAACATTTTGAGAGACTGTTTTTGAAGATTCCTTCCTCTAAAGGCAACTGGAGTTAGGAAAAACAGCTTCATCTATAGCTTGGGAGTCTGTTCAATGCTAGATATCTCTCCAATAGTGTTTGAAGGCATCTGACATTTGGAGGTAATTCCCAAGGCAGACAAATGACACTGTATCATCTCTAACTGATTTTTACAGCAGTAAACTGGCAACGTGAAGTAAGCCATGTTCAGAGTGAATTTTTAAAATGCATTTCAGCTGCATATCTGGAAACATATAACGGTACTTTGAAAACAACCTCTTATAGCATGAAGTGGAGTTCCAATTTTCCAAAACCCCTTGGATTGAAACAGTGAGGTACTGGAAAGGCATGATTTCTAATATTGTTCAGGCTTAAGCAACTGCATTTAGGTAATGTTTTACCACTAGGTTACAGTCTGCTTTACCTTCTGACATACTGATTGTCCTCAAAGGTCCCAGAGTAATTTGTAATCTGAGATGACTAGAAAACTTATCCTCTATTTTTTGGAATTGTATTAATGCAGAAGGTGGACTTCACCTTGAGAACTGACACCTGAGGTGAGGTATGTTGTTGTCTGTGAATGCACTGTGTGAACTTGCTGTAACCACTTGGCCTTGAAAGAAGTCCTAACCACCTCAAGGGGGACACTGGCAAATGACTTTTTCTGGAGCTTGTTGACTAAGCTTCTGCTTTAATGATTCTACACTAGCTGTTTTGTTTGTAGAAGCTGTGCTGCTTTGAAGGTAGTTCCCTGATATCTCCACTTACTGTGTGTTTTGTTCTCAAAACAGATTTCTTTCTAAACATGAAATTCTTCCCTAAATAGAGCCCCTATTCCAGTCCCATTAAGATCTGAATTGACGAGGGGACCACACAATTAAAAGGTTCTCTAGCACATACATCTAATGTGCATGTGCTAACAAAAATGTCTTAAAATTGTTGAGGGTTTCTACAGTATACTGAAGCAGGTATATGTGACTAAGTGCAACTCATACTTTTCTGACTAGCAGCCCTTGCATTTTTGTAAATCTTTCTTATTCTTCATTCATCTACCCTTTTTTTTTTTTTTTTTGGTTGGGGGGAGGGGGGCAGGGGCAGAACCTACCATACCTTCTGTTGTCATGCTGAACTTTGATCCCATTATTTTCTCTTCTATGATTACTTTGATTTCATCCTCTTAAAAAATCAAGCAAAGTGCAAAACAATGACTGGAGGAAGTGACAGTGCTGATAAAAGTCTGCCATTGGAGGGCCAGAAGTTGCCCTAGTTGCTGAATAATCAGAATATCAAAATGTTGCTAAACTTTTGAATGCCATTGTGTGAGAAATTACTAGCGAACAATACTGAATAAAATTCAATGTGATGAAGATGGTGTACCTGAATAACTGCATATGGAGTGTTGCACAGCAGACATATACCAAGTAAGAAGAATTTTAAGAGATCTTTGGACAGAAACACCCCGCTGAGCTTGTTGCTTACTTGAAAGAACACATAGTGGGTTGTGAGATGTGTCTATCATGTGAGAGAATCTGAGCTCCAGAGAACCTGGAGCTTTCTGGCACTGCTCAGTGGTGTCTAGCCTTAGATCTCACAAGAAACCACTGTGAAGGCAAATTCCAAGACATTTTCTGGCCCACCATCCATCCTGGCTGCTGGGTGTCCCGTGTCCCCCCCGTCCCCCCCCCCCCCCCCCCTTTTAGGCCTACACTCCTTGATTCCAACTAGGTAAGCATACTGCTTCTCTGTATGTCTTTCAACTAGGGAGGGTGCTGATGAAATTAGGGCATTCAGCTGCTTACTGTGGAGAAGTTCATGTAGAATCCTGGACTAACTCTTTTCCTCTGGCACCATGATTTGTGGAACATATCTTCCTTATAGTCACTAGCTACGTCAAAAGCTGCTTGCTGAGTAGGTTACCGAATGAGACATGCTTGAGGCATACATGACAATGCAGTGCTCTCTCAGGCTGCTGGATTTTGCATGACACCCCTAACAATTCTGCCTATATTCTTCATAGAAATGTAGGACCCTGAGGAATGCCATTTGCTCATCTGTGAAAGTTTCTCTCAGAGTAGCTGCTGTGTTTCTGGAATGAAGTTTTTTACTGCACTGCTATCTAACCTTAGAGTTGTCAAACATCCAACTGAAGAGATGGGTTGGGCAGCAGACAGCTTGCCGTGGCTCAAAAGTAGAATGAACAGGGGGAGAAAACTTTTTTTTTTTTTTTTTGTATAAGTTGCCTTACAAACATAATGGTGACAATGGTGCAGTTGAGGGTGCATCCTGCTGATGCTTTGAATGTTAGAAGAGAAGCTTCCTTTTGGTACCCATCTGAGGAAGGCGCCTAATGGAAATGCTACGGAGTGGCTAGAGGCCTTTCAGAGATGAAGGGTTCATTATTTCCAGCTGCTTAGCTGAACTCCGAGGCCATGAGAACAAGGACACTTGTATTTAAAGTAATCCAACATTTCCTAAAATACACAGATTTCTCTTCCTCTCAGCAGGCAAGCGCTGGGCTCCTGATTTACTCCCAGAATTATTTCAGGAAATATTCTTTAACATACTATGTATGTTCAGAAAGGCAAACAACTGTGAAGAATCCTGGCATCTCTGAAGTCAGTGGGAATTTGTTTTCAAAGGAGTCAAAGTTCATCAGGTTTGCAATCCAGGTTTGTAAGCAGGGAGCTGAGTTTAGGTATGTGTCTGAGTTTCCAACAATTATTTTAAAGGGCTTCTCTGAATTTGTTGAGAAGTCATAGTGGTTGTAAAAGGTGCTGCCCATCATCAAGAATTGTATTTTTGTTAGCATAAATAACTGCAAGTGCAATTGCTGCCATTCTCTCCCCATTGCTTTTGAAATATTTTTTCCCTTTACATTCCTCCCTTTCTGTAGTGGCTCAGATTCCTATGATGCCACCAGATCTGTTTGGGCATTGAGTCATAAACATCTCATGATTTCTTTATTTTTGGTTTAAAATGATAGATGTGAGTTCTTATTATTTACCTCTTTTTATTTATTTATTTTTTTTCCTGATTCTTTTGTGCATACTGTTCATTTTTGATTATATTCTTTATACACATAAGAAACATATTTAAACCTCTCCCTGAAACTGAGGTACTTAACCATCTTTAAAAAATATAGTTTAGACACATCTCCCAAAAGCTGCAAGCCTCTCAGTACAATCTTCAGGGTTTAAGGACTTTATCTGCGGATTTGACATGACAATTTTTCATGATAGAATTTCTGGCATTTTTTCTTTATTTAAAAAATCTAGAAAAAGCATACGCATTTAGTTCAAACATTAAACAGAATAACATGTAGTTAGGCTATTAGGCTTGTCCTGACAGACTTGGTGTTTGTCAGTAAAGAACTTTCTTGTGGCCTTGCTGAAGATAGATGTACCTTGACTCAGATCAAAACAAAGTGAATGATCACCTTCCTCCTCTCAACATTCCAACAATTCATAATTCTTTTGAGATCTTCAAATAAAGTTTGATCTATGGCTTGCTGTTGATCTTAGAAGGTGTATGTTTATCATATGTTGAAAAAATATCATTGCCCAGAAATCTAATACTGCTGAAGATTGAATGTCTACATAATAGATGCAAATTTTATCCTATTTTACATTGAAAACAATGATAACAGCTATCATTACCAAACAAGAATAACTAGAAAAATTGATTCCCTTTTCTGGAGATGAAATGTATTTCTTGACTAAGGACTGTCTGGCAGTAATTACCAAATGTATTTGCAATTTAGGAGGACTAGATGAAACACTTAACACTAGAAAATAATATCAAGATGACTAGGTTAGGGTAGCCATGCTCTGGTATTGACTACTTTCCTTATTTTTTTGTATATACTGTATTAAGTTTGTTTATGTGAATATATGTATACACACATATATGTAAGGTTTTTTTATAATATAAGTTAGTTGAAGCATTTGTACAATTACCTGTCCATTTTGAAGAAATTGACTGATATGTTGCTCTACCGCTGGTAATATCTTCTAATAATCTTTCAGAGGTGCAGGCTATTTTTGCCAGTTAATGTGTTTGTATAATTTTTTATGCAGATATCTACTTTTCTTTAGAGCTGTTTAGTGTCTTCCTTATCAGACCAATTTTTTTTTTTTTTGGCTAAAACTTGGAAGTTGTTCTGTGGTGTGTGTGAGAGTACTTTGCATAATCTCTTAAAGAATGCAGGAAACAGAGCCCAAGAGAAGGAATGCATCTAACTAGCAATCTTCACCTTGAATATCACTAAGGTTTTCAAGTTTTTTTTTTTTTTTTTTTTTTTAATCATTCGCCTGGCTCGAGACTCTGTAATTTTATTTCCCTTATGACAAAATTGAACAGACTGTGGTTTGCTTATAGATATATGCATCACTATCAGGGGACTACTTCTTTTTATTGCTGATTATGAAACCATTTGCATCCCAAAAATGAAACATTACTGCTTCTTATGCTACAAGATGTGCTGTTGAAACTAAATTTAAGTGGATGAAAGCTAACAAACCTGGAAGAAAACAGTATCTTTCTTGTTTTTCTCTTTTTGAAAAGTACAGCATAGTGTAAGACTGTAGAATTCACAACTGTGTGTGAAACCTAAAATTTCCAATATTTCACAAGATTAATCTTCAGGAAAAAAATATTGTACTGTGGAAAACTATATTTTATCTAAGAGCTATTCATAGTTTGAATTTTTAAATCCAGGAGTTGAGATAAAATAAAATACTTCTGAAATTCTGGATGTGTTTTAGTATTGCAAAATATATGACACATTTTCTTATTCTGTCTTTGCATTTTATAGAACAGCAATGCTGACAGTAAAATGAAGATTGTTGATTCATTTAATAACTTTATTAATTCATTTAATTACTCTTCTGTAATGTTACACTGTAATAATGAAAACATGCCATCAAACTTGTGGAATTTTGCCACTGAATTGAAAGACCTACATTCAAGAGTTAGTTGCTGATAGAAATTTACTTTATAGTGTGGCCAAAATTGTGTGACCTATTGCAGTGTGCAAAAACCACTTCATCGAAATAAACGCACTCAAATATACACAAGAAAAAATAATAGAACGTAGATAAATCTAGGCTGTTATGAAATAAGCAAGTCAGTAATAACAGGATGGAGTTCTGCTTTGAAAAGTATATATGAAACTTTTTTTTTTTTTTGAAAATGAGTATTTACCTCAGCATTACAGATTATAATATTTTTTGGATAACGTCTTCAATTTCTTCATAAATAGCGTATAGTATGATGTTGATGCTGGCAACTCTGAAAGCTTTTAAAAATTGATGACTCATTTCAGAGGATGAACTGTAGTCATTCTCAGGCATGTGTTCCTCTGAAATGGAAGAAAATGGTATTTGGAAAGAACAGTGTGCTATCCATTTTATTTATTTATTTTTTTTTTCACGAGAATTCAACAGGGACAAAAACAGAGACTCCTTGGTACAGCTATTTTTTGGGGATATATTATTGAGGAAATAATTGTGGAATCTGAGAAAATAGTTCTGTTGACCATTGATATCCATTGTTTACTTTCCATCTGCTGCAACTAAAGTAAAGGACATTACATGGGATGTTTGCTTTTCCTCTAGAGTATGAAGTAGGAACACTGTGTTGTGCTTTGAGCATTTAGCAAATGACTGCAAAATAGAAGTTCTAAACATTGTATAATGTGATCAGTTTATGTATACAAATCTGTGTAGTTCTATGCTTGAATATCAGTAATCTACAGAGCATCTACTTCAGTTCTATCCATAAAATTTCTTTCTTTTTCTTTAATATGATCGGGTAAGATTGGCAGTGAAATTGGCTGTGATAATTAGTTGGTGTGTATATATATATATATATATTTGTCATCTAGAGGATAGAATGATGGCATTTAAGTTTAATGTATAACAGTATGTGGGTTTTATTCACCTCTGAGCAGACAGTGAAGACATTGTCAGGTCTCATGGAAAATTCTGAAGCTACTTAAAAGAACTTTTTTGGAAACTTTTGTCAGAAACCTGAACTTTTTTATAAAAGAGAAGAAAAATATATAAGCATCAAGAATATGTAAGATGGTTGAAATTAAATTTGAATATGATTGCCCACCTAGTTTTCTTATTTCTTGCATTGTGTAACGAACATCTGTGTCACCTGAAATGTTCATGTTTGTCTTACTGGCAAGTCATCTGTTATGGAGAAGTAGTTACAGCCTGACACTGCTGTGATCGGAAAAAAAAAAAAAAAAAAAAAGTGGAGACTGCCCACTTACATTATCAATGTTATTTTGGTTACTTATGACATATGATTTTGAAGACAGAAGACAAACTGGTTGATTATCTTCAAAGTTTCTATAGAAGCGATCCCATATACTGTCAGTTTATTATGATCTAACTATTGCTATGTATTCCCTGTATTACTGTGTTAGAGCTACCTTACCTTTTTAAATTGCATGTCTAGTCTGTTTTGTATCCTTCCATCAGGTACTATGTCTCCCCTCCCCTGAAAAATTAGAAATTCCACAGATTTGATTGTTTTCCTTTTGGACCGCAGGATGCTGGATATATCACAGTATTTACCTTCCACACACTTCTATATATGAGTTGGTTCTGATTGCAGTCTCTTTCCTTAACGAACCTCTAAATGAGAGATTAAATGTAGAAACATATGTTTTGTTAGTCTTTTTTTTTTTTTTTATCTTTTATATTATGAGAACTGACATGGAGCAACAGTTTATAAGGTTTCAAGACAGTCCGTTATGCCTAACTGAATTCTTCTAAATGTATTTTGCATACATAAGGGCATAAAGATTCATAAGGTCAGACCAGTGGTCCATCTAGCCCAGGCTTCTATCACTGAAATTGGAATTAGGATGTCTTTCCCCCTGTGTTTGGGGTTGGCTATTTTTACATTCCTCCAGCAGTTAAAATAATCAAATTAGAGATGGCAGAGGATACATTCCTGATGGTTACAACTCAATGTTTAAGAACAAAACAAAATAACAAATAAATAACAACGACAAAAAAAAACACAACCCCAAAGTCCCCTTTCCCTTCCTTCTGCCACCCCCCTCAAAAACAACAACAACAACAACAAAAAACCTAATATCCCCTTTTACAAGCTGCTGAAATACAGACTAGTTAAGTTGACAGTGAGATGGATTGAAAACAGTTTGAAATTTTGAAATTCCAGGCTCAAAAGACAAAGTCCAGCTGGAAGCCAGTCACTAGTGAAGGGTCAATATCGAGGCCAATACTGGTCAACCTATTTGTTAGGGACCTGGATGGTGGGCAGCAGGCACAAGCAGGAAGTTTGCAGGCAATACAAAATTGGGCAGAGTGACTGATACACTAGATGATTGTATTGTTGTCCATAGGGATCCGGACAGGCTGGAAAATAGGGTAACAAGAACCTAGAAAAGTTCAATGAAAAATCCTGGTAGACAGCAAGTTGCGTATGTACCAGCAGTGTCCCTGTGACACAGAAGGCCAAATGGCATCCCAGGGTATATTAGTGAAAGCACGGCAAGTATGTCAAAGAAGTGATCCATCTCTACTCAGCACTGGTGAGAGCACACCTGGAGTACTGTGTCCAGCTCTGGGTTCCCCAGTACAATAGAGACATGGACTTACTGAGTTTTAGTGGGCTTACAGGAAATCTCATTTAAACATAAGAAAACGCTTTTTTCATGGTGAGGGTGATCAAACACTAGAATGAGTTGTTCAGAATGTGTGCAGATTCTCAGCTGGGCACAGCCCTATTCAACCTGTTCTAGTTGACTGCTCTGTCCAAGGGGAGGATGGACTAGGCAATTCTGAGAGATCCCTTACAAACTTAATGATTCAATCATTCTGTGATTGATTTACCTTCAGTAAAAGATTTGCCTGTCCAAATCTTGAGCAAGTATGGCATCTGCTTAGCTGGCAGATCTTGGCATGCTTGCCAATGTCAGTTATGTTTTATTTATTTATTTTAAACTAGGTAGATTCTAGAGAATTGTTGTGAAACAACTAAATCTTGCTCAAAAAAATGACTTATTTTGTACTGTTCTCATCATTTTATTTTATTTTATTTTATTTTATTTTATTTATTTTATTTTATTTTATTTTATTTTTTTCTACTACATCATCTTTCTTCCCAGCCATCAAACTAAATAATCCCTACAGTAAATATTACATTAATTCTGGATAACTGTGTGCAGTTTGTTTATTATTTGAAATGGATGGATTTTGGCCATGATATATCCTTCATCCCAAATGACAAAATTGTTTTCCGTGTGTAGTTTTTCACTGAGAAGCAATTACATATGCTAGAGTACTAAAGTACTGTGTTCAGCTCCGGGGGCCCCAGAACAAGAAAGACATGAAGTATTAGAAAGAGGAGGACCACAAAGATGATCAGAGGGCTGAAGAAACTCTCCTATGAGGACAGGCTGAGGGAGTTGGGGTTGCTCAGCCTGGAGAAAAGAAGGCTCCGGGGAGACCTTATAGAGATCTTCCAGTGCCTAAAGGGGGCCTGCAGGAAAGACTGGGAGGGACTCTTTGTCAGGGAATGTAGTGATAGAACAAGGAGTAATGGCTTTAAACTGAAAGAGGGGAGATTTAAATTAGATGTTAGAAGGAAATTCTTCACTCAGAGGGTGGTGAGGCACTGGAACAGCTTGCCCAGAGAAGCTGTGGATGCCCCATCCCTGGAAGTGTTCAAGGCCAGGTGGGATGGGGCTTTGGGCAACCTGGTCTGGTGGGAGGTGTCCCTGCCCATGGCAGGGGGGTTGGACAAGATGAACTTTAAGGTCCCTTCCAACCCAAACCATTCTATAATTCTACATATTTAAACAAATGTGCATGGAAGAGGTTCCATTCCAGTATGATGTAAAGCCAATTTGTATGTAGAAGTGCTACTTTGCAGCTTCATGGATTCTGCCTACCTAGTCTCTCAGATTTATTTTTTTTTTCAGAGTGAATCACACTTAGCTAGTCTTCTGGAAAATCTTGGACCTCTGGAAATAATATTTAAAATAAATATTCAAGCAACATTGGATATGGACTGCTTTGGTGTGTTGCAGTTTCACTGACTGTGGCTTTATTAGCATTAGTCATACACTTGTACCTCAATACACTGAGGTTAGTCACTGCAATTAGTGTTAAGTTCCAGAAGGAGGGTATTCTCATAGGTGTATTTCAGTAGTATTTTCTCATCTAACTGTGACAAGAATTAGGCATCTATGTAGTATGATTCACCCTGCCTGTATTAGTTTCTTACGAGGTATCTCTTGAGAAGCTTAATATAATTCTATTAACGGAGCTTAACCAAAAAATACTGAATATATGTACAGATAAAGCTATCTCTTTGTATTCTTCCTTGCAAATTTAATTTTTGAAAAATGATTTATGCATAAAACAAATAATGAAATTTTGAAGACTGTGTCCCCTTAGATCACTGTCCATCTGGAGACAGGATGTTTTAATTAGGTTTGCTATGACAGATGTCATTTCAAAAATGGTTATCCCTCAATGGTAATCATGGTAGAGCTGAGAAATGATAAAAATATTTATATATTTTGCTTTTAGAATATTTGGAGAGTTTGTGTCTGTTATTATTTCAGTTGCTCAACTGTTCTTGTCTGATGGAGAACATCCATAACTCACACATTTTTCAGTAGGTCATGCAAAATTCTAATAATCAAAAAGCAGCATGTCGATCAACAAGGCTGTTGGAATATTGAAGCAGTTGTTAGATAAAATATATTTATGTGATTCTTAGTTCAAGATTCTAAAAAGAATCTTCTGTGCATGAGAAAAAAGAGCAAAATAACTCAAAAACATTTTTAATAGTTAATGGAAGAAAGCAAGACGGAATGTACCATTGACTTTGCCTTAGAAAAAGATGGGATTAGCAAGTGAAACTCAGAGATGGAGTTAATTTGGGTATGGCAGAACATGTAGCTCTTTCAGCTGAGTGTCTTGTCTGCTGCATCTGCCAAGGAAATGGTAGCAAGGAAAGATAGATTCTCTCAGGTGGAAAAGTTGGTTTCTGGTATCCTTGGACTATGCCTTTCATCAAAGTTACGCTCAAGATTTAAGGGGGAAGGGAGGAAGTGAAAGTTTGCTTGTGTTATTAGTTTGTTTAGATTTGCATATTTATAGTGCTGTCTTGACTGGGTCCTTGCAGAGTGCAAGCCTGACAAACTGAGCAATAAAGTCAGATTTCTAATAAGGTTGAAAGCCTCTGAGAGAAGGCATAGTGGGGAAGAGTGAACATGTAGTAAGGCTCTGTAGCACCTGCTAATTACTGTGACCACATTATGTGTTACAAACTAGCACTACAGATTTTGGCCATTCCATGAAAACCTTTAGGATTTTAGAAAAGGTCTTCTATTACTTGCAACTATTAAATTCCTGACAATAAAATATTACTATTCCAATGTGTTATATTTGCAGGATTAAACTATCAGTTTAAATAAATGATGAGTTACATACTTCTGATTTCACTTTCAGAAAAATATTTAACTTTAATAAATCTCTTTTTTTTTTCTCTCTTCTCAGAGAGAATTAAAGTAAGTGTAAAGTGAAGTTCAGAGAAAATAAATTTAACTACATCAGTCTTGCTTTATTAGAAATTTAGTATTGTGAACAGTGGGTTTGTTAGACACTGAAACATTACTTACATAGGCTTTCATTTCTCAGCATGTCAGTGCAGTTCAAGGAAAGCCTTGAAGCACAGAGAGTTACTTAGGAAAAACGAATTCCAGTGGTAAATTAAAACTCATTTGTAGCTGGCTTCCAATTGCAAGTGAACATTCACAGGAACCTAGTGAAACTCAAGACACCTTTTTCAAGAATGTTTTGTATGTTCTAAATTCATCTTACTGCCTATCAGTTGCATTCAGCCTTCAGAGGAAGACCTTTGCTGCAGCTTCCCTACAAATCTCATAAAATGTGCAGCTCTCACAATTATAATTATTGCAGGATATGGTTTCTTGATTAAAATAAGGCTTTGTCTTCCACCTAAGTTTCTTCAGGATATTAAAAGTAATATTAAAAATGCTGTGGTTGATCAGCCTGCCTGATTGTAACAGCAAAGGAGACAAAATTGATTCCACTTTATGGCACTCAGTTTCAATGTTATTCAGCAGCACCTGTTGGCTGACACCTGTTCAGCATTATTACGGGTTTCTCAGTCATGAACAGGACAGCAACAACAGTAAATAAGTTTTAAACTGGTTACTGAGGAGGTTTATCTTAAAGATTTAAGTCTTCTTTTGTGGCTGAATATTTTTTAATGTTAAAGTAGAAAAGGCATACAACCACGGACTAAGCTATCTTGGTAAACATGTACAGTCTTTATACAAATACCAAAATCTGTAAAATTCTTTTCCTAGGCTGTATCACATGGGGGTGAGGAAAAATCAGAATTCACCAAGGTCAACAAATAGAAGAAATATTTTTTTGACCTTTAAGTTCTCAGCCCAGATGAAATGGAAAAGTATTGCTCTGTGTAATTCTTTGCCATATGTATGCTTCGGACATGTAAGGATTTTATTTAATCAAATCATATCTGTTTCAGATTTATTCTGTGTAATGAATTTTCAGAGGTTTGCAGAAACTTGGAAACTAAGGACCATACCTATCTTTTCTATCTTGAATATGATCATTATTTGTAGAAGTTTACAAACTAAGATGAAACTTTCATGGTTCTGTTTTTGCTTTTGTACGTTTGCTAGAACTGAGAAAGAAATACATTTGAGTAAGGGATTGTTATGCTACTTTGCATAAAAAACAAACCCCTTGGCTGGAGAAAACCTCTGAAGACCTATATCATCCTGTGCTTTATTGGAGAAGTTAACAGTCATAAGTTCATAAAGTGTGGAAGAAAAACAAGTCTAATGACTCAAGATAAAATTGTACCAGGTTTTCATTTTTATAAACTTTGGTGTGAAGATGATATTTTGTAGTAGTATAAGTTCAGAAATGCCTATTTTGTTTTCTGTTAAACCACATCTGTTCTTGCTCATTTTATTTCATTATTGAATAGCTATTGTTCTGCCACTTAATAGTTCCCTTACTGGCCAAACCTACAAATCCTAAGGCATAGTAAGTCTCTTCCTTAAGAATAACTTTAGCTAACTACATTCTTCATTTCAAAGACAAGCTACTCACTAAATCTGTTACTTATTTAAAGGGCTTCACCGTTGCTACTTGCCTGAGGGAATGTCTGAAAGGACCTCAGATGTGGAAAACAATCTTTGAATTTTTTTATATTTCAGTTGCCTTCCACTCCCATGCCCCTGTTGTATGTCTTCAAATTAATTATATTTTTTTGCTGCCATGACTTAACCAACTTTCATATGATTAGTCTTTATCTGGTAGCTATTCTATATGTAAATGAGCAAAAGTTCATTTGTGTTATGTCCAGTTCACCATTCAGTCTCTCAAAGCATTCTGTTTTACCACCTTCAAACAAAAAAAAAGTCTCACTGGAAATCAGGATAATGTTCTCCAGCTTTGAAAGCTCCAGTTTTAGGTGAATTCCTTTTTATGTTGTTGGATAGTATCAATATTATCAAAGAACGGGGGAAGCTGGATATATGTAAGTATTCGGGTAGAGGGGTTACAGACAGTCTGCACAGAGCACACCCTTTCTGTTGGGAATCAGCAACTCTGTGTCAAACTGAAATTGCATCTTAATTTTAAGGGTGGTCTTTTCTTTCTCAATGCTTTCTTAACTCCTTCATGGATTAAGTTCTGAGGTGGTAGTGTCAGCCACCCACCTGGGATAAATGACATGTCATTCCTGCTAACGGAAGTGTTCATCTGTAAACTGTAAGGCTTGTGGCATAGATGAGTTTCTGAAAAAAGTGTGCTAAAGTATAGATGAGTATGTGCCAGTGCTGTACCTGTGGACAGGCAGTTGAACTACAGTTCTGGTGGAACTGTTCTGGAAGATACCCAAATGGAAATCAGTAGTTTTCCAAGTTTGGGCACTTAAACCATCTAGAAATATGGTAGTTACATTTTTTGACAGAAATTTGGTGAGTGACCAGGTCTGTGACTTCATATGCTCATAACCGTAAAAATGTTCAATAAATAAATCGAGGGGTAAAACATAACCACCCTTAGTGTGTGGCTCCCCAGGTGGCCTGACTGGGCCTGTAACAGTGTGCAGTTATGGAAAAAGGGGAACCTACCCCTTTCTCTGGCTTTCCCACCAGAGTTTTCACCAAATCTTGTGTGTGGTCATATAATGATTTAGGTCACTCTCCTTATTGAATACTCCTTCCTCATGTGCATGCATGTGTAACTAGCTTACTGTGCAGCCCCATGGTTTCCATAGTTTACAAAAATATGGTGGAAATGTGTGGACACAAGCAGAAAAGGGAATCTGGTGTTTTCAGTGGCAGGACATGCTGAAGATACCCCTGCTTTAAGGCATCTGGGAAACCGTGTGCAAACTTGAGCAGAAGCATGAAGCAAAATAAAGTGCAAACTAAAAGATCACTAAGAAAGAAAGTTGCCTCTTTGCTTTTCCTTAGTTAGGTAAAACATAACAAATCTTGACATAAAGCTGCACATATTGTTCTTGGTGGATATAGCTTCATAAGGAGGGATAATCGTGGAAGCCAGGGAATAAAACAGTAATCCTAAAATGAAGTCACACCAAGCAAGGAAGTATGTTATTTGAAACAAGACATTTTGAAGAATCACTTCAGCTTTGGTAAGTAATTACTTGAGCCGAATCTTGAACCATTCTGAGAAGAAACAGAAGAATTCACTGTCTTATTCTATATCCTTTCTGTTGAAAACAGAAAAGCATCTAATTAGGAGATTTGGATAAGAGGTATAAATTGACAGTTCCTCATGCAATCAAGCATTTCTTTTAACAAATATTTATTAAAATGTGCCATTAAAACAAGTTAATGCCAGGAGCTCTAAACTTTTATGTGAAGCTGGAAGGTTTTTGTTTGTTTTGTTTTTAAATTGAAGTGGTTTTGAATACTTCCTCTTTATGTCCTTTATCTTTCCGTTTTCTCTCCTGGTTGTTGATCATAGAAATATTGGTGGGAAGGGACCTCTGGAATCTAACCTCCTGAGATTCAAAGTCATAAACAGACATGCAAACAATAAGTTTATTAGAATAGATTATTACTAGAAAATTACAATTTTAGTTGACTTTGCCTAGCCAAGTCTTAAAAAATGTCTAGGATGGAGATTACACAGCCCGTCTAGAAACCTGTTCCAGTGTTGTACTATGGCTTAGGATTTTCCTGGTCTCAAGTTTGAAGATCTTAAGTTAAAATTTGTGGCCATTGCCCTTTTCTATGTTCTTTGCAACTTAGTGTATTCATGATTCCTTGTTTACCTCATATTCTTGTCTTCCTGATATTTTCTGCTGAAGACTTCTTTCCTTTTTTTTTTCTTATTTAAGGCAGGATCAAGCCCTTTAATTTTAATGCAAGCGTTGGTCTTTCACATCATTCAGACTGTAAGAATTTCACATTTGATTCAGCCAAAGAAGTAAATGCTGGGATAGTTGCTGGTCTCAAACTGTTTTTCCTCAGTCCCTGCTTTGTTATTAGCTTGTATCTTTCTCTTGTCTGTTTGCTGTAGCTGTTCTCTAACAAGTTCATCATTAGCATATATTAAATAATAATGCTCTTGTTCAGTAATGTTTTCTTGCTGTTTTTGATGGGATGGGACTGTTTCTTAGTGATTGCAGTGATCATTAGTGTATGGATAAATGAATTTGTTAGTGACGTGTTAGTAATGTTAGGTATGTGTAACTCCAAAATCAGAATGAAAATTTATTTTCAGCGGCAGAGGCTAATGAAGTCTGGGCTGGGTTTGAATATGGTGTATTTACTAGCTATGCTAGTCTGTGCTGTTAGTAACAATCCTGTTTTTAAATTATGAGGTCATTTTTTCATGCTGAACTTTATCTGCATAATTTAATACATTTCATACTTGGTTTATTTCTGCCTTCATATTGAGTTACAGTTTAGGTTAAAAGTGTATGCTGCTGTGTTTATTTTTTTTGTTGTTGTTTTTCTTGTTGTTGTTTTTGATGAAAAGGATCACCCTGTACTGAAAACTTCTGTCTCTCTTGCTCTTAACCTGCTACGTCATTAGGGGCTCTCCCTGTCTGATACAAGTCCTGTCTGTCATCCTTGGGTCATCCATCATTGGACAAATGAAACCAGATACTCTTCAGATTCACTGTGTAACATTTCCACTCAAACAAAGTAGTGCTGAAAGCACACTATGAAAGCATCTGTCATAAATAAAAGTGGAAATCTTTATTCTTAAATCAGGTTCCTAACAGACTGAGAATGATTATGGGCTCAGATCTGCATGCTTTGTACAAACCTAACTTTAGTAGGATTGCTCATTAATAGGGAGAGTGTAATTTGATCAGGAATGAGTGAGTCACAGCAATATGATTGTTTCTGCGGCTGGTCTTAGGAAAATACAGCATAAAATAAAAAGATTAAATTTCTTTTGTGTTACCATGTCCACTGTGGATGCATTATCTAAATCCATTATCTAAAGTGGCATTAGAACAGTCCATTTAGTGGTACAAAGCCAGAACTGTGGCTTTGAAGAACTAATGAGGGAATTGCTTATTCTAGCAAGTAATGATGGGAAGTTTAGTAAATATTTTGCAGATTGTAGATATTTTAGTAAATATTTTAGTAAATATTTTAGTAAATATTTTAGTAAATATTTTGCAGGTTGAAGAATGGGTTGGATAGGGAGGCTGGGAAAAAAAAAGTGTTTTGCTGATGACAGACTACTTTTATTCATGTTTATGTCCACCTGTGAGGTAATGGAATGACACTTCCATGGTACCCACCATCTTTGGCCATCACATTGCCATCAGCAGTCCTGTGGGCTCCATGCGTGCCACCCTTCTCTGATGAATGTCAGTCTTAACTGAGTTGGTATTTAGCTATTCGTGTTCAATTCTCTGAGAGCGAGACTTTTACCTTTCTCCCAGTCACATGCTTTGCATCATATTCTCTCCTAACCATATTCTCTGGATGTTGGTATACAGCTACTCTGAATCTGGTTTCTTGGTAAATGGGCGGTAAATGTAACTTCTGGTGTTCTGATTGATATTCAAAGAATATTCATTCTAAAGCAATACATGACTGTGTAGCTTCTGATCAATGTTTGAGTCAAACCAAGTAGAATTTCTGTCTTAGTTCCTGGTTTGATGGTTTGTGTAAATAGGAACATCTTTGACTGAAACAGAGCTTGGGTCAAAAAGCAGATACTATGTTATAGAGCTAAATACCTGCTACCTTTCTCTGCTACTGAATTTTAATGATCAGAATTTTTGAAAAATGAACAGTAAGAAAAGACATTAGAGAACCTTAAACACCAAGGTATATTTGTCAGGTGTATATTTTATCTCTACATATTTTAGCTTATGACCTTGTCTCCTTTATTTATGTGCCTATATATATACAAACATACACACACACACATATAACTAGGGCTAATGCTGATTTCAGCAAAAAGGAAAAAATATGGTGTTTGTGATAAATGTGAATATATATCACAAATATACTATCATTTTTCCTTTTAAAATTTTGTGTAGTGTGCAAAACACCAAATTTGAATCTAATTGCAGCTTGTTCCTAAAGATACTGGCAGGATAGTCGTAAATTAAATAGCTTTTTTTAGCAGGCTTACAAGACAAGAAATGTAGTGGTATTTCTAGCCTTTGATGTGTACATGTAGAAGAGCCTGTTTCAGCCCTTAATCCTGCTTATTTTCCTGCTTGCTTGGGTTGCATCCACATATATTATTACTGGGAGGCTAGTTTTAAACTGCTCTTGTGAATGTCCTAGGATCTTTTCTGTGACAAGTATAACATAAATGGACACAACATAGTATTCTAATTACATATTGATGAAGCTTTTGAAATTCCCACTGAGTTTGTCTTAGTTCATTTTGAGTAGCTTCCATACAGGTTCTGAAACTATTTACATCACAGTTGTTTTTCATGCCTCTCCATAATTTATGAACCAATATCCCTCCAATATATCTTAATCCCTTGGTCACCGTTTTGAATTGTATTTCCATTCTTTACATTTCCATATACGTGAAATAAAGCTGCATCTAAGGAGAATGTCTTTAAGTAGAAGTTCATGGGATTTACCACTTAGCTGAAAAAAAAATCTCATTAGGAGGAAAAAAATTACTTCTTTAGTTAGGTAAATTTGCAGGATTGTTTTACCCCAGCTGCAGAAATGCTTATGCCAGCGTAATATACAGAGCCATATACACAGTACGAGTAGTCAGAAGCAGCAAAAATTAAAACTGGAAAATAGGCAGAACAGTGATGACTTTAGACCAGGCCATTACCAGATGGTTGACTAATTATGCCTTCAGTGTGCGTTTCACAGAAGCAGAAAAAGACTTCTTTCAGAAGTTAACCAGCAAGAATGAAGATAGCAGTTAGACTAGGCAGTTCTGATCAAATGAAGAAATAAATGTATGTGTGTCTGACTTCTGAGTTCTGGTGGCTGGCACCAGAAGATTTTGATGCCAGAATGCAAAGCTTTCAGACCCAGACCTGGAACTTTACTAATTTAAAACAAGGCACCATTATGACATAACACCTAAATTGTTATCAATACCACCTAAATTTTGACCCATACTTACGTCTTAAATGTACCCTTCATGAGACTGTACCAAAATGAAGAATTGCCAAAAGCATTCTCTCCACCTTTCTATTTAAGTTGAATTCTGTTTCAATTGCATGGTCTTCAGGTTCCTGCTGCAACCATATGTCTTTTTGTACAGCAACTTTTAATTCCATGTAGTACTCATGATTAAAAGTCATTTACACATGTTAAGGTAGCTCCTCACAGAGAACATTGTTTCTCTGTTTAAGAGATGCTTAGGAATGGATGCTATCCCCTGCAAATTCTTGATGGATTTAGGTTAGAATGAAGAATTAAATAAGTTTCTGATACACAGTATTGCTACTTAACTATGGTAAATAGACTTGGAGTCACTAGCATTTTGTTCTGTTGATCTATCAGCACTTTGCTTCTAGTATCTGGTACATGGAGTCGCAAAGTGTACTTGATTGACTGTTAAAAGTAGCTGATCCTTTCCCGATCATTTCACACAGCACCTAAGTTGTATGAAATATATATTATAGAACTGTGTATGTAGATTTAATTTGTCTCTTTTTACCCCCTAACACAGAGCCATTATGTCCCTGGCTCTTAGAGAAAGGTGGTGTGAACAATTGCTAAACTATGCAAGATGCTCGTATTGGGTTGATGTCTTAATTTAGCACAGTTTTTACTGAAACTTCCTAGTCATTTTTTTCTTCATCCAGTACTGTGATATCCAAGTGTCTTCTAAACATGAACTGTTGGTGTGGGAATTTCCTTGCAAAGGGAATTCAAGTGAATTATAAAATACCCAATACATCTATTTGTGAATCTCAAAATCCTTTACAAAGGGAGTTGGAATCAGTATCATCTTTTTTGTGGTGATAATTCTGGAGACACAGAGAAAGGGTTTATTATGCTTAAAGAGAAAATTAAAGACCTTGGCAAATTTCAGTCATTAGGTTTAAAAGAATACTTAATGAGAAGTGTCTTAGGATGTTCTACTCTTACTCACTTAAATGTGTGCTTCCTCTCTCTCCTAATATATGTAGTGTTTGTAAAGTAAGAGGTTCTTTTTGACCTCCCTGTATTTCCTCTGTCAAAAAAAGAAAGGTGCTCTTTTGGTCTATTTATTAGAAGTACTAAGAGACCTCTTTAGATACTGCCTCATCAGGAAAAGAAGTATATATATAAATACGTGTGTTTTGTTTTTCACTTGAAGATTTTTTTTTGAACTTCATTTCCATATTATTTATAAGGCAGGGCAGGTATTATCTCCATTTTACAGATGTGGAAAGAGATTTAATGTGGGGTCTTGCAATAAATGAGTGATGGAATTGGAAGCAGAACTTTGATATTTTGCCTTCCAGACATGAATGTGATTGATTCATCTGTGTGTAGTTTTTTGGCACAGGAATTTTTAAAAGCTATTTCCATTTCTTTTAACTTACACCCCACAAAACAACCAGAAACTGAGGGAAGAAAATCCCATTCTTCATGGAACACCACATGAAAGAAATTCTGGATTTGTTTTGTTTTTATTTACAAGAAAGAGACTCCAATAGAAAAAGAAAAAAAAAAAAAGTCATGTGCTTACGAGCAGGCTTATAGTAAAAAATAATAATAATAATTGTGTAAGAAATATGTATCGCTTTTGCAGTTTTGTCAGCACCTTGGATTATCTACATAATGTAAATTGATTTGTTCAAATTAAAATCAATAGAACACTTAACTTACATGAACCATCCTCAAGCGCTCAGATTCCATGCCCCCAAAGCCTCTTTCTCTAAGTATTGGCAATTCTGTAAGAAAATCCTTACTTTATATCTCTTCATATTTCCCTACTTCCATAAATTCCACTTAAAAACATTTCCTCCCTTCTTCTTCTATGAATGAGGGCTTTTATTCAGTAAATGGATATTCTACTTTACACTGTTATGCCTGCATTATTTCAGTATCTTGTTCATGGGAAGGCTTTTTGGTCACGTGGATGTGTCAAGTTTTAGAATAAAGACAACTGAGAGCATAGTAGGTGGTAGCATTAAAGAACAAACAAAAAAACAAACAACAAAAAACAACAAAAACACCACAAAAAAAAAGTAAATACTGACACTGGAAAAATTGAATAGTTGAGAAGAATTCCCATACTGGTCTGTAGCCTGTTATGAACTGAACAGAAACTTACAGAAATTGCTCTTCAGAACTAGATGGCAGATGAAAATGTTCTTCAAAAATTCTGTTCCCGGTTTACTCTCCATTATATCATAGAGTGAGTCTATCGCTAGAAACTGTTCTGGGCATAGAAACTCAGTAGGAATAGCAGCTGTGGGAAGTGGGGAAGAGGGTTTCTGTGTGTAGGACCTGAGCCTCATGTGCGTGGAATTATGATGTAGGTACAGGCAGTAATAGATTATATACCTTGTGTTAAGATTTTAAAAACATACTGCAAGGATCTTGTACAGTTGATGACTTTTTCAGTAATGCCACTTAGATGCTATTGTATCTATAGCCTCATGGATTTAATTATCAAAAATCAGAACCTTTAAGACAAATTGTGAGGGCATGTAACGTACACTGTCAGTACTGCAAATGTGTGTGTGTAACAGTATAACATGAGGACTCTGAAGCCCTTAGAAGTAAATAATATGAGCAAATTTACTCAGTTTTTTTTTTTTTTTTTTTTTTTTTTTGAGCAAGGAATCTTTTATCTTTATAATTACCCTAAGTAACAAACATCTGTGTTTGGTTGGTTTGTTTTTAAACATGTGTCTTTCAGTTGTCTTTGATTACAAAATTCATCACCTGGAGTGACTACAAGTTTAGCTCAGGTGTCGTAAGCTCATGAGGCTGGTAGATAGTCCAGTCTGAGATGCAACCAGCAGGTACATATAACCACTATGACAGCAGTTTTTGCTTGAGCCAGTCCATCTCAGTCATACCTGTTGCTTCCAGTATCCTGATCTCTATAAAGATGATGATACTAGTGACAAAGTAATACTGCCTCCATTTAGGAGGGAGTGCGTCCAACAGGAGCACTCGTCTCTTCAGTCCTACCTTGCCAGACAAAGATGGAAACAGTCATGAAACTGCTGACTGAGCAGATTCTGTGAGAGTACAGAGTATATGATCCAGGAAAAGGCAATGTGAAAATTACAGTAATTGCAAAGCAAGGACAAATGATGTTTCGTGGAATAATTACAATGTACATTACTTCTCTTTCAATTGAAAGCAACTGTTTTTATGAATATTTAGCACTCCCTCCTCCACTCCCCTCTTAAAAAAAAAAAAAAGAAGCAGAATCAATATAATGGCATAATGGCTTGGGATCACTTAGTGCTTGGACAACATCACAGGAAAGGGCAGACTGATGCTTGAATGTAAAACCAGCTAGAGGAAACACTTGAAATGAGAGGTTCAAGTTCTTATTGTAGGACTGTCTTGGGAGTTTTGCCTCTCTGAAAAAGCTGTGATATTTATCCTGCGGTTTATTCTTTTTCTGTTTCCTTCAGATGAGACCATAAATACTCAAGTCTAGGCTGTATATAGAGATTATAATCCTGTGTGCCACAGTAAAAGATTGCTTGTTCTCTCTATCCCACTTGCTTGAGATCAACTGAGTGATATAAATAGTCAATAGAATCCAATTAAAACAGAGAAGGGTTAAAACACAGACTAAAAGAGCAGAAATTAAAACAATCAAACAAAACAAAAATAATAAAACAACAACAAACAACAACAAAACAAAACCAACCAAAAGAAAAAAAAGAAAAAAACTCTGGTGATGAAATATTAATATATTAGATGTTTTAGCCAAGCCTCGGAGCAAGATAGATCAAGTATGAACACCCCACAAAAATCAACAGAAAATGAAATTTTGCTACATGACTGCAGGGGTACTTTTCTTTGATCTCAACTGTATTGACAGCACAATTGAAGCATCATTTAAGAAAGGATAAAGCCTGGCAATATCATTTTACAGAGAGAAAATACTACCATGGAAAACCTGTCTGCCCACCTATATGCACTATGTCACTGAAATATTGAATATGCGCAGGTGAGCAGAAGTCTGTGAGGAATGTTTGTAAGTAATTCTAATTTGAGTTGAGTAATTGGCTGAAGATGACCCTAGGGGTTCTTTTATAATATGAAAAATTAATTGAGATATGTATTTTTGTTATCTTTCCAATAACTGGATAACTTTGTTGATTCTCATGAAAGAAAATTTCCTCTGTAACAGACTATTAAACTGATCTCCACTGTCTTATGAATTTAATAATTGTCTGGCATTTTAGCTTTAATTATTTTTTCAATAAGTGGATAAACAATGTGTAAATAATGACACTTTCAAGAAGAGCTATAAGATTTATAGGATAGAAAATATGGCGTTGCTCTGATACAGAATCCACATGCTTCCTTCTGGTATGCTGACAGCTACCTAAGATCTGTAGTAAATTTCAAATGGCTTTGCCTTGAACCTAGTCTAGCAACAGCTGAATACATGGCAAAAATGCCACATTAACTGTTCATATATATATGTAGAAGAAAAACATACTGTTCTATGCCAGCTACACTGACTGGAATTGTCTACAGCCCACAGGTAATTGGATTTTTGCTTATATGAAAAAGCCACACACTAGACAAATGTAAGGATGAGTGTTTCAAATTTACAAACAAAAAATTCAGACATAAACTACATTAAAAAGGTTATTTCATACCCAATTTTTAACAGATTCCCTGCTTAATACAAACATGGAAAATTCACATTTAAGTGTAAAGTTTATATTTATAGTATTAATTCTTCCTTTTAACAACACCAAAATTGGTGAAAAATCATTGTGAAAAAGGTCCTATATTGAAAAGGTATTCAAACATGAATCTTTCAGAGAGATTTGATTTGTATATTCTTTGTGGAATCATCCTTCAACTTCCTCCTTCAACTTCTTTGTGTAACACACCAAAGAAAGCAAGGACTAATGAATAGTTATGCTTAGTGTTATATTGCATGAAGTTTTAAATACCATTTTCTTATGTACTTGAAACCTTAAAATCTGTATTATTAGGATATTGTACAAGAAAGAAGAGGCTTCACACTGATTGCTAACTTTTTTGGGAATTTCAGTCTGGGAATTTTTAGCATTGTCTCTGAAAATTCAGCACTATAATTTAACAAGAGGATACACTGTATTTGTGCATAACAAAAGCTAAGATGTGCTTGTAGATGCAACTCCACACCTTACTTTCAAAATGATAGTTTCGACAAAACTAATTAAAGAAATAACTAATCATTTCTCTAGCATAATGTACAAACAAAACTGTAAAATGAAAAGTTTAAAGTGGGGAGAGATGTCTTTAGGCTGTTTGTTCATTGCTTTTTCCACAGTGGCCATTGCACAGCTGGAAGCATTTTCATCAGAAAATTACCGTGAAGAAAATTCTGTCTATTCCACTGTCCCTGTAGAAATTTTACTAGTCCTACCTTGAATTATTATTATTATTATTATTATTATTATTATTATTATTATTATTATTTTGACTTGGGAGAGATGGCTTCTGTTGTCCTTACAGAATGAAACCTTTTTTTTTTTTCTGCCCCATCACCTGCCCATTTCACATATCAAAATCCCCCAAATTCTGCATTCATTGCTGTCTATCTGCAAATTCCATTTCCTGCCTATCTTAGGCCTCAGTACCTGTTCCTTTTCCTTCATTCATTTCAATTTTTCACTGATCAAGACATCATTCTCTTAAACTGTATGTCTCTTCATAACTGGACTCCATGGTATGGATACTCAATGTATTGCTGTTACCTGGAAAGCATTAATAAGTGCCTTCAACAGACCTGTTGTTTGTAGATTTACGGGTATTTACAGGCAGTTAAGTCTGTCACTCTTCTAAGCCATGTAGCTCTGCTTTTTTTTATGTGCCCCTCTTTCCCTTTCTCTTTGCCAAGCAATAAATGACTTAGAGAACACTAAAGTTTTAGATTTAGTTTTTAATGTATTTACAGATATGCCCATTTATTGCTTTTTTTTTTTTTTCTTTTTAATGGATGCTAACCAACTATGTTTTGTCAATTATACTGCTAGAAGTCTCGTTGAATAATGTGGATCTGTGTGCTTCAGTGGACAGTTTAGGTAGAATTAAAATGTGTAGAAAATAAGGTCTCCAAGAACTGAGCAGTCTGTCACCTAGAATGACTGAAAGCAACTCGTGTTTGTCAGAAAAACCTGCAGAAAAAGCTGTTGCTATACACAAAGTGGGAGGGATCCCCCCCCCCTTTTTTTTTTTGTCATTTTCCTAATTTTCAGAACAGTGAGACCAGACAAACGAAACACCTAGAGATGTACATTTGCTTGAAACTTCTGAAAAGCACACCATTAGTTCTGCATCTGAAAGTCTGTTGCTAAACCCTTTAGTAAGGTTATTAAAATAAAGATCATACTAGTGACGGTAGTGTATCTGGGGCTAGTTAAAATCCTATGGGAAGACCTGAAAGATTTCTTTCCTTGATGTGTCATCCCATGCATTTTTAAAACATCATGCAAGGGTTTGTCTTTATGTGGTTCTGATTGATTTTAATGGGATGTAAAGATGTGACGTGACAACTCTGAGTTCACTTTTATAAAGAAAAAAAGGAGGCTTTCCACTAATACAGATAGGTACAGCTTTACCAGAGAAGTATTAAGAGATATTGATATAGCTTAATTTTCATGAATGATGAAATAAATGTGTAGAGATATGTAGACAAATGTCTTCGGAAGTCACAGGCAAGAAGTACATACCAGGTTGCACATTTTGTCACTAATTCTAAACCATGGTCTGTAGCCACTGGTTTGCTAACAACTGTCTGCTCAGACCTAATTTGGTCTTCCTATTCAGTCACAGTTTAAGTTAGGGGACAAAATATATGTAAGGGAGGGAATTTATTAGGCTTTTTTTTTTTTTTTCTTCCGATGGAATGTTATGGCTTTGAAATATTCTTTCTCTCAAAATATATGTTAAAATATACTGAAATCATGCAGATACACTATTCTTTTCATGATACAGAGGAAGAATTTTAGACAGTGTGGTACTACTGTGACTACAGATACTCCGTCTAGTATGTTTGTATATGTGTACATCTTATATAAATTATAAATATATAAATACACTATTACAGTATTATAAATAAAAGCATTTTCAGCCCTTTTGTAACAAAGTCTATGGGAAATGAGTGTACTTAATGTGCAACAACTATTTCCATATACCAGAATAAAAGTACACAGTAAAATTGACGCAGAATGTTCAAAATATTCTTTCGTGGTCTTATATGTAACTGAAGAGTTTCTTGACTCAATGTGTAGGAAATACCAATCTGTATTACTGCACATTACAGGTTAAATACAACTTAATTTTGTAGTCTGTTATGAATTTTTTGCAATATTTCTCAGTTATTCTGCCAATTTGTGTCTCAGAATACTGACTGTACGGAAGTGAAATTAAGACAAACTGTTCTATTCAATGGAAAATGGAGAGTCTGTGTAAAATCACAGAATTGTAGGGGTTGGAAGGGACCTCAAGAGATCATTGGGTCCAACCCCCCTGCCAAAACAGGTTCCCTAGAGCAGGTTTCCCAGGTAGGTGTCCAGACAGGCCTTGAATGTCTCCAGAGAAGGAGACTCCACAACCTCCCTGGGCAGCCTGTCCCAGTGCTCTGTCACCCTCACCGTGAAGAAGTTCTTTTGCATACTGCTGCAGAACTTCCTGTGATCCATTTTTTGGATCACAGGTAAAAATACATCTAACGTGCAGTCTTCAGTAGTGCAATCAGTGAATGCCTAGATCTTGCTAATTTTGTGCTTTACATGCATTGAAATTGAATGGATCAAAGGTTTAAGGACTTACGGTATTACGAGAGGAGACAAACTTAGCTATTTTGACTAGGTCTTTTGCCTGTGTTTAAATAACACATACCTGTGAAATGGTATATGTAAATGGTACATGTAGTTGAAATGTTGGTTTTATGACCAGCATGGATTTACTGAGGAGAAATCATGTTTAGCCAACCTGATAGCCTTCTACAATGAGGTGACTGGCCTGGTGGATGAGGGGAGACCAGTGGATGTTGTTTACCTTAACCTTATTAAGGCTTTTGATGCTGTCTCCATAACATCCTCATAGAAAAGTTAATGAAATACAGGTTAGAAAAGTGGACAGCAAGGTGGATTGAAAACTGAATGTCCAAACGCAGATGGTTGTGATCAATGTCACAAAGTCCCTCTTGCAGGCTAGTCACTGACAATGTACCCCAGGGGTCAACACTGAGTCCAGTGCTGTTTATTCTTCTTGTTAATGACCTGGATGATGGGTCAGAGTGCACCCTCAGCAAGTTTGCTGGCAATAGAAAATTGGACAGAGTGGTTGATGCACCAGATGGTTTTGCTGCCATTCTGAGGAACCTGGACAGGCTGGAGGAATGGGCTAACAAGAACCTCATGAAGTTCAACAAAGGAAATTGCAAAGTCCTGTGCTTGGTGAGGAACAGCCCCATGCACCAGTAGAGGCTGGGGCCGAATGGCTGCAAAGAAGCTTTGCAAAGAAGGACCTCGGGGTCCTGGTGGTCAACCAGTTGACCATGAGCCAACAATGTGCTCTGTTGGCAAAGAAACTAATGGTGTTCTGGGTTGTGTTAGTTGGAGCATCCCCAGCAGGTTGAGGGAGATGGTCCTTCCCCATCTGCTCATCAGCAGTGATAATACATCTGAAGAGCTGTGTCCACACCTGGAGTGCTGTATCTAGTTCTGGGTTGTACATGGATATTTTGGAGCAAAACATTTTTGCTAGGTTAATTGTTGGACAGTTGGAATTGATAATCTTTTAAATTTTTAGGTCTTTTTAAACATAAATGAATCTATGATTCTATGAAAAACAGTGAATGACCATGAAAATAAGGACTTCGACCATTTGTTCTATGAATAGAGGCTGAGAGTGCTGGGATGGCTTATCCTTGAAAAGGCTCAGGTTTTTAGCCGTATCATGCAATTTTAGAAAGTTGTAAACAGATGTGCTTTCTAAGAACAGAAGACGCATGACTGGAAATAATTCCTGTTTGTAGTAGATGAATGTTATATCTCAGAGGTCCTTTTAATTTTTCTTCTTAGTCCTGCTTGGCTGACCAGAACCCAACTGCTGCTTTACAGAAGTTCTAACGAAGGTCATATGGCTGATAAATACAAGTATTTAACTGTGAAGACTGTTTCTTGCTTCTTCATGCATAATGCACTCCTGTTACAGATAAGGAACTTGTACAGCTAGGATTTTGCATTTTTAAATTTGTGACAGAATACAGACATATATTTGAAAATCAGTGAGTGCTTGACTCAGAATGAGAATGTAAATACCTTTGAAAATGGGATGCCCATTAGATCTCTGTGCTTTTGATTCAGTGGGAGTTCTGCCTTGGATGTCAGGGGGACAGGATTTCATCTTCACCAGTATTTTTACAGTTCTGTTTTGCTACACGGCCTTCTGTGACAGCTGTAGGAAAAAAAAATCATTACAAAGCTGGAAAATTGCTTATATATCTTATACAATATAAGATAGGTGAAAGCCGATAGCATGTTTTTTTCACTCTGTTTTGAATCTTTTTTGTTTTGCTATTAAAACCAGCAATTGTGTAAGCTGTGGAAAGGCAACGTAATATTGCTGTGTAATCAATGTACCCTTTTTCAGATGCCTCTGTTAGGACTATAGTTAATTTTGTTATCAAGCTTCTTTAGGTATTATACTGTCTTTTATGTTGAAGTTAAATATGCAGGAGGTTATGTGTAATGTTACTGAGTATGAAGAGAGAAAATTATCTGAAAGTAAAAGCAAGCCACTTCTACCACTGAACACCCAAACTACATTTCCACTTCCTTTTGAAGCAAAAACGGATGACTGTGTAATAATACTATAATGTACAATGGCTTAGGGCAACAGACATAAATGATGACCAAAGTAGTTGTTTTCTGATTTTGTTTTCTTCTGGACAAATGGGCTTTAGTGTCATTTTTCTTCAGTCTGTGAGCTCTGTTGTGGCTGGACAGCTATTTTGTCAAATTGGACTTATTTTCCAGTTGTATAAAACTCTTCATCTACATTGTGGATAGAGTGCATTAAGTTATTCCCTGTGGTGCACAGCTGGAAACTATTCTTTGCTGCAACATTTTGTTTTGTTTTGTCCCAGTTTTTTCTCCCCACTGTGTTCCCACACACTAGCATAGCTTCGTGCTGCAACAGACAAGTATCTCTTTTTCCAGTGACACTTCTTAGAACATCAGAAATTGACATATTCTCTTTTGTCTTTTTAGTACAAATTCAGTGGCAAACAGCTCTGCTTGATTGCATGAACATTTCAAAGTACAGACTAGGAAGATTGGCTTGAAAAGTTAGACATACTTAGGCAGGCTGTTTTATTTGCTTCTTTGAACAGACTAAGGATATTTTGAGAAGACTGGAGGAAATACACACTGCCAAATATTGGTCTGTTTAGAAGAGAGGAGTATGCAGGTCTTAAAAGAGCTTTCTTTGAAGGCAAAAAATATTTCTTCAGTTCTAATGCTTTAATAAGACACAAAGAAATCCCAAAGCTGGTAAAACCATGTTTGTCTTCTATCTTGGATTTTTTTTTAATACTATTAAGAAACAATACTTTTTTTTTTTCCAAATTAGCATTTTGCTTATGTGTCCACACACTGCTATTATTTATATTAATTTTTCTCTCAGTAAAGTGGAGCACCAATCCTATCACTGAGTAACCATAATCTAGATATTAAATAATACTGAATGCAAAATTTCACATCAACCATTATCTGTCAAGAAGAAAGTTTATAGACCCTTCTTTCAGTGTCTAATTGCAACGGTCTTTCTTCTTCCAATTTTCTTCTCTTTCTCAGTCTCCCCCACTCAAGCAGTTCCTTCTGTCATCGCCATTCAGAGGTGTCTATAAATGTTATCTGCTGTCTACTGTTACTAATTGATGGTTCCTTGTTTCTCACTCAGCGTGGCTGTCACTTCCTCTATGCAGTAGCATAAGCCTAACAGAGGTTATAATCTTGGTCTTGATTCTTCCCTGGTGATTCTTGATTTCATTCTATTGCCACAGTGTCCTTCTAGTAAGATGTATCCCACCAGATGTTCTGTAGACACAGGATGCTGATGAGATTGAAATGGGATTTTCAATTCTCCATGGGTTATGTGAAGGGAAGAAAATAAAATTATGTCAGAACTGGTAAATGGTAGAAAAACTAATGTACAAAGCAATTATTTTGTTTACATTTACATCTAGTTTCAGTACCTCTCCTTTGCTGTAGCTGCTTCTTGACTACTTTTAAAAGTAGGTTATTCCAGTGACTATCCCCGCTTCATAATGAACCTGTAATCACTGTTCGGCAGCTGGAGATATAGTTAATATATTTGATTTCCCACTAGAATCCTTCCATCCCCTCTCAGCAAGGGAAATCAACTAGGTCTTGCAGTGTGCTCTGAAGGTCAATCAAATTGGGGTCAATCTATCTGGGAGGAGAGTGAGGGTGAGAGTGAGATTGAATTCAAAAGCTGACAGGCTTTATGAAAATGTCTTGTACCTGCTACTTGTGTATCTTGTGTGCTTCTGCTGATCTCAACTACTGCAATAAAGCATGTGGAAAATCTGACAGTTTCTCAAAGAAGTAAGTAATAAGGCATGACAAAATAGGGCAGGGTGCCAGGCATCAGATCGGTGGTTTTTATTCCACTGATACTCATTGAACTTTTATGAGCCTGGACATTGGTGAGGAATGTGAAAAGTACATAAAAGAAAACGTGAAGCTGGGCTGTTGTTTTCCTGTATGTTGTGGGATCAGGAAAACATAAGACAATGAATCAGGTAATACTGTTCTGCAGAAAACTTCAAGGAAATCAACAGTCTCAGAGAATGTTCTGAGAATCGGTAGGATAAGTAGCTATTAATGAGACCTCTATGAATGCAAGGTAATAATGGGAAATAGTATAGAGGATTATGGTTGGTGTAAAAAGTGAATATTGGCAAAAATATTATGGTTTCATTAGCAAAACCAAGGTTACAGTTTATATTCCAATTTGAGTGGACCTTGTTGTGGGGCTATATGTGCCACAACCCTTAATAAGAAACAGCTACAGGTACATATTGGAACAGCAACATTGACTCTGTTCAGTCTTGGAAGCTGGAAAAGTTTAGGAAAAGTTGCTTAGGAAAAAACATGAAAGAAAAGATGAGTACAGTGATGCCTCCATCGGTAAAAGCCTGCAACAGCCAGTGATTTAGGGATATTCAGAGCTGACAGTTGCATACCAAGCCCTTCAGGTTTAGCAGTCCCAGAGGAACCTTGTTCTATGTATAATTCCAATTGTTTTTTAACTCACTTCTACTTCTGGAGTAAAACATTTTATAGTAAAGTATTCTAGAATTTAATTTCTATTAAACCAAAAAGAAGTTCCATTAATAAACAGATAAAAAATCCCAATCAATGAAGAAAACTTTTTTATGGTAAGATGAGTCATCAGCCCCAACTTGTGGTACAACTAACTAAACTTACCTTGTTCACTTCCATGCTAAACCCATTTATGATTTTATATACAGCTATATAATTTTATACATCTCCCATTGAGATCTTTTCCCAGCAGAAGGCTTGCAGACTATGTATTTCCACATTAAAAAGTCAATCTACAGGTGAGATCTCGCCACACCTTTCTTTACCTTTTAGTTCTGCCATGTCCTTTTGGAGATGACACTTGAGAAATTTTGTACAGTTACTAAGTTGTCATTATGGATGGATTCATGCAATAATGTAATGACTTTTTTTTCTATTCCTTCAGCTAATATTTTCATTGAAATATGCATAATAACTCTTTCAGGGGTGGTAATAGCTGGTTCAGAGCCTATAATATTTTACCCCAGTGTATTAATTTCCATTCCTCACTTTCATCTGCCATTTTATTGCCTAGACAGACCATACTGTGAAATTTTTCTGCAACTCTTTGTAGTTTGTCCTTAGTTTGATTATTGTGAAAACTTCTATCATAAACTGTCACCTTACTTACTATCTTCTTTTAAAAATTATTTTTATACTTTTTAAAATTACTTTTTTTAATTACTTTTTAATTAAAATTACTTTTTAATCTTCTTTTTAAAATTACTTATTTAACTGTTGAACAGAACAGGATTCAGCAAAGATCACTGTGGTTTTCCAGTGTTATTTCCCCTTTTTTTTTTTTGTTTACATAATTATGTCTTGAGTTGTCCTCATATGTCATGATAGCTTAGTTCCTTTAATGGCCTTTGCAGAATCTTGTCAAAGTGAATTTAATCTAAATATGTTGAATTTGGTGCATCACTCATATGTTTATGCTTGCCAATTTCTACAAAGAGCTCTGGTATTGATAAAGGATGAATTGTGTGGTTTCTGTTAAAAATAAATAAATTACCACTGGACTCAGTGTATCATACTGATCTAGGCATCCACTATTTTTGTCTTTAAAACGGATATTGAGATCTGCTTTGATCCAGGAAGCCTTTGAAAAACTAACATTATTAGTTAGTGCTTTGGTACCAAGCCCTACTTAAGTAGTACAGTGGCGAGGCAAAAGTTGATTTCATTGGAGTTTGTAGGTGAAAATCACCTACCTATTACTGCTGATTTACTGCTGTTCAGTTTACCTTTTTTTAAATTTATTTTTTCCTAAAAGTGTTTCTGTTGACATCATGTGCTAGATTTATCATCAGTAATTCTGTAAGAATTGAGCAGGTTTCTTTTTGGTTGCAAATTTTTTTTGATTACCCTTGCATGGTACGCCATTTTAAAGAACTTGTTTAGTTTTTGTGTTGTCTTTTATAGATAATCATCTGTCAACACTAAACAAGCTGTCTATCAGGCTTCTATCCGTAGAAGCTCAATGGAATATGTTGCAGGCTGATAGACCTAGGTGTAAAGCAGAAAGATAGAAAGATGGCTATACCTATTTCATAGGTTGGAATCTGAGACAGTGTGCTTCTCTTCATGAAACAGACATCTATTGAAAACCAGAAATTGAGCCCAAGCTGTTAAAGCCAAAGTCTAATTACAAGCCAATCTTTTCTCTCTCTTTTCTTGCAATTGCTAGAATTTCGGTATTTAAAGGTAGAAAGGTAGATTTTTTTTGTTCCTTTTTTTTTTTTTTTTTTTTCCCCAGTAACACAAAGGAGGGAAAAGATTGATGTAGCTAGCAGTTGAAAGGAGTGGAATTTCTCTGCTTACACTTGAGCTACACAAAATAGAGATAATGTGCTTCTGGCTCAGATGTATTTTACCCAGTCTTTGCACTGGAGCAAGTGATTACTAAATGTTTTTGGCAATAAAGGAAGAAGATCTTTCTGTAATTATAGTAGATCATGTTTTGCAAGTATTTCATAGCAGGATGGCTGTAGAATTCAAGGTAATATTGACGACTAAATAAAATTTATAATTTAGTGAGCAATTGACTTTTAAGATGCACAAAACTAGTACACCACTTTTAAAATATTTCTTCTGTATGATTGTCATCATAAACATAAAAAAATAAGGCAAAGCTGTCTAAAAATTAAAATGGGTTGCCGTGAGCTCTCTTGACTACTTTCACTTGCTATGGTTATGGTTGGATAGATGTGAATTTTAAAAAAGATACAGTGTATATTAGCATCATGAACATTCACATTTTTTATTTCAAAGTCAAATGGCCTAATTAAAGGATTGAGGACAACAAATGCTTTCATCTTCTGTGTTGCTAGAATCTCTTGAATGTTTTGTGAAAAAGTGTTATATTAATTGCTAGAATGCAATATGAAAAGCATTGCTTCCTCCATTCCATCAGGCTTGCCCATCAAATGGTATTTAAAAGCAGAGCGTTATTTTGGGCTATGCAAAGCACTGTCCCAGAATTAGTGCAGAGCTTAGCATCACTTCTCTGACTGGTAGAAAGCATTTGCTTCAGCCACAGCTATAGTATGCATTCCTCTAAACATCTAAGAAAATTTACAGACTGGCACAGAACGAAAATGATACAGGAAGCAACTGATAGGTGACACAGCCCTTCCCTAATGGGCAGAGTAGAATTTCTGTTGTTGTTCCAGTTCTAGTTTTGCTTCTGCCTCTTCTGAGTAGGCTCATGTGACTGACAGTCATGACTTCATCCTGAGCTGTGTAGTAAGGGAGTCACAAGGATCTTACATTCCTGTACCAAATAGGTCGCAGTAAAACTAGATCAGTCATTAAAGCAGATTGGGATTTTCTCTGAAGAATCAATAAATAAATCCTACTGTGTGTGATGTTCATTGGAAATTGCCAAATCTATAATTTGCAATTCAAAAAATAAACAGTGTGTCAGAGGAATGCCCCCTTTAGGTAAATGTGGCCATTTTACAATAGCTATTAATTACATAAATGTGATCTGAGATCTGATGTATGGCATCTCATGGTAGGAAATGCAAGTTTAAAGGGAAGAGAATGTGAATTCCACCTACCACTCAAGGGAAAATGAATTATTTCTCCCATTCCAAAACGTCAACCTGATGCAGAAAATTTCCCTTCGGCTCCCTCAAGGAAAGCTGTAGGCCTGAACATGAATGCTCTTAAGGCTTCTTGGAAGTACAGACTATTTGAAAAAAGTTCAAGTAGGTAGTTGTTAATTGTGATTTTTAACTTGTTAAAATTATGGTGCCAGGGAGTTCATCAATACCAAACCGTAAGCACTGGCTGACGGGTGGGAGGACTTTATGCATCTCCTGCTCCCTGCCTGCCAGATCCATTCCTGTGAGCCTGCAGGAAGTGGAACACCGCACACTCAACACAGTCTCTTCAGTGAAACATCTAATGCTCGTTTAGGTGCCTGTGTTTGCACTGATTATGGACAAGGATGTATGGTACTTTTGCCCTAAGTTACACTGCACATAAAAGAGGCTACCTGAGAGTGAATTTTTATTCTAACCGATGAGCTTCTTAAGTACTCTATATTTCCTATGTCTCTTAAATTAGAATTTGAGTTAAAATTTAGAATATTGATATCATTTGTGTATAGACACACAATGTGTATATTTTTATAACTTTGTGAATCTGGAGGCTTTTTGCATGTTCTTTTTCAGCTGTTACACTATTTTTGAAGGAATATTTTTCCTGATTTTATGTACTGCAATTCATTTCATGTAGTATCCTAGAGTCCTTTTAGCAGGCTCCCTTTTGAGGAAATAAGCTACTCGTCTCCAAACGAAATGCCAGATTCTGTGTTAAGACTAAATGATTACCGTCTTTTACACTATTAACTTTACACAGTCTAAAAAAAGAATAATGTGGCTGTAAGTCAACATAGGAGGTTCCACAGCTATTAACAATTCATCTACTCTGCTAATGCTTACACTGTTTTTTACCATGTGCCCCCATTGTAGAATACAGCAAATATAACTGATTGCATTGAATAAAAATGCAAGAACAACTGTACAGATTCTCAAATGTGATGAAAATGGGCTGTAATCTGTACAGAAGAAAGCTACAAAGATCAATAAAATCTCAACTATTGATTGGCTATACAAATTACACAGGTTAGTAACTAATTGGTTGCCTTGAACAAGTGGTGTGTTTGATATGGTTCTAAAGCGAGCGTGAGAGTCACTAACTCACAGTGTCAGAGGACAGCTGTACCATGACCATGCAAGCTTGGTAATTAAATGGCACACAGGTTAATTGCAGACAGGAGACTGGAGTTAAAGGACTGAAAGGAATCACTTGAATAGTGTTCTCTATAGAGGAAAAAGGAAGCCTTTTTAAAGGGATCTTTATCAATGTACAATTGCAAATTCAGTTTTGATTAAAGCCTTATTTTAAAGCTATAATAATAATACAAAAGGTTTATAAACTGAATGGATTACAGAAGAGTGCATTTGGGGCCAGTGAAAATTGCCACCATATAATTCTGAAGACGATCCCAATCCATACCTTAGAATTTTGTTGTTGTTGTTTTGGTTTAACCTCCAGCCATGACAAATTATTCTTTTAAGGATACAAAACATTGATTTTCATGTGAACGTATACATTCAACCCATCAAATCAGTTTGTCTCCATGGATCGATTTTATCATGGCTCAAAGATTTTGATCAGTATTTATTGGGAGGGAGAGTAAGCCACCTTAACGATGGTTCTTCATATGGGTTATAATTTTTATAGCTTACTGCTACATGAAAGTCAGTTCAGCAGAGCAGTCAGACGTGTTTAAGTGCCGTGGTGAATGAGAATTATAATATATCACACAGCAAGAGCACCTGAGAAAAATAACAACAGCACTGTCGTAGAAGATATAACGTTGTATACATTATCCACTTCTTGAGGAAAGGGGAAGAGGAAGCAAACCATGCATGGCAGATGTTGTTCATGTTGCTGCATGAATTACTCAGTTCCTCTGATGGCAAGGGTGACTGAGAGGTCCTAAGCAGAACAGTAAGACAGTGTAACACAAATGATGCAGTCTGTGAAGGAGAAGCTTCTCCATGGGAATGTAAGCAGAAAGGAAGAGTAATAGGGAGTTTTCATGGGTATTTGCGTACAATGATTCAAAGCCCAATTGGGTAGGCAGTCAAAATAATGGTTTGATTATGAAAAGAACAATTTGATGATCCTTTTTATGTTTCCATACCGTATTTTCTCCTCTGACATTCTGCTGCTCAAGATATAACCAGAGGGTACGAATCTGAATTTTAGAAGGGAATGAGGAGGAAATCACCAGTATAATGGCTTTATTCTAAATTCTGGATTCAAAGCCAAAGTTGGTGGTGCTTTTCTGTGCTTCATTACTTCCATAGTTGTTGAAAAGAAAGCCTTTTGCTTAGATGCCATAACAGATGTTATGTTCATTTGTGATTGTATTACTAAATTCACCTTGCATTTGCCTCTGTTGCTTTTGTTTATGATTTTATTTTATTTTGTTTCCAGGATTGTTTCCTGCAGTGCTGAACCTGGCTACTAATGCTCTCATCACAACCAATGCTACCTGTGGAGAAAAGGGTCGGGAAATGTACTGCAAGCTTGTTGAACATGTTCCTGGGCAGCCTGCAAGGAACCCTCAGTGCCGTATTTGCGATCAAAGGAGCAGGGTTCCACATCGTACGTGTACCATTTTCATTTTGTTCCTTTCAAATGATTTTTTTCCTAGTGGTTGTAGATACTCAGCAGACAAAGATGTATGTCAGTGGCCTGATTACTATGAAATGTCTACCTCTTTCTTTTTAAATTAGGTTACCCATCTCTTCCTTTAGTATTTCAAAATCTGTATCTGTTACATAGACTTAGCTAACTGAAGCTTTAATTGACAGAGTGTAAGTGGAGAACTGAAGTTCAGATTTAGGAAAACTAAGTGTCTACAGCTGTTGTTGGCTTCTCTTCATATATGCTGACCATGAATGAAAAACAGATTACTCTTACCTGTATACTTACATATAGAATTTGAACATTTCAGCCAGCCTAAGCAACATCTGAAATTTCAGTTTAGGGCTAACTAACTGTTGTGGTTTAATCTGGCTGGCAGCTAAGCGCCACACATTTGCTCCCCGTCCCCCTCTCCAGTGGGATGGGGGAGAGAATTGGAAAAAAGTAAAAGCTTGTGGGTTGAGATAAAGACAGTTTATTAGGACAGAAAAGAAAGGAAAATAATAATAATAGTACTGCTAATAATAATGTGTATAAAACAAGTGATACACAGTACAATTGCTCACCACCTGCTGAGTGATGCCCAGCCTATCCCCAAGCAGCCAGTATCCCCCACCCTGGCCAGCTACCCCATATTAATTGCTCTGCATGACTCTATATGATATGGAATACCCCTTTGGCCAGTTTGGGTCAGCTGTCCTGGTTCTGACCCCTCCCAGCTCCTTGTGCACCTCCAGCCTGCCCACTGGCAGGACAGTGTGAGAAGCTGAAAAATCCTTGACTTAGTGTAAGAACTGCTCTGCAACAATTAAAACATCAGCGTGTCACCAACATTATTCTCATCCTAAATTCAAAACACAGCACCATACCAGCTACTAGGAGGAAAATTAACTCTACCCTAGCCGAAACCAGGACACTAACCCATTTTATTGTGTTTTGGGATTTTTTTTTTTAAATTATTTTGTAGTTAATTCAGTTTGACTGAGACAGCAAAAAGGAGATTAGACAATTAAACTGCTTGGTTTAATTGCTTAGGTTTTAATATTAAAATTGATCTGCACAAACGGTGTTTTTCTTAAGACTGCCAGCAAGCAAAATCAGTTTTCACATATAAACTTAATATCATCAGGTTCAGAGATGTGTGTTTCTTACCAGTTACGAATCATTTGGAAGATTAGAAATAAGAGAACTTCTGTCTTGATTGTACAAGTTTAATTTCATATGAGCTTGCAATGAAAGACATTCATAGAATTAACCTGGTCAGATTTTTCTGGGTATATCGACACTGCAGATGATAGAAGATGTAGAGACTCTTGATACAGCTTCTAATGGAATAGATGCAATGTTAGAAGAAGCATACAGAAGCATGAAGTTTCCTGAAGACAATATATCTTTTTTTTTTTTCCAATTGTTTACCTCTAAAACTTAGATTAGACATATTTATACCTTATGACAAAGCATACTTAAGCATGTGGTTAAAGCCACGGGAAATAAATAAATAATAATAATAATTTATCTACTAACTTGCTAACTCTACACAGGATGAGCAACCTGTGGTATAGCTTTCCAGAAAGAAGCCTCTCCTTAGAGGCTTCCTTCCTGGGCCACCCTTCCTAGAATTATTTTACCAATTACACAGTCTTTTCCTAATAGCTAATCTGCATCTTCCCTGCAGAAATTCAAGTATGTTATGTTTTTCCTAACCTCGGCCAACACAGGGAATGGATTACTTCCATTTTCTTTGCAAAAGTCTTTTTACTTACTTGAGGGTTGCTATTATTGCTCTGTCTAGTTTTTACACTAATCTATTCTTTTCCTGTCTTCTCCGTATAGGTTGTATGATCTAGAACTCTATGTAAACTGCAGTTCTCAGTTCTCTCTACAGGTTTTCATCTATATTAAAATTCACCTGAGCTCTTACCAACACTGCAGAGAGATTCAGGTTTCCTTCAGAATAAGCAGATTATATTGCTGTTTACACATCTAATTTAGATATATCCCCGTTTAAATTGTGTGATACCACTGAGAGATATTTAGCTAGTTGGCCATTGTAATCCCCAGATGCTTTCTCACTAAATGACTACCTATCCACTTGCTCCCTATCTTGTATTTACAAAGCTAATTATAATTGCCCCATTATAGATTACTTCAATTGTCTGAACACAGTTGCAACTTACTTTTTTCCCCCAAGGTCATTTTTCAAGTTTTGATGGCTTCTTTAATTGTAGTAAATGCTGTCTTCTCAGGAAAGATCATGCATTTGTATTGTAGTAATGTAAGCATTCAAATGATTTTACATTATAGTAGTGGGTCTCATTCAGAAGATTAAATTTTTTTTGGCTGCATTTAGACTGCCAGAAACACTGTGTGATATATTCTGTCCTTTCTTTACAGAAGAGCATTTAGATATGCATGTACATAATACAATTATTGTTTTTTTTATCAACTTTAACTCCAATAAATAAATAAATAAATAAAACAGAGCTGTACTGCTTTGTCTCCATGTTCCACCTATAATAGTAGATAGATGCATGTATGTTTATACAGCCCTCTTTATTGTCGCCATTTATATGTATAAACACCTCATCTGAATGATTTGTATCCATGTTTTCCCTCGCTCCTACCCTCTTCTAAATTTGAGAGACTGCTTGGCTTCAGAATGACTGGCCTTTTGTTGCCAACCTCATCTCTTTTTAAGGTTTTTAAATGTTCATTTGGCAGAAGGAAGTGCTTTATTTAAACAAAGTTAGCTCATTAATGGGAGAACCATGTAATGTAACCAGACTTTAAATGATCCCCCTGGAATGTGTGAGTCTGGAGTGCCTCCCCTTAATTACTGTAGTAGGAAATGAACACAGATTCCCTGGTTAATCACATGTGAGCCCAAATTAAAGAAGAGAGTTTGATGGGTTCAGTCTGTAAGTTCCCCCCATCCTTGTCATCGATTAGAGAGACTGGTCCTTGAACTGCGTTTGCAATCCAGTCCGTTTTGCAAATACTGTATAATTTTCCCTTCCTTTTTAAAAAGGTAAAAAATGCCAACAATTAATCAGTTTTCAAATTAATTATGATTAAACTTTCATAATGGTGATTACAGTTAACTGTTGATTCATCTCCCAACTGTCCTTCTCATGATTTATCTTTATATCAATTTCACCTGAAGAGACTTGCATCAAAATTTCCAATTAGACAGTTTCTGACACAATCACTGAGGAGCTCTGAGTTTGATTTACAAATGATTTTTTGCTAGCACTCATTTAAAGCCAAAGTTTGTGAAGATGATCAGAGATCTGAGAATTGACAACATGTAAGGCTTGGGTGTTATTTTATTTTTCTTTTTTTTCTTCAATAGAAAGATAATGCTGCTAACAATGTCACTTGTAGTGTGTATCCTAGCTGGCAGATGTTGATGCTCAGTAATGCCACTGAATAATTTGATTTTTAAATTAAATTTTTCACATTTTCAATTTTGCAGGCTTATACCTTCTATTACTCCCACAAAGCCCTTTAATTGTATCTTTAAATATGTTCAGACATTCTGGCTTTCCTTAATGAGCTAGTCCTCCTGTCCTCCACAGGTGGTTGATGTAGCAAGAAAACAGAGACACAAAGACTGTCTATCTTACTGGTTTATTTAAATAATAATTAGAATAACAAGGAAATTAATCAATTCATGAATTAATTCTTTGGAATACTAGGATGAGCTAGTAATGAAACATATTCTAGTTTTATATCCAGAAAGCCTGCCAGTTTAGAAAGCTATCCATAATGAGAGGGGTAAGATTTCTCTGACCTTGTTATGTTCTTGCTGACAGAATGCACATAGAAGAAACCTACTGTATTTGAATTACCTTTGGGTTATTTTCACCATAATGTACAGACTTGCTCTAGGTAATTAGGGACTTCAAAATGCATCAGATAGAACCTCATATCTTTTAAAATTGAGATTTTGGTATTCTCCAGTTGATACAGGAGACAGTCATGAATTGGCCATAAAAAGTAACCTAGAGTTGAGTGCTATTTTTCTCAGTCAAAGTAACATTAAAATACTGTGTAATTAAATTTCATTAGATTAGAAAATCTTGAAATCTAACAATAATTTCATTCTGTAAATATTCTTTTATCCCAATTATTTTGGATTTATTTGTGACACTGCAACAGACTAAACGTGGGCATGAAAAGTAATGCATCTTGGACTTAGATATGAATGGTTCATATGTTAAAAGTGAGCCATCTTTGTACATGTGTTTGTGAGTCAGACAATTTTCCTGTTGAGAAATATATTCTGTAATAATTCATGAATCATCTTCTCTGTAACAATTTCTGAATTATTTCCTGAATTATTGCCATGTGCTTAGGAATGCAAGTACCAGAATTACTGTGATCTCTGCTTTCCCTGCACACCAGACCTCAGGATTCTGATTTGTTGTTTCTACTGCAACATTTAATGACTTTGCAGTACTTAAAACTTTGAAAGATTGCAGGAAGTGTTCACGCCATCTGATTTAGATGCCTATATTTTCTGTAGACTCAGGAGAGCCTCCAGCTGTATTTATTTAGGTACTCTGAGTAACCTCGTGGCAAGACTAACCAAATTTCGGGGCTAATATTAGACGAATATTCTAGTAACGATAAGCCTAAGACTGCTCCGAGAAAAAAAAAAAATTTCCTGCTTTTTCTTTTAATGTTCTACCTTGTTAGTTCTATAGTTGTATTCAAATCTAGAATTTAGATCTAAAACCATTTATATGTCTGAATTACTCTTAAATACATTTACATATTTCTGTTGCTCTAACAGAACGACATCCGATAACAAATGCAATTGATGGCAAGAACACTTGGTGGCAAAGCCCTAGTATCCAGAATGGAATTGAATATCATTATGTGACCATTACGTTGGACCTCCAACAGGTAGATGACTTCTGTTTGTTTTTATAAGGGCTTTCTTTCTTGCACAATATCTCACCTGGATTATTTTCCTCTTTGCTTTATGTTGCTTTTATATTATGAAGACGCTCTTGGCTTCTCTTGTAATTTTTTTTGGTCATTTTTATGGGTAATGCTGACAGACCTGTTCATTTTAACATAGTGTACCAAATTAAAAACAATTTTCATATGTTTTTATGAAGTCACATTTAAAATTATATTAAATATAGCCTTTTTTAAAAAAAAACATAGCTTCTGGTTTGGCTCTGTGAAGTCAATTAAAAGAATATTCCATGTACTCATAAATAAAAGTTTATGTTTAGACTAATATTGTTTATTGTATCAATAATATAGTTTTATTCACTGCAACAATATTTCAGCTGTGTTAGTGATCCATGCTCAGGTAGTGGATTATTTTGAGGGACAGCCTGGAGAGTAAAAGGAGGAGTTTGGCTAAAGTGGTCTTTAAATAAATTGCCTTTTGTTACTGAAACTGTGCTTGACAGCTGTAGCCATACAGAATGAATGCTTATCTGATGCTTACAGAAATGCTATATAAATTCCAGGCATGTAAGAAAGTGGATATGAGGGCTGATGGTAAATCATTTTATTTTCTTTATGCAATGATAAATAAAGAACAATTACCTGGTACCGAAGCTATTCATCATGTTATTAAACTTGACCATTTGGCATTCAATTAACTAGATAACAAAGTAATCTTTTTGTTGTTGTTTGTTTGTTTGTTAACCCTTAGTCTTCTCTGGTCTCATTCAAGTTGCAAACAAATATAGGCCAGCCACAGGCAAAGGAAACATACTCCATTTTCCAGCTGTTTAGAAAAAAGGGAAGGCCCTTTCTCTGATTCCAGTTCCCAGCTCCCCCTTCCTCTCTGATCTCTTCAATGAGATTGGTTTTCTGTTTTGGTCTACTGCTAGTATTTTATCAGCTTCACTTGGAACCTGCCTATCCTTATCTCCCTTCTTTCTCATTCACCTTTACTTAAAGAGAACAATAGTAATCACTAGAAAGGCTTGCATAAAGCATAGCTTGATAGAAAGAGTGAAGCCAAAGGTATTGCATGGAGCCATCAGCAGGCATGCATACGTAAATATTTTTTTTTAATAGATCATAGTCTTAACTTAGTCCAGAACTCAGAACTTCAGTAAGGCTTAATGAAGAGTATAATACTTGATTTCTAGTTTTTGCCATTTATTACTTGAAAACAAACTATCACCCAAATGATATCTGATGGTGCAAATTCTTTTAAGTACTTTGTATTTGTGACAATGAAGTACTTGGAAGCCTCTTTACTGCTTCACACCTGGAAAAGCCTTTGAATCTTGGAAGAATTATTTGCATTTTGGCTTTGGAGTTATTATTTGTATTGCCAAAAATAATAATAACAAAAAAAAAATCCTTCATCTGTGTCCTTGGCCTTGTATCTGAAAAAGTATTTAACGTGCGTTTCTGTTTCAATCAGCAGAGCTGAACTCTTTTAGAGAAGTTTAAGTTCCTGTGCAAGGAACTTTATCAAGGAATTATCAAGTTATTTTTAAAATGTCTTTTAAAGTTTCAGAGTTTGGTTTGTCTGTACAAAGGGATTGTGCCTCTTGTTGGTTCTGATCTATTAATGTGATAGGACCTGAGGGAATGACTTGAAGCTGCGACATGGGAGGTTCAGGCTGGATATCAGGAAAAGGTTCTTCACCGAGAAGTTAGTCAGGCACTGGAACAGGCTCCCCAGGGCAGCGGTCATGGCACTGAGCCTGATGGAGTTCAAGAATTGTTTGGACAACGCTCTCAGACACATGATATTATTATTATTTTTTGGGTGGTCCTTCGGGGACCTAGGAGTTGGACTCGATGATCCTTGTGTGTCCCTTCCAACGCAGATATTCTATGATTATATATATATAAGTAGCTCTTGAGCATTAGGACTGAATTAGCACTCTAGTGATCTTTACTTGTATAGTTGCTTCAGCCAGGTTTGCTAAGCTAGAACTTTACTTTTTTTTTTTTCCCCTGTTGTGTCAGTATTCAGCTTGTTATAATAAATTTATAAAACAAACAAACAAACAAACAAAAAGTGTGCAGTTCCTAAAACTTTTTTTTTTTTTTAATTGTATACTCAAAACTAGCTACTGCAGGGTCAGTGACTCCACTGAGAAAAAGTACAGATTGTTCTAATGTATTTAAAAGGCTTCTTTGTATGCCATTTCACCAGTGGTCTGAGAATACTGTATCATGTTGTGTGGGTTTGTTTTGATGGGTGGGTGTGGGGGTGTTGTTTTGGTTTTGCATGGTTTTTAAGTGAGACAAGGCTCATGCCTGTTGTCCATTCCTCCTTTCCCCTCTCCCCCTTGTTCTCTTGCTTATTGTTCCAAGAAAGCTTGGTGGGGCCTTTCACAGGACTAATGCTGATCCCTTCTCTTAAACCCATTCAGTTGCACTGGCTGAAATGTGAGAGAGCGTGTCAGAGTATGGGTATGTCAGAGAGGTGGGATATGACCCTGTGCTACTGATACTATCTGACTAACTCTAAATGATGTGAGGAGCATACATAGAGTTAGGAAGGCGTGCTTGCTCACCATCTTACATGAACAGAGCAACAACTTTGTTCTGCAAAATGTAGTATATTGTACTATGCTTGACTTTTGGAATTTTTCTTAAGAAATGAGAGGTTTTTTTGGGTTTTGAGGAATATTAGGAGTTTTTATTTTCTTGTTTGGATCTTTTGTAAAAACAACACTGTAGGCTTTATTAAAGTAGTCAGTAAAATATGAAATTTCCCTTCCAGCTAACGTCATGGATAGTAGCCATTGTGAATGGCTGAAGGTCACCAGGTATCTTTGAGACTTCACTTAAAAGAAATTCTGTTCTTTATTTTTGCCTTATGTGAGATTCAGTAATTGCTATGTTTGTGTTGATAAATTCTTGCTTTACGTACAAAAATGCTTGACTTCTTTTTATAGGATAGAAATAACAAATGACAAACCTACAAGTAATGGACTGTAAATTGCAGGAATGCGTTAGTTTGTATGTTATTACTAGTAATTATGATAGTATATGAAATGCTTTCAGCAAGTCTTAATTTCATGAAAAAATCAGGAAAATAATTACAATTTTTTCACTTATATAATGCTTGACCTTTGGGGGCATCTGCATATATATTTTTTTACTTTATTGTGCAGTACAGCTGTGTAAAAAATGGTGTATACTAGTTAAGAATAATTAATAAGGATATTTTACTTCATACAGTTTAACTTTAGAAGGAGTCAAAATATTTTCAGTTAGCTTGGGAAAAATGCAGTTGTTTGTTTATTTGCTTTCTCCCAACAGTTGAGGTGTAACAGAGTATTTATAAAAAAGCTTTCATATGTAAGGAGGCCAGGCTTCTAATTCACTAAGGTACCTTTGAAATTTGTACTCCATTTATATTATAAAAATACATGTTGAAAATTGAGACTGTTTTGTTGTCAGCATCTTTGCTAATTTGCTCTTAACCCTTCATTTTTCCAGACTTCTTAGCCATTTTGACAATCTTATCTATTTCACAAGAATATTCTGGAACATAATTCATAGCTGTACATCTGAAATTATTTTTACAGTGCTATTTACCCAGAAAGTGGATAGAGATCAAAATATGAGTGTAGATTTATTTGGGAGTCATTCAGACAAATTTAAATGGGGGTTAAAATTGAGAGGTTGAGCTACTCAGGTTATTGCAACTGCAGAGCTGAGTTTGGCAGGGTAGGTTCATCAGCACACTAGGTTTTTTCATCTGTGAAGTGCTCACATACACACAGAGAATGTGTTCTGCATCTTTGCTGGCTGCGTAGGGTCTGTGGATTTGGCCTTAAGAGTGATGGGTTCAAGTGCAACAAAATTAACTCAAGTCCAGTGAGTGCAATGTTTCACAGGACAGAAAATAATTCTTCTCTTACAAAGAAGCTCCTTCTGTTGATGAGCTAATGCTCTTTCAAGAAGTAGAGAAAAAAGGAGGTTGCAAAACAGAAATGGTTGGATTTCCAGGGCAAATATATTCCCTGTATTCATGCTATCTGAAATCCTCATTTGGTTCAATGATTTCAGTGATGTGGAAGAGTAGTAGAATATCTTTAAAGAAAATTGGCAAATACACAGGGAAACCAATTAGAAGTTTGAGGTGGGGTGGTCAGCCCATCTGTTTCCAATTTCTACATACATCAGGACACTTTCATGAACAAATACCCTGCTGTTGTGGGGAACTAGGACATTGGCAATATCCTTGGTATTGCTAAGATGTTTATGCCAGGAGCATATTTATAAGGGTTTTGATTTTCTGACTAGACACTTTACATGTTTATTTTAATGGTGCAGGAATATTTTATGTGACTTGTAGATGTCAATGAACTCTGGGTGGGTGGACACAGTTAATGCTGTGGTGGTAACTGTTGGATTTAATAAGTATATCTTAATTGTCTGAGATTGTGGGGGAATAGTTCAGTGTACAGGAAATCCTTTCTAGGCATATATTTCTAAATAAAAACAAAGTAGTTGACACCCCTCAGAGCCTCATAAGATCTGGTAGAGCAGCAAGAATCACTGAATAAGCTATATAGTTGTTTTCTCTATAAAGAGACCACAGTTCATCAGTTTTCATTTCTTTAAGCACTGATAGTGTCCCACTCATTCAACTCTGCTTTTCAACTCCTCCTTCCATGGGAAGGGAGCAAGGATTCTAAGGAATTCTGTTCTGCCTCCATGTAGAAATCACTGCAGTCCTACTTGCCTTTTCTTCTGAAATGTATTCCACCAGTTTTTAGAACATAAGTTTGGACTTTACCGTTTGAGTGGCACATGTTATACTTTGGAAAGTGGCGTTCCTGGAACTAGATAGAGAACTGAATAACTGGAAGTAGAAGCGTGCTTGACCTCAGAAGCACTTTGAGAAGCATTTATGAAAAGTGGAGCGCAATATTCTGTAAGTGCTAAGCTCATTATTTTGTAATTCTGTGTTGTCCAAATTATATTTGGACAGAGGTTTTAGATTTGTTTTTGAATGATTTCTTTGTTATTCAATTCACTTCAGTATCCATGAGTAGAAATGTACATGTGCATACATGTGCAGACGAGCATATATTGTCTATCCTGAAAAAGGATAATATTAGGAAGAGGAAAAGAATTGCAAAACTGAGGGTTTTCTCGTGCTTTCTCTACACAGGACTGTACAACTAAGTTCTGTAGCAAAAGACACAAATGAGAGAACTAGAAAACTATGACAAGATGAATAGAGAGATTCAGGCTTGGACAGGAAAGTAACAGGATAGTAAGTAAGTACATCTGCTGCTATGCTGAGGACTGCCATACATACTGTGACCTATAATTTGAACATTTGGTTTATATTTGAAACCAACTGAGAGAAAAATATGAATATTGATACTTTAAGTGTTCCTGCATTAGTAAACAGTGTGTCACAGGGAAAAAGAGGGAAGTAGACCTGGGAGAGGACTTGTGTTTATTTGGTGCTGGTGGCACAGATAACTTGCCAAGAAATTTACTTTAGGCTATCTCTATTCTGTAACATGGTCTGAATGTCCATTAGCAGCTAAAATGAATTGGGTGTGTTTCTAAGCATATTCTACTGGTTTAGTTTTTTTTTCCTGAAAAGAATACTGTTTGTGAGCTCTAAGATTCATTCATGATGGGAACCACAGCATACTAACTGGGAGCAGTTGGGAGATTCACCTCAAAAGAACCTGCTTATCTGAGCTAGAAAGCTAGTGTGGACGTACCATTCTAAGCTCTGTGTCTGAACAGAGTCCATATTTTACACTCAGCCTATCAGATACTATGCACACCAAAATGGTGGTGTTCCCATATGTTTTAATGCAATATTGCTAACCTTTGTTAGGGTAGGGGAAAAATATGAGAGACGAGAAAGCTTCCGTGAAGACACCTTATTTGTGGGACTTTGCTTGTCACTTGCTCCTTGGCTTTGCTAGTATGACTGCTGTGTTGATAGCTGTTTGAAGGAAATGTTATTTTCATCTGTCAGTTCCCTTGATGCACAACATTAGCCAGATCTCTTGGGGGAGCACAGCTCTATTTCAGAGTTCATCACTGTCACACAGCAGCAGAGATCACGTGTTTGTTTGCCAGGGATGACTTGAGGCAAACATGACAAGCACTGTCTTGCAGAACTGTGTTGAAGATGTTGCCCAGATATATGACCAGAATGAGGCAGGTTATCTGTTTCTAGTATCTTTAATTTAAAGAATAGCTGTTTTTGAAAGCTTATATGAGTGAGTAAATTCTTATTTCCATCACCACTTCTATATTGCTTTTTGCCATCCTTTTAGTGTTTGGCTGAAGGTGTTACAAGATGATGGCTGTAGCAGGGATTGGCTTGGAGTTGTTGTGTAATGTCAAATATAATGCCACCTTCTCTGACTAGCTATTTCTTTGTCTTTCTAGTAAATGAGATTGACGCTTAATTTGCAAATGATGCAGTTCCCAGAATTTGCTTTTTCAAAGCCTTGGACAGGCAAAGACTATGAATTTACTTAGTCTGCATCCCCATCCAATTAATTTATTTCTTGAGGAAGAAATAGAAAAAATTTTGAGCCTTGACTATTTACAATTTGGGGCATGATTTTGGATTCTGGAACCATTTCCTGGCTGTCTGGCTTCAAAAGACTGTTGGAATGCTTTGCGTAGCACTCACTCTATACATCACTGCACAATTAGATCCAGTTAAACTCATCCTTTAGTGATTGTCTGAAGTCACTTTTTCAGCCACAGTGAAGTACAAGGCACACTAGATGATAAGGTATTTCACAACAGCATTGCTTCTTTTAATATTAGTTAAAAAAAATAATAATAATAAAAAAAATCTATAATAGTCCACAAGACAGTGGCTAAGGAATCAGAATGTGTAGTGCAATGCAGCAAGGGTAAAGTAGCCTTTACACACTATCTGCAAAGTGGTATATGAAATATGTATATCACTACGATATGTTTGTTTTTCTCTGCTCTGTAATATCAAATACATTTTTGGGATGTGAGGGATTACAACTAGCTTTCTATGAAGAACTTCTGATATCAAATATCAGAATAGCTAAAGGAATAAACAAAAGGTTAATGACCTTTCGATATATAAAGGGGGCTTAGAAGAAAGATGGAGAAAAGCTTTTTACAAGGGCTGTAGTGACAGGAAAGGGGACAATGGTTTTAAACTGGAAGAGAGTAGACTCTTATATTAGATATAAAGAAGAAATGGTGAGACACTGGAACAAGTTGCCCTGAGAAGCTGTGATGTCTATCATTGGAAGTGTTCAAAGTCAGGTTGGATGGGGCTTTAAGCAACCTGTTCTAGTGGAAGGTGTCCCTGCCCTTGGCAGGGGAACTGGTCAAGATGATCTTTAAGAGTTCCTTCCTGACTAAACCGTTCTGTGATTTTACGACAATGCCTAGTCTTGGGATACAAGAAACAGATTAGGAAAATTACGTACCAGTTGGTCTTCCCATGTTAAACTCGTATACATGTCCAAAGATTTTGCTTAGGTTTTTGGTTAGTATTCTCTCTTTCACTACAGTTATATGCTTTAAATGTCTGAAACACTTTCAAGAAAGCTTCTGTAAAGGTAAACCATATGGCTTCTCTTCATCTCCAAACCAAAGCCTAATATGGTTTCTCAGTTTAAACTGAGATGTCTCACCAGAAAATGCCAGTCGGTTTTGTCCATCTTCTCAAATCTTTGTCTAAAGAGAAAAGTGTGAATAGAAGCAAAGCCTGTTCAGTCAGTGATACTGCATTTTCATGTGGTTGCTGTTTCTCCCTCCCCAGCCTTCCCCAAACAGTCCCGTGGTCTGGCACTAGCAGTTGTGCTGCTACATACTGAACCAGATCAGTACCTTGATACTGAAAACTAGCATTGTCTTATTTTGGGGGGGAGTTAGGTTTCTGCCAGGTTCTGTTAGGTTTGGGGTGGGGGGGCGCGGATTGGTGTGGAACAAGCTGGTATCTCTGTATCTCTGGAGGTGGTGGGAAAGCAGTCCCAACCCCTTGCAAGAGCAGCTGGCACTCTCTGGCTTCAGCTGATGGTAAAGATTTAAAGTACATAATACTGATCTATGAGCTTTGGGGCAATAAGCTACAGTCCATATCTGCAAAATGGAGTTGTCAACCTGCATATTTGGCATTGTTTTTGCTTGCATATTAATCATGCTATTTTAAAGTAATGTAAACACTTAAGAATACAAAGCATTTAATTACATGCCCCCCCCCCCCGTTCAGTTATACCTAAGTGATAATGGATTGTTAAAGTGAAAGCCCTAAAAGATGCAGCTAAAACCATGAAAACAAGAATGTAAAATGGCATTTTATACTCTGAATGAAAATGTAAATGACAAATGAAAATAAATAATGGCATCTGTTCTATATTACTGAAGTCCCCAGCTAATTTTTGCACATGTACCTGGATGTTAGTTAAAAATGATTTTTTTTTTAGTTTCTTTTCTCTTCTCTGAACATAAATCTCAACGTTTCAGTAATTCTTTTCATTCTTTAGTTTCAGAGTTCACTGGTAATGCAAGAATCAGGTATCAATAGGATGAAAGAAAGCATACTTTGCCCTTCAGGTATTCTTTTTAATCAAAGCAAAACTAATGTATTTGAAGTTAGTTTATAATGAAATGTTTTGTAAAAAGCAAAAAACCAACCAACCAAAAACAACAGAAAACAAACAACACATAAATACACCAGTGATGAACATACTTAGAGAACATAATTATAAACAAACAGACCTGTAGTAAATATTTTGACATCACAGTGAACATTTTTTAGAATTATCTGGTTTAGACGGGTTAGCAAGTATACTTTCTGTTATGTAGTTTCCCACCTGGCTTTTTGGAAAGCAGAGAATATGCTTGAAGAGAGTACACACTCTGTATGACACTGGTGACAGATGTCATTGAGGCTTCAGTTATTGTCTCAGAATCAAGTTTTTACACATTCATATAACTCAACACAAAAGTCTAAAGAAAAATGAGGGACCTTTATCCATAGGTGTCAAGAGTGCACACCTATCCCAACCGTCACTCCAATACTACCAGCTGCATTAAGCTTTTAGATGTTCTGATAAACAAGTGTTTGTAAAGTTACTCAAGCTGACTTTTCTGCAGTGTTAAAAAAGAGTTTTGTTTTTTTTTATTATTTTTATTTTTTATTTATTATTCCTGAGAAATAAAGTAATACGTGCAGGGAGTATTCTTCAATGTTTTCTGAAATGCTAGGAAGCCATTTTAGTCCTGAAAGATCAGCTCTAATACCCACCATATATAGTGCTGCTAGCTAGGCTGAGTTGTTGTATTAACAATAAATCTCCACAGGATTACTTTGCCCAATTTTTTTATGCTCCTCACTAAATCAGACTGTAACTTTATTGCTTTGTGGTTAGTCAGAAAGATTTCTAAGTAAGCAGTTCCTTTCAGCTTCACATCATAATACACTCTGAAAGATTAAAAAAAGGTTCAAGAATTTATAGTTTTTCTTTTTGAAGTTACTTGCCTCACATTTTTTCTGGATGACTACAGTAAATATGCATACCATTTTTTCTTCTCTAACTCTGGTTGTTATCAGGAGAGCCATTCACCTTTCCATCCGTTGGGCAAATAGTTTCAGGATATAGGTCCTAATTACTCTATTATAACCTTTGAATCCTGAGTGGCACATGACATGAATGTGAGGTTTTGTACTATTGGCAATTCCGGTGCTAAAGAAAGTCACACAGTCTGGGAGACTGGTGGCAGGATAAATAATGGGTTCATAGGAGGCTCAGTCTTTAACAGATTTTGCTATATTTACTGAAGAAATATGTCATCAGTGAATAGTTTATAATGAATTAAGAGCTGCGTTAAAAAAAAAAAAGAGTTTTGCAGCTGATAGTGGTGGTCATGAAATAGTGCTGCTGTTTGTCATAGAGTTTCATAGCCTTTTATCATTAAATTATTAAAATGTAAGGTATGTGCTACAAGATGGACAACAAGATTCTTTATTGCACCTGATGAGAACTGTAGTAATAAGAGAACTGCTCAATATGTATCAAGATAGATTGTTAATTGACTAGTTTGTTTTTGACAATATTTTGTGTATGTGAGTTAAGATTTAGGGGAGTAGGAGCAGCTCCTAATAGCAAGACACTATTTTGTCATACAAATGCCATGTAGCACTTCGCAGCTTTGTGCCAATACTTCATCAAATCATTGCAACAAGCATCAATGATTTGATGCTTGTTTTCAATTTCCCTTTGTTTTAGCTAGCAGGTTTTAAATGTATATTTGTTCAGATATCAACATAGAGCAAAGGGTAAAATACTGCTACTTTTAATAATGTGAACAGTAGGTCAGGGTGTGGTCGAGAGCACTGAATTTGACTTGCCAACAGTTTTTCGTCATACATGCGTGCAATAGTCTTGATTTGTTGGTTGGTCTAAAATTACTCTAGGAAAAATTCATAATTGTAATAAAGCAAACATTTAAACAGGTCTTGGGGCTGCATAATGATCCCTTGTTCACTGAACAATGAATAATATATGTATGTATATGTTCCTTTCACCATGTAAATATATATATATATCTATTGATGGCATAATTATTCTCTTTCTCTGCTATTTGAAGTCCATGCTGTGCATGCTCTGTGGAAGGCTCGCATATCAGTGATGTAGTTTAGACAGAAAAGGCAGTCATTTATGTGTTTGTTTGATTTTGGAGTAATGTGGACTAAATGACTGGACAAACTTAGAGAAGTATATATATTGGATCTCTTCAATTACAAAGCATGGCAAAACAGAGACTTAGTCTGATCTTGCATATAACTTAACACCTAATGGTGAAGACAAACTGTTCTCTTTGTTGTGAGTCCTAAAGTATTATGTTGTCTAATTATTCATAAGGAAATTCTGATTGTAAAAGAGGGCTATGAGATGGAAACATAAAATTGCTCATCTCAGAATTCACCCTGCACATTCCATATATTGCCCTGCTGTGCCATACAGCAACATATCCATATTTAAAGCAGTCCTCAGGTTAATTAGAACAACAACAAAATAGAATCACAGAATTGTAGGGGTTGGAAGGGACATCGAAAGATCATCAGGTCCAACCCCCCTGCCAAAGCAGGTTCCTTACAGCAGGCTGCCCAGGTAGGCATCCAGATGGGCCTCGAATATTTCCAGAGAGGGAGACTCCACAACCTCCCTGGGCAGCCTGTTCCAGTGCTCCATTACCCTCACCGTGAAGTTCTTTCTCATGTTGGTGTGGAACTTCCTGTGCTCCATTTTGTGGCCATTACCCCTTGTCCTATCCCCACAAACCACTGAAAAGAGGTTGGCCAAATGCCTCTGTCTCCCACACCTCAGGTATTTATACACATTGATGAGATCCCCTCTCAGTCTAGTTTTCTCCAGGCTGAACAGACCCAGGTCTCTCAGCCTTTCGTCATAGGGAAAATGCTCCAGGCCCCGTATCATCTTTGTGGCCCTCCGCTGGACTCTTTCCAGGAGATCCCTGTCTTTTTTGTACCGGGGAGCCCGGAACTGGACACAGTACTCCAGGTGAGGCCTGACCAGGGCAGAGTAGAGGGGGAGGATCACCTCCCTTGACCTGCTGGCCACGCTCCTTTTAATGCACGCCAGGATCCCATTGGCCCTGTTGGCCATGAAGGCACACTGCTGGCTCATGGCCAACCTGTCATCTACAAGGACCCCCAGGTCCTTCTCTGCAGAGCTCCTCTCCAGCAGGTCATCCCCCAGCCTGTACTGACACATGTGGTTGTTCCTTCCCAGGTGCAGGACTCTACACTTGCTCTTGTTAAACCTCATTTGGTTTCTTCCTGCCCAGCTCTCTAGCTGGTCCGGGTCTTGCTGAATGGCAGCACAGCCTTTTGGCGTGTTGGCCACTCCTCCCAGCTTTGTGTCATTGGCGTACTTGCTGAGGGCAGACACTATTCCCTCATCAAGGTTGTCAATGAAGATGTTGAACAAGACCAGACCCAGCACCAACCCCTGCAGAACACCGCTAGTCACAGGTCTCCAGCCGGACTCTGTGCCACGGATCACCACCCTCTGAGCTCGGCCAGTCAGCCAGTTCTTAACCCACCTAACTGTCCACTCCTCTATCCCACACGTTCTCAGCTTTGCTAGCAGGATGTCGTGGGAGACAGTATCAAAATAGAAGTATGAAGAACTAAAAACAAAAATGAAAACTGAACATGCACAAACTTTGATCTGGGCATCAGAGCTAGCATCTCATTTCTTTTCAGTTTACTTATTTCCTTGTGTAAAGTTTTGATTTTTTTTGAGTTTACTGACATGAGGCAGGTTAAAAATACTGCCAGAATTTATTTTTAAACCTTTTTAACTGCTTCTGTGTTTAGTTAAAAAAATGAACTACAGTATCTAAAAAGAAAATGAGGAATATAAAGAATCAAATAAAAAGCTGAAAATATTTTCTGAAATGTCTCTATTTTTGGTTTCATAGTTTAAGTCACTACCTTATTTATGTTCTCTTTGTTCATATCGTTCAATATTTCAGGACTGAAATGGAGAAAAGATTGTGCCGTGTTCAGGGAGTGGATATAAATTAGTACATTCCTATTTCACACTTGGATTAATGATCTTACCTCAAAGAGCTCATAATCAAAATCCTAGGCCTAAAGATGATGCCTGTTACCATATAGTAGTAGCACATTCTTTTCCAGAGAGATCTCAAATCACCATCTTGCTACAGTTTCAGCAAGGAAGTGTTAAAGGTCTAATTGTCAATAATGCAGAAGTTGCCCCGTGCTAATGGTGCAGCAGTTTCAGATGTGTCTTTGCAGACTGCTCCTCGAGGTGGGTAACAGATAGACATCATCTCACTAAAAACTATTTACTTGTATACTTTTTAGCTCTGTGCAGAAAAGTACAGAAGCCATAACATTGAAAGATATCTTTTATTTCACATTAATAAAACTAGTGCTGCATGAGCTTGCTGCTGGTTGTACAAAAAGGAAATCTGAGAAATTTCATAAGATAATTAAGGCTTCTCTAGGAAAAGCATATTATTTTGTGCCATTCCTGTATCTAAGTAGTTTTATCTATATTGGAATTAATATTATCATTATGGAAATAAAATATAGAGATTTCATATGTCTGTAATAGGTGAGGAGACTGAGAATAAATTTTAGCTGTTTAGATTTCAAGGTTTCTTCATTGCTGCGCTTTGAAATGGAGACTAAAAATTGTCTGTAATAGATCTTCATTTCTCAGGCTAGAGGAATACATAGGTTACTTTGAAATGCAGCTGGTAAGGGAACACTGCATGAAAATGAGAACACTATTTACCCTGGATACTCAGTATGGTGCTGGACCCAGACTAAGTAACAGCTCTTGGATCAATGAAAAAACTTTTTTTTTGAATTTTTGGTGTGTTAGCACCAAAACAGAAGGATCATCTTTTCTATTCTGTTATCTAGGTTTGAAGAAAAAAGTGTGAATACTGGCATTTCCATCAAGTTTTCTTTCTTCACCATGCTCTCTCTCAATTGAAATAGATTATTTCTTTATTTCATTAGCCCTATGAAATAAAGAGGAAAGGAAGTGCTCCTTGCTATTATTTGAAAGTGCTATGAAAATAAATTACTGACTTTAGCCTTCAGTTCTGATGTATATTAGCCAATGATGAGAAGGAAATATGGTCAACAGGAAGAAGCTATTTATCAGGCCTTCACAAACAGGTGAAGAGTGGATAATGGAGAAAACCAACAGAGAAAATTACAAAGAAAAAAGCTGGCAATGCCAGAAACTTTACAGGCACCGACTCCTGTTTGGCTTAATGTATCTTAGATATTCAACAGCTGGACAACTTGAAAGCTTTACAGTTTGAAACTTTATACAGTGCACTGTTTTAATAGAAAATTTTATTTAAAAAAATAGACATGTTATAATCATTTTTTACTTATGAGCAAAAGTTGAGAGGTATTAATAACAGATTTACTTTTCTCAAGGAGAAGAACACATTTTTTAAAGGAGCCTAAGACTCTCTAGCAGTTACATAAAGTAGAGGGAGAAAGCCAAGATTGGAGATAAGTGGAGATATTTTTAAACTGTTTTTTAAAATGCACATTGAAGGTTACAGTTTTGCAGGTACTAACTGAATGAAACTGAGTCTATTTTTGTCTAATTAGAAAAGATACGTGTTTATAACTGAAGCTCGGTTTGCTTTGGAGACACACACCTTTAGCGCTTCTCAAGGTGTGCCATGGTGAAATCTTTCTCAGTTGTTCCGCACAAAGTGCTGTGGTCATTCTGGTTTTGCATGACATTCTTAGCTATATATATATATATATTATATATATATTTTTTTTTCTGGGGCAGACGATGCTCTGATAGCTAGAATTGTTTGCAACACCATGGAGGGGGGGAACACAAAAAAAAAACAAAAAACTCTATGTTGGAATCAAGTGTGTGCATCTTTCAACCCAAATTCCCCATCTGGTAGTAACATTTCTGTTGGAAGCAGATCAGATGAACAGGAGAGACACTGTCATTAGAAGGCAAACTGCAGCATGGCAGGGAGCTGTTCAGCTCTCTAAATTGGTATTAGCTGAACCCCGCTAAGCATCCCCCCCCCTCCTCCGCCTCCCCTCAACATTTTCAATTACAGAATTTCTAACTGTGAGCAGAATGTTTGAAACCTGTGTAACTGTCTCTCAGGACAGTGATAAAAAGAGACGCAGGCTAGATGGTTGTTTGATGAATCTGGAGAGCCACTCCATCTCTAAATTAGGGTTTCTCTTAGAGTTGGATGCTAGACTAAAATGAGAAGGTTAGTTATTTATAAATAGCCAATCATTTGAATATTCTTGCATCAAAACTGTATACTCTTATTAAAAAAGAAGTACAAAAATCCAAACAATAATCTGTAGCAACATATGTGAACTGAAATATGACTGAACAACTAAAATCATAAGATATTGATACTGGCCTTTTAAAACAAAAGTGAAAAATAGTGCAGATGCAATATTTAATTTGAGATGTCTAATGTCCTGTCCGTGTAACATATGTGATGCCTGATTCCTGGTCATGCTAAGTACTAGAACTTAATGGACTGGGTAGCCTGATGGATGCAAGGATGCTGTGGTTCTGTGTACCCACTCAAAAGAGAGAGGCCACCCAAATGGGAGGTGCTTTGAAACAGGATTTAAAGAGAAAATAGGACTGGCTGCAGAGATCATGGTCTGGACAAACATGCTGACTGGACAACTATTTATGTCAACTGTTGTTTTTTTGTTTGTTTGTTTTCATCTACTTTTTTCTTCTATCTTGCACTTATTCCTCCCTTTCCCTACAAACCATCCCATAATAAGTTATATACAGTCCAAAAATATTATTTCCTGTTCATCTCCTAATGAGCTGTACCACCCTGTAGCCAATAACCCCTGCTAGTCTGCAAGGTGTTCTGAAATAGCAGTTCTAGTTGACTCATCTGGATGGATTTCATACTGGACTGATAGGTGTTTGCCACAGTTTATAACAAAACATGAGGAAAAACCCTTTCCAAACTCCTCAATAAAGAATACCATGTTTACTTGGCCACTGAAATGGAATAATATACAACCATATAATTGTGGTAAAGAAGTAGGTATGCAACTTACACCAGATTTGCTGATTGGAAGCCTCCTTTAGAACTATTACATTGCTCTGTTTGGAAAATGAAATGGAAATATTGAAAATCTCTTATAAAATTTTGTGGTACTCATTTTTTTTCTCTCTGATGTTCTGACTTACATGAAAGATAGATTTATTTTTTAAATAGTAGTGCATGTGGGAGTCAGGCACAATGAGATTTCCTGCTTCGCTAGCTAACCCTAAGCAGATTAATGATTCACTTCAGCTCTATCTGAATAATATTAGTGTAGCGAATTATCCTGTGTAGTAGGATGCACTTTTCTATGTCTTATGAGGCATACAGAAGAAGATACAGTGCTATAACTTAAACTGTACTTCACAACATGTGCTTTGCAGATCTCACTACTGAGACAATTACTACTGAAAATGAGACCCAGGACTCATTTTGTTTCTCATCTCAAGGATTATGTTGTCTATAATTTGAGAATAGCTCAAAGGACTATTTAGACTATTTCCCTCCCAATCCCATAATTACACTATGGTCACATGAGCAGAGTAAGTACAGAAAAGGCACCAGCTGTACTTTGGCAGCTGTGTTAATGGACTGTTATATGCCACCAGGCAGCTTGGTATTGCTCCGTTATGACATTTGTATCAGCAAACTTTGATCTCCAGGTTATGTTCTATTGGACTTGTACTTTGACAGATGTGCTCTAAGGTTGTACAGTTGTTACATCATTTGACAGGTGTCATCTTATTGATGCTATTTTAAAAAGTAAAGTAGATGTGCTCCATGAATTACCCTGTAGAAACAGAAGCTTGGTGCTACTATTTAGTAGGAAACTTGGCTCCATAAAGCAGAGCAGTTTTACTTTTTTTAATTATGAAAACAAATACAGCAAAGCTCAGTGATACATTAGACTTTACTGGTATTAGTATTCTTATGCCACTAAACTCTAGCTTGATGTAATAGCCAAAACATGATTTGCTAAGCAGCTCCCCAGTAAAGGAAGGGTTACTCTGGTACCTGAAGACAATTTTCCAGTTGTTTGGAAAAGGGACGTGTCAATATTTCATCCATGACATAGCCTTTCTTTAAAAGCCATCATTTGTTGCCATCTTAAGTGCACATATTATATTTTTTAAGCACCTTATATTTTGTGTGTGTCTTAAAACATAAATCTGCTGTATGATTGGCTTTTCTGATGGAAATAGCTGCTTCCTTTCCTTAGCTTCAGTTTTACCTCAGTAACATCTAGATGTTACTTGGTTTAAAAATAATAATAATACTGTGTCACTAATGTATGTCATTCTGCAATTGTGAATGTATTGGTTGTGGCTTGTGTTCCAGCAAGCCTGTAAACAGCAATAAGCCTTCATAAATCAATTGAAAGGGCAGGTGAAATGGACCATAATGAGCACTGATTGCATGCTTGCATTCTGTTTATAGTGATATTTGATATGTCTGTCCTGTAAAGCTTATTTATGGCCACTGTGCTGAGTCATGTGATTTAAACAAGAATGTTTTATAGAATAGTTTCAGTAGGATGTGATTACCTTTCAATGGCTTAAACCTGTGTTTTTTCTTAATAGCAATGAAGTTTGGCAACTTGTAAACATTGCAGAAAGTATATGTGTATAAATACACAAACAGAAACAAAATCATTTATTCAGATTGAAAATACTTGAACATAAGCTTTGCAAATGTCTGGTGGAAACTGCAGCTTAACAATCACTTATTAAGTTATGTGAAATTTAGAGTGCTTTTTAATTCTATTTGCAAAGTCTGTCCTGGCCTAATGCCAGGAGGTTTGGGCTGGGCGTTAGCAAAAGGTTCTTCACTGAGAGGACTGTTGGGCACTGGAACAGGCTTCCCAGGGATGTGGTCACAGCACTAAGCTGTGAGAAAATGCACTCAGACACATGGTCTGATTTTCAGGTGGTCCTGTGTGGGACCAGGATTTGGACTCAATGATCCCTGTGGTCCCTTCCAATTCAGGATATTCTGTGATTCTAAGGTAACAAATCTTTTTTTTCAGAAAAGTTAATGGAGAGTTTGTTTCTATATTTGAAGAATTTTGATGGAATCTGAGGCCATAGTGCATTTATAGGGGAAAAAAAAATCAAACATTATTATATTTCCCCTTCTTAGTTTGGTAGGTATTAAGAAATTGGAATAAGTTTTAAATCACATATTTATAGGTATGTTAACAATTTGGCTATTTTTTTTTCTTTCAGATTTTCCAGATTGCATATGTTATTGTGAAAGCAGCTAACTCACCTCGACCTGGGAACTGGATATTAGAGCGTTCTCTGGATGGTGTAGACTATCAGCCATGGCAGTATTATGCTATCACAGACAGTGAGTGCCTGACACGTTACAACATTCATCCACGTC